>NC_136416.1:121785743-122423243 GCF_051521515.1 Lactuca serriola
TATAATCAGACAACTCTATCATGAAAATCACGAAGATCCCTAGCCTATCACTAGCATGATGTTCTAACATATCACAATACCAGATAACAGTATGGTATTTTGGGGTCTACTTACTGGCTCCGGCTAATCGTACACATCACATCCTCCTTGATTATTGTGAAAACCATTGGAAACCATTTTAAAAATCTTTTCCTTAGTTTGAGACTGGATTCACACGGGTGTTCCTCCAATTGCTCAAATCAAGGCTTTGATACCAACTTGTAACATACATAAAATTCATGAAAATTTTAAACTTTTGACAAACCCATAAACCATCATTTTTTACAAATTGTTTTCAAAATGATTTCAATATCAAAGTAATCCCCAAAATCATAAAACAAAAACATGAGGAGGTACATGATCACGCCTTCGACTTCCCGCTATCCTCTGAGGTACCTGTAACATAGTCCAAAACTATAAGCCCAAAGCTTAGTGAGTTCCCCAAAAATACCAATACATCGCAAATAGCATAAGCAAAATAACAACATACTATGGCACCAATCAACCATCAGGTTGGAATACCCCAGGACCCTCTACCATCGGGTTGGAATGCCAACATACTTTGGGTCCAATCAACCATCAGGTTGGAATACCCAGGTCCCACAACCATTAGGTTGGAATTTCAACATACTATCGGCCCAATCATCCTCGGGATGGAATACCCTAGGCCCTCAACCATCGGGTTGGAATGCCTTGGCCAGTTGGCTTACGCACAAAGTAGTGAACCCTCGGCCACCAACCAATCATGTGCAAATAATACAGATAACCATACTATTAACCAGCTAGCAAACAAATAGACAAATCTTACAGATCACTAAGCATAGCATCATCCTATCTACCAGGATACTGATCTAACAGATCACTATAGCATAACATGAAAAACATGATATCAATCCAAGGGCCGCCATTGGTGCCTTCGACCCGAAACTACAGTGAGGAAAAACTCACCTCACACTGAAGAATCGCACAGAAAACCTCCGACTGCTGGCCCATTAAAATCTCGAACTCTCACAACAAATAAACATCTAATTAATAATTGAATCACCGCCCTCGACTAATGACCCAAACTTATGGTAAATGGCCACTTTATCCTATCCATAATTGGGCCAAGACCCTGGCCCAATTCTTGATCCAAAAAGCCCAAAATTACACAAGGCGCATCATTGGCCCAATTTTCCAAAATGGGCCTAAAATCCTTTTTGGGCCTTATCTTAAGGTCCAACTCTTCACTTGGCCTAAAAAACTCATACTAAGATAGACCAATAAGGGCCCAAGATTTGTAGCCTAAAAGGTGGCCCAAAACTTGAAGCTGAAATTCCGAAGTCCAACAGAAGGCGTACGCAGGGCGTACTCCTTCGGTACATTGGGCGTACAACACCTCGCATTGACCCGCAACGGGGTTTTTGATCGAGTACGTGGGGCGTACTTCCACTTACACGGGGCGTACTTCCCTTTACGCGGGGGTGTACCCTTGTAGAGTCCAAAATCTCAATAATTACTTAATGACTTAAGCACTTAAGCCCAAACTTCAGGATCCATGGTCCAAATGCACCTTAGAGCCATAAAGTCTCCAACTTTATGACTTTAGGCATCCAAAATATCCTTAATACATGGTCGTAATCCATTAAGACCTTCCATAAGAAGCATGGAGCCAAACTAGCTAAAGGGACCTGATTTTTATGTCTTAGAACCCTTCCTAGGGTTTGAAAGGACAACTCAAAACGTACAACACCAAACATGCACAACAATGGGACTTTTGGGACAAAAGAACACCATAAAGCTATCAAGATGAGATCTAAGAAAACCAAGCATAAAGGTAGCAACTTTTTACCTTTTGTAGCTTCCCAAGAAGATGATGATCCAAGATCCACAAGCTTGCTTTCCCTTCTTCATTCCTTGATACACTTCCTTCTCCCTTAAGCACACAAATAACACACTTTAAGCTCAAAACACTCTCTTATGCGGTTAGGTTTGCAAAGAACGACTCAAGGGTTTGGAGGCTGAAAGGGTGAGACTAAATGATCCATAAAGGTGTTTAAATACTCCTCAAACCCTAAAAATTATGGTTTCACCTGGACATTAGTATGCCTAGCATACATATGTGTACTCCTAGTGTACTAGGGCACACCCTAGTACGCTTAGCGTACTCACATGTACGCCCAACGAACTACCCCTACTCCCAAAATTACCATTTTGCCACTAGGGCTTCATAGGGCTACCTCTTTATAATCCAAGGACCCAAAAATGACATATTTAAAAACCAAAGGAAGAATTTGAAAATACCTGAAACTCGAGATGTTATGGAGGCACCATGGTAATTGTAAGAAAGACGATAGGCAGACCATGACAATTTTATGAAAGACTATGGGGGACCGTAGTAGGAAAGACTACAATGGGGTTGTAGCAATGAATGTTGTTCGGTAGTTTTAAAAATGAAAATTTTACTCTATATTTTTGGAATGGTATAGATCTATTGATGTTTTATATCACCGGAAAATGAAGGTGTATATACATATATATATATATATAAAGAGAGAGAGAGAGAGAGAGAGAGAGATGGAGATGAGAAAGAGATTTAAAGCATGTTCTTAAGGTTTTATATAAGATATTTTAAAAATAAATGATGAATTTGTAACATTGAAAAATAAAAGGAAAATATAAAAAAATTATTAAAATTAAAATTAAAGGGCGGAAAAAGTCATTTCAGCACATTTTAACATACTAAAACAAACGAGTTTTAGTTTTAGAGACACAAACCATAGCTAACCACCAAAAATTGTCCATTTTTGAGAATTAAAATTTTAGAGTAAATTACACGAATGGTCCCTATGGTTTAGGGTAATTTGCACGTTTGGTCCCTAACTTATTTTTTTAATTCGGAAGGTCCCTACTGTTTATTTTTGTTACACGTTTGGTCCTTATTTTACCTAAAAAACTTATTTTGCTCTTGATTTTTTAATTTATTTAAATAAACACACCATCAACCTCATTCCCTCACCTTACCTTATCTACCCTATCATTTTTCTCTATTTAAATAATAGTATTTTTAGGTAAGATAGGGACCAAGCGCATAACAAAAACAAATAGTAGGGACTAATGGCGTAACAAAAATAAACAGTAGGGACTTTCCGAGTTAAAAAAATAAGTTAGGAACCAAACCCACAAATTACCCCAAACCATAGGGACCATTCATGTAATTTACTCAAAATTTTATTGGACCATAGCCAAAGAAATGTGCAAATCACATGGACCATTCCTATAATTTTTCTAATACTAGTTTACATGTTAACATTTGGAATATGGTTGAATATTTTATGTCAAGAAACATTGAAATGTTACATAAATCAGGAAAAAAAATGTTACCATATAAATAAAGATTCAATTGATATTTTAAAATGAGATAACAAGTTTATGTTACATGTAACATTTCAAATATACTTGGTCCAAAAACTATTTTTTTTATAGAATAGAAAAAATATCAATACGATCATTAGGCCTTGCAGAATACCTAGCATGGAGGCTTCTGTAGTATACGTGGCAACGACCATAATCCGCGAACGTCACCATGGTGCATTGTAATAGGGGTGTTGATTGTGCTTTGTGGTGTAGACAACAATCCACAATGACCAATGGTAGACAAGACGTGCGCTTTAACTCTCTTGACCGTTTGACTAGTCTTTGAATGATATAAATTCAAAATATGTTTTTAAATTTCTAATATATTTTCACCTATAAATACAACCCTATATAACCTTATTTTTCACACCATTCTTCTCTTATTTTCACTTATAAATACAACCTTGCAAAAACTTATTTTTTACACCATTCTTCTCTTCCTCTATTTACATACAGACACATGTATCTTGTCAAACTGTAAATACCATGGATCAAAATCCAAAATAGCCAACCAAGTAATTGAAACCACAATCCCGATAATTATTTTGGGTTAGATACATCTCCACACCAATACCAAAATATGAAATCACCTCAAACTGGTTTTATGAACTTGCTCCAAAGTGGTTCTCCATTTCGTTTATGTATACCAACAACATTTCCAAACACAACAACAACCATCACCATGATAGCCTTCACAACCACATTTTTCACCACTAGATTTTTCAAATTTTGTACTTGAAACACAAGTCAAACAAGCACGACCAACAATGAAGAAAGGAAAAAAAACACTAAAAGCACTCAAAACGAAAGGGTTGCTTTGACAAAGGAAAAAGAAATGAATTTAGCACAAGCATGGGTTTTGGCTTCCCAAGACCCCTTAGATGGAGATGCTCAAACGTCAAGTGGTTTTAGGGAAAAAATTTCGAACAAATTTCTTTGTTTTGATGGGAGAGTCGAACTCCTAAATAAATACTTTGAAGCGGCACAATTTCAGGTTGAAATGTACTGAATTCGATAGAATTTTCAGCAATCTAACCAACTCACACAAAAGTGAGTAAAACAATTTTGATATGTTTAGCGGGGTCACAAACCAATATGAAAAAACAACACTAATGCACATAGATTTTCCCTATGTATAGGGGTGCAAACGAGTCAAGTTACTCGGGATCAAATCCTTAAAAGCTCAACTCGAGACCAATTTTAAACTCAGCCCTGAGCCGCGCTCAAGCTTATTATCTGGCTTGTTTATTAATCGAGCTCAAGGTCGAGCCTTTGTCACTAAGCTCGATTAGGCTTGCGATCCTAAACGAGTCTATATAATACAATTAATTATTATTTTTAGTTGTTAAAATAATTACATATTTCACGAATCAGGGCTTTGGGGTATTAGTAAACAAACTTATTAACGAGCCCGAACAAAGATTAAGATTATTTAGGCTCGTCAGACAAAAAAATGAGTCGAGCTCGAGCTAGAGTCGAGTTTGTATAACTCTTCATGAGCTCGAGCCGAGCTCTGGAATATAAGGATTGAATTGAGCCTTGCTCGAGCTCGAACCCCTTATAACTTAAACAAGCCCAAAGCAAGCTCAGCTAGACACGCGCTAGACTCGACTCGTTTGTAACGCCCCGTTTATTTAAATAAATTAATAAATTTAAGTCCCGGACTAGTTTGTGAAGAATTTTGAAAGTCAAGGGTTAAAAGTGTACGTTCAGGACTTAAATTGAAAAGATTTGAAGGCTTAAGGGTTTATTGGTGATTTAGGGATCTTTTATGAAAGAAATTTATGGGATCAGGGTTTAAAAAATAAGTTTTGGATTCAGTTTTTAAATATTTCCGAGGGCAGGGTCTATTTGGTATGTTTTGGATTTAGTTTGAAGACAAATTAGGATGGAGGGGCTGAAGTTGAATAAATTGATCAAAGTTTCAAGAGGACACGGGATATACCCGGTGACCCCTTCCCCATCGTTGGAAAAACACAAACCCTAAACTGAAGGGAGCACCTACAGCCGCCACCCCCTTCCTCTTCTCCTCCCAGCCGACATCACCAAAGAACCACCGGAGCAGCCACCTAGTTCCACCGCCGGCAAGACGAAGAGACTCAAGGGATTAGGAACTCGTTCGGGGGTAGGTTGCTATTTGCGTTTGGGTGGCTGCCTCAGCCCACGTCTGTCGCTATGGCGCTGAGGAGCAGCAGAGTTTCCGTTTAGTACCGCCACCTCCATCGTTTCCCCGTAGCGTCGACTGTTGCGTTTCCATCAATAGAAGCCGAGCAAAGGACCCTTTTCTGTCGTCGTTCGATGCTACCGCTGTTGCGACGCTACCGTCGATGGTGGACTCTCATCGTCACTTGCCGCTGCTAGTCGTTGATGCTGTCGTTCTAGTGGCCGTCATGTTCCAGCCACGACTTGTCGCCGTCGCCTATGCAGCCCTCATGTCACTCCAGTTGTTGCTTAGCGTCCCAAGGGACGGCCATGCTTGTATTTCACAAGGTTGCGAGTGCGTTGTTGCTTCAAGTTCAAGTGAAGTGTGGTCGTTTGGTCTAGCCGGAAATCAAGAGCGAGCACCGCCAACACCTGCCGCCGCCGGCCACCATAAGGTGGTTGTGTGTGTTTGTTTTGTTTTAGGTGTGTGTGTGTGATTGTATTTCTATTAGCTATTCGTGTTTGGGTATTTTGGTTAGCCGGAGTTCATGGAAGAGTCACTGCCGCCACGAGCCACCGCCGGCCACCATGGTGTGGCTGTGTGTGTGTGTATGTTAGTTAGGTAGTGGTGTGTGTTCATTTTGATTAAAGCATTGTAACTGTAATTGCCAAAAGAATAATGAAAAGAAATGGAAAACCACCACCGTAAGGTGGTGGCCGCCGTCGTGAGCCGCCATTGACCACCACTACCTGAGGTGGTCGTGGGTGGTGCCCCTCAAGCAAACCCTAATGGGCCTAGAAAGACCCTAATGGGCTTAAAGATTTATTTTGGGCCTATTGGGCCATGTTTGAGTGGAAACCCTAATTAGGGTTTAGAAAACCCTAATTATGAGAAATTGGGCCTTAGACTTATTGGACCCATCTTTGGGCAATTGGGATTGGAGTGTGTATTAAGCCCAAGTCACTCCATATCACATATCTAGTAGAGTAGAGGACTTAATGGATTAAGTCCTTAATAGGTTAAGTAAGAAACACTTAACCCTAGTTATCATTTTATGTGAAACCCTAATTTCACTTGGGCTTTGTGTTGGTCCATCCAAAAACAAGCAAATGGACTAGAATAATTTATTGGGCCTTAGGGTAAGGTCCATATGAAGGATTGGGCCCAATTTGGAAAATTGGGCCATAGATGGGCTATAGTTTGGGCTTAGATGGTTGTGTGATATTGGGCTCTTAAAATGAGACATGTTGGACTGGACTGATCAATTGGGCCTTGAGGGAAGTCCATGTAGAGGCTTGGGCCTAATTTGGAAAATTGGGCCATATGTTGGGCTTTGATCCCTAGCTGACTTTGGGCCTATGGATTTGGGCCTTGGGCTTGGGTAAGCCAAGCTAGGGGTAATAAAGTAATTATCCAAGTATGTATTTATAGTATGTGTTAGAAATCAATTATTAATTGGGTGTCATTTTGGTGTTGACAATTCGGGAATCTGTCATCCAACAGCTAGGGTTGAGTCTGCGGGACTTCAGCAGTATGAGATTATGTCTACGGGACTTCAGCAGTGTGAGGTGAATTTCCTTCTAGTAGGAACGGGTCTACGGCCATAATGTCGGCCCGTTTAGTTAGCAGTCAGTTCCAGACTTCGGTCCGATGCAGTAGTTTAGGGTGCTTGACGTCTTTGTGATTCAAGCATGTCTATGTGTTATGAGTTCCGGACTTCAGTCTGATGCAGTATGCAGTATATGTGTTTATGCTAGTTGATATGAGTTTATGTTATGCTATGTTCATTTAGTTCCGGACTTCGGTCCGATGCAGGGGACAAGATGACAGTCAGTTCCGGACTTCGGTCCGATGCAGTTAGTTCCGGACTACGGTCCGATGCAGGGGACATGGTCCCATTCAGTTCCAGACTCCGGTCCGATGCAGTTTCCGTACTTTGTTCCGATGCAGAGGGCAAGGCCCTGGTTAGTTTCCGGACTTCAGTTCAATGCGGTTCCGGACTTCGGTCCGATGAAGTGGGCAAGGCCCAATATGTGTTTATATGTTATTGTATGGTATGTGGTAGTTTGGGGAAGCTCACTAAGCTTCGTGCTTATGGTTTTTAGTTTTGGTTTCAGGTACTCAGTTTTCAAAAGAGGAGCTCGAGAAGATTGCAGTGCACACACCATTTGTTCAGCCTGGGATGTTTATACTCTGATATATTTGACAGTTGTTAAGATATTTTGAGATACATAGCTTATGATTTTTACATGAGGTTTATCGACTATGGTTTTTATTATTAAATTAAACAAAATTTTCAGATTGTATTTTCTAGATGTTTCTAGTTGTTATCAGAGCCTTGGTTTGAGGGATTCGGGCACACTTTCGGGTGTGTCTGAACTCAAACTAAGGAAGTGGTATAAAGTTTTCAAGAGAAAAACCATGTTTAGAAAAGGATTTTGAGAAAAGAAAACAATTTTAGAAAAAGTATAAAGAAAAGAGTTTTAGAAAAAGCGAAAAGAATTCTGAAAAGAGAAAAGCGTGTGGTGCATGCAATCAGCCGAGCTCAAGTAAGTACTCCCAAATTACCCATACAAGTTTATGTTATGATTATCAGTTTCAGTTTCAGTAGAACAACATGTTAGGATAGGACTAAGGATCTAGGAGGATGCCTTATGTGCCTGCTATATGTGTTTCATCTTTATGAGAATTGCATGCTAGTATTGAGTAGACAGTAGTAGGATAGCCTATTTAGGTTATGCCTGATAGTATGAGCTTAGCATTGTATGCTAGTATAGTTTCTCGTTATGAGAATAGATTTGCTTGAGTAGTTTCGTGTGTCTGAATGTTTCTTGCTTTGTGCTTTGTAGGATTCTAAGTGATGAGAGTTAGCCATTAGGTGAATACGTCACGCCACATGTGATCAGGGTTAAATAATCTCAGAGTGCTGGATTTGGCCCTATTGCGCAGCTCTTGTTTGAGTCTAACCATTGTGGGGACGAGTCTTTTACTCGAAGGATTATCCGAGCCTCGTCACATGTGATGGTATTCAGGTGATGGCTAATTGGCATTACAAGGAGGCCTTCAGCAGCTGAGGACTGGTTTGGGTCGGAGATTTCCCTAGGGTAAGCCTAGGATGAGAGTAGCAGAGAGCAGTAGCAGTAAAAGGGACGTGGTGGAGTCTAGGCAGTTCTTGAGGAAAGTACGGATAGATGTGGAAGGTAGTATGGGCCCGTACTACTAAAAGCATAGGATCCATACTCAAATCAACGAAGGCTAAGATAAGACCAGGGAACTTGTAGTGTGTGAGATCCCTCGAGTTTGGATGAGTATTGTGATGTTAGTGATGGCATGTTGCCGAGTATAGTGGTGCTACGTGGTAGACCAGATGATAGTTCTGGTGTTGAAGAGGGATCGGGATCGGACTCTAGAGTCGGGCAGATTAATGATCAGATGAGGGAGTTCATTCTATCTGAGAGTTATGCGAAGTATCATTGACCAGACTCCTGTGATCCTCAGTGTGATCAAGGAGGGAATTATAGAGATTTGTGATGAGAGGCCGAGTGCATTCTGCACTAAGATAACAGTCATGATAGTGAACCGTATGTTGATGTTTCGGGAATTCAGAGTTTGTGAGGCTTCAGATTGACATGGGGGTTAGGGATCCCATTGTTAGCAGCAGATGGTTGGCAGATGTTGCCAACACTTTTCATACCAGACGTTGTCTCGAAAGGAGACAAGATCTGACTTAATTCCTATCTCCTGAGGGATAGAGCACGAGATTGATAGGAAAAGGCCGGTAGTGAATTGTGTGATGATGCGGTTAATGCTATGTCATGTGATGGCTTTTAGACCAGATTCTGGGCAGAGCGTGCCCAGGCGATTGAGGCGCATCAGTTGGCGCAAGAGTTGTTAGATCTCCACTAGACGACTGAGACTATGGCAGAGGTCACTGCCAAGTCTCGGGAAAGAGCTTATATGGTACCACAGTATGTAGCAGATGAGGAAATGAAGAAGGTAGGTTATCAAAACATACTGTAGAATGATACTGGGGAGATCATTAGTATCTCGGGGTGTAAGACCCTGAATGATATGACATCTTGAGTTTGAGAACGAGATATGGACATGGAACACATTGGTAAGAGGGAACCAGATCAGTTTCTTATAGTGAGGGGTCTTGGGAGGAGACCGTAGATTTCAGATTAGCTTTCGAGAGACCAGCAGGACCAAATTCGGTACAGCACATGCGGGAAACTACACGATGGAGTCTTTTGTTTCAAGGGTTTGAGTAAGTGTAGCCCTGAGTTATCCTCGGTTTGTGTCTAAATTATATTTTCAAGAGATGTCATATGCCAATTGCATACCGAGAAGCATTAGCGAATAGTGATAGAGCATTTCACAAATTGCGGAATTGGGAGAGTAGAGCGTCATCTTGGTTTATTCCAAAACTGAGGAGCATCACGAGAAGCACCTGAGGGAGGTGCTAGAGACTTTGAGGAGGGAGAGAATTTTCTCAAGGTTCTTTAATTGTGAGTTCTAGTTGCGCGGGGTGCAATTTCTTGGACACCTTGTCAATCAGAAGGATATCCTAGTCGATCTGGCCAATATACAGGCCGTGATGCAGTAGGAGATTCCGAGGTCTCCAATTGAGATTCGGAGCTTCCTAGGTCTAGCGGGTTATTACTGGAGATTTATTCGGTTTTTTTTTAGAAGTTGGGTGATCTTTTGGATTAGCTGGTGTTGAAACCACTAGAAAGGGTAAGCGTGGTTCTAGAAGATTAGTCATGGGTGGTAAGAAGGATCGGGAATCCTTTCCAGACAGTGAACTGTAAGGATCTAGTTGAATCGAAGTGGGGGAGGAACCCTCATATAGTCAGGAACGGAAGAAAGTACGAAGTTGGGATGAGTTCGCAACTTTGTTGAGCAGGATAGTAGTCCAAGTGGCTGATCGGATTGAGAAACGCGTGACTTGAGAGTTGGGAAACTCCCCAGTATTGAGTGTATGTAATAGCGATCATTAAGTGATTGGTTTGGGAAACCAGGTTGAAGATTTTCTCGGCAGGATGTGATATTAGTTAGGATGTAAGCCTACGGGAAAGTCGTAGCATTCACCAGTAGGTAGACAATACGGGAAGTGTAGTGAGGCTACGAGATGTCCATAGTAATCACGTTAGACGATAGCTGGTTTGAAAAAAAAAACCAGGTTGGAGGATCGCCGACAGGATTCGAGTAAGTCAAGATGCAGATTTAGTGAAGGTCCGGCATGGGATGCTTTCAGATTAGTAGGCGGTGTAGAGTTAGAATGGAGAGTGTAGCAAGACTGCGGAATAGTTGCAGCATTCCCCAACAGCGAGTTAGTGAGGGAAGTGATGTAAGTCTGCAGGTGTAGCCGTAGCATTCACTAGCAGTCAGATAGTATCAGAGTGTTGTAAGTCTACGGGTGTAGCTGTAGCATTCACTAGCAGTCAGATAGTATCAGAGTGTTGTAAGTCTGCGGGTGTAGCCGTAGCGTTCACTAGCAGCCAGATAGTGATAATGTGTTGTAAGCCTGTGGGTGTAGCCGTAGCATTCACTAGGTTATTAGATAGCGTGAGTGCGTCGTTAGGACACAGGAAGGACAGTAGTACCCACCCGTTCGGGTATAGAAGTGAGGATATGGAAATCCACATATTGGATTTCGGAGTTTCCCATACGGATTAGACCTGGTTAAGCCAGTGATAAGACTGTAGAAGCGCCACTACAGAGAAGAGAGCAGAGAAGCAGTGGACTGCTTAAGGTCATTTATGACATAAGGCTACCAATGGTCATGTAGCAATCACTTTTAGCCTTGGTTTTGGTGACGTCAGGATTCGACGTATGGACTCGATCAGTTAGATCAGAAAGTTATTAGATCCCCAGTGGCATGGTAACTAGTGGCAGCTAGTTCTAGAAAAGGAATTTGTTCAGAAGTCGTGTGAGGCGGCTATGTAGGGAGTCCTTTGGCTCCGCAATCGGACTGGAAACCGGTATTTTAGATGAATGACGAACCAATTGAGACCAGGAAGGCCTAGATAGATTTCGGGAAGTAGCCATGTGGCAACATACTGCTTCAGGCAGTTCATCATTTCAAGCAGTTCAGTGTTTCGGGTAGTTTAGTGTTCAGACAATTCAATGTTTCGGGCAGTTCAGTGTTCAAGTTGTTCAATGTTTTCAGGCAGATCAATGTTTCAGACAGTTTTGGGTCTCCAGTAGTAATGGTATTTGTGGGATTTCATGTATGGTTAGAGTCACATATATCTTGGGATATGCTAAGTCACTTACAGCAGGATGATCCGAGTTTTGGCCAGGTATAAGTGAATCACAGGGATAAGTGGATTTGTGATTCTGTTTTCTAGGGTGAGCCCCGAGTTGTCAGAAGTTAAGTAAGCAGTTGAGAGATAAGTGGACTGTATACAAAGATAATGATTCAGTATGAGTGGTCTGTCAAGGATTGAGACCATCTCGAGACAACAAATTTTTGACGGAGTAGATGTTATCTTGTTGCGAAGAATTAGTTCATCCGAGGCTTTTAGGGCTTTGCGAAGATTGGTCACGACTACCCTGGGAAGGCTAGGGTGTTCCAGGATGGTGATCATGTACTTGAGTAGTTAGCGTGTAAAGGATGGTAAGGAATGATTTCGAGGAAGAAATCTAATTTAAGTGGTGGAGAGTTGTAACACCCCGTTTATTTAAATAAATTAACAAATGTAAGTCCCGGACTAGTTTGTGAGGAATTTTGAAAGTCGAGGGTTGAAAGTGTATGTTCAGGACTTCAATTGAAAAGATTTGAAGGCTTAAGGGTTTATTGGTGATTTAGGGATCTTTTATGAAAGAAATTTATGGGATCAGGGTTTAAAAAGTATGTTTTGGATTCAGTTTGTAAAGATTTCTGAGGGCAGGGTCTATTTGGTATGTTTTGGATTTAGTTTGAAGACAAATTAGGATGGAGGGGCAGAAGTTGAATAAATTGATCAAAGTTTCATGAGGACACGGGATATACTCGGTGATCCCTTCCCCATCGTTGGAAAAACACAAACCCTAAATGGAAGGGAGCACCTACAGCCGCCACCTCCTTCCTCTTCTCCTCCCAGCTGCCATCACCAAAGAACCACTAGAGCAGCCACCTAGTTCCACCGCTGGCAAGACGAAGAGACTCAAGGGATTAGGAACTCGTTCGGGGGTAGGATGTTATTTGCGTTTGGGTGGCTGCCTCAGCCCACGTCCGTCGCTATGGCGCTGAGGAGCAGCGGAGTTGCCGTTTAGTACCGCCACCTCCATCGTTTCCCCGTGGCGTCGACTGTTGCGTTTCCATCAATAGAAGCCGAGCAAAGGACCCTTTTCTGTCACCGTTCGATGCTACCGATGTTGCGCCGCTACCGTCGATGGCGGACTCTCATCGTCACTTGCCGCTGATAGTCGCTGATGCTGCCGTTCTAGTGGACGTCATGTTCCAGCCACGACTTGTCGTCGTCGCCTATGCAGCCCTCATGTCACTCCGGTTGTTACTTAGCGTCCCAAGGGACAACCATGCTTGTATTTCACAAGGTTGCGAATGCGTTGCTGTCACACCCCCGAACCAGACGGCGGAAACGTCCGGGGGCTGTCGTGACTCAATTGAATACCATCACAATGAATATACGTGAAACATAACATCATACAATACCAAGCATTGGAATATTACAACTGGTAGTGTTTACATTCAGTACATAGTTTCAAAATATTACATTCCCAAAAGTAAATTGTTCGATATTAATTAAACAACAAATAAACGTCATAGAGTAAAATTCCTCCTTCACTTTATCTGTTACCTGAGAATACAAGTATTTTGAAAAACGTCAACATATGAAATGTTGGTGAGTTCATAAGTAATGTTTGAAATCCGATGTTTTGTAACGTTTTGAAAACCACCAGAAAATCCGATATTTTCTGAAAATTGTATAGTATAAAAGGTGTGAAGATCCGAAAGTATGCTTTTTTGTTTCTATAAATGTAAGAGTATGATTTGTAAAACTCGGTATGTAATTCGTAGGTGTAATAATTGAAAATCCTAGGAAAACCCGACGTTTTCCCATTACTTTGCATTAAATAGTTTTATGTTTCGTTATTTCGTTACGACAGGTGTATTCGTTGAGCTCCGGGGACGTTGGATTAATTGTGGATTGTGAATTGTTGTAAACGTACATTAATGAAAATGACCAGTTGACAACCGTACAAATGATTCCCTTAGGCGTCGCTCGCACTATTCACTTAACCCAACCACCTGAACTCATGTAGCCCCACGACCGAGGGGAAACAGTGAGTGCGAAGCCCCAGGTAATTCCCTACGTCGTTCAAGGCTATAGTGAATGCGAAGGGCCCTTAGCCCAACTCGTATTGGTGAATTCTCAACTTTGCTAGCAGTACCGAAGGACCCTTGGGGACCAGCAGCACGTTGCCATTGAAAGTCCTTTTACGCTGTGTTGGATCATGTAAGACCCAACAACTCGTAAGGTTGATGTCTTCGGGCCTAAAGATCAGGTCATTGGGCTAGCTAGGCCCAACAAACAAGATTTTACACTTTTGGGCCCAAAGATGGTGTATCGACGTCTGTGCACTCTCACGTGTGTATTGAATTCCCAAATTTTCCGTGTATGAATCGAGTTGTCGTCGTGTTAGTAGTTTCGGATTTGTTATTGATTCGAGACCGAATCAATTCGTTTGATAACGATTTTTGGTGTTGTTGTGTATTGTAATTCGTCGGTAGTCGCAGTATTAATATTTGATCACAACGGATGTATTGAATTAACATTGAAATTTTTCTGTTTACAGCCCCTCTTTATTTTGTAAATTTACTTTTTCAACCCTTTGAATAAATTAATTTCCGGTTTAGTCCTTAAACCATTTTTCTTGGCATTCTAACACCAAAACTTATTGAAATTGATATTTTTCAGCACATTTTTAGTTGAAAACAGTTTTAGTCCCTCAAAATACAGTTTTCTCGGCTGTAACCTCTCTTTTTCGCAATTTTTACACTTTCGGCCCAAATTGGAAAATTTTTGCAACTTTGGTCCTTTTTAATGATGAAAAGCATTTTTAACCTTTGAAAAGGACTTGGAACACTAGTAGTCCACTGTTTTATGGAAAAACACAGTTTCAGCCCCTCAAATTGGAAAATTTCTCATATTGGGCCCTATTGGGCCGAAAAGTTCATTTTTAGCCCATTAAGTTTAGAAATTTACATTTTAAACATTCTAAAGTGTATATTTCTGGAAAAATTCCTTTATGAAACTGTTTTGACACTTCTTAACCTCTAGAATTTGTATTTTGACATTTTGGGCCCTTAAACTTCATATTCTTAGCATTTTAAGTCCAAAAATGTGATTTTTAGCCCAAGATGTTCATCTAAACCAACTTGGTTATTTTTCTAGTAATGACTTATGTATAATGATATGTTTTAGCACTTGTTTCATGCATCATAACACAAATCTCGATTTTTAGGTCCTTTTGACTAGTTTCAACACCATAAACACACAAAAGTATGTAAATAAACATAGAAATCATACAAGGCATACACATAATGATAGATCTACACATTTGCTTGTATTCCCCCCCCCCCCACAAAACTTATAAAAACCGAAAATAAGGGGGTATGAAGCTCACCTTTGGATGTGGTCTCGGTTTTGAAGAAGATTTGTGGAAGTTTGGTGCTATTTTCGGCCCTATCAAGTTCCTTGGATGGATCTCGAACTTAGTGGGTTCTAAGATGCAAGATCATGAACTTGAATGGATTAAGAGATGATTCTTGATGAAAAAGAATTAGCTAGATTATGGATCTAAGCAATATCTTACCTTAGATGATGATTTTTATGGAAGAAATCCCTTGAACACCTCTTAGATCTCGAAAATTTGGAGAGAAATGGAGAGAGTTTCTTGAGAGAAAATTTTTAAGTGAAGTGTGTGTGTGTGTTTGTTTGGTTTCGGCCGAGAGGGAGAAGAGAGGAAAGAAGAGAGAATGAGCTTGCATGGAAAGATGAGAATACATGGATGTTTGAAGTGTAATACTTAGATATCCTCCATACAAAGATGATGTGTCATGCAAGAAGTCAACTCCTCCCTTTTATTTGGGCTTGGGCCGAGAATGGAGGGGGAAAAGAGAATGTTTGGGCCTTAAATGCTTAAGCCCAATTTTCATGGTTATGTTGAGTGATTTTTGGTCCAAATAAATATAAAGGTGATTTTTATGACTTTTTAGTGCTAAATTAGGTTAATTATGGTTCATAGTTATTAATTTATTTCATTCTAGGCCCAATGTGGCCCAAAATGTTGAAATAAATGGATGTGGGTCTAATTAGAGCCCATTTAAAGGTTCTAATCCCATGATAGTCAAATTGGAGGCTTATTGGCCCAATGAGTCCAATAAGGAAGTCCTAGTCCAAAATGGACCTAACAAGAACTTCTAGGTTTTCCAATTGCTTGTTGACTATTTGTAGTACTTGTATGGTGTATTTGTTTGAAAATTAGATGTCATAGAGTAAGCATCTTACATGCTCTTTAAGTTTTTGATTCTACATTTTACTTGAATGTAGTGATTACAAGACACAAAATTTCTAGTTGTGACATCATCCCCCCGTTAGAGGGAATTTCGTCCCGAAATTCTGTTTGAAAGCTAGATTTGAGAATGCTAGAATAGGTGAGGGTACTTTTGCTTCATTTGGTCTTCGCGCTCCCATGTGAATTCTGGCCCACGCTTCGCGTTCCACCGTACTTTCACAATCGGGATGCGACTTTGCTTAGTACGCTTCACCTCCCTGTCCATGATTTCAACCGGTTCTTCAACGAACAGGAGCTTCTCGTTGATTTCGATTTCGTCAAGGGGAATGACGAGTGTTTCATCCGATAGACACTTCTTTAGATTAGAGACATGGAACACGGGGTGAACACTATTTAGCTCTGCGGGTAGCTGCAGTTTATACGCCACTGGACCTATTCGGGCGACGATCTCAAAAGGTCCAATGTATCGTGGGTTCAGTTTTCCCCGTTTTCCGAAACGTATAACCCCTTTCCAGGGTGTGACTTTCAACAGTACTCGATCACCGACCTGAAACTCTAAGGGCTTTCGTCGTTTATCGGCGTAGCTCTTTTGTCGGTCGCGCAATGCTTGTAATCGAGCCCTGATTTGGACGATCTTTTCCGTGGTTTCGTGAATGATCTCTGGTCCCGTTAGTGCTTTGTCCGACGTATGTGTTTTCGCTAGTTGGGTATCACCCACCTCAGTCCAACATAACGGCGATCTACACTTACGCCCGTACGGTGCTTCGAAAGGAGCCACCTTGATGCTCGAATGATAACTATTGTTATACGAGAATTCGATTAAAGGTAAGTGGGTATCCCAAGACTTCCCAAAGTCTATCATGCATGCGCGAAGCATGTCTTCGAGCGTTTGAATGGTTCGTTCGCTTTGACCATCCGTTTGCAGATGATAAGCAGTGCTCATGTCGAGATGAGTTCCCATTGCCTTATGGAGTGATTGCCAAAAACGTGAAGTGAACCTACTGTCCCTATCCGAGATAATAGATTTTGGCACTCCATGGAGTCTCACGATTTCTCGAACGTATAAACGCGTCAATCTCTCCATCTTGTAGGATTCTTTGATTGGCAGGAAATGGGCAGATTTCGTCAGTCGGTCGATTATTACCCATATGGTGTCTAGTCCATCCGACGTTTTGGGTAGCTTGGTCATGAAGTCCATAGAAATCCCCTCCCATTTCCACTCAGGAATTACCGGTTGTTGTAATAACCCTGAGGGTTTCTGGTATTCCACCTTTACCTTGGCACACATAAGGCATTTACTAACATAGGTAGCAAGTTCCGCCTTCATGTTAGGCCACCAATAGTGTTGTTTAATATCCGAATACATCTTGTCTGAACCAGGATGAATGGAGTATCGCGTCTTGTGGGCTTGCTTCATAACTACCTCCCTAAATCCTCCGATTTTAGGGACCCAAATACGGTTCATGAAGTAGTATACTCCATCCTCCTTTGTCTCTAGGTTCTTCTCCATCCCGCGCAATGCTTCGCTTGCCCTGTTTTCCGCTTTCATGGCCTCCGACTGGGCTACCGCAATTTGAGTGACTAGGTGAGATTGAATGGTTATAGAGAGAGTTTTCGTACGACGATTTGAGTACTCCTTCCGACTTAATGCGTCGGCTACCACGTTGGCCTTGCCTGGATGGTACTTGATCTCATACTCGTAATCGTTTAATAATTCAACCCATCTTCGTTGCCTCATGTTCAACTCTTTCTGGTTCAAGATGTGTTGGAGACTTTTGTGGTCCGTGAAGATGGTGCACTTCGTACCATACAGGTAGTGCCTCCAAATTTTCAGAGCGAAGACCACGGCTCCCAATTCCAGGTCATGGGTCGTATAATTTACTTCGTGCATCTTTAGTTGGCGAGATGCGTAAGCTATCACCCTTCCACGCTGCATGAGAACGCAACCTAAGCCCTGATTTGACGCATCACAGTAGACCACGAAATCTTCCATTCCCTCCGGTAGTGAGAGTACCGGGGCGCTACAGAGAGCTTGTTTCAGGGTTCGAAATGCGACTTCTTGTTTGTCCGTCCATTTGAATGGTACGCCCTTTTGTGTAAGCGAGGTAAGTGGCTTGGCGATCTTAGAGAAGTTTTGAATGAATCTCCTATAATAGCCTGCTAGACCCAAGAATTTACGAATTTCCGTAGGTGTTGTCGGGATTGCCCATCCTTCAACAGCTTTGACTTTTGAGGGATCCACATGAATTCCATCTTGGCTAACTACATGACCTAGGAAGTTCACACTTCGGAGCCAGAACTCATACTTGGAAAGTTTTGCGTATAGCTTTTCCGATCGTAGAGTTTCTAGGATTTGTCGGAGATGTTGGCCATGCTCTTCTCTGCTTCGAGAATAGACGAGGATGTCATCGATAAAAACAATGACAAAGTTGTCGAGGAATGGTCGACAGATTCGGTTCATTAGGTCCATAAATGCGGCAGGGGCATTTGTTAGACCAAAGGGCATTACGACAAATTCATAATGTCCGTAGCGAGTTCGGAAAGCGGTTTTTGGAATATCCTCTTCCCGGACTTTGAGTTGGTGGTATCCGGACCGTAGATCTATCTTAGAAAAATAACTAGCTCCTTAGAGCTGGTCAAATAGATCATCGATTTGTGGGAGTGGGTAGCGATTTTTAACAGTGAGTTTATTTAACTCTCTGTAATTGATGCACATTCTAAAAGATCAGTCCTTCTTTTTGACAAAGAGGACTGGAGCTCCCCATGGCGAGTAACTAGGGCGGATGAATCCCTTGTCCAAGAGTTCGCTGAGTTGGCTGGATAATTTCTGCATCTCAGCAGGAGCTAACCGATAGGGTGATTTAGCGAGAGGAGTTGCTCCTGGAACGAGGTCGATTCGAAATTCCACTTGTCTCTCCGGGGGTACTCCTGGAAGATCTTCAGGAAACACGTCTGGGAACTCACATGCTACGGGAATGTCTTGAACGTTAACCTCTTCCTTGGTCTTCTCAACTATGTGAGCCAGGAACGCCAAGTTGTTCTTTCGTAGATGTGTTTGTGCCTTGATGCACGAGATGAGGCGAAGGTTCATGCTCGGTTTGTCTCCATAAATTACTAGGGTTTCGTGATTGGGAAGGCGAAGGCGAACGACCTTCTCATGACACATAATTTCAGCATGGTGGGGGCTTAACCAGTCCATGCCAATAATCACATCGAAACTCCTAATTGATACAGGCATCAAGTCTATTCGAAAGACGTGTTGATTGAGGGTTAGGGTACATCCGATGTAGATTTCCCCGGTAGATTCGGTTTTCCCATTGGCCATTTCCACCGTAAAGGTTTCATTTAGCTTCTAGGGCTGTTGTTTTAATAAATGCTTAAACTTATTGCTTACGAAACTTTGCTCAGCTCCGGTGTCAAATAGGATGCATGCATAAGTGTGATTTAGGGGAAACATACCGGTAACAACAGCGGGGTCCTGAATCGCCTCTCCCTGACCCATGGTCAGCATCCTTCATGTTCCTCCGTTTCCTGGATTGTTGTTGTTAGGGCAGTCTCAGCGGAAATGCCCAGTCCTTCCACACCCATAGCAGGTGTGGCTAGGCCCTGCATTGTTGCCGCCGGTGGTGACGTTGTTGTTGTTGCGATTGTTGTTGTGGTTGCTGTTTCCCTGTTGTTGGTTCTGGGGAGGGTAAGCCCTGCAGTACTTCGCCGTGTGTCCCCTTCGGTTGCAACTAGTGCACTGTAACTCCTTGCATTCTCCATGGTGATGGAAATCGCACTTGTTGCACTTGGGAAGATTACCGGAATAAGGTCTTGAAGCATTTGAAGCAGCTGAGGCTGGAGCATGTGGTGCGGCTGGAACCGGTGCGGTGACAGCGTTAACCGCCACTGTCTGCTGCTTTTTAGAGGTCTCGGGGCCCTGGCGCCCCTTCCTCTTATTGTTCTTCCCCTTCTTGCCATCACCTTCCTTCTTACCTTCATCCTCCGCTGGCTTCTCACCCTTCTTGTTGTTATGGTCATACAGCTTCTTCGCCAATCTCTTCGCACTCTCGAATGTTTCCGGGTTTGCAGCTATCACGTTTCCTTGGATTGGTGATGTTAGTCCCCAGATGAATCGCTCAATCTTCTTTCCTTCCGAGGTGATCATACCCGGGCACAACAGAGACAGTTCACTAAATCTCGATATGTCGGCATCGATATTCGCATTCTGCACAGCGAGGTTCCACAGCTCTTGCTCCATTTTTTGAATCTCCCATCGTGGGCAGTATTCAGCCATCAACATTTCTTTCATCTCCGCCCACGGCATGGAGTTGGCTACAGGAAGTGTCATGGCTTCCACATGTCCGTTCCACCAGGTGAGCGCTTGATCGACAAAAGTGCAGGCCGCGAACTTCACTTTTATCTGCTCAGGACAATCGCATATCTTGAATACCGATTCCACCTTCTCGATCCATCGCTTTAGAGTGATCACTCCTCCAGTGTCGTTAAAAGTTCGTGGTTTGGCGTTTGTAAAGTCCTTGTAGGTACATGTTTTAGTAGGTCCTTGATTCATCCCGTTGTTCAAACTCCCTGCCCCTTGCCCGTTGCCTCCTCCGTTATTCCCCTGATGGAGTTGTGCCATAGCTGCGGTGACTGCAGCAGACACGGCTGCTTGAAATGCAGTGGAGTCAACTTCGGGTGGGGTTGGTCCAGGGTTTCCGCGAGTAGGTCGGCGAGGCATCTTCTTGTCACAAAACGGAAAGATGTTGAGTGTACGTGGTTTCCGTGGGGTTGTGGTCCTACTGACTAGGTGTATGGCACGAACTTAAGTACTTCTATCATTTAGCATACAATCATAGATTCGCAACACATAGCAAAACACGTAAGAGTTCACTAATATCATCCTATGCCTCTTCCACTATTGCAGACTAAACAGACGTTCTCTATTTGGTGATAAAGGGGTATAGTTTTAGGTTCCCTATCTATCCCGATCTCATCAGAACGTGTGTTAGTTATACTTTGGAGAGAATGTAGTTGATCAGGCTACATCCACTCCTTGGTACCACTAAGAACAGTCCTGAATTAACCGAGATACTAGCATTATTTTGTTTGGTTCGACGTTATGTTCCTTATCCCTAATGCAAGCAAAGGTGTTTTATCATTGTATTTTACTTGTTTTGTTCAGAGTTATGTTAGTCCCTCTTTTGGTTTATAGTTGCATATCAATGTACGGTTCGATATGCTAGTTCACTATAAACAATGCTCTGATACCAACCTGTCACACCCCCGAACCAGACGGCGGAAACGTCCGGGGGCTGTCGTGACTCAATTGAATACCATCACAATGAATATACATGAAACATAACATCATACAATACCAAGCATTGGAATATTACAACTGGTAGCGTTTACATTCGGTACATAGTTTCAAAATATTACATTCCCAAAAGTAAATTGTTCGATATTAATTAAACAACAGCAAAACGTCATAGAGTACAATTCTTCCTTCACTTTATCTGTTACCTGAGAATACAAGTATTTTGAAAAACGTCAACATATGAAATGTTGGTGAGTTCATAAGTAATGTTTGAAATCCGATGTTTTGTATCATTTTGAAAACCACCAGAAAATCCGATATTTTCTGAAAATTGTATAGTATAAAAGGTGTGAAGATCCGAAAGTATGCTTGTTTGTTTCTATAAATGTAAGAGTACGATTTGTAAAACTCGGTATGTAATTCGTAGGTGTAATAATTGAAAATCCTAGGAAAACCCGATGTTTTCCCATTACTTTGCATTAAATAATTTTATGTTTCGTTATTTTGTTACGACAGGAGTATTCGTTGAGCTCCGGGGACGTTGGATTAATTGTGGATTGTGAATTGTTGTAAACGTACATTAATGAAAATGACCAGTTGACAACCGTACAAACGATTCCCTTAGGCGTCGCTCGCACTATTCACTTAACCCAACCACCCGAACTCATGTAGCCCCACGACCGAGGGGAAACAGTGAGTGCGAAGCCCCAGGTAATTCCCTACGTCGTTCAAGGCTATAGTGAATGCGAAGGGCCCTTAGCTGTAACGACTCGTTCCCGGTATGATGATTCCTTGGTATTTATTTTGAGGTTTTGTAAAGGGACTCGGCGAGTTCATAGCCTGACTCGCCGAGTAGGGACGGGACTTCGAGTATGTGTTAGTCGGCGACTCGGCGAGTCCATATTCTGGACTCGGCGAGTCTGTCCGTCTGGGAGAAACCCTAAATCCCCGGGTTGCCCACTATTTAAGCCACCTTATAGCCCCCAATCTCGCCTCCTTCACCCTCTAAAGCTGTGAGAAAAACCTAATTCGATCTTGAGTGTTTGTTTTAGTGATCTTGTGTGCATTTGTGAAGGCTTGAAGAAGGAGAAGAAGAAAGGAGCAAGGAGAAGGATTCTAGAGCAGAGATTCAAGGGAAAGCAAGAGCCCTTTGAGGTATTCTTCAGTTTTCCCTCTCTTTTAGGCCTTAAAACCCTTTCTAGATCTTGTTAATGCCTTTCTCAAAGCTTTATGTGATATGAAAGCTCTCTTATGCCGAGATAACCTTAGATCTGTTCCTTTAGGAGTTGTAGAGCCCAGATCTATTGCCTTTATGGAGCTATTTTGCATATTAACCCTAGATCTACCCCTTTTAAGCATCTTTTGGCCTTTATTCCCTTGTTCATGCATTTGTACACGTAAAGTTGGAAACTTTACGTGGTAAATCAGCTTATTGGACTCAGATCTATCATTTGTATGTATTGGATTCGATCAGAATCGAGTGTAGAATAGTTGCATGGCATTGACTCGGCGAGTCGAGTCGCGAGTCCGCGATTTTCTTCCTTTTGAGCAGTGTCGAGTGGGACCAGTGAGTAGTGGAGTGGACTTAGCGAGTTTGAGGGTAGACTCAGTAATGGAGGGACTCGGCGAGTTGTTCATACAAGTCGGCGAGTCCAAGGCAAACTTCTTAAGCTCAAGAACAACTCGTCGAGTTGTTCATATGACTCGGCGAGTCAGATGAAGATTGTCTGAGTTCTTGGATCGAATGAGTACTCGTCGAGTCAATGCTATACTCGACAAGTAGCAGCGAGTAGGGTCGAGGGGTGGGAATAGGGACTCAGCGAGTTGGCGGCCCAACTCAGCGAGTCAAGTCAACTGTGGGTTGACTTCGACCAAGAGTTGACTTTGACCAAGGGTAAAAGAGTCATTTTACCCAGTGCGGTGTTTAGTATTTGATTGATTTTGTTTATGGATTTGTAGCCGGGGAGATACCGGAGCAGCAGCAGTTAGCCCTCAGAGCTATTCACTCAGCAGCCAGTTCACGAGGTGAGTTTTCCTTCAGTAGGAACGGGTCTACGGCCACAATGCCGGCCCGTTTAATTATCAGTAGTTCCGGACTTTGGTCTGATGCAGTAGCTAGAGTGCTTGATGTCTTTGTGATTCAAGCATATTTGTGTTATGTGTTCCGGACTCTGTTCCGATGCAGTATGCAGTTTATGTGTTTATAATAGTGGTTATGTTTTATGCTATGCCATGATCGGTCAGTTCCGGACTTCGGTCCGATGCAGTTAGTTCCGGACTTCGGTCCGATGCAGTTAGTTCCAGACTCCGGTCCGATGCAGTCAGTTCTAGACTTCGGTCCGATGCAGTTAGTTCCGGACTCTGGTCCGATGCAGGGGACAAGGTCCCAGTCAGTTCCGGACTTCGGTCCGATGCAGCTAGTTCCAGACTTCGGTCTGATGCAGTGGGCAAGGCCCAGTATGTGCTTTATATATGTATCATATGGTATGTGGTAGTTTGGGGGAGCTCACTAAGCTTCGTGCTTACAGTTTCAGTTTTGGTTTCAGGTACTTCCGCAAGCAGAGGGAAGAGCTCGGGATGATGGCATCGCACACACCATAGCTTCAGCTTTTATCCTGGGAGTTGATTTAGTTCTTGATTTTTATATGACATGGATATGATACAGTCTTTCCGCACAGTGTTTTATTATTATTTTGAGATACATCCTGTATGGTTTTATGATATAACATTCAGATCATGGTTTTTGGTTATGTTGAAAAACGAAATTTTTGGGTCGTTTCAAGTTGGTATTAGAGCCCTGGTTTGAGGGATTCGGATACACTTCCGGGTGTATCTGAACTCAAACTAAGGGGGAAATAAAAAGATTTTTAAAAGAAAAATGTTTCTAAAAGAATTTTGAAAGCACTTAGAAAGAAAGAAAATTTTTAAAACGAGATAAGGGTGTGGTGCATGCGATCAGCGGAGCTCAAGTAAGTACTCCCAAATTACCAATACAAGTTTTATTATTATGATTAATTGTTCCAGTTTCAGTAGAACAGCATGCTAGTATAGGACTAAGGATCTAGGAGGATGCCCTATGTGCCTGCTTTATGTGTTACAGTTTTATGAGAATTGCATGCTAGTAGTAAGTAAACAGCAGTAGGATAGCCTGTTTAGGTTATGCCTGGTAGCACGAGCTTAGCATTGTATGCTAGAGCAGTTTCTCGTTTTGAGAATAGTTTTGCTTGGGTATGTTTCCTTTATCCGAATGCTGCTTGCTTCGTGCTTTGTGGGAGTTCTGAGTGATGGAAGTTAGCCATTAGGTGAATACGTCACACCACATGTGATCAGGGTTGAATAATCCCAGAGTACTGGAACTGGCCCTATTGCGCAGCTCTTGTTTGAGTCCAACCGTTATAGGGACGGGTCTTTTACTTGAAGGATTATCTGATCTTCGTCACATGTGATGGTGTTCAGTGGTGGTTAATTAGCATTATAAGGAGACCCTCAGCAGCTGAGGACTAGTTGAGTTGAGTCTGAGGTTTCCCTAGGGCAAGCCTAGGATGAGAGTAGCAGAGATCAGTAGTAGTAGAAGTGACTTGGTGGAGTCAAGGCAGTTCTTGAAGAAAGTACGGATAGATGTGGAAGTTAGTATGGGCCCGTACTACTGAAAGCAGAGGATCCGTACTCGAATCAAGAAAGGCTGAGACAAGACCAGGAAGCTAGTTGTAGTATCAATGATCCCTTGAGATATTTCCGTTCTCTGATGTAGTTGTGATGTGTTTCAGAATGGTGGTTTTGCGTTCGAGACCAGCAGCCGGCAGCGGAGGTGCCGGGGAGGGATCAGGTTCAGCCTCGGGGGATGAGCGCATGGATGAGCAGACCCGAGAGTTTCTTTCTTCGGAGATTACGCGCATCATTATAGAGCAGACTCCTGTGATCTTCGGTTCGATCAAGGAGGGGATTCTAGAGCTGATGGATGAGAGATTGGGCACCTTCCGTGCCGAGGTGGCGGCCATGATGGGGTCGCGCACCCTTACTTTCAGGGAGTTCAGGGCATGTGGAGCTCCGGACTATCATGGGGCATGGGACCCCATAGCGAGTACCGGATGGTTGGCGGATGTGGCCAACACTTTCCGCACTAGCAGGTGTCCCGAGGGGGACAAGGTCAGATTCGCATCCTGTCTTCTGAAGGACAGGGCACGGGATTGGTGGGAGGAGGTCGGACACTCCATTGGAGATGACGCAGCATTGGACGCCATGACTTGGGCTGATTTCTCTACCAGGTTCAGGGCGGAGTTCACACCGGTTATTGAGGTGCAGCAGTTAGCTAGGGAGTTTCAGGACCTCACCCAGACTACAGAGATAGTGGCGGAGATCACCGCCAAGTTCAGGGAGAGGGCTCTTCTCGTTCCTCAGTACGTGGTTGATGAGGAAATGAAGAAGGCCCGTTATCATGAGATGTTGCGGAGCGATATCCGCCAGTTTGTGAGCCGGTCCAGCTGTAAAACGTTGGAAGATATGATTGCTAGGGCTCGGGAGAGGGAGATTGATCTCGAGATGGAGAAGAAGAGGAAACCGGAGGCGGTTTCGGGTTCAGGCGGTTCGGGAAAAAAGCCCAAGGTTTCGGATCACAGATCAAGGAGTCAGCAGAGCCACGGTCGATTTGGCAAGTGTGGGAGATTGCACGAGGGAGCGTGCAAGGCAGGGAGTTCCGGCTGCTACAAGTGCGGTCGGATTGGACATTTGAGTAGGGATTGTACGGCCCCTGCTACTGCCGCCGCAGCATCAGATCTGATTTGCTTTCAGTGCAATCAGAGGGGACATAGAAAGTACCAGTGTCCGAGTTTAGCTGCAGCAGGGAAGGTGGCTGCGCCTGCCCCTGCTACCTTGAGGATTATAGATGGCCGTCAGGGCCGAGCCGAGACGCAGGTGGCGAAGAGCAGGGCGTTTCAGATGACAACAGAGGAGGCGTGGGCGACTCCTGATGTGGTGACGGGTATGTATCTTCCCTTTATCTCTTTATTATTATTGATTGAATATTGCTTATGATTGTATGTTATTCAGGGTCGTTCTCTGTGAACGGCATTTCTGCTTTGGTATTATTCGATTCGGGGGCTACCCGATCATTCGTATCACTTGCGCTTAGCAAGAGATTTAGTAGAGCTCCAGGGGAGCTGGATGGTCCATTAGAGGTTGAGATAGTAGATGATAGGACCGTGAGGGTCGACAGAGTGCATAGAGGGTGTTCTCTTCAGTTATTTGACGAGCAGTTTTCAGTGGATCTGGTACCTATTCCTCTACGAGGGAATAAGGTTATTGTGGGCATGGATTGGCTAAGCCCCAATGGGGCGGTGATTGATTGTGAGCTTCAGCTAGTGAGTGTCCGCACTCCCAGTGGGGGAGAGTTAGTGATTCAGGGCGAGAGGCCACAGCGGGGACCGACCTTTTGTTCCGCCGCAAGGGCGAGGCGCTATGTTCAGCAGGGTTGCGCCGGCTTTGTAGCTTACGTCTTGGATGCCCGGGAGAAGGGCAAGATGACAGTTGATGATGTTCCTATTGTTCGAGACTACCCGGACGTGTTTCCCGAGGATTTGCCGGGGATACCTCCTGAGAGACAGGTCGAGTTCAGGATCGACCTAATTCCTGGTGCGGCTCCGATAGCCAAAGCACCGTATCGACTAGCTCCCCCGGAGATGCAGGAGTTGTCTACACAGCTGCAGGAGCTGTTAGACAAGGGTTTCATTCGGCCGAGCAGTTCGCCTTGGGGAGCGCCGATCCTGTTTGTGAGGAAGAAGGATGGGTCGCATCGTATGTGTATTGATTATCGGGAGTTGAATAAGGTAACGGTGAAGAACCGTTACCCACTTCCGAGGATAGATGATTTGTTTGATCAGCTTCAGGGAGCGTCTTGGTTCTCCAAGATCGATCTACGCTCCGGTTATCATCAGATGCGGGTTAGAGATGAGGATGTACAAAAGACTACTTTCAGGACCAGGTATGGTCATTATGAGTTTGTGGTGATGCCATTTGGGCTCACCAATGCTCCAGCCGCGTTCATGGATCTCATGAACCGCGTGTGTAGGCCGATGCTGGATCGGTCAGTGATAGTGTTCATAGATGATATCTTGGTATATTCCAAGACGCAGGAGCAGCACGAGGAGAACCTGCGGGAGGTGCTGGAGGCTTTGAGGAGGGAGAGACTTTTCACAAAGTTCTCCAAATGTGAGTTCTGGTTGCGCGAGGTGCAGTTCCTTGGTCACCTCGTCAACCAGAAGGGTATTTTGGTGGATCCGGCCAAGATTGAGGCCGTGATGCAGTGGGAGGTCCCGAAGTCTCCATCTGAGATTCGGAGCTTCCTAGGGTTGGCAGGGTATTATCAGAGATTTATTCAGGATTTCTCCAAGATAGCAGTGCCGCTCACCCGACTGACCAGGAAGTCAGTGGTATTTAATTGGGGTCCTGAGCAGCAGTCAGCGTTTGAGACCCTCAGGCAGAGATTGTGCGAGGCTCCTTACCTTACCTTGCCAGAGGGAGTAGAGGACTTCGTAGTCTATTGTGATGCCTCGATCACAGGTATGGGAGCAGTTTTGATGCAGCGAGGCCATGTGATAGCTTATGCCTCGAGACAGTTGAAGCCTCACGAGGCTAATTATCCTACCCATGATTTGGAGCTGGGGGCAGTTGTGTTTGCCCTCAAGATTTGGAGGCATTACCTTTATGGGGTCCGTTGTACTATTTACACGGATCACAAGAGTTTGAGGTACCTTATGGATCAGCCGAGTCTGAATATGAGGCAGAGGAGGTGGTTGGATGTGCTAAAGGATTACGACTGTGAGATCCTATACCATCCAGGAAGGCCAATGTGGTGGCCGATGCCCTGAGCCGCAAAGTGTCGGCGGCCCCTATCAGGGATCTATGTTTGAGGATGACAGTGATCACTCCGTTGTTGGAGCGGATCAAGGAGGCTCAGGTGGAGGGCCTCAAGGAGGAGAGACAGAAGTGTGAGAGGATCGTGGGCCGAGTAGCCTCGTTTGATTATGATAGACGTGGTTTGCTGACGCTTCACGGGAGAGTGTGGGTACCGTACTGGGGTGGAGTACGGCAAGTGTTGATGGATGAGGCTCATAAGTCTCGGTTTTCTATCCACCCAGGGGCGACAAAGATGTATCGAGATCTTCGACCTGATTATTGGTGGCCCTGCATGAAGCGGGACGTCGCCTGGTACGTCGAGAGATGCCTGACCTGCCGGAAGGTCAAGGCGGAGCACCAGAGACCTCACGGCAGGATGCAGCCGTTAGACATTCCCGTGTGGAAATGGGAGGACATTACCATGGATTTTGTCACCAAGCTTCCCCGGACCGCACGTGGAGTGGATTCAATATGGGTAGTAGTGGATCGGTTGACGAAGAGTGCCCATTTTATCCCGATCCAGGAGAGTATATCGGCGGAGAAGTTAGCCGATATCTATGTGCGTGAGATTGTGGCACGTCATGGGGTGCCGGTATCGGTGGTGTCAGACCGAGATGTCCGTTTCACATCCAGATTCTGGAAGCGGTTCCACGACGAGATGGGTACTCGTCTCCATTTCAGCACCGCTTTCCACCCTCAGACAGACGGGCAGAGCGAGAGGACGATTCAGACTCTCGAGGACATGCTTAGGGCATGTGTTCTTGATTTCGGTGGCAGTTGGGATACGTATCTTCCGTTGGCGGAATTTTCGTATAACAACAGTTATCATGCGAGCATTGATCGACCTCCCTTTGAGATGCTGTATGGGAGGAAGTGTCGGACCCCGATTTGTTGGGGCGAGGTCGGTCAGCGAGTCATTAGGAGCACAGAGGTGGTGCTCAAGACGACCGAGTTGATCCAGCAGGTCTGTAGTAGACTACAGACTGCGCAGAGTCGGCAGAAGAGTTACGCCGACAGGAGGCGTTCGGACTTGGAGTTCCAGGTGGGAGATATGGTCCTTCTGAAGGTCTCACCTTGGAAGGGTGTCATCAGATTCCGGAAGAGGGGCAAGTTGGGCCCCAGATTTATTGGTCCTTTCAGGGTTTTGGCCCGGGTGGGTCGGGTTGCTTATCGGTTAGATCTTCCTGAGGAGCTTAGTCAGATCCACAACACTTTCCATGTGTCTCAGTTGAGGAAGTGTCTAGTGGATGAGTCAGCAGCCGTTCCCCTAGAGGATATTCAGGTTAATAGTAGCCTGAATTATATTGAGAGGCCGGTCGCGATTCTGGACCGGAAGACCAAGACCTTGAGGAACAAGGTAATTCAGTTAGTGAAGGTGCAGTGGCAGCACCGGAAGGGGTCTGAGTGGACGTGGGAGGTTGAGGAGGAGATGAGAGAGCACTACCCAGAGATATTTGCAGATTCAGCCGTAGCAGACTTCGAGGACGAAGTCTGAGATAAGTGGGGGAGAATTGTAACGACCCGTTCCCGGTATGATGATTCCTTGGTATTTATTTTGAGGTTTTGTAAAGGGACTCGGCGAGTTCATAGCCTGACTCGCCGAGTAGGGACGAGATTTCGAGTACGTGTTAGTCGGCGACTCGGCGAGTCCATATTCTGGACTCGGCGAGTCTGTCCGTCTGGGAGAAACCCTAAATCCCCGGGTTGCCCACTATTTAAGCCACCTTATAGCCCCCAATCTCGCCTCCTTCACCCTCTAAAGCTGTGAGAAAACCCTAATTCGATCTTGAGTGTTTGTTTTAGTGATCTTGTGTGCATTTGTGAAGGCTTGAAGAAGGAGAAGAAGAAAGGAGCAAGGAGAAGGATTCTAGAGCAGAGATTCAAGGGAAAGCTAGAGCCCTTTGAGGTATTCTTCAGTTTTCCCTCTCTTTTAGGCCTTAAAACCCTTTCTAGATCTTGTTAATGCCTTTCTCAAAGCTTTATGTGATATGAAAGCTCTCTTATGCCGAGATAACCTTAGATATGTTCCTTTAGGAGTTGTAGAGCCCAGATCTATTGCCTTTATGGAGCTATTTTGCATATTAACCCTAGATCTACCCCTTTTAAGCATCTTTTGGCCTTTATTCCCTTGTTCATGCGTTTGTACACGTAAAGTTGGAAACTTTACGTGGTAAATCAGCTTATTGGACTCAGATCTATCATTTGTATGTATTGGATTCGATCAGAATCGAGTGTAGAATAGTTGCATGGCATTGACTCGGCGAGTCGGAAGAACGACTCGGCGAGTCGAGTCGCGAGTCCCCGATTTTCTTCCTTTTGAGCAGTGTCGAGTGGGACCAGTGAGTAGTGGAGTGGACTCAGCGAGTTTGAGGGTAGACTCAGTAATGGAGGGACTCGGCGAGTTGTTCATACAAGTCGGCGAGTCCAAGGCAAACTTCTTAAGCTCAAGAACAACTCGTCGAGTTGTTCATATGACTCGGCGAGTCGGATGAAGATTGTCTGAGTTCTTGGATCGAATGAGTACTTATCGAGTCAATGCTATACTCGACGAGTAGCAGCGAGTAGGGTCGAGGGGTGGGAATAGGGACTCGGCGAGTTGGCGGCCCAACTCGGCGAGTCAAGTCAACTGTGGGTTGACTTCGACCAAGAGTTGACTTTGACCAAGGGTAAAAGAGTCATTTTACCCAGTGCGGTGTTTAGTATTTGATTGATTTTGTTTATGGATTTGTAGTCGGGGAGATACCGGAGCAGCAGCAGTTAGCCCTCAGAGCTATTCACTCAGCAGCCAGTTCACGAGGTGAGTTTTCCTTCAGTAGGAACGGGTCTACGGCCACAATGCCGGCCCGTTTAATTATCAGTAGTTCCGGACTTTGGTCTGATGCAGTAGCTAGAGTGCTTGATGTCTTTGTGATTCAAGCATATTTGTGTTATGTGTTCCGGACTCTGTTCCGATGCAGTATGCAGTTTATGTGCTTATAATAGTGGTTATGTTTTATGCTATGCCATGATCGGTCAGTTCCGGACTTCGGTCCGATGCAGTTAGTTCCGGACTTCGGTCTGATGCAGTTAGTTCCGGACTCCGGTCCGATGCAGTCAGTTCCGGACTTCGGTCCGATGCAGTTAGTTCCGGACTCTGGTCCGATGCAGGGGACAAGGTCCCAGTCAGTTCCGGACTTTAGTCCGATGCAGCTAGTTCCAGACTTCGGTCTGATGCAATGGGCAAGGCCCAGTATGTGCTTTATATATGTATCGTATGGTATGTGGTAGTTTGGGGGAGCTCACTAAGCTTCGTGCTTACAGTTTCAGTTTTGGTTTCAGGTACTTCCGCAAGCAGAGGGAAGAGCTCGGGATGATGGCATCGCACACACCATAGCTTCAGCTTTTATCCTGGGAGTTGATTTAGTTCTTGATTTTTATATGACATGGATATGATACAGTCTTTCCGCACAGTGTTTTATTATTATTTTGAGATACATGTTGTATGGTTTTATGATATGACATTAAGATCATGGTTTTTGGTTATGTTGAAAAACGAAATTTTTGGGTCGTATTTTTGGGTCGTTTCATTAGCCCAACTCGCATTGGTGAATTCTCAACTTTGCTAGCAGTACCGAAGGACCCTTGGGGACCAGCAGCACGTTGCCATTGAAAGTCCTTTTACGCTATGTTGGATCATGTAAGACCCAACAACTCGTAAGGTTGATGTTTTCGGGCCTAAAGATCAGGTCATTGGGCTAGCTAGGCCCAACAAACAAGATTTTACACTTTTGGGCCCAAAGATGGTGTATCGACGTCTGTGCACTCTCACGTGTGTATTGAATTCCCAAATTTTCCGTGTATGAATCGAGTTGTCGTCGTGTTAGTAGTTTCGGATTTGTTATTGATTCGAGACCGAATCAATTCGTTTGATAACGATTTTTGGTGTTGTTGTGTATTGTAATTCGTCGGTAGTCGCAGTATCAATATTTGATCACAACGGATGTATTGAATTAACATTGAAATTTTTCTGTTTACAGCCCCTCTTTATTTTGTAAATTTACTTTTTCAACCCTTTGAATAAATTAATTTCCGGTTTAGTCCTTAAACCATTTTTCTTGGCATTCTAACACCAAAACTTATTGAAATTGATATTTTTCAGCACATTTTTAGTTGAAAACAGTTTTAGTCCCTCAAAATACAGTTTTCTCGGCTGTAACCTCTCTTTTTCGCAATTTTTACACTTTCGGCCCAAATTGGAAAATTTTTGCAACTTTGGTCCTTTTTAATTATGAAAAGCATTTTTAACCTTTGAAAAGGACTTGGAATACTAGTAGTCCATTGTTTTATGGAAAAACACAGTTTCAGCCCCTCAAATTGGAAAATTTCTCATATTGGGCCCTATTGTGCCGAAAAGTTCATTTTTAGCCCATTAAGTTTAGAAATTTACATTTTAAACATTCTAAAGTGTATATTTCTGGAAAATTCCTTTATGAAACTGTTTTGACACTTCTTAACCTCCAGAATTTGTATTTTGACATTTTGGGCCCTTAAACTTCATATTCTTAGCATTTTAAGTCCAAAAATGTGATTTTTAGCCCAAGATGTTCATCTAAACCAACTTGGTTATTTTTCTAGTAATGACTTATGTATAATGATATGTTTTAGCACTTGTTTCATGCATCATAACACAAATCTCGATTTTTAGGTCCTTTTGACTAGTTTCAACACCATAAACACACAAAAGTATGTAAATAAACATAGAAATCATACAAGGCATACACATAATGATAGATCTACACATTTGCTTGTATTCCCCCCCCACCCCCCCCCCCCCCCACAAAACTTATAAAAACCGAAAATAAGGGGGTATGAAGCTCACCTTTGGATGTGGTCTCGGTTTTGAAGAAGATTTGTGGAAGTTTGGTGTTATTTTCGGCCCTATCAAGTTCCTTGGATGGATCTCGAACTTAGTGGGTTCTAAGATGCAAGATCATGAACTTGAATGGATTGAGAGATGATTCTTGATGAAAAGAATTAGCTAGATTATGGATCTAAGCAATATCTTACCTTAGATGATGATTTTTATGGAAGAAATCCCTTGAACACCTCTTAGATCTCGAAAATTTGGAGAGAAATGGAGAGAGTTTCTTGAGAGAAAATTTTTAAGTGAAGTGTGTGTGTGTTTGTTTGGTTTCGGCCGAGAGGGAGAAGAGAGGAAAGAAGAGAGAATGAGCTTGCATGGAAAGATGAGAATACATGGATGTTTGAAGTGTAATACTTAGATATCCTCCATACAAAGATGATGTGTCATGCAAGAAGTCAACTCCTCCCTTTTATTTAGGCTTGGGCCGAGAATGGAGGGGGAAAAGAGAATGTTTGGGCCTTAAATGCTTAAGCCCAATTTTCATGGTTATGTTGAGTGATTTTTGGTCCAAATAAATATAAAGGTGATTTTTATGACTTGTTAGGGCTAAATTAGGTTAATTATGGTTCATAGTTATTAATTTATTTCATTCTAGGCCCAATGTGGCCCAAAATGTTGAAATAAATGGATGTGTGTCTAATTAGAGCCCATTTAAAGGTTCTAATCCCATGATAGTCAAATTGGAGGCTTATTGGCCCAATGAGTCCAATAAGGAAGTCCTAGTCCAAAATGGACCTAACAAGAACTTCTAGGGTTTCCAATTGCTTGTTGACTATTTGTAGTACTTGTATGGTGTATTTGTTTGAAAATTAGATGTCATAGAGTAAGCATCTTACATGCTCTTTAAGTTTTTGATTCTACATTTTACTTGAATGTAGTGATTACAAGACACAAAATTTCTAGTTGTGACAGTTGCTACTTCAAGTCCGAGTGAAGTGTGGTCGTTTGGTCTAGCCAGAAATCAAGAGCGAGCACCGCCACCACCTGCCACCGCGGGCCACCATAAGGTGGCTGTGTGTGTTTGTGTTTGTTTTAGGTGTGTGTGATTGTATTTCTATTAGTTATGCGTGTTTGGGTATTTTGGTTAGTCGGAGTTCATGGAAGAGTCACTGCCGCCACGAGCCACCGCCGGCCACCATGGTGTGGCTGTGTGTGTATGTTAGTTAGCTAGTGGTGTGTGCTCATTTTGATTAAAGCATTGTAACTGTAATTGCCAAAAGAATAATGAAAAGAAATGGAAAACCACCACCATAAGGTGGTGGCCGCCGTCATGAGCCGCCATTGACCACCACTACCCGTGGTGGTAGTGGGTGGTGCCCCTCAAGCAAACCCTAATGGGCCTAGTAAGACCCTAATGGGCTTAAAGATTTATTTTGGGCCTATTGGGCCATGTTTGAGTGGAAACCCTAATTAGGGTTTAGAAAACCCTAATTATGAGAAATTGGGCCTTAGACTTATTGGCCCCATCTTTGGGCAATTGGGATTGGAGTGTGTATTAAGCCCAAGTCACTCCATATCACATATCTAGTAGAGTAAAGGACTTAATGGATTAAGTCCTTAATGGGTTAAGTAAGAAACACTTAACCCTAGTTATCATTTTATGTGAAACCCTAATTTCACTTGGGCTTTGTGTTGGTCCATCCAAAAACAAGCAAATGGACTAGAATAGTTTATTGGGCCTTAGGGTAAGGTCCATATGAAGGATTGGGCCCAATTTGGGAAATTGGGCCATAGATGGGCTATAGTTTGGGCTTAGATGGTTGTGTGATATTGGGCTCTTAAAATGAGACATGTTGGACTGGACTGATCAATTGGGCCTTGAGGGAAGTCCATGTAGAGGCTTCGGCCTAATTTGGAAAATTGGGCCATATGTTGGGCTTTGATCCCTAGCTGACTTTGGGCCTTGGGCTTGGGTAAGCCAAGCTAGGGGTAATATAGTAATTATCTAAAGTATGTATTTATAGTATGTGTTAGAACCCAATTATTAATTGGTGTCATTTTGGTGTTGACAGTTCAGGAATCTGTCATCCAACAGCTAGGGTTGAGTCTGCGGGACTTCAGCAGTATGAGATTGTGTCTACGGGACTTCAGCAGTGTAAGGTGAGTTTCCTTCTAGTAGGAACGGGTCTACGGTCACAATGCCGACCCGTTTAGTTAGCAGTCAGTTCCGGACTTCGGTCTGATGCAGTAGTTCAGGGTGCTTGACATCTTTGTGATTCAAGCATGTCTATATGTTATGAGTTCCGGACTTCAGTCTGATGCAGTATGCAGTATATGTGTTTATGCTAGTTGATATGAGGTTATGCTATGATATGTTCAGTCAGTTCCGGACTTCGGTCCGATGCAGAGGACAAGGTCCTAGTCAGTTCCGGACTTCGGTCCGATGCTGTTAGTTCTGGACTACGGTCCGATGCGGGGGACAAGGTCCCATTCAGTTCCGGACTCCAGTCCGATATAGAGGGCAAGGCCCTGGTTAGTTTCCGGGCTTCGGTCCGATGCAGTTTCTGGACTTCGGTCCGATGCAGTGGGCAAGGCCCAATATGTGTTTATATGTTATTGTATGGTATGTGGTAATTTGAGGGAGCTCACTAATCTTCGTGCTTACGGTTTTCGGTTTTCGTTTCAGGTACTCAGTTTTCAAAAGAGGAGCTCGGGAAGATTGCAGTGCACACACCATTTGTTCAGCCTGGGATGTTTATACTCTGATATATTTGACAGTTGTTAAGATATTTTGAGATACATAGCTTATGATTTTTTACATGAGGTTTATCGACTATGGTTTTTATTATTAAATTAAACGAAATTTTCAGACTGTATTTTCTGGATGTTTCACGTTTTCACCCATATGTATGTCTAACCATGGATAAAGTTGAACGATGCTTCAAAATGGAAACGTATGCAAGACTTCTCCCGGGTTCGAGAAATGCTGATGGAAGTACACATTCACTATAATTTGAACACCAGAGACACATCGACATCATTGATGAACCGATGAATGTTGAAGATGAATAATCACTACGTCGACCGATAGGAAGAAATAAGGTAAAGAAAACGGCTTCCAGTTAGAGTTCAAAAAATTTAGGTTCTAGGTTATTGATCATTTTGAAGAAAAAAAAATGATCGTTATATCCAACTACAAGAGAGCAATGATGGAATGATGGGTGTTGGTCATATTATGGCAGCTACCTACCATATTTATGCTGTGGATATGTTTTTTTTTTTGTTTGGATCGACAACATATTCTTAAATACTATCTATATCTCATATGTCTTTTTTGAAACCTTAAACCCATCACTTTTCTTTTAAGATAGTCACTTTTGACCGTTAACTTTTTATTTAAAATAGTTACTCCTTAGTCCTTACGGGTAGAGCGAAGTCGTTGTTCGTTTTACCAGTGTTAATATGTATTTAAGCCTTTATCACGTTTAATAGTGTTTAAGTCCTTAGCAACATTTAGATTGTACTTTTTATATATGTATGGACAATAATTGATGCACGTATCACTTTCTATATCAACCACATTCTTCGCATCTCAACAGCAATCATCGACAGTATCCCACACCGATTGCTATGGGAGAGAGTGTGGTGGTCAATGTGGCCACCGTCATGATGGTTATTACTATGATGGTGGCTGTGGTGCCGTCCACCTGCCGGGCGATAATCAACGATAACCACCACCGGCAGCTCTATCCGGTAGTTCTGGTCCCTGGAGCCGGCGGGAACCAACTAGAAGCCCGATTGACGGCGGAGTATAAGGGGACGAGCTGGCTATGCAGCCGATTCTACCCAGTTAAGAAGCAGGAGGGAGGTTGGTTCCGCCTATGGTTTGACGTCGGTGTATTATTAGCACCATTCTTGGAGTGTTTTGCTGAACGAATGACGCTTTACTACCACCCAGAATTGGATGATTACAGAAATGCTCCGGGAGTTGAGACGAGGGTGTGTCAGTTTGGTTCCACTCAGTCCCTTCTCTACCTCGATCCTAATCTCAAGTAATTAATCAAACTTTCAATTTCTTTTCATCATATCCTTTAATTTGATCAATTTTCAACGTTGTTAAAGATTTCATCAATTTCTTAACACCTGAATCATAATAAATAACATGATTTTTAAAATGGGGATATTACCTAGACCATCTCCATTTTTTTTTTTTTAAAATGGGGTAATTTTATCTTGCATCCTATTTATTTTTTACTCTATTTTTTACCTTCAAAAAATATATTACTAGTATATTTTATTATTCCAACTTGCATAACATCTCTCTCTGTTAATTTAGTTTTAAGGAATATATAATCTATATTTTTTTATTACATTAATATTAAATATAAAAAATTATATTTATAATAAATTATAAATATTATAATGCATTTATAAAAAAATATTACACTTACATACTTTTAAATAAATATGATATATACTTTTATATAAACATTAAACATAGACACTTTTAATTTTTAATTATAAGTTTTTGTAAAATACGTGATCGTTTTTTAAAATTTCAATATGTATTTAATTTTTTATATGAATTTAATGAATAAAAAACAAACTTTATATTCATAATTAATTAATATAATTTAATATATAACAAAATATTATAAGTATTAAATATTATTTAAATTATAATTAGTAGTTAAAATGATATATATATATATATATATATATATATATATATATATATATATATATATATATATATATATATATATATATATATATATAAGGACTAAAACCGACAACACAAAGTTAATCTCTATTTTGAAAAAAATAAATAGATAACACCATATTTGGTGTAATACTATTCATATCCCCTAAAATTGTGGAATAAATAGGGGAGTTTTGGAGAAGAATGAGGGAAGAAATAAATAAAAAAATAAAGAATGAAAATAGGTTGGAAATATTATTAGCAAAGTTCAACTTTCATTTATTTTTATTAGATACGTATAATTTTTTTTTTCTTGGTAACTTGATAAGTCTTCCCCTTTATAACATCGATGTATCTTGTATTCGATTAACAATTTTAAAATTGAATATATATATATATATATATATATATATATATATATATATATATATATATATATATGATAAAATAAAAAAAGATGCTATATAAAATAAACAAATGAAACTAAATTATTATTGTTCGTATATAACTTTTATTATAAAAGGTTACTGTTGTTAAATAATTTATTGGATTATTATCAAGTTATGCCATTGTTGGGTCAATTACACGACCATGACATTAGTATATAAATTTCACATTTCAATTTATACTTTTTTTTAAAGGTCTATAATTAGGTTCAATAGTTTTTCTGTTTATTTTGACTTTTTCTTTTTTAACTAAACCATGAAATAATTTTATTTGTTTTTAAAATTATAATAATATAAAAGAAATTCAATATCAATAATATTCAATATTGATGTCATTTTGAATATATGGGAGATGATATATCATACTAACAATGTAATTTATCTTTCTATCTTTTGTTTTTATTTATCTTTGTATTCAAATAAAACAAAATCAAATTTCTTAATTTTAACATATGTTTTGATAGAAGGGTATTTGATTTCTATATTAGTTATAGTAATGCATATATCTTTCTTTTATATTTTTATTCAATAGGTAAAAATGATAAAAATAACTGTTAGAAGCTAGTTAATAAAAATTCGCTAAATAGTTGAATCTATTGTAAAAAATTAACATGAATTTAATGATATAGTTAAATCTTTTATAACCCGACAATGTCTTGGATTGAAGAAATCTTTTACAAATGGATATTTTCATATTTTTTATAAAATTCACAGGCACATAACGAGTTACATGGAACCATTGGTGGAGTCTCTACAAGAGCTTGGCTACACCGATAACAAAACCATGTTCGGAGCACCTTACGATTTCCGTTATGGCCTTGCGGCAGAGGGGCATCCTTGCGACGTCGGCTCCACCTTCCTCCAAAACATAAAACAGTTAATCGAGGAAGCAAGTGATTCAAATGGTGGAAAACCCGTCATTCTCATCTCCCATAGTCTCGGTGGCCTCTTCGTCCTCCAACTCCTCAACCGCAACCCACCGTCCTGGCGGAAACAATACATAAAGCACTTCATCGCACTAGCGGCACCATGGGGTGGCACGGTGGACGAGATGTTGACTTTTGCATCCGGGAATTCACTAGGAGTCCCCCTCGTAAACCCTTTGCTTGTTAGAAACGAACAACGGAGCTCAGAGAGCAACTTATGGCTATTGCCACGTACAAAGCAGTTCCCGCAGGAGAAACCACTTGTTGTTACCAAAAACTCGACTTATTCTTCTTTTGATATTTCAAGATTTTTAGAAGATATCGGCTTTCCTGAAGGGGTGCAGCCTTACCAGAAACGCGTCTTGCCCTTGGTGGAGAAGTTGGCTGCACCAGGAATTCCGGTAACATGTATTATCGGAAGTGGAGTTCAGACGCCGGAATCTTTGCATTACGGAGAAGAAGGGTTTGATAAGCAGCCGGAGATTGTGTACGGAGATGGAGATGGGACGGTGAACATGGCGAGCTTGTTGGCTTTGGTGGATGAGTGGAGGGACGAAGAGAATCAAAGGCTTAAAGTTATTAAAGTTGATGGGATCTCTCATACGAACATAATCAAGGATGACGAATCACTCGATCAAATAGTTAAGGAAATCACTATTATCAATGATGGTCTCTCTACTTCTTCATTTGTTTCGAGTTCCTAAAGCAGAAAAAGATTTGTATATATATGTTGTCAAATGACACTTTAACTATTTGAAATTTCGACTTTTAGTTTAATTAGACCTAAAATTATTTTATGGCTCTATAGGAAATAAAGAAAGCACTATTATCGCTATCACTGACGATGCATCTACTTTTTCACTTGTTTTGAGTTCATAAAGCAGAGAAAAAGATTTGTATATATAAGGCGAAAATGATACTATAGCTTATCGAAATTTTGACTTTTATTTTCAATAGACCTAAATTTATTTTCTGGCTTTATGTGGCATAAGGAAATCCCTATTATCAATGACAACATCTCCACTTCTTCACTTGTTTCGAGTTCCTAAAGCAGAAAAAGATTTGTATATATGTAAGGTGAAAATGACACTTTAGCCTATTGAAATTTCAACTTTTAGTTTAAATAGATCTAAAATTATTTTATGGCTTCATGCGCATAAGGTTGGGTTTTGTAGGATCTAAATGGTCACTTTAGACAAAATGAAAGGGTTAATCGGCTATCCTTATGTCAACTTATATATATATATATATATATATATATATATATATATATATATATATATATATATATATATATATATATATATATATATGGGATGTGCATCAAACCGCACACACCGCACCGCATAATGCGGTTTTGGATGCTCGTGGTGCGGTTTGCGGTTTATAGTTACCAAACTGCAGTTCAAACCGCACTGCAACATACCATATATATATATATATATATATATATATATATATATATATATATATACACACACACACACACACACACTAAATGTTTACCACTTTTAATACCCTTAAGAATGTTAATGAGATTTCGATTGATAAACATGAGTCAAAATGGGACACCACCTATATCAAAATATGTGTTTACAGTACCATAGGTTCATATTATAATTTTAAAATATTGTAAAACATTTTGTTGTTATGCATAAAGAAGATGTTTATACACACAATTAATCTTTTCTTTATAGAATATAAAACACAACACACTTATTATGTTTAAAACTAAATTTAATATTATGTTTATGAAACCGCATAAACCGCACAAAAACCGCAAAACCGCCCGCACAAACCGCACCGTATAACGCGGTTTATTACCTTTGCGGTGCGGTCTGCGGTTCCCGAAAATAACAAACCGCATATGCGGTGCGGTTTGCGGTTTTGCAAGTGAGGCTCAATTTATGAGCGAACAAAGAGTTACAAGTTTTGTTTCACTGTAGTTTCCGGAGATCATAACTCGTTAAACAAACACCTCCTCGAATCACTTACCAGAGGTTTTAACCACACCTGGTTGTGTTCACCATCATAAAATTTAGATTTATTTCCAAGAAATACCTTTTTCCTTTTTCTTATATATCCATCCAGGTGACATGCATCAATTTATTTTATAAAATTATTTGTTAAATGTGACTTGAGCAGTTGGAGCATTTGCATAGAGCATTTGAGTTCAATGGAGCACTTGTAACTCAATGGATCACTTAGGGTTCATGGAGCATATGACAAAGGATAGGATTATCTGAGAAAGGAATGAAACTCCTAACAAAGGAACGAATAAAGTGATAAAGGAACAAATTTTCTAAAATGAAGTATGAAGCACCTGGAAATTGAATCCAGCACCTTGGTGCATGGCTGCACTATCTACGATTATGAAGCGCCACCCTATGCTTGAAGTGTCATTCTAGAAGCGTCATTATGGATGAAGAAGCGCCATCCATAATGTTGATGCACCAATCATTGTCAAGGTATGCCACTTTGAAGGAAGAAGCGTCTAGAAGCACCATTCTGGAGGAAGAAGCACCACTTGGAGGTTTTAATTTAATTTTTAATTTAAGTTTTAACACCATTTCTGATTTCTTTCTTAATTTTATGGGTGCCTTTGTTGGTTTGTTTTTTATCTTATTTTGAAACTCAGCATCTTAGTTTTTTATCTGAAAAAAACAAAATTTCAAGAAAATTTTAATATATTACTGTAAAAATAAATATAATAATAAAATTATTGTTTTTCGATTTTACATTTATTGGACACAATTCCGAAAACTCCTGTAAATGGAGTACAACTCCGTCGCCCATAAAACCCACTTTTTTTAACAATATACACGCTAACTCGTCTTTGGACTAACATGAGTTATTAAGCAATACTTTGAAAAAAAAATATAAGTATAGTTATTTCGAATCATCATTCCGGAATAGATCATTGGGTTTCAGACCACATTGATCGTGTTTCGGACCTATATTACCATTCTAGAATCCCTACAATACCTAATTTCGGACTAAAACAACCGATTTGTAATACATTACACAGTACTTACATAAGATTCATACACATACAATGAGAAAGTGATTAAAAAAAAAGGATAATTCAGATATTTAGGAGTTCTTTCAGAGTTGTTCTTCGTATTCTAAACCATTTCAGAGCATTCCGGAATACATAAATTTGTTCAGAAAATCAAATGCAAATTAATTAAAGTAACTTACGTTGCTTGACGAATCCATGCTGAAAATTTGATCCGAAATACGGATAGATCCTGCTTCAGATCTGCTAACTCTAGAACGTCTATTCCAAATTTTTTGTATGTAGGACCATATAAATATATAGCTATTCTTCTACTCTAATAAATAAATGTTTTTTTTGGCACTTGTCACACTCTCATTTAATTTGCCAAATATAATTTTGTAGTTATTTTGAATTAATTTTTTCCACATGCCATTTTATTATATTTTTATTTTATTAAATTATACATAATATTTTAATGTAATAATTACAATCAATGTAGAAAAGAAATAGATATCAATATCATTAATAAACATACATTTTAATTTAAAATTTTCCACAATTAAACCTTATTAATTTCTTTTGTTTATTTATTTAAATTATTTGTTTAAATTTAAAAGATAAAAAATATTTTTATTATAATAATTCATCATTTTTCTTATTTTTTTATAAATTCAAAGTTTTTAAATATTTAGACTTTTAAATTTAATTTTTATTATATTAACCCATATAATACATAGGTCTCACAACTAGTGTGTGTGTGTGTCTATATATATATATATATATATATATATATATATCCCTATTCTAATAAATTAATAGTTTTAACCTTCTTTTACTAAGTGTCACTCTAATACAACTCCTCGTTAATATTATGTCATGTGTCATATAGATATTAGGCAACTCATTTCAAAATTCAAATTTATTTTATATTTATATGTTAAATTTGAAGTTATAATAACTTTAAAAATTTGATACATATCTTAATTAATAATTTATTTAAAATGACGTATTTAAAATAATTGATTAATAATTATATATATATATATATATATATATATATATATATATATATATATATATATATATATATATATATCATTAAGCTAAAATATTGGGCTTGAGCCCATTTTCGGGGTCCAGAATTGTAACAACCCGTCATTTTCAAGTCAATAAAAGTCAAACTCACTAAATAAAAATCGAGTTTTATTTATTTTGTTAAGTTTATAAGGGATAAATATTAATTTAATATATACAAATAATTTTATTATATAAGTGTTTTAAGTTTGGGATAAAAACCCACTCAACTGAGAACCCTCGCATGGGTCCTAGCACCCAACCGACAACCCTTCTTGTGGTGCTATGCGAGACCGAGTACGTCAGGCGAAGGACCCACCTACTTCGGACCGAAAACTGCTTTCGGTCAGCATCGAGATCAGCATGCAAAGGTCCCACTTTTTGATCGAAAGCTCTTCTTTTGGGCTACTTTTCCCACCGAAAACTCTATCAAGCCCATTATATTAGACCAAAAACAAAGGTTTAAGTCCCATTAGGACCGATAACCCTCTTTATATATAAGTTTTTGGCCATAAACATACTTCATTTCTCACTTTTCAAACCGAAAACACTGTCATTTTTGCTCTCAAAAGTCATCAGATTTCTCTGAAGTGTCATACGAAATCATCAAATCTTCAGCCGAAATCCTTCAAATCTTCATAAGATCCTCAAGAACATTCATCCAATCTTCAAATCTTCATAATTTCACCAAGAACACCAATAACACACCGAAAACACTATCACGCTGAAAACGCCCATAATACTTCAAAATAATTTCTAAGGCTTTTTGTAAGTACTTATTACATTATTAAGTGTTGTCTAACACTTTAATTTATTATTTATTATTTGAATTAATATCATATTAATTTAAATACGAGGTCGGATATAATTATTTTTAGGACACGACTATCTTCATGTACGCTAGCTCGAGGATCGTCACTACAGTTTCGCTATCCGAACACGAACACGCACACGCACTAGAGGTGAATTCCTACCACTACGTTTTCACTATTTTTCCAAGTTTTTAGGGGCGCGTGGGCGGGGGGGGGGGGGGGGGGGGGATACAAGTACAACACAACTAATTTTTGTGTAAACGTTCAAACGTTTTCAAATTATTTTAGACTGTTTCAGGTCATTCTAAATTATTTCTACTGTTTCAACTATGGTTTTTACCAAAACATATATATATATATATATATATATATATATATATATATATATAAATGAGATTCAACGGGCTTAGAACTAGTGTTTTCGCCTTAACTCATGTTCCTTGTTTGGTTGTGGGCTTAGGTTAAATTGACTTGTCCGACTGTCTTTTTATTTTCTATTATATATATATATATATATATATATATATATATATATATATAGTACAAACCTTAAACCTTTGTAATGTGCTGAGCAAAGGCGAATTTTCAGAAATATTTACATTACAAACGGAACACACTTATAAACTATAATATGTATAGTTTATGGAACTTCCTTAGTATTCTACTAATTCAAGAAAAGATACAAGAACATACTTATAAACTATAATAGGTATAGTTTATGGAACACTTATATCATTATTACTAAATACAGACATACAATACAAACGAACATATAAACTATAATTGGTATAGTTTATGGAGCATAAGTACTATTTTACTAAGTTCAGGTTTAACTATAGTAACAAACATATAAACTATGTTAGTTATAGTTTATGGAACACATATGTAACCATTCATTACAAAGGATTTTCAATTATTCTACACGTAATTGTCAGAATAGCTTTGTGAGACACATTTCAAGTACTTACCTCAAGCTCTGAAATTATAACCAGATCTCCTGGAAGGAGAGTGTGAATTTGTGTCTAGATCTATATGGGACTGGCAATCCCGCACTTTAACTGTTAGCTACAGTTAGGATGACAAGTCTGGGGTGACTAATGTCATAACTATTCCGATGCCTGAAGAACGTTGTTTCAGGCCATCTTAGGTCATCAATTATGGTTATAATAACTCACAATTTGGTGTTTAACAATACGATTAGTGTATGAATAAGTAAAAAACTTCTTAGGGTATTAAGACTATAACACATTACAACAGAAAATATAGCATTTTCTGCGAAAACCTACTTACATTTTCAAGGAAAAAATCACAGATTTCAATTACAAACATTCTTATGAACTCACCAACTTAAATGTTGATACACTTTCAAAATCACATGTATTCTCCGGAAACCGGTAGACAGGTTCACTTATAGGTTTTGAGAAAACGGATCTTTATTGAGTCGCTTATACCTTTGCTATACACTTTTGATGTCATACAAACTATGTATTGAACAGATGTAAAAACTATACTTTATCAATGTAATGGTTTTTTTTTTACTTTGATTGCTATTATACAATTGTTGTGATACTGTGCATGACGTCCTACGCCCCTGAACGTTTCTGCCGTTCCGGTTTGGGGGTGTCACAAGAATGACCTTTCCTAGACCAAAATGGTTAGTTTAAAAAAATATAGTTATATTTAAAAAAAAGACCCTAACAAAAATTGTATTACCTTGTTAATTAGTTTAATACCCGTCTAGTGGACAGTTGACCGGTTTAATAAAAATAATTATTATTTTACTAATATTTAACTTTGTTCTATATCATCATTATGTAATTAGTTACCATGCACTGTACAATACAATGATAAATCTACCAAATAAATAACATATGGATGAAAAATGCATTAGAAGACAAGAAAATAAATAGAATAGCAATCGATTAAGACATAATTAAATAAAATTAAGTTAAAAACAGAAAAAGTGAAATCTATTAGTTAATTACTTTAAAGTCGGTTATGTATATCATCATCAGTAGACTCGTCACACAAGTGTGGAAGCTGACGACGCTTCTTTGGTGTTATTGAGGATCTGATACACGACTTTTCAGAAGAATCAACTTCAATATCATCAAAAGACGCCTAATTGTAAAAATACCAACATGACAATAAGAATCATGAGAAGTAATTTCTTTGTGACAGAATAGCTAAAAATAACAATTGAAGAAAAATTATTTTAATATCGTAAGAAAAAAAAATATAAAAAATATTATGTAACTTACTTGAATCTCTTCACCATCTTGTAAAGTAGAGATACAGACAGGCATGTTACAAATATGATCTTCAATATTATCATGACCAACCTAATTGTAAATAACGATCACATTAATAAGAAACATACCAAATAAACATAATCTAACTTTATATAAGTTATATAAATTAACCCATACATTCTCACTTTCATCTTCTTCTGCTTCTGCATCATTGACATCAGATATACATTTTTGAACACCCTCATTTTCTTCAGTATCACCAGCATCCTATGTATATTAAGACAAATCAAGTTGAATACATATAAACAATAGCTTTTACATAACTTAGCACAATATGAAATAATAATTACCATTTTTGAGATTTTTGATGGTATCAAATGACTACATGGTCCCCATAACGCTTGGTCTAAGAGCACCCATTCATATTCAGGGATTTTAGACAAACCTTCATATTCATCTTCGACTATATAATGATCTTCTTCATTTGTTATAGCCACCGTACTTTTGTCGATCGTGGGAGAAATCTTATTTTCCTTATCATTATGCTTTTTGTCAGTGCAATATTTAGTTACAGTAAAACGACGCACGTAGTTTGGCGCCATGTTGAATTTGTCAACCTTAATAGTAAAAATGACATTACAACCACATAAGCTTTCGAGAAGAAAATCTTTCACCCAATTAGGATCATTGGCACCTTAATAAAACATGACAAACATATTAATATACATAACCCCCCCCCCCACACACACACCACACACACATACACACACAGTTAATATACTTATGTATATAAAAGAAAAAAATGTATATAGAATCAAACCTCTAATAAACTTTTATTAACCAATTCATCAACACTAAAACTAATAAGAGAAGTAGCAGCTTCATTGAAAAACAACACACATAATCTCTTCTCCTTTATCAATTATTCATACAACCAGTTTATACCTATATAAAAAATATTGATAAGAATAACATATAAAAAAGTATTTGAATAAAAAATACTTACAATTGACGAGGGTTATCAACATTTTTCTGACAACTAAAACAATAATAGCGACCATCACGCATAGTAACCTTCTTACGACATGTTCCACATTGGACAAATTTCCAATCATTAAACATATCTATATCAACGATGGTTCCCTCAATAGTATATTGTGTTCCCTTTACAAAGAAAAAAAAACAAAGTCAATTCGCAAATCACATGGAAGTTTAGTTATAGATATGTAAAATAAAATACATCAACAACACCATCTTGTAAGTAACTATAAACATTTGATAAGCTAGTCACAACGAAGTCCTGAATTTTATTTTACTCTGTAATAAAGCGTATCGGTTGTGATACACTACAAAACAACAACATGATGTGTAAGATAAATTGATCCACATGTTATATTATGCTTAAATTTCATGAAAATACATAAGTAATTACATAAGCTTGAAAAACTCAATCTCCTTGACCGGAATGTTGAAATACATCTGAGATAAAGCTGTTGTCTATACCGTTGGAACACCTTATAGAAACAAATAGCCATATTAAATATACCAAAAAAATTTGTAAGTAATATTGTTTTGTTAAAAAGAATAAACCTTTGAAAAGAGAAACGTTGCAAGAAGTGAGAATGACAACTACATTATCATTATAACTTCTTATGTCTTCATCATTGTACTGTGTAGCAAGTTTTCGCCATATTGTGACGTTAACTTTCATACCCCTGCATGTTATTTTAAAAAATCAACATAATTAATATATAATCTTATAAACTAAATTATTGGAATTAATTGTTTTATATAACATACATTTCATCGGATATGACAATTTTACGCATGTCTGAATCATACACACGACCTTTTTGAACTATTTTTTTTTTGTAAAACTCCACTCACATACACGTCCAATAACCTCTACAAGTAGGTATATGTTAGAAACACATATATCTTTGAATAAGAAAAAGAAACAATTCAATGTTAACCTGATAGATATTTAGAATCATTAACGCGTGAACAAAGCTTGTAGAAAGGAATGAAATTGAAAGAATATCGTTGGAGCAAGGATAATAGAAGGTAAGAATCCGAAACTAATGTAGCAGGCATGAACTTAACATATATATCCTTCTGTAGTGGCCGTTAAAAAGTATTGTATATAAGAACTTCAAAATTATGTTCATTGTAGACACCTCCTTCTTTGATTTTGTTATTAAATGACTGTATCAATCTTTGAGAAATGGTTGTATGGATGTGTGACAACCTGAAATTTCAAATTATATGAACCTCATCTATTCAATAGAAGCTAGTTCAGTTTCTGTGATTTTCAAGCTTTTCCGAACAAGTTTGTGTACGTTAGGGTTATGTTTTAGATGATATCAGGAGAGTGGATACTCCTGGTTTTGTGAAACTTGGGCATTTCAAGTTTCATACTGTTACAGTCCAACATCAGGAATGAAAATATTTTCTGCCAAAATATTCCAGGACTATAAATAGTTTTCTGAACTAAGTTGATTCATTATTTACAATTCCAAATAGAGAAAAGCCATATTCTCTCTGACAGATCTTCGGGTTTTCATCCCAGATTGTGAGTCTACTTTTCTATATGTGATTCAATACTAGTTTAATGCTTATTAACAACAATAACATGTTTAGATTACAAGATCCGGGAGTTTACCGCCCAAGATCGTTCTTGGGGAGTAAACTCCAAAATGGAACATTATGGCTTCCTAGTCCCAATTCCTTGTTAGAAGACTTGTTTAGGAGATAGGCTATGACATTTATGGATCAAAAAGCAACCAAGAAACATAAGTTCTAGGAGTTTACGGCCAAGGAACTCCCTTGGGCCGTAAACCCCTTTTCAAGGGCTTAAATGCCCTAAAACTTTCCCTAAATGCTTAAGGACTTTAACTACTAGTACATGTGCTTGATTAGAACACCAAAATCCCATAAAAGCCATAAGTTTTTAGGAGTTTACGGCCAAGAACTCCTCTTGGGCCGTAAACCCCATTTTGTGGGACAAAAATCATTCCAAGCAACCCTTAAGCCTTTAGACAATTTACCTTGCACCTTTAGGACTAGAAAGGAGAGTAGAACACATAGAAATCACTCCTTGAAAGGAGTTTACGGCCAAGGAACATGACTTGGGCCGTAAACTCCAAGTGAAGGCACCAAAGTGTGCCTCTTGTTCCCATTAGCCTTAGATAAAATCATGGATGCCATTCTTGATGTTTAAGTGCCTCAAATCAATTTATTTCTTAGAGTTTACGGCCGTAAACTCTAAGGTGAAGGACCTTAGGCCGTAAACTCCCATATGGAGTGTTCTAGAGCCTTAAAAACTACTTCATGCATTATTCCAATAAAGATAGGAGTGTTCTAAATACAAGATAACACCACAAAACACCCAAAAACACCATTTGAAGAGTTCACGGCCATAAACCTATGAGTTTACGGCCGTAAACTCCAAGGTGTGGGGTTTGTTGGATGGTGAACTCCTATACAAGGCCCTTTGATGTTTCAAACCCTTTTGCCTTGTCCCGTAGCAACTTAGATGCAACCATTTGAACCTTAAACACTCATAAAAGTGTTTAAATGTTTTCTAAGTGTCTTAACTTATTTATTTAAGTTATTATATGTCTAATTAGTTATATATATGTTTATTATATGATAACTAGGCTCGTGCGTGTAAACCAGTCTCCGTTTGTCACCTAGCATGGTAGCCGACACTGCAATTCAAACGACTCACCACAAGTGAGTTCCTACCCCTTGAATCAACCTTTGAAATGATTTTAAGTGTTTTAAATACTTTATGGGGGGGAATACAAGTCAAATACTTATAGTTATTGCTTCAATCACATGTGATTGCATTTAATCACATGTGATTAATAACTAGGAAAACAACGATTTTTACCACTGTTCAAACTGTTTATCAAAATGCCTTACTTTGAAATGTTTTACAAACTGTTTTACTATCCAAACTTACTTATAGACTGTGATTTAAACAAATGCTTCTTATACTTAAACTGTTTTATTAACTTATGCCTTCAAATTGTTTTATAGATCGACATCAAGTCGATCTCCTCCTGAAATCATATTTATGCTTCAAATGTTTTATGAAAACTTATTTATGCTTTTATATATATATATATCCAATTGCATGCCCATATATGTATAGATATATAAATAATGTTCAAAGGGCTTAGGAAGGCCATCTACCCTATTTCCTTTTCCTCGATTTGGATGTGGTCTGGTGGGATTTCGGGTGACCATCCGAAGGTCGTTTCCATATTACTTATATATCATATATCCATGTATAGACATAAAGGTACTTCCATATTCATACTCTTCAGTACATCATTAGCTGGTTACCATCGGGGTAACGCAGGAACAATACATATACAGATATACTAGAAACAATACATATACAGATATACTAGAAACAATACATATACAGATATACTAGAAACAATACATATACAGATATACTAGAAACAATACATATACAGATATACTAGAAACAATACATATACATAAATACGTAATAATTGTGATCCACTGTATCGGGCATGCCTTAAATGTCATGGCCCGAGTTGTAGCCAGAATTCTCTTGGAGGGAGAGCGTGAGTTTGCGTATAGATCTATACTGGATTGACTATCCTACACCTTGCTGCTAGCTACAGCCGGACCTGCAGGTCTGCGGGTGCCAAACGTCATTTCTTTTATTACGACCATCCATTATGTCGTTGTTACTAGTCGATAGCATGGTGCAATTTATCACATTATGCCTTAATATAAATCCGGTTTAAGGTAGTAGTATTTAGTACAGCAGTAGTCTTATTATACAAAGCTACAGTACTACAATGATTTACCCATTACATATTTTAGTGATAATCTCACTTAAGCATTAGTGTACAAACTATATTTTTAACAAATGATAGTTATACTTGGGTAATTGCACACTTTTACAACAGACAAGTTTACAAAACAGTTTAGCCTTGGTAGAAGGTTACTTTTATAGAAAATATAGGATTTTCTGAGAGATTCAAACTTTTACAAACACTTTCAAACATTTGCTTACATTTTTACAAACTTATACATTGAGACAGGTTCAAACGTTTTTACAAGAAACATTGACACTAAAATACTTATGAACTCACCAGCTTAATGCTGATAAACTCTTTCAAAATAACTTGTATTCTCAGGTCATCAGTAGACAGGTACCAAGGCCAGCTTTTGAGAAGATGGAGTGCATTCAAGACTCATCTCATATTATTTTGTGTTTCATTATTTTTGGTGTCTATAACTGTACAGAACACACTTGTATTAAAATTATATATTTAATGCAATGGATGATGTTGTTTGCTTATTTACATTTACTGTGTTGTGATACTGTACATGACGTCCTCCGCCCCGGAACGTTTCCGCCGTTCTTGGTTTTGGGGTGCGACAGATTGGTATCAGAGCATTGTTTATAGTGAATCAAGTATATCAACCCATAAAAGATATACTAATCTATAAACCCAAAAGGGACTAAAACACTCTGACCAAGAGTCTATACTTTAAATAATAAAATATTTAATTAAGTATACTAGTCTACATTCATACTAAAATCAGTGTCACAATGACAAGAACAAAAGTATTACGATTGTTGAATATCACAATTGAGCTCGGGGATGTATGGTCAGTCCTGGGAATGGCATAGCCTGATCAACTATGCTGGTCCTAGGAGTGATTAGCATATGCCCTAGAATGGTTGTGATATGTTAACAAGTCTAAAAACTTACCAATAATACCACAAGAGGATCAGTAGAACTTAGAACTTAAAATACTATAGGAGTATTTTGTGCTACTAGTTACACGTATACTATATTCTTATACCTCTCTTCTCGCGTAGATCTAAATGGCTGGATTCCATCATGGCGACCCGTACTTTCCCAATGATGGCAATGCCGGGTGGATCGATGAAGAGCCCGAAGATGACCATCCAATCCCTTTGGATGATCACCTCGCAGAAGGCTTTTCGGATGGATCCGACTCCGAGCCTGAAGTCAACAACCTACCGCTTATAGGTCAAGCCCCGAACAACAACCCCCGACCAGCGTTTCCAGGTCCTACCCCCATGTGGGCAAACAATCTGAATCGCTGGAGTGATGAGCAGGGTCAGCCCTTACCATATTTTGGGGACCGAACCTTTTACAACATCAGCGATGGTGGCTCTGCTGACAGAGCTCTGCCGGTGATCATCCGCAGCATAGCTCGTAATGTCGAGCAAGGTCGAGCAGCCATCGACCGGGTCATGGAGATTGATGCCAATTCAGGCGTCAATACAGTCCGCATTCGCCGTCTTGAAGAAGACATGGAACGGACCCGGAGAACCAACGAAACCTTGCAGCAACAGCTGGCTGCCTCTCGTGCTGAAGCCTTAGAACTTCGAGCTCGTCAGAGGACTCAGGACCGACACCTTCAAGAGGTGTTTCGTCAAATGTCCGACCTCAGGGATCGCCCGAGGAATTCCCATCGCCATTAGATGATGTCTAGTACATCTCTGTCTTTTGATTTAGGGATAGCCATGAACTTATGTGCTCTAAGTAGCACTTGTCTGTAAATATTCCTAACTTTTGATACTCTAATTAGGAATATAGGATTGTCAGTATTGTCCTTATGGTATGATGTAAGACCTACTGTTAGGTCGATTTTTCCTTGAACTTATTACATCAGTAATACCCGTACTATTGAAATCTATCTAATCTGTGGGAAAAATTTGTACACTTGTGTATTCCTACTAATATTTCTTATTGTGATTTCAAACACTCATTCAAAGGGTTGGGCTATGGTTACTTAGTCCATGGGTCACTCTCACTTTGCTTACAAATTGATCCTTATCATCCTTCTTGTTTTTATAAACTTATAGCTGAAGGATGCCTCCTCGCAAATCTCCTCGGAATAGGAATAATCCTGTACCTCCACCGCCTCCACCACCTGCAGTCATCGATACTGCAGCCCTGAATGCTGCCGTAGCTGCAGCAGTGGCAACTGCCATGGCTCAGTATCACTCATCGGATGCTAGCAGAGGTGGAACCCCTGTGGAATCTATCCCAGTTGAAATCCCTGTGCGCTCGAGAGAGTGCTCTTACAAGGATTTTACAAACTGCAAGCCGAAGCCTTTCTATGGCACTGGCGGAGTCATTGCTCTCTCGCAATGGTTCGAGAAGACTGAATCAGTCTTCGAAATCTCTTCGTGCCCTGCCGCATTCAAGGTGAAATATGCCGCATGCACCTTCGAGGATAAAGCCCTAACGTGGTGGAACGGCCACGTCAAAGCCCTAACTCTCGTCGTGGCTAACGACATGGGCTGGACAACGATGAAGGACCTCATGACTGAGGAGTACTGCCCTAGGGGCGAAGTCCAGAAGTTAGAACATGAACTCTGGAATCTAACAATGAAGGGCACAAACGTGATCGCTTACACTGCCCGCTTTAGCGAACTGGTGGCCCTATGCCCCAATATGGTTCCCACTGAGGGGAAAAAGATTGAACGGTATGTATGGGGGCTAGTGCCTCCGTACCAGGGGAACGTCTTAGCATCCAACCCTGCTACTTTCGACAGTGCCAAGCGATTGGCACAAAGACTGATTGACCATGGAGTCAAGACCCCTGCATCTACAACCACTCTAGCCATCCCAGAACCCTCTAAACCCGCTGGCAACAAGCGGAAGTTTTGGGATGAGAAGAAGAAGCAGCGTGCTTCAAAGAAACAGCAAATCGTAGCAGTACATGCTGCGGTAGCCCCTACTGCTGTTACTGCTCCGGGGAAGCAGTACTCGGGAAGTTTGCCGAAGTGCAATAAGTGCAGCTTCCACCATAACGGCGCCTGCCGTGAGATGCAGTGTGACAACTGCCACAGAAAAGGACACACTGTCCGATTCTGTAGGTTCCCGGCGCAACCGATCTCCCAAGTTCCTGGCTCTGGCGTGAGCCCAACTTGCTATGGATGTGCGAAACAGGCCACTTTAAAAGGGACTGCCCTAAGGCGAGGAATACTGGAGGAGCAGGGAGGGTACTAGCAATAGGCCACGGGGAAGCAGTTGCTGACCCGACAGTGGTGACCGGTACGTTCCTCCTTGATAACTCCTATGTATGCATTCTGTTCGATAGTGGAGCGGAGCGAAGCTTCGTAAACCACAAATTTGCTTGCATGCTTAAGCAACAACCGCACGCACTTAATGAACAATTCACAGTAGAAATGGCCAATGGGAAGACTGAAAGTACTAATAGCATATACTTAGGTTGTCTTCTAACCTTAGATAACCATTCATTTCCAATCGACCTTATGCCGGTCTCAATAAAAAGTTTCGACGTTATTATCGGCATGGATTGGTTAAGTCTTCATCGCGCCGACATCATGTGCTACGAGAAAGCAGTCCGTTTAAACCTCCCATCTAGCGAAACTCTTATAGTCTACGGCGACAAACCTGGTGCGAGTCTTCGCATTATTTCTAGTATTCAACCACAGAAATATCTGCGCAAAGAATACCACGCATTCCTTGCTCACGTCGTCGACACGAACCTGGAAGCGAAAGAACTAAAGGACCTCCCAGTAGTGAGCGACTTCCCCGACATTTTCCCAGAAGAACTACCCGGGTTACCTCCGCAACGACAAGTCGAGTTCAAAATCGACTTAGTCCCAGGAGCTACCCCAGTAGCCAAGTCGCCCTACTGTTTAGCACCAGCCGAGATGCAAGAACTCTCTGGTCAACTTAACGAACTGCTCAGCAAGGGCTTTATAAGACCAAGTTTCTCACCTTGGGGAGCACCGGTCTTGTTCGTTAAGAAGAAAGACGGATCATTCCGTATGTGTATTGACTACAGAGAACTCAACAAATTGACGATCAAAAATCGTTACCCTCTGCCGCGCATAGATGATCTATTCGACCAACTGCAAGGGGCGAGCTATTTTTCCAAGATTGATCTGAGATCCGGATATCACCAGTTACGAGTGCTCGAGGAGGATGTGCCGAAGACAGCCTTCCGAACTCGTTACGGACACTACGAGTTCGTGGTGATGCCATTCGGATTGACCAATGCGCCCGCAGTCTTCATGGATCTGATGAATAGAGTATGCCGACCTTACTTAGATCAGTTCGTCATCGTTTTCATTGACGACATCCTGATCTACTCCAGAAGTAAGAAGGAGCATAGTGATCATCTGCGACAAGTTCTAGAGACACTACGGAAAGAGAAACTTTATGCGAAGTTCTCGAAATGTGAATTTTGGATCTGAAGAGTCGAATTCTTAGGACACGTGGTAAGCAAAGAGGGAATCCACGTGGACCCATCCAAAATAAAAGCCATTGAGAACTGGTCAGCACCAAAGACGCCTACAGAAATTCGTCAATTTCTAGGTCTCGCTGGCTACTACCGCAGGTTCATTCAGAATTTCTCCCGAATAGCGAAGCCTCTTACGACCCTGACCCAGAAAGGCGTGGCCTTTGACTGGGAAGAGAAGCAAGAAAGAGCGTTCCAAACGCTCAAACGAGCCTTGTGCACCGCACCAATACTATCCCTTCCCGAAGGAATAGAAGACTTCGTTGTCTATTGCGATGCATCCAATCAAGGACTCGGATGTGTTCTGATGCAGCGAGGTAAGGTCATCGCCTACGCCTCGAGACAGTTGAAGACACATGAGGTTAACTACACGACCCACGATCTTGAACTAGGAGCAGTAGTGTTTGCTCTGAAGATCTGGAGACATTACTTGTATGGAACGAAGAGCACTATCTTTACCGACCACAAGAGTTTACAACACATTTTCGATCAGAAGGAGCTCAACATGAGACAACGACGGTGGGTTGAGCTACTCAGTGATTACGAATGCGATATTCGTTATCATCCGGGTAAAGCCAACGTAGTAGCAGACGCCCTAAGTCGGAAAGAATATTCTGGTCGCAGGGTCAAGTCATTATCAATAACCATCCATTCGCACTTGACTGAACAAATTCAGGCGGCTCAATTAGAGGCCATGAAACCTGAAAATGTGTCGAGTGAATCCCTTAGGGGAATGGACAAGAACTTCGAAGCCAAGGGTGACGGAGCTTTATATTTCATGAACCGGATCTGGACACCGAAACACGGTGGTTTCCGAGACGTGGTCATGACCGAGGCTCACAACACTCGGTATTCCGTCCACCCAGGTTCAGATAAGATGTATCTGGATCTGAAAAAGCTATACTGGTGGCCTAATATGAAAGCGGAGATTGCTACCTTCGTGAGTAAATGCCTTACTTGCGCGAAGGTTAAGGTCGAGTACCAGAAGCCCTCTGGTTTACTGCAACAACCAGAGATTCCAGAATGGAAGTGGGAGCGGATCAGTATGGATTTCATAACCAAGTTACCCAAGACAACGGGTGGACTTGACACCATATGGGTCATCGTTGATAGATTGACCAAGTCTGCACACTTCCTGCCTATCAAAGAAACCGACAAGATGGAGAAACTTACGAGAACATACATTAGGGAAATTGTATGGTTGCATGGTGTACCTATTTCCATTATCTCCGATAGAGATAGTAGGTTCACTTCAAGATTTTGGCAATCCCTACAACATTCCCTAGGAACAAGGCTGGACATGAGCACAGCCTACCATCCACAGACCGACGGACAGAGTGAGAGAACCATTCAAACATTGGAAGACATGTTGCGAGCCTGTGTGATTGATTTTGGGAAGGCATGGGATACCCATTTACCCCTTGTCGAATTTTCCTATAATAACAGTTATCACACGAGCATCAAGGCTGCTCCATTCGAAGCTCTCTACGGCCGCAAGTGCAGATCCCCTCTGTGCTGGGCTGAGGTTGGTGATACCCAATTAGCGAGAGGGCAAGCTTCCGACAGTACTCTCACTGGTCCAGAAATCATTCGGGAAACGAAAGAGAAAATCATTCAAATCTGTGAACGATTGAAAGCCTCTAGAGACCGACAGAAGAGCTACGCCGATAAACGAAGAAAACCTTTGGAATTTCAGGTGGGAGACCGAGTCCTTCTCAAAGTCTCACCCTGGAAAGGCTCGATACGCTTCGGCAAGCGTGGGAAGCTTAATCCGAGGTACATAGGGCCTTTCGAGATTCTTGCCAGAGTCGGCCCCGTAGCTTACAAACTTGATCTACCCGACACTCTGCATAACGTACATTCTACATTCCACGTATCTAACTTGAAAAAGTGTCTGTCCGACGAGACTCTCGTAATCCCACTCGACGAGATCGAGATCAACGAGAGCCTCAACTTCGTGGAAGAACCTGTAGAGATCATGGACCGTGAGGTCAAGCAGACGAAACAAAGCCGTATCCCTATCGTGAAGGTTCGCTGGAACGCTAAGCGAGGACCGGAATTCACTTGGGAACGCGAGGATCAGATGAAGTTGAAGCACCCTCATCTTTTCGCTTGATTGTTTGTAACTTATATTTGCTTAAATTCTAATTTCGGGACAAAATTCCCTCTAACAGGGGGATGATGTGACAACCTGAAATTTCAAATTATATGAACCTCATCTATTCAATAGAAGCTAGTTCAGTTTCTGTGATTTTCAAGCTTTTCCGAACAAGTTTGTGTACGTTAGGGTTATGTTTTAGATGATATCAGGAGAGTGGATACTCCTGGTTTTGTGAAACTTGGGCATTTCAAGTTTCATACTGTTACAGTCCAACATCAGGAATGAAAATATTTTCTGCCAAAATATTCCAGGACTATAAATAGTTTTCTGAACTAAGTTGATTCATTATTTACAATTCCAAATAGAGAAAAGCCATATTCTCTCTGACAGATCTTCGGGTTTTCATCCCAGATTGTGAGTCTACTTTTCTATATGTGATTCAATACTAGTTTAATGCTTATTAACAACAATAACATGTTTAGATTACAAGATCCGGGAGTTTACCGCCCAAGATCGTTCTTGGGGAGTAAACTCCAAAATGGAACATTATGGCTTCCTAGTCCCAATTCCTTGTTAGAAGACTTTTTTAGGAGATAGGCTATGACATTTATGGATCAAAAAGCAACCAAGAAACATAAGTTCTAGGAGTTTACGGCCAAGGAACTCCCTTGGGCCGTAAACCCCTTTTCAAGGGCTTAAATGCCCTAAAACTTTCCCCAAATGCTTAAGGACTTTAACTACTAGTACATGTGCTTGATTAGAACACCAAAAGCCCATAAAAGCCATAAGTTTTTAGGAGTTTACGGCCAAGAACTCCTCTTGGGCCGTAAACCCCATTTTGTGGGACAAAAATCATTCCAAGCAACCCTTAAGCCTTTAGACAATTTACCTTGCACCTTTAGGACTAGAAAGGAGAGTAGAACACATAGAAATCACTCCTTGAAAGGAGTTTACGGCCAAGGAACATGACTTGGGCCGTAAACTCCAAGTGAAGGCACCAAAGTGTGCCTCTTGTTCCCATTAGCCTTAGATAAAATCATGGATGCCATTCTTGATGTTTAAGTGCCTCAAATCAATTTATTTCTTAGAGTTTACGGCCGTAAACTCTAAGGTGAAGGACCTTAGGCCGTAAACTCCCATATGGAGTGTTCTAGAGCCTTAAAAACTACTTCATGCATTATTCCAATAAAGATAGGAGTGTTCTAAATACAAGATAACACCACAAAACACCCAAAAACACCATTTGAAGAGTTCACGGCCATAAACCTATGAGTTTACGGCCGTAAACTCCAAGGTGTGGGGTTTGTTGGATGGTGAACTCCTATACAAGGCCCTTTGATGTTTCAAACCCTTTTGCCTTGTCCCGTAGCAACTTAGATGCAACCATTTGAACCGTAAACACTCATAAAAGTGTTTAAATGTTTTCTAAGTGTCTTAACTTATTTATTTAAGTTATTATATGTCTAATTAGTTATATATATGTTTATTATATGATAACTAGGCTCGTGCGTGTAAACCAGTCTCCGTTTGTCACCTAGCACGGTAGCCGACACTGCAATTCAAACGACTCACCACAAGTGAGTTCATACCCCTTGAATCAACCTTTGAAATGATTTTAAGTGTTTTAAATACTTTATGGGGGGAATACAAGTCAAATACTTATAGTTATTGCTTCAATCACATGTGATTGCATTTAATCACATGTGATTAATAACTAGGAAAACAACGATTTTTACCACTGTTCAAACTGTTTATCAAAATGCCTTACTTTGAAATGTTTTACAAACTGTTTTACTATCCAAACTTACTTATAGACTGTGATTTAAACAAATGCTTCTTATACTTAAACTGTTTTATTAACTTATGCCTTCAAATTGTTTTATAGATCGACATCAAGTCGATCTCCTCCTGAAATCATATTTATGCTTCAAATGTTTTATGAAAACTTATTTATGCTTATATATATATATATATATATATATATATATATATATATATATATCCAATTGCATGCCCATATATGTATAGATATATAAATAATGTTCAAAGGGCTTAGGAAGGCCATCTACCCTATTTCCTTTTCCTCGATTTGGATGTGGTCTGGTGGGATTTCGGGTGACCATCCGAAGGTCGTTCCCATATTACTTATATATCATATATACATGTATAGACATAAAGGTACTTCCATATTCATACTCTTCAGTACATCATTAGCTGGTTACCATCGGGGTAACGCAGGAATAATACATATACAGATATACTAGAAACAATACATATACAGATATACTAGAAACAATACATATAAAGATATACTAGAAACAATACATATACAGATATACTAGAAACAATACATATACAGATATACTAGAAACAATACATATACAGATATACTAGAAACAATACATATACAGATATACTAGAAACAATACATATACATAAATACGTAATAATTGTGATCCACTGTATCGGGCATGCCTTAAATGTCATGGCCCGAGTTGTAGCCAGAATTCTCTTGGAGGGAGAGCGTGAGTTTGCGTATAGATCTATACTGGATTGACTATCCTACACCTTGCTGCTAGCTACAGCCGGACCTGCAGGTCTGCGGGTGCCAAACGTCATTTCTTTTATTACGACCATCCATTATGTCGTTGTTACCAGTCGATAGCATGGTGCAATTTATCACATTATGCCTTAATATAAATCCGGTTTAAGGTAGTAGTATTTAGTACAGCAGTAGTCTTATTATACAAAGCTACAGTACTACAATGATTTACCCATTACATATTTTAGTGATAATCTCACTTAAGCATTAGTGTACAAACTATATTTTTAACAAATGATAGTTATACTTGGGTAATTGCACACTTTTACAACAGACAAGTTTACAAAACAGTTTAGCCTTGGTAGAAGGTTACTTTTATAGAAAATATAGGATTTTCTGAGAGATTCAAACTTTTACAAACACTTTCAAACATTTGCTTACATTTTTACAAACTTATACATTGAGACAGGTTCAAACGTTTTTACAAGAAACATTGACACTAAAATACTTATGAACTCACCAGCTTAATGCTGATAAACTCTTTCAAAATAACTTGTATTCTCAGGTCATCAGTAGACAGGTACCAAGGCCAGCTTTTGAGAAGATGGAGTGCATTCAAGACTCATCTCATATTATTTTGTGTTTCATTATTTTTGGTGTCTATAACTGTACAGAACACACTTGTATTAAAATTATATATTTAATGCAATGGATGATGTTGTTTGCTTATTTACATTTACTGTGTTGTGATACTGTACATGACGTCCTCCGCCCCGGAACGTTTCCGCCGTTCTTGGTTTTGGGGTGCGACAGGATGCAACAATTCTAAAAATAAAAAAGAGTTAGACAAAATAGAATGTTTAAAAAATAGTAATTTATGTTGATACAAAGAAGAAAATTTACATGTTCATCCGATAAGATTTGGTCAAAAGATATGAGTCGATTGTTGATAGGGTTGTATACTGTCCATATACGGGAAACAATTACATGCACTTTCCACATGTTTGCTATATTAGGACGTAAATCGCTAACCAAATGATAAACAAATTGCATCTTCGTTAATGGTTGCATGCATTTTTAATATATATATATATATATATATATATATATATATATATATATATATAAAAGCATGGGTGAATAAGCAGATATGTACAATATTTGTACAAGTAGTTACTTTTTTATGCAACAACATTTGATGGATGTTGCATCTTCGTTAATCTTCGTTAATGGTTGCATGCATTTTTAATATATATATATATATATATATATATATATATATATATATATAAAAGCATGGGTGAATAAGCAGATATGTACAATATTTGTACAAGTAGTTACTTTTTTACGCAACAACATTTGATGGATGTTGCTATTTATGTAACAAATAGTTTTTACACTATATACAAACTATGTTCAAAGAATGACAACATAACACAACATGTTAACCTGAAAGTAATAAACAACAAAAGAGAATTTGTAAAAGAAGAATTTTAATTATTATCATGTAGGTGAAACATAAGAGAAAATTTTGAAACATATAACTCGATTACATAAACCAACAAATACCGGAGAATGTTATAAATACATTAGCAATAAGTAGAATGTGGTTAAATAATGACAAAGGGTATCAACATTAGACCCTAATTTTAAAAAGGTGTAAAGTACATTTTAAGTTTTATGTGTTGGTTATTTTCTAAGGATCATTAATGTGAACAAACATTTTCAAAATATTTTTACAGACAAGTTTTATAGATTGCTTTTATAATAATAATAATAATAATAATAATAATAATAATAATAATAATTTCGAAAAGTATAGAATCTAAACTTATAAACATCTATACTAATAATACTAATACTACTACATTATAAACAAAAATAAGATTGTATAGGTATTCACAGAAGAACATAGAGAAATCGAATTTTAGTATTCTTGAGTGATATAAGAGGAGTGATATAAAAGGACAAATGCAAACCTACAAAAATATAGCCGATATAATATTAAAGAGCTTGAAACGTATGTACATATAGCAGAAAAAACAATTAACATGAAAAAGCAAAATACTTACGGTGCCATATTTCCTTTATACAGAAATCAACCAAATACAAAAAAATGCAAACTCAAACAAAATATAAATAGTTATGTAGTAAAATCAATATAATCAAATGATGCACTTAAAGTTAAATAAAAATATGCATAATGTATATGATGATCATAGCCTATTAGGTCAACATTCAAAACATTTTTTATATTTACATCATTTTGGACAATTTTGCCCCAGTTCCGAATCTCATGGTTATTTGTGACAAATAAAGTAAGTGTATCAGAACAAAACAACAACATAACAGTAAATCAAAAATAAATTAAGATGTATTAGTCGATATTTTTTCCAAAATATGCAACCCATATATTTAACAATGATGAAATAATGCAACATGTTAATCTTCAACTATTAAACATAAAAGGAGAAGGTTAAAAACACAGATTACTAAGTATTAAGATACAGTCGAAACAGAGCATAAAATAACTAAACATATGCCTCTGTAACTTAAACCAAGAAACAACATAATTTAATCAAAAACATTATAAATAAGTAGAATTCGATAAAATAAACAGTATGGGTAAAATGGAAAATGAAGAGCAAAAGGGTCACTAATGGAACAATGGAAAACAAAGAAAAAATAAAAATAAAAGTTACATAATATACAAAATTAAAGAAAATGCAGGAACTTACAATCCTCTTCCACAATTCACCACCGAACCTCTTTTGTTACTGGTTTCTAGTAAACACCGAAACATACCCCTCTTTGAAAATCTATAAAGAAAAAAATGGATAATGGGGAAGGACAACCTGAATTATAGTACTCACAGCCTCACACAATGAACATCATAAGGGATAAAACTGAATTATATTGACCATATATTGAACTACATGAGGGATAAAACCAACATAATGATGTGAGAAAAACATGGAGAACTGCCTTGGTCATGTTATAAAAAACCACATATACCAACCCACAACTCTAAACTGTAATTATATGTGTGATAAAATAACAAAATGTTGGCTAGTACCGATTATATTTTCAATAAAGTACATTTTCATTAAAATAAACAGTATACAAAAAATATGAAGCTGAAAAAATAACCAAATCATCTACTTTTTTGTTCTGAGGAACTCAATTAAGTGATTATTTGTGTATTTGATGTTATAATTATGTCACATTTATAATATAAATCCCTTATTGTATTTTTGGTTTTGTTCTTCCAATATTTACAATCTTTCAATTCGTCAATTGAGAAAAAACATAGGTTTTAATTAAATAGTTATGTATGTTTGAGCTTATTTCAGATGGCATTGATTGTATTATATGTATGAACTGCCAAACTGAATTACCCCACAAAGACACACACACACACATAAGTATGAAATTCAATATGACATTGTTGGAAACTATTTATTTGACACACATTAAACATAATGAGAATATCAGTGAGCAACAAATTCCATTGATGAAGTGTAGGGGTAGTTTGCTAATTACATTAACCATTTGAGGTGGACCAATCATTGGTGGAGCCACGAGGGAGGATGAATTAGCTCAATTTTAGTTCAGGTAAAAGAAACAACTAAACAAAGGGATAAAATATGTGATTTACTCAATATATGTATAAAAAAGTAATTGACATTTTTATTTAATGTAACTTACCCTACATGTTCATAAATAAAAAGTATAAGTTTTTGTGAAGAATATGAAATTGTTACATATCTGTTTCTAATGTCATATAATTTACGGACGTTTTTACCCTTGTTCATGATATAATGGTGTTTTGGCAAATAAATTCAGTGTATCACTAAAATAGAATGACATAATAGTAAAGTACCTTTTCTGTACATGTTCATTTATTAGTAAAGTACAATGACATATTAATAACAGAACATAAGTAAGATGTATTACCCTTGACAAACAACAAATTGTAATGATATAGTACTAAAAGGATGGGTATAGTGGGTCAAAAGTCTTAAAACATACCCATGTTTCAAAAACCAAAACAAAATGACATGAACTAAATGTTATATATAACGTGCTTGTACTACCAATATGTCTAATTATAACATCAAATTGTATCAAAATGAAAAAAAAACATGATTATATTTACAATCACATCTATCACCTTGGCATACTAACTGTCTCAAAATCTGAATAAAATGAAAAGACTTCATGACATTGATGAATCGGAACAACACACTCAAGTTTTTTTTTCTGTTAAGAAAGATAGTTCATTGTTTCGATAATCTCACCATTCATGTGCATCTACATTGTTATTAATGATATGAATATTCAACCCACTGATTGCGAATGAGAACCCAAAGAGCCCACATGCGATCTCTATTTAGACATAGAAATCTAAATTTCCCCTCAAATTTTATTAGCCTCGAAGTATACGACATGTAATGTATATGTGTATAAGGTGAAAATATGATTACATATTCTTCAGAATATGCATCAAATCGCAGTATTTCATAGTTTGACAGTAAGATGTAAACTACACTTTTGCTTATGATTTCTTCATCCGATACAGGATGAACACAGAAGATGGTAAATGAATATGACCATGGTCCCTCCATTCCCAAGTAGTGGAGTGAAATAATTCTACTTGGAAGTTTTCATAGCTATGATCGTTTGTCAAGTCACTATAATAAAAAAAACATAAAAATATACAACCAACTAAAACAAATAGTTAAATAATAATAGTAAAAGAGGCTTACGATGGCTCTACATATGATAAACCGTAAACGAATAATCTTGAAATGCAATGGGTTCGAACACATAACCACTATAGCAAACAATGGAAATGGTAATGATTTGGCATCTAAAGTCATTGGCTTACATACAAATAAAAACTTAATTGGATATTCATATCGATTATCACATTCACCAACAATGATTCCGTTCAACGAAGTTGCTAAAATTGTAAACGTTTTTGGTATACAACCAATGTCAAAATTCTTTGCACCACACGACGGAACAAACTGACGCTCTATCGTTCCCCAGGGTTTTTTTTTTTGAACAATAAAACCATGAAGCACATTATTTTTTCTCTTGTAAAGATCAAGAACATGCTTGTTGTAAGTTAGTTTTTCAAGACATTTACTTGTGCAACATATAATATGAAATGTTTTTAATGATGTTCTTGAAAGAATTTCAATAAACACGTCAGTCTCCAATACTGCAAGCTATAAAACAATCAAAATAATCGTATAATGAACAAACATAAAGTAAAATTAAATGTTTAAAATACATCTAACATATGAATGCTAAAAAAGGTACATGAAATTTTAAAATTACAAAAATGACATTTACGATAAGCAAAAAAAATTCAATGCCAATATCGATAACAATCAAGTCCATCACATATTTATTATATACATTATCAAGAACATCTTCATACTACAGTGTAACAATGTAAAACCAATCAATTTATCATAACAAAGCAAACAATATTTCATAAAAAAATAACAATCATGGTGCAAGTACAACAAAATAAATTAATCAAACTTTATACAAAATTATAAGAATGGGTAAAAATCCCTTTAATATGATAGAAATAAAGTGAAATTGAAAAAAAAATTAATTGAGTATATATTTCACTATATACAATCTACTTTACGTGTTTTATCCATAATAGCATAATACATTATTTTATTCCTTATAATGATAACTATGTTGCATTTATTCTTCAAAATGAGAAATACATTGTTAATATTGGTGATCCTTTTATGCAAATGGATAAACTTTGACAAAAAAAATATTTTGTATATCCCATATCCTTACAACTTTAGCCAAAGAAGATTATACAAATGTTGTACATTAATGAAAAAGAAACATCTAAGCAAAGGAAAATAATATGTAGTTTAGTCAATATATGTATAAGCTAAAGTAATTGACATTAAATACAATCGAATGGTATAAAAAACATTATAAGTACAATGTTATTATATGGGAAATGTAATGACCATTATGCCCCTCCCTCACTCAACCCTATTTATACAATTCTCTAATAATTGGAATACTCAAAAACTTAACATTCGGGTTGTTAGATTTGACAGTCATGGACCAAGATTACAAAACTGGAGCATAAGGACCCAACGTCAAACCAAGAACGAAAATTAAAGTAACAGGTAATCATCCACACTTGAAGGCTAATGTACACAAAATGAGTCTATAACCTAATACAAAGTACTGTTATATAACATTTACATTCAGAGATGTAAAAATCATACCAAAGAGCACAACACGAAACAAAAATAGAAGAAGATTAAACAATAATCCAATTTCATTATTAACTTAAACATAATTGAAAAAGATACCTTCGTATGGAGCTGTGTTTGATGATTGATTTCATCGCCTTGAGTATCCTCCATTGTTGATTGTAGGAAGCAAAGAAAATGATGTAACAAAGCTGTAGAATAAAAAAACCGGTATAATCTTAAAGAAATCGAAAACTTATGTAGATAGGGCAGAAAAAAAAAAACAATTAAGATCGTGATGGAAAAAGTGTACAACATCATTGTGAGAAAAACGTGGATAAGTGGTTGATTGCGGTAAAAAAAAACCGAATATACCAACTACTGGTAATATCAGATCTGCTAAAAATAACCAATATTGCCCTGTACTGATTTTATTTTCAATAAATTACAATTTCAGTCAAATTAAATATGTAATTGAATATGATCCGGATTATTTTTCAAAATCATGTATCTAATTGAATTCAATAAAAAGTGACTGATTACTAGTAAAATCAACTGAAAGGTTTTGATTTTCCACAAATTAAAGACTATACGTCGCTTGAAAATAGAATGTGTAACCGTATACCCACTAACCCTTAAGATATCTTCCATATTTTTAGGGATTAAAAATTTATTCAATTTTAAATACAAAATTTATCATTTTCTACTAAAAGATAACTACCATATAAATATAACCATTAATATAGTGATTTGGGCTTATATTGTAATTATCATATGTCGAATGATCATTCATGCAAATATATTAATTTATTTTTTGAATATTATCTATCAAATGATTATTCATTACATATTCACTTAAACAATATAGGGCGAAATTACCCCAGAAACATTCACATCATACATTCGATCATACGAGTATGTAATTCCCAATGTATGCATGTGTGACAAGCCACTGTTTTAGGTCAACAAAAAGTCAATCCTGGTCAATGAAAGTCAAACATATCAAATAAAGGTCAAACTTATTCCTTTATTTTTCTTAAAAAGGCTAGGTTAACAAGTTAAAGGTATAGACCTTGTATTCAAAAGTGTTGAATGTTTATAGAGGAAAACAATAGGAACCGAGAACCCTTCATCCGCCAACCCTTGCTTAGCTTGAGACCTCGGACCGCAAACAGTTCACGGCCGCAAACGAGGTTTGCAGTCGTAAACTCCGGTCTTATCCATTCAGTGCAGTAACTAACAAAGGTGTCCCATCAGTTTTGATCCTATATATGGTTTGGACCGTAAACTCCTCCTCACTTCTTCTTTTTCCAGCCGAAAACACACCCCTCACTCTCAAGAACACCCAACCATAAACACCTCATTCTCTCTCAAACATCATCCTCCATCCTTTGAATCTTCTTAGGATCTTCTTGGATATTCAAGTGTTCTTCATTTCATCAAGATCCCTGGGCCATAAACCCTTGAATCTCCTTCATTTCTTTAAGAACACCAAACTGCAAACTCAAGAACATCAAGATCTTCTTGGACTGTGAACCCATAGGGCCAGCCGTAAAAACCTAGCAGCCTTCGATTGTAGCTTCTAACACTCTTATTTGTAAGTTAAACTTACAAATTAGTCTAATTCCTTATCATTCTTATGATTATGTTCACTAATTGTATACATAAGGTGAGTGTTAGAACATTCGGGTACTACTGAGTTGTGAGGTACTACTTCATGTTTAGTTATACTGAGTTGTGAGGTACTACTTCGTGTTTAAAAGAACATTAGTATTCCCTTCGTGTTTAGTTATATTGAGTTGTGAGGTACTACTTGGTTGTACCCATTCAGGTACAAGCTTTTAAGTCTTATAATTTATAACCAGAGTCTCTTGGAGGGAGAGCGTGAGTTTGTGTATAGATCTACACGGGACTGAAACTCCCGCACCTTGCTATTAGCTACAGTAGGACGTGCATGTGTACAGGTGACAAATGTCATATCTTTTTCAACGCCTACAGAACGTCGTGTTGAACTGGTCCAATTAAGTATGGTTATATAAAACTCACAATAGTATCAACTAAGGCGTTTAGATTATGGGATTTCATAACTTCAAGTAGTTTTACTAAACAATAGAACTAAACCACATAACTTTTCTAGAAATATGAACATATAGTTTGAAAGGGGCCTATAATGCAAACTCTATGATTCCTTGGTATATACTTCAGGGTTGTATATTAATAGGATCTGATAGGCTATAGAATGTGTGCTTTCCACTTCATTTTGTTGTTCCTTGTTTGGTTGTGGGCTTAGAGCAGATTCACACAGTCTACTATCTATTTGACCTTGGTTATATATATAGTCTGTATACACTAAGAAATTATAGGGGGAAACAGGTATGGGTCAGGTCATAACATACAAGTGCAACATACTATTTTCTAGTACAAAACCATACTTTTCGGATGGAATGTTTAACTAAGTACTTACATATACAATGGAGTTCATACAAATACAACAGTTTTACATTAGTTTCTAAGTACAATGTACACGTCACTCAAAAAGCACCAACCATGTTAACTCTGTAATAACCTAGTGTATACGCCATGGTTACATACAATGTAGATCCGAATAACAGTGGAATGTGTGGATTCCGCCTCATTTCCTGTTCCTTGTTTGGTTGTGGACTTAGGGAAGAACCACATAGTCGACTGTCTGTTCGATCTATATTGTATATAACTTGTATCTACTAGGTGATTGTAGAAGGAACTTTGAGGTCACATTTTCTTACATTGGATTACACTAGAAAATATTGGATTTTCTGGAGGAACATACAAACGTTTTTCAACGAACAAAGAACATGCTTTCTAAAACAAAATACTTATGAACTCACCAACTTAAAAGTTGATACACTTTCAAAATCACTAGTATTCTCAGGAAACTAGTAGACAGGTACACGCACAGGGATTCAGAAGATGGAGCATAGTAGCTTCATTTCTTTGTTTTGTCATTTACTTTTGGAGTCAAACATATGTGATTCGAATACAATGTAAACACTTTAATATTAATGCATTGGGTGTTGTTGCTTGTTTTACTTATCTACGTTTGTTGTGGTACCGAGCATTACGTCATTCGCCCCCGGACGTTTCCACCGTTTTGGTTTGGGGGTGGACAACATGGTGCCTATTAAATATGATATTTTTATTATAAATAGTTATAAAAAAGTTTGTACCTTCATATTAACTTCAAAGGAAGTATTGATTGATCAGATGATTGAAAAGACTTTTATGTACACAAACGCTTCATCATATCAATGTTGACAACTCAATGTTGTGACAACCCGAAATTTCCACTCTGTACAAACAATATCACTTTCATAGAAGTTATAACAGTCATAGTCAATTTTCAGACTTTTCGTATAAGTTGGAATAATTCAGGGTTTACACTTCAGTAAACATCAAGAGAGTGGATGCACTATGGTTTTGTGCAACACTGTTATTCCAACACTCTGTTATATTAGAAATCATTTCAGGAATAAAAATATTTTCTGTCCAAAATATCTCAGTACTATAAATAGATTTCTGAACCAAATTCATTCATTATTCACATTTCCAACTAGAGAAAAGCCATTTTCTCTCTCACGGATCTTCGGGTTTTCATTCCAAATCGTGAGTACACTTCTCTAGTTGTTTTATAATGCTTATTATATGCTTAATAACATAGATTACATGTCAAATATGTGAGATTCGAGAGTTTACCGCCCAAGAACGTTCTTGGGGAGTAAACTCCAAAATGAAGCTTAAATGCTATCTAGTCCCATTTCCTTGATAAGTAACTAGATTAGGCTTGTATATAAGTATATTTGAGGCTAGAAAACAATCAAAAACACCAAGCTTAGGGTGTTCACGGCCCAAGAACTTCTTGGACCGTGAACTCCAAATTCAAGGGCCAAAATGTGCCCTAACCACTCCTAAAGCTTTAGACATTAACCCCCATTTATTCCTAGCTAAATTGTGGACTTTAAAACATCAAGAGCACCCCTCAAAGTGATTTTATGGCCAAGGAATACTCATAGGCCGTAAACTCCAAACAAGGGCACCAAAGTGTGCCTAGGGTCCTCATTAGCCTTAAACAAATGCCTAGAAATTATCCTACTTGTGCTTGGGACTTGAACGAATATAAATACCCATCCCATGAGAGTTTACGGCCGTAAAATCTAAGGGAATTGGCCTTGGGTCCGTAAACTCATCAAGGGAGTGTTTCTATGCCCTAAACTACCCAAAGAACTAAACCACCAAGTAGAACTTATTCTAGAAATCAAATAGCACTTCAAAACACCATATACCCCCAAGTTGGGAGTTCACGGCCGTAAACTCAAGGGTTTACGACCGTAAACTCCTTGTGTGGATTTTATTGAGGAGTAAACACCTATACAAGGTCCTTGGAAGCATTAAACCCCTTTAGCCTTGTCCCACAACAACCTAGAGGCAACCATTAGGACCTATAACACTTATAAAAAGTGTTTTCATGTTCTAGAGTGTCCCAACTTATTTCAATAGTTATTATTTGGCTAATTAGTTATATATATGCTCATTATATGATAACTAGGCTCGTGCGTGTGAACAAGTCTCCGTTTGCCACCTAGCACGGTATCCGACACTTCAATCCAATCCACTCACCACAAGTGAGTTCATACCCTTTTAATTAACCTTTGAAATACTTTTAATGTTTTAAATGCTTTTATGGGGGGGGGGGATACAAGTTAAATACTTATAGTTGTTACATCAATCACATATGATTAATAACTACAAAACCAATGATTTTATTATTGTTCAAACTGTTTATCAAATTGTTTTACTTCAAAATGCTTTACAAACTCTTTTACTTATCAAATACTTTTATTTAAACTTTGTTATATTTCTTATAAATTGCATGCCCATATATGTGTAGATATATAAGAAATGTTTAAAGGGCTTAGGAAGGCCATCCGCCCTATTTCCTTTTTCTCGATTTGGATGTGGTCTGGTGGGATTTCGGGTAGCCCTCCGAAGGTCGTTTCAATATTAATTATATATCAAATGTACATATATAGACATAAAAGTACTCCTTATTCATGCGTATCAGTACATCATTAGTAAGTTACCATTGGGGTAACACAGGATCATACTACTACAATTTCTAGATCAATGAGTCAGTTCATTCATGAGTCAATACTTATTACTACGAGTACATATACAACTATACTAGAAAGAGAACATATACAACTATACTAGAAAGAGAACATATACAACTATACTACAGAGAGAACATATACAACTATACTAGACAGAGAACATATACAACTATACTAGAGAAAGAACATATACAACTATACTAGAACACTTCATTACATTACATATACAAGAATACGTTCATTATTGTGATATGAATCGGAGCATGACTTAAATGCCATGGCCCGAGTTGTAGCCAGAGTCTCTTGAAGGGAGAGCGTGAGTTTGCGTATAGATCTAAACTGGATTGACTATCCTACACCTTGCTGCTAGGTACAGCCGGACCTGCAGGTCTGCGGGTGCCAAACGTCATTCCGTTATTACGACCATTCGTATGTCGTTCTTACCAGTCGATAGTATGGTGCAATTAGTCACATGATACCTTAATATATATCCGGTTTAAGGTAGTTAGTACAACAGTAGTTCCTATAATACAACACTACAGTACTACAATAATTTACCCATTACATATATTTAGTGATTATTTCACTTAAACATTAATGTACAAACTATATTTTGTTAAATGATAGTTACACTTGGGAAATTACACACTTTTACAACAAACGAGCATACAAAACAGTTAAGCCTTGGTAGAAGGCTACTTTAATAGAAAATATAGGTTTTTCTGAGAGATTCAAACTTTTACAAACACTTACAAACATTTACATACATTTTACAAACTTACACTTAAGACATGTTCAAACGTTTCGATAACAAACACCGACACTAAAATACTTATGAACTCACCAGCTTAATGCTGATAAACTCTATCAAAATAACTTGTATTCTCAGGTCATCAATAGACAGGTACCGAGGCCAGCTTTTGAGAAGATGGAGCGCATCCAAGACTCATCTTATTATTTTGATTCACATTATATTTTTGGTGTCTATAACTGTACAGAACACGCTTGTATTAAAATTATATATTTAATGCAATGGATGATGTTGTTTGCTTGTTTACTTTTACTGTGTTGTGATACTCTACATGACGTCCTCCGCCCCAAAACGTTTCCGCCGTTCTTGGTTTTGGGGTGTGACAGATTGGTATCAGAGCATTGTTTATAGTGAATTAAGTATATCAACCCATAAAAGATATACTAAACTATAAACCCATTAGGGATTAAAACACTCTGACCAAGAGTCTATACTTTAAATATTAAAATATTTAATTAAGTATACTAGTCTGCATGCATACTAAAATCGGTGTCACAATGATAAGAACAAAAGTATTACGATTGTTAAATATCACAAGTGAGCTTGGGGATGTATGGTCAGTCCTAGGAATGGCATAGCCTGATCAACTATGCTGGTCCGAGGAGTGATTAGCATATGCCCTAGAATGGTTGTGATATGTTAACAAGTCTAAAAACTTACCAACAATACCACAAGAAGATTAGTAGAACCTAAACTTAAAATACTATAGGTGTATTTTGTACTACTAGCTACATATATACTATATTCTTATACCTCTTTTCTCGCGTAGATTTAAATGGATGGATTCCATCACGGCGACCCGTACTTTCCAAATGAAGGCAATGCAGGGTGGATCGAAGAAGAGCCCGAAGATGAGCATCCAATCCCTTTGGATGATCACCTCGCAGAAGGCTTTTCTGATGGATCCGACTCCGAGCCTGAAGTCAACAACCTACCGCTAGTAGGTCAAGCCCCGAACAACAACCCCCGACCAGCTTTTCCAGGTCCTACACCCTTGGGGGCAACCAACTTGAATCGCTGGAGTGACGAACAGGGTCAACCCTTACCTTACTTTGGGGACCGAAGCTTTTACAACGTCAACGAAGGTGGTTCTGCTGACCGAGCTCTGCTCGTCATTATCCGCAGAATAGCTCGTAATGTTGCGCAAGGTCGAGCAGCCATCGACCGGGTCATGGAAATTGATGCCAACTCTGGTGTCAACACAGTCCGCATCCGCCATCTTGAAGAAGACATGGTACGGACCCGGAGAACCAATGAAACCCTGCAACAACAGCTAGCTGCCTCCCGAGCTGAAGTCTTGGAACTTCGAGCCCGACAGAGGGCTCAGGAGCGACACCTTCAAGAGGTGTTTCGTCAAGTGTCAGACCTCAGGACTCGCCCGAGGAATTCCCATCGCCGTTAGATGATGTCTAGTACATCTCTGTCTTTTGGTTAAGGAATAGCCTTTAACATCTGTGCTCTAAGTAGCACTTGTCTATAAAATATTCCTAACTTTCAGTACTCTAATTAGGAATCTAAGAACTGTCAAACTTGTCCATATGGTATGATGTAAGACCTACTGTTAGGTCGATTTTCTCTGAACTCGTTACATCGGTAATACCAGTAATATTGACGTCTATCTAATCTGTGGGAAAAATCTATACACTTGTGTTTTCCTACTAATATTCATTGTTGTGATCTCAAACACTTATTCAAACTGTGGGGCTATGGTTAGTTAGTCCATGTGTCACTCTCAGCTTACTTACAAATTGATTCTTACCACTTTGCTTATCTTTATAAACTTATAGCTGAAAGATGTCTCCTCGTAAATCTACCCGGAATAACCTTGCGCCTCCTCCGCCTCCGGTCATCGAGACTGCAGCCATGAATGTTGCCGTAGCCGCAGCAGTGGCAACTGCCATGGCTCAGTATCACTCTACTGACGCCAGCAGAGGTGGGTGATGGGTTTTGAGCATTCTAACACTTCCTAAGTGTACATGCAACCCTAATAACCTTGGATCTATGTTTGTCTAATTATCATGCAAAGTTGAATTCCAAGGTTATATTCCTATCTAGCATACATGGGGAACAATTTTAACTTGAATCATAGATAGAATAACTTACCTTGTTGTTGCTTGTGTTCCTTGAAACCTTGTGAGCCTAGCACCCCAAGTGTGATGCCTCAAATGCTTCACACAACACCAAATGCTCTTGGAAAGACTCTTGAGATAACACACACTTCTCAAAATCGGCCAAGCCCTCTAGTTTCTTAGTGTTCAACTTGTGTTGCACTTGTGTAGCCAATTTTGTGGAGAATGGGACTCTTATATAGTATTGGCACATCTAGGGTTACACCATGTAAACCCTAATGTGTCATGACTCTTCATTTCCATGACCCATGGGTTTGTAACTCCCATGGAGCATCCATGGAGCATCCTATGGGTAGAACCCAACTTGATAATCCATGGAGCCTCTTAGCCCACTATACAAGATATCGATGATTTACATAATCAACCCATATATTTAATTAGTTATCCTTTGATCACTTAATTAATTCCAAATTAATTCTTTGATCAACTAATTAAATAATATTATTAATATATTAGAACTTATAATATATTAATAATCTCCAAGTGTTATTTCTCTCATTTAGTCTATCCAATTGCATGGTGCCATGCAACCCAAATGGACCATGTCGGGTCGGGTCAAGTACAAGCCCGAAATAGTTATGGACTTAGACACCTTATACAACAGTGGGACCCCTGTTAACTCCATTCCGGTTGAAACCCCTGTGCGCTCGAGAGAGTGCTCCTACAAGGATTTCACCAACTGCAAGCCGAAGTCCTTTCATGGGACCGGCGGAGTCATTGCCCTCTCGCAATGGTTCGAGAAGACTGAGTCAGTCTTCGAAATCTGTTCATGCCCTGCTGCGAGCAAAGTCAAATATGCCGCATGCACCTTTGAAGGAAAGGCTCTGACGTGGTGGAACGGCCACGTTAAAGCTCTAACCCTCGTCGTAGCCAACGACATGGGCTGGGAAACGATGAAAGACCTCATGATTGAGGAATACTGCCCAAGGGGCGAAGTCCAGAAATTGGAGCAGGAGCTTTGGAGCCTGACCATGAAGGGTACCAACGTGGTTGCTTATACCGCCAGATTCAGCGAACTGGTGGCCCTCTGCCCCAATATGGTTCCCACTGAAGGGAAAAAGATCGAAAGGTACATATAGGGGCTAGTGCCTCCGTACCAGGGGAATGTCCTATCATCAAACCCTGCTACCTTCGACAGTGCCAAGCGACTGGCACAACGACTCATTGACCATGGAGTCAAAACCTCTGCAACAACAACCACCCTAACCATCCCGGAACCCTCCAAACCCGCTGACACTAAGGGGAAGTTCTGGGAAGACAAGAAGAAACAATGAGCTGCTAAAAAAGCAGCAAGTTGTGGCTATACATGCCGCGATAACCCCTGCTGCTGATACTGCTCCGGTGAGGTAGTATGTTGGGAGTTTGCCTAAGTGCAACAAATGCAACTTCCACAACAACGGCCCTTGCCGTGAAATGCAGTGCTATAACGGCAACAGGAAAGGACACACCGTCCGTTTCTGTAAATTCCCGACGAAGCCGATCACCCAAGTCCCCGGCTCTGGCGCGAGCCCGACCTGCTATGGATGTGGCGAAGCAGGCCACTATAAGAGGGACTGCCCCAAAGCAAAGAATGCTGGTGGAGCAGGAAGGGTACTAGCTATAGGCCACGGGGAAGCAGTTGCTGACCCGACAGTGGTGACTGGTACGTTCCTCCTCAATAACTCCTATGCATGCATTCTGTTTGATAGTGGAGCGGAGCGAAGCTTCGTGAATCATAAATTTGCTCGCATGCTTAAACAACCACCACACGCACTCAAAGAAAAATTCATAATAGAAATGGCTAATGGAAAAACAGAAAGTACGAATAGCATATACTTAGGCTGTACCCTAACTCTAGATAACCATTCATTCCCAATCGATCTTATGCCGGTCTCAATTAAAAGCTTCGACGTTATCATCGACATGGATTGGTTAAGTCTTCATCACGCCGACATCATGTGCTTCGAGAAAGCAGTCCGTCTAAACCTCCCGTCTAACGAAACTCTTATAGTCTACGGCGACAAACCCGATGCGAGTCTTCGTATTATATCAAGTATTCAAGCACAGAAGTATCTGCGTAAAGAATACCATGCATTCCTTGCTCACGTCGTCGATACGAGCCTCAAGACGAAAGAACTAAAGAACATCCCAGTAGTGAGAGACTTTCCCGACATTTTCCCAGAAGAGCTAACAGGATTACCTCCACAACGACAGGTCGAATTCAGAATCGACTTAGTCCCAGGAGCTACCCCAGTAGCCAAGTCGCCCTACCGATTAGCACCAGCAGAGATGCAGGAACTATCTGGTCAACTTAACGAACTGCTCAGAAAGGTCTTTATAAGACCAAGTTTCTCACCTTGGGGAGCACCGGTCTTGTTCGTTAAGAAGAAAGACGGATCATTCCGTATGTATATCGACTACAGAGAACTCAACAAACTGACGGTCAAGAATCGTTACCCTCTGCCTCGCATTGATGATCTATTTGACCAACTGCAAGGGGCGAATTATTTTTCCAAAATTGATTTAAGATCCGGATATCACCAGTTACGAGTGCTAGAGGAGGATGTCCCGAAGACGGCCTTCCGAACTCGTTACGGACACTACGAGTTCGTGGTGATGCCATTCGGATTGACCAATGCGCCCGCAGTCTTCATGGACCTGATGAATAGAGTATGCCGACCTTACTTAGATCAGTTCGTTATCGTTTTCATTGACGACATCCTGATCTACTCCCGAAGTAAGGAAGAGCATGGCGATCACCCGCGACAAGTTCTAGGGACTTTACGAACGGAAAAACTCTATGCGAAGTTCTCGAAATGTGAATTTTGGATCCGAAGAGTCGAATTCTTAGGGAACGTGGTAAGCAAAGAGGGAATCCACGTGGACCCATCCAAAATTAAAGCCATTGAGAACTGGTCAGCACCGAAGACGCCTACAGAAATTCGTCAATTTCTAGGCCTCGCTGGCTACTACCGCAGGTTCATACAAAACTTCTCCTGAATAGCGAAACCTCTGACAACCCTGACCCAGAAAGGCGTGGCCTTTGACTGGGAAGAGAGACAGGAGAGAGTGTTCCAAACGCTCAAGCGAGCCTTGTGCACCGCACCAATACTATCCCTTCCCGAAGGAATAGAAGACTTTGTAGTCTATTGCGATGCATCGAATCAAGGGCTCGGATGTGTTCTGATGCAGCGAGGTAAGGTCATCGCCTACGCCTCGAGACAGCTGAAAACGCATGAAGTTAACTACATGAGCCACGATCTTGAACTAGGAGCAATCGTGTTTGCCCTAAAGATCTGGAGACATTACTTGTACGGAACGAAAAGCACTATGTTTACCGACCACAAGAGTTTACAACACATTTTCGATCAGAAGGAGCTCAACATGAGACAACGACGGTGGGTCGAGCTACTCAGTGACTACGAATGCGATATTCGTTATCATCCGGGTAAAGCCAACGTAGTAGCAGACGCCCTAAGTCAGAAGGAATATTCTGGTCGCAGGGTCAAGTCATTGCCAATAACCATCCATTCACACTTGTCTAAACAAATTCAGGCGGCCCAACTTGAAGCCATGAAACCTGAAAATGTGATGAGTGAATCCCTAAGAGGAATGGATAAAAACCTTGAAGTCAAGGGTGGCGGAGCCTTATATTTCATGAACCGGATCTGGACACCGAAACACGGTGGTTTCCGAGACTTGGTCATGACCTAGGCGCACAACACTCGGTATTCCGTCCACCCAGGTTCAGATAAGATGTATCTGGATCTTAAAAAGCTATACTGGTGGCCTAATATGAAAGCAGAGATTGCTACCTTCGTAAGTAAATGCCTTACTTGCGCAAAGGTTAAGGTCGAGTACCAGAAGCCCTCCGGTCTACTACAACAACTAGAGATCCCAGAATGGAAGTAGGAGCAGATCACTATGGATTTCATAACCAAGTTACCAAAGACAACGGGTGGACTTGATACCATATGGGTCATCGTCGATAGATTGACCAAGTCTGCACACTTCCTACCTATCAAAGAAACTGACAAGATGGAGAAGCTTACGAGAACATACATTAGGGAGATTATACGACTACATGGTGTACCTATGTCCATTATCTCCGATAGAGATAGTAGGTTCACCTCAATATTTTGGCAATCACTACAACATTCCCTAGGAACAAGGCTGGACATGAGCACAACCTACCATCCACAGACCGACGGACAAAGTGAGAGGACCATCCAAACACTGGAAGATATGTTGAGTGCCTGTGTGATTGACTTTGGAAAGGCATGGGATACTCATTTACCCCTTGTCGAGTTTTCCTATAATAACAGTTATCACACGGGCATCAAGGCTGCTCCATTTGAAGCCCTCTACGACCGAAAGTGCAGATCCCCTCTGTGCTGGGCTGAGGTGGGTGATACCCAATTAGCCAAGGGGAAAGCTTCCGACAGTACTCTCACCGGTCTGGAGATCATTCGGGAAACGACAGAGAAAATCGTTCAGATCCGTGAACGATTGAAAGCCTCTAGAGACCGACAGAAGAGCTATGCTGATAAACGAAGAAAACCTTTGGAATTTCAGGTGGGAGACCGAGTCCTTCTCAAAGTCTCACCCTGGAAAGGCTTAATATGCTTCGGTAAGCGTGGGAAGCTTAATCCGAGGTACATAGGGCCTTTCGAGATTCTCGCAAGAGTCAGCCCCGTAGCTTACAAACTCGACCTACCCGACGAACTTCGTAACGTACATTCTACATTCCACGTGTCTAACTTGAAAAAGTGTCTGTCCGACGAGACTCTTGTAATCCCACTCGACGAGATCGAGATCAACGAGAGCCTCAACTTCGTGGAAGAACCGATAGAGATCATGGAACGTGAGGTCAAGCAGACGAAGCAAAGTTGTATCCCAATCATGAAGGTTCGCTGGAACGCCAAGCAAGGACCAGAATTCACTTAGGAACGCGAGGATCAGATGAAACTGAAATACCCTCATCTTTTCACTTAGTTATTTGTAACTTCTTATTTGCGTAAATTCTAATTTCGGGACGAAATTCCTTCAAACGGGGGGATGATGTGACAACCCGAAATTTCCACTCTGTACAAACAATATCACTTCCATAGAAGATATAACAGTCATAGTCAATTTTTAGACTTTTCGTATAAGTTGGAATAATTCATGGTTTACACTTCAGTAAACATCAAGAGAGTGGATGCACTATGGTTTTGTGCAACACTATTATTCCAACACTCTGTTATATTAGAAATCATTTCAGGAATAAAAATATTTTCTGTCCAAAATATCTCAGGACTATAAATAGATTTCTGAACAAAATTCATTCATTATTCACATTTCCAACTAGAGAAAAGCCATTTTCTCTCTCACGGATCTTCGGGTTTTCATCCCAAATCGAGAGTACACTTCTCTAGTTGTTTTATAATGCTTATTATATGCTTAATAACATAGATTACATGTCAAATATGTGAGATTCGAGAGTTTACCGCCCAAGAACGTTCTTGGGGAGTAAACTCCAAAATGAAGCTTAAATGCTATCTAGTCCCATTTCCTTGATAAGTAACTAGCTTAGGCTTGTATATAAGTATATTTGAGGCTAGAAAACAATCAAAAACACCAAGCTTAGGGTGTTCACGGCCCAAGAACTTCTTGGACCGTGAACTCCAAATTCAAGGGCCAAAATGTGCCCTAACCACTCCTAAAGCTTTAGACATTAACCCCCATTTATTCCTAGCTAAATTGTGGACTTTAAAACATCAAGAGCACCCCTCAAAGTGTGTTTACGGCCAAGGAATACTCATAGACCGTAAACTCCAAACAAGGGCACCAAAGTGTGCCTAGGGTCCTCATTAGCCTTAAACAAATGCCTAGAAATTATCCTACTTGTGCTTGGGACTTGAAAGAATATAAATACCCATCCCATGAGAGTTTACGGCCGTAAAATCTATGGGAATTGGCCTTGGGGCCGTAAACTCCTCAAGGGAGTGTTTCTATGCCCTAAACTACCCAAAGAACTAAACCACCAAGTAGAACTTATTCTAGAAATCAAATAGCACTTCAAAACACCATATACCCCCAAGTTGGGAGTTCACGGCCGTAAACTCAAGGGTTTACGACCGTAAACTCCTTGTGTGGATTTTATTGAGGAGTAAACACCTATACAAGGTCCTTGGAAGCATTAAACCCTTTTAGCCTTGTCCCACAACAACCTAGAGGAAACCATTAGGACCTATAACACTTATACAAAGTGTTTTCATGCTCTAGAGTGTCCCAACTTATTTCATTAGTTATTATTTGGCTAATTAGTTATATATATATATATATATATATATATATATATATATATATATATATATATATATATATATATATATATGCTCATTATATGATAACTAGGCTCGTACGTGTGAACAAGTCTCCGTTTGCCACCTAGCACGGTATCCGACACTTCAATCCAATCCACTCACCACAAGTGAGTTCATACCCCTTTAATTAACATTTGAAATACTTTTAATGTTTTAAATGCTTTTATGGGGAGGGGGGGGGGGAATACAAGTTAAATACTTATAGTTATTACATCAATCATATATGATTAAGAACTACAAAACCAATGATTTTATTATTGTTCAAACTGTTTTACTTCAAACTGCTTTACAAACTCTTTTACTTATCAAATACTTTTATTTAAACTTTGTCATATTTCTTATAAATTGCATGCCCATATATGTGTAGATATATAAGAAATGTTTAAAGGGCTTAGGAAGGCCATCCGCCCTATTTCCTTTTTCTCGATTTGGATGTGGTATGGTGGGATTTCGGGTAGCCCTCCGAAGGTCATTTCAATATTAATTGTATATCAAATGTACATATATAGACATAAAAGTACTCCTTTATTCATGCGTATCAGTACATCATTAGTAAGTTACCATCAGGGTAACACAGGATCATACTACTACAATTTCTAGATCAATGAGTCAGTTCATTCATGAGTCAATACTTATTACTACGAGTACATATACAACTATACTAGAAAGAGAACATATAAAACTATACTAGAAAGAGAACATATACAACTATACTAGAGAGAGAACATATACAACTATACTAGACCGAGAACATATACAACTATACTAGAGAAAGAACATATACAACTATACTAGAACAGTTCATTACATTACATATACAAGAATACATTCATTATTGTGATATGAATCGGAGCATGACTTAAATGCCATGGCCCGAGTTGTAGCCAGAGTCTCTTGAAGGGAGAGCATGAGTTTGCGTATAGATCTATACTGGATTGACTATCCTACACCTTGCTGCTAGCTACAGCCGGACCTGCAGGTCTGCGGGTGCCAAACGTCATTCCGTTATTACGACCATTCGTATGTCGTTCTTACCAGTCGATAGTATGGTGCAATTAGTCACATGATACCTTAATATAAATCTGGTTTAAGGTAGTTAGTACAACAGTAGTTCCTATAATACAACACTACAGTACTACAATAATTTACCCATTACATATATTTAGTGATTATTTCACTTAAACATTAATGTACAAACTATATTTTGTTAAATGATAGTTACACTTGGGAAATACACACTTTTACTACAAACGAGCATACAAAACAGTTAAGCCTTGGTAGAAGGCTACTTTAATAGAAAATATAGGTTTTTCTGAGAGATTCAAACTTTTACAAACACTTACAAACATTTACATACATTTTACAAACTTACACTTGAGACATGTTCAAACGTTTTGATAACAAACACCGACACTAAAATACTTATGAACTCACCAGATTAATGCTGATAAACTCTATCAAAATAACTTGTATTCTCAGGTCATCAGTAGACAGGTACCGAGGCCAGCTTTTGAGAAGATGGAGCGCATCCAACACTTATCTTATTATTTTGATTCACATTATATTTTTGGTGTCTATAACTGTACAGAACACGCTAGTATTAAAATTATATATTTAATGCAATGGATGATGTTGTTTGCTTGTTTATTTTTACTGTGTTGTGATACTCTACATGACGTCCTCCGCCCCAAAACGTTTCCACCGTTCTTTGTTTTGGGGTGTGACAAATGTAGAGGTAAATTATAAAAGACTTCTTTATACACAACATTTTTTGTTAAATTGTTGGCAAATTTTACGTTGTTGTCAATGTAAAATCGTTGTCCATCACGAGAGGTTACACGAGATGCAGCCACGTAAAGCTGACCAAAACCGGTTGAGACAAGTACACACAAACATGGTTAAAAGTTTGGCCTTGACTTTTGTTTATTGTCATAGCGAAGTAAACTTTTACTGGAAACTATCTTCTCATAAATCTAAAAGGTCATGATATATCATTTGGAGTCATATCAACCCTTCCAGTCAGAACTTTCTCCCCAACACGAGTTCCAGTAATAATAAATGCTTCAAGAACCCTCTGACTGATTTGTGTGACCACTAATCGAGTACCATTACACCGCCCTTTTTGCAAATTCAGGTCACGTAACAATATGATTGGTGCATTGGCTTTTAGGTATATGATATAGTTTGGAACACTTGAAAACCGCAATGTGTTAAGAAATTCAGTTGGATACAAAATTTGCATTTCTTCAAAGTTATCCGTAGTCGCACATATAGTATCAGCACTTAACATTTCATGCATGTCGACTAGTATACTTTCAAGAACATGTAAATTTATGTTGTTAACCTCGTCACTTGTCGGGCAAAGAATGCATCTTTCCTTTAAATAAGAAAAGTCACTAAGTCTATTCAAAATATCATGGATTACATTGGATAACATTGCCTGAATAGGATTGTTAGCAATAGGAATCAGAAGGTCATCAGGTATAGTGATCCATGTAGCATCATCTTCACCTTCAACTACAATTTTTGGAAGCTTACCGGCCCCCATGTCAAGAAGCCATGTCTTAAATTCACACATGCATATCAATTCAACACCAGTGATGGTGGTTGGATTATGCAAACGCATGTTAGTTGTCAAGACAGAAACAATACATGCATTCCAGAGAGTGCGTGAATTGTTGATAGCAGCTCCAACAACATCGCACCGTGACCCATATGGAATGATGGGAAAGATTTGCCAAAAGTCACCAGCAAATACTAAAATCTTCCCCCTAAAAAGCTGATTTTCAGAACCAGGGACGTAATTGTTCGGTTTTGAGAACTATAACACTCATATGGTGCACATGCAACCCTAAATGCTTTGGATCTATATTTTCTCTAATTATACATGTATATTTTCAATTTTCCAAAGCAAACATCTTAACTAGCATACAAATTGATATTTGAGCAATACAACTAGTTAGATGACTTACCTCTTAGAAGGACTTCTAGTTCTTGACGTTTGAAAGCTTGAGTACCTCAAGTGTGATGCTTCTAATGGTTCACAAACACCAATATGCAAGAGGAGGCTTGAGAGAATAAGTTACTTAGCTCAAAATCAATACACATTCCCTAAGAATGTTGTGGCAGCTGATTTTGGCTCTAGAGGGTTTATTTATAGTGTAGCAAGTGCTAGGGTTACATCTATGTAAACCCTAATGGATCATGACTCTTCATCTTACTTTGGATCCATGGGTTAACCTCCATGGACTATCCACGTTGGTTTAGCCCACCCAAATAACCATGGATCATTAGCCTACACTATTAGAATCATTGATTTACCAAATCAGTCTCCATATATTTAATTAGTCTCTTTTGACCATAAAATTAATTCTTGATGAGTACTAATTAAATAATATTCAGATTAATATATTATACTTGTAATATATTAATAAATCATAAATAACTTTATTCTTAAAAGTCCATCCTATCAAATTGCACTGGTGAAGGCAACCCAAAATGATCATGCTACAATCGGGTCAAGTACATCGCAGTTATATTTATGAGCTTAGACTCCAAATCCAACAGTCTCCCACTTGGATAAGTCTAATAACTATAGCTGCCAATGCGACTTCAAGATCCAACTTAGCAATCGTAAGCTTTCAAAAACCGTTGTCGAACTCTGACCTAGCCAATGATGCGTCCTTCAGATAGGGATCATATATTCCTCTGTTCTCATGATATCTATGCAGAAAAATACATGGAACATAGTCATACTTATTGTCCTGCAATTTTGTTTCCTAATTTCCAATTCGTCTGACATAGAAAATAACTAAACACATCAATTTAGTTCTGACCAGGCCCGTCACATAGTTAAAACAAAATCATCGAGGGGCCCAAGATATCGCTTTTAATCCTCTTAAGATAAAAGGAACAAATAAACTTCGACAGTATATGCTTGTACTAACTACTCATCAAATTTTGCACAACGACACGTTTTATAACATCAAGTTACTAATGCGTTTTCTTGCCATCAATGCACAACCAAATCGTAGTCAACAACTCATATATCTTGGTTTGAAGACTATATGATATTATCGTCTCATAATTACTCGTGATAAATTACATGAAGTAATTCAGGTGAGCGTGGGTTGAATCTGTGACATCCACCAAAACTCAGGTCAATACTCATCTAGAACCTTGTCATTTCCTTGTGTGCACTTAACTTGGCTCTATAGTTACAAGTTGAACTGGGTTTGTTACTTAATAGATCCCTCGGAACAAGTAGTGTACCTTAGTTGTACTGAACGATCACATTGATATGTAAAGGAACCAACTGAGTGGTAAAGTGCCAAAGCTGAACCTTAAGTCTAAACATAAAACTATGTTCGATAGATTACAACTCAAGGGTAGGTTATTAACCCTAAAAATTTCATATTGGAACAAATTGATGCTTAACAAGGTTAAGTATCACAAGCTAATATGAACAAAAATAAGATCATAATATGAACCAACTATAAAGTTGATGACAAATTCATACACTTCATGATTCGAAATGTGAACCAAAAGTAAAATCCAAGAATATCAAATTCTTACAAGCACATATTATGAAACCTTGTTAAAAGTGTTGAAATATGATAAATTGATTTTTTTTTATAAAAATTAAATAATAGGTTATCATTATATAAATTAATTCAACAAATATAATTTTTGGAAGTTATTACCATGTGTAAATACCTCAACAAAACCCAATAATTAAAACCTTAGGAGATTATGAAAATGTTTGAGTTTTATAAAATTTAAAATCTAGATTTATAAAAATTCAAGGGAGGCTATTATTATTTGATCAAATACCAATAAAAATACCATATCCATCTTAAATTTTAGTCCATTAGGCTTTTCCCTCTCCCCCATGTCTTAAAACCCATCATTACACTTCATTTGAACCACCTACACACTCCATCTCACACTCCATCTCCAAGAAAACTCTCCCACTCCCAAGACCACTCCTACACATCAGAAAATCCTCCATTCTCTGCCATAATTTCGAAATTGAGAAGGTATTGAAGTGTTCGTGCTTCTCTCAAGATCAAAACCAAGGTAAACAACACAATCCTCCCTCATAGTTTCATGATTTTATTTCCTCTTCTTCATGGTTCTTCTCTACTCTTCGGATTCTATGCCCTTCTATGGCTAGAAATCATTACTTTTTCCCTTGTGGTTTGTAGATTCTCACCATAACACAATGCATGTGTTTGAGATGGTGAAAATCCGGGATCAAACCCATGCAAGGAGTGAAAAAGATGCACATGTGTTCATGTGACTTCAAAACCGAGTATTACATCTTCTTCTCCATTTCTTTTGTGTTCTTGAATGACCAAAAGCATTTAAACCATTTCTAGTACATCTTGGATGCTCATTCACTCCATGCATGTGCTAGAAATCGGACCTTAACAGAAGTATGCATGTTGTTCTTATCAAAATGCCCTAAGAATGCACTCAAAGCAAACACGGAAGACATGCAATCTGCCAGACTACTTTGTTCAGCTTTGAACGGCCATAAGTCGGTCATTACTTAACCAAATCCTGATATTATTTTTGTATTGGATAGTTCCACGAGCTAACTTTCAAACCGAACTGGTCTCACTGTAAAATATTAAATATCGGATTTTTGGCAATTTTTACAAAATGGTTGCGCGAACAGCTCTTTTTCTGTGATCACCATTTTTGCCTTACGTGATCAGTGGCCTTAAACCCAACCATAAATCTGGGGAAAAATAATTTAGAAACTTAACATATACAGTAAATGATGACAGAAATTTTGTGGCTTAAAATCCCACAGAATGTGCTACACAAATTCATGAACTTCAGCCACATTTACATCTCATGCACTATAATGTGAAACATTTCTTAACTTGTTTGGGTTCAATACCCCTATTTCTCTTCTGAATAAATTTTGAACATTTTTCCTTTTGAAAGCCCTCACATGCATGTGATAATCTGTAAAATACCAAGGGCTAGAACCAATTCCTTAATTATTTATAAAAACAGTTATTTAATGGCTTTAAATTCCAAATAATCATTTTCAAAACGTATAAAAATCGGAAATTTTTTTATTATGAATACAATCACAGAATAAGAAATCCATGTAAATTTTCAGACAATTTGGACAGTGTTTGATATTTATTCCATATTTTTCATTAAATGGGAGCATGAAATTATAATCTCGGGTTATTGGACTCAAAGTTCCTAACCAATATTTTTCTCAACCTTCGGGACATTATAAGAACTTGTAAAAATTAAATTGGAAACTTTAGAAACTGTTTACCAATTTATTTGGATTTTCTATATTATTTTATCCTAAATTACAAATAAATATAAAACGACCATCAAAAATGTCTATAAAATTTATGGACACTAATACCCTCATGTAGAAACACAATATAAGTTTTTACAATTTTTGGAGTTCATTTTCATGCCTTTATGAATTTTCGAATATAAGACACCATGAATTCAATAATACTAATAATGAACCAAACAAACTTTGGGCACTTAATGACACCACTAGTAGGACAAGTAGACTTAGATAATGGTTTAGTGAATTATATCTCACTAGAGACTATTTGTTCCGTAGGACGCTATTAGGATTCGCACTCACCAACATCAACCCGCAAAGCCCGAGCCGCAAACTTTCCAGGGTGAGTATTCACGCACTCCCCTATTTTTACTGTTTTCATGTTTTGGGGTGGAAAGCATGCTACAATATCTATGAAAATTATTTTATGAACTTAATGAACTTGGAACGATATTGTTTTGTGAACTTGTTGAACTTTGTTTTATGAACTTGATAAGTCTTGCTTTATGAACTTATTGAACTTGGAAAGATATTGTTTTATGAACTTAACGAACTTGTAACAATATTGTTTTATGAACTTGACGAACTCGGAACTATACTCTTTGATGAACTTTCTATTATGAACTTCATGCTATTAACTTTTTATATGAACCTTGTGATATGAACTTGTATTATGAACTTGGTGTTATGAACTTGTATGATTAAGTCCCTAGAGAACTGATACAACTTATTAACTCATATTGGAGCCGATGATCTTATGGATAGCGCTATTAGGGGTCGACAGCCCCCACTCACCCATAACCATGAGTGCATATTTCCATGAACTGACATTATGGGAACCATGGACATAACGGAATGGGGCAAGAACTGTCGGTAGGCTTGGTTGTGAACGGAGTGCTTTGGCATTCAACACTCATTTCGAGTTGGAACTTTTGAACAAACCTATATTTTCTCACTGAAATGATGTACTTTTATAAACCTATGAAACTCACCAACTATTTTATAGTTGACCCTCATTTTTGCATGCTTTTCAGGGAACGGTCAGTGATCTAAATTAGACATCAACAAGAATTTGCACTTGATGTTTCTTTTGTTATGTATTAGACTTTGTAGTAGGGAATTAAAATGTAATTTAGATTCAAATATGATGTAAACTTAAAATGCTCAATGATTATGGTTGGTACTCTTATTTACCTTGTGTTATGAGACCTTAGCCTATCACCCTTCGTGTTTCCGCTTTAACAGGGTGTGACAGATTTGGTATCAGAGCCGAAGGTTATAGAGAATACCGGTTTTCCCTTTCCCTTGGGAAAGCCGAAACTATAACCAACGAGTTAATAATCATACCATCTAGTATAACTAATTCGGGTAGTGCACTATTGGACCTTAATCATACATAGCCTGATCACCTATGTATAATTAAGGAAAATTTAGTTCAAGATCGGAATTGGTTATAGTGAATGGTATGAACACCCTAGGGTAAATCTAAACGTCAAACATTATAAAATTTTCCTTAGATAGATCTTCTGTTATCTAATCTTCTATCCCCTATTCTCGCGTAGATATCATGGTTGGATCTCATCTCCCTAGTGATTCGTACTTCCCTAATCAAGGAAATGTCGGACAGCTTGATGAAGAGTCGGAAGGAAATCAAATGATTCCCTTGGAAGATCATCGTGCAAAAGGCTTTTCTGATGGTTCCGACTCCGAGCCAGAAGTCAACAACCTACCCCTGGTAGTCGCGATTCCGAGTCCCAATGCTCGTCCTGGATATCAAGGACCCACGCCCTTGTCGGTGACAAACTTGAACCGTTGGAGTCACGAGCAGGGTCAACCATTACCCTACAACGGAGACCTAGGCTTCTACAATCTGAGCGAGGGAGGCTCAGCAGACAGGGCTCTACCTGTCTTGGTTCGCAGGGTGGCCCGTAATGATGAGCAAGGTCGAACAACACTCAACCGGGTTATGGAGGTTAATATCGATATGGGAGTCAATACGGTCCGTATTCGTCAACTTGAGTCCGCAAACAGAAGGATCCAGAATGAGAACGCGACCTTGCGCGCTGAACTCGACGCAACCCAAGCTGAAGTCGGAGAACTTCGAGCTCGCCAGACTATCTCCGAAAGTCGCTTGTGTGATCTGGAGCGTCGCCTGGTGGGATTTAGATTCCAGGCATAATGTTCCCGTCGTCAGTAGAGCTTACTCTACTTTCCCGTCTAATATTAGTAGGAGTATTGTAATAGTTGTAGTTCAGTTTCCTGTCTAAACTAAGACTCCGAGCCCGTTAGATTTGCAATATCTATGTTCTGTCGTGATTTTCCCTAATATGGTTGATGTAAGGCCATTATAAGGCCAATTTTCCATAAAAACATTTACATCATTAATGCCAATATACGACAGATATTTAATCCTATATCCTCAATTGTCCGCCATTATGTTCATCATTTAAATTCCCATCATCATCTCCTACTTGTAAACTTTTAGTCAAGGGGTGTAAAGTGGAGGAAAAACGACCCCCTTACGACATAATCCAATATCCGGAGGAGATATTACCTCTTGGACATCAATATGGAGAGCCACTTCTCGATGGAAGGTACCACCATGGCATAGTCTTCTTATCCCATTTTGAGGATGTATTTGAACCTCGCTTGACACTTATACGACCACAATTGGAGCATGTGTGGCCACTATGATCTGTTATACTAAGAAACCTTAGAAATACCCTTTGTGTACCATGGCAGCTAATCGACACCATCCCAAGGTTGTCTCCATGGATTATACATAAAGTGACTTGCTACTCCCAAAGTGCGGGGATTGTTTTGCCTAGTGCACATTGTGTATATATTACACTACCAACTAATAATTTGAAAGAGGCCTTGGCCAATCCTTCTAGGTCGTTCTCTCTCCTTAGAGATTGATTCTTTGAAAATGTTAACTGGCTTCTCAAATGCATATGTCTGGGATTGCTCCTATTCTTAGGAATTTTCAGACCTACATCTTTCGAGTGAGTTTTAGAATACCATTAACTATATTTCTCTCTATACCCATTCCTAATAATTATGTAGCGATCCTAGGTCCTTTTCCTCAACCAATCTGGAGAACTATTTTTCACAGCTGTTAATTCCCAACATGTAGTCCCAGAAAGCAACATGTTAGATATCTTGCCTTCGACCCAAAAATAATTCTAGAGGGTTTATCTAGACTTTCCGTGCCTAGATAGGTCGAGCTTAGAGTCGACCTAATTTCTTGAGAAACACTTATACCTAAAGCGTCGTACCGCTTAGCACCCTTCCTAAATACAAGAGCTCTTTGGTCAACTTCAAAAACCCTTCGAAAAAGGTTTCGATCGTCTAAATTCTTCATGATGGGATGCATTGGCACTATCCGTTAAAGAAAAAGACGGATTGAATCGATTGTATATTGGTTATAAAGAACGGAATAAGTTGACGATCAAACAATGATACCTTTTTCCTCAAATCAACGATCTGTTTGACTAATTATAAAATATCTTGTACTTCTCTAGGATTGCCTAACCCCCCAAATGCATTAATAGTATAATTGTAATTACATGTGAGTTCTTTCATAGTATAATTCTACAAAATGAATATTCAAAATAAAAGACGAGACTTGACCACTCCGTCTTCACAAAACCTGGTAGTCATACCTGTCTATTTGTGACCTGGGAATACAAGTTATTTTGAAAGCGAGTATCAGCAATAATGCTGGTGAATTCATAAGTATTTATGTGACCTTGATTTGTAAAGCTGTAAAGTAAGACCTGTAAATGTTTGAAGGAATGTTTGTACCAATGAACATGTTTGTAAGTAATTGTAAACGTTTGAAACCCTAGAAAATCCCATATTTTCTACTACTATAAAAAGTAGCCTTCTACCAAGACCCGACTGTTTTAAATGTTTGCTATTAGAAATCCAATATTTGCCCATAAGTGGGTGGTAGTTTAAAAGTCCCAAAAATGAACTACAATGGTGTTTTTCATGCCTAAAATAGTAGATTTTTGTACGTATAAAATCGCTAAGGTATTTGATAACCCCGTAAATCAACGTGTTTTTAATACTCCATGTGAGTTTTATAACCATGCTAATGACCTAGACTGCCTGTAACAACGTTCTTCAGGCGTTGGAATGTTATGACGTTTGTCACCCCAGGCATGTTGCAAGTGCTTAACCCTAGTCAGTCCCTTTGTAAGGGGATCTTATGGGTTGTCCTCTGACGATATCCCCTTTACCACGAAGTGTCCTTCTTCTACTTGATATCTTATGAAGCAGTACTTTATGTCGATATTCTTGGATCTACCATGATCTCTCGGTTCCTTGGTTAAGGCAATTGCCCTTTCATTATCGCAGAAAATCTCCACAGGCTCTATTATGGATGGTATGACTCCAAGGCCTCCGATGAAGTTTTTCAACCATATCGGCTCCTTCAATGCTTCGCTTGCTGCTATGTACTCTGATCCGCACGTTGAATCAACTACAGTCTCCTACATGGAACTTTCTATGTTACTACTCCTCCATGCAGGGTAAACACCCAGCCCGACTGAGAGCGGAAATTATCTCCGTCGGTTTGGAAGTTGGAGTCGTTATACCCTGTCACTCTCAATTCATCACTCCCAGTGAGGGTAAGAACCCAATCCTTATTCCTCCGCGGGTACTTGAGAATGTTCTTAACCGCAGTCTAATGAGCTTTACCAGGATTCCCTTGATATCTGTTGACCATGCTCAAAGCAAATGCCACATCAGGGCGACTACAAGTCATAGCATACATGATCGAGCCAAATACGGAAGCATGTGGTATTCGACTCATCTCTTCTATCTCAGTGTCACACCCCCAAACTAGAACGATGGAAACGTTCGGGGGCGGAGGACGTCATGTTTAGTATCACAACACATGTATCATATCAATCATAGTAACAAACAACCATTGTATTAATATTAAAGTGATTACAAGTAGTGATTCAGAAAAGATTGAATCCAAAAGTAATATAAGAAATTAAGACATGAAGCTACTATACTTCATCTTCTGAATCCCAGTGCGCATACATGACTGCTAGTTTCCTAAGAATACAAGTTATTTTGAAAGAGTAGGTCAGCATTTAAGCTAGTGAGTTCATAAGTATTTTAGTGATGTAAAGTAAGTTTAAAGTTCTTTTATAAAAGTTTGCATGTTCCTCCAAAAGATCCTGTTGGATAAGGTGTCTAAGTCGATAACTATTTATGGTATGTACTTGACCCGGTTTCGCATGGTACATTTGGGTTGCATGGCATCATGCATTTGGATAGACTAAAATGAGAGAAATGACACTTATGGTTTATTAATATATTATAAGTTCTAATGTATTAATAATATTATTTCATTAGTATTGATTAAGAATTGATTTAGAATTAATTAAGTGATCAAAAGTTGACTAAATAAATATATGGGTTGACTGTGTAAATCATCCATACTTGTATAGTGGGCTAATGCTCCATGGATTATCAAGTTGTGCTAAAACCCATAGGATGCTCCATGGTGGTTATAGAACCCATGGGTCATGGAAATGATAGGTCATGATGATTAAGGTTTACATGGTGTAACCCTAATTGTAATACACTATATAAGGACCGTTATGTTCACCAAAATCAGAACTTAAGCAAGAAAGAAGAGGGCTAGCGGATTTCAAGTAGTGTGACATTTCACTCAAAGTTTATTCCAAGTGCATTTGGTGTTGTGTGAGACACTTGAGGCATCACACTTGGGGTGCTAGGCTCTCAAGGTTTTCAAGGAATCCAAAACTACTATAAGGTATGTTTTCTAGTTATCTTTTACTTTGAAAAGTTCCTCATGTATGCTAGATAGGATTATGAACCTTGGAAATCAATTTTGCATGTATCTTAGTAAAACATAGATCCAAGGTTTCTAGGGTTGCATGAACACCTTAGGAGTGTTATAATGCTCAAATACCTAGAGATCCTATATCATCTGATATGATGAAAGTTAAGTAAAAATGGCTTTACAATCCTTTCTATGAGTGCTAAATGGATACAAGTTATATAAAACCCAGAGTAAACAATTAATCGGTTGTGTGAATCTGCCCTAATCCCACAACTAAACAAGGAAGACGAAATGAGGCGGAAGTCACATATCCTATTATTTGTTAGATCTTCATTGTCTATAACCCTGGTGTATTCATTTGGTACTCACGAAGTTAACTGTAATAGTTCCTTTATATTTGAAGAAAACATTCTTTAAGAATAACATTTCCTTTAGTAAAAATGGTAACCACAATGCTTCCTTCTATAATCACTTAGTTTACACTAGCTATATATAATCTAATATTGAATGGATAGTTAATTGTGTGAATCTGCCCTAAGCCCACAACCAAACAAGGAATAGGAAGTAAGACGGAAATCATACATCCAACTACCTATCGGATATTAATTATATATAACCCTCATGTATAAACTATGGTGTTATAGAACTAACCACTTAAGGTCCTCTAAGCTATACTGTTTTAATAAAATGGATTAAACCCTTTACTGATAAGCTTCTAGTCTAGTTTACTCAATGTTCTATTGTTTGGATGACTACTAGAAGTAATGAAATTATGTACTCATAACGTCTCAGTCGATACTGTTGTGAGTTTTTGTATATATTTGTGTGTTTTATTTATTATGGTCTGGTACTTTGCAGATGTACCCTTTTTAAATAATTTCGGTTCAATAAATTGTTGTCACCTCATGTTTGCTAACCCTGGCACGTTGTATTTGTACCTTTGTTAATGCAAACCACGTAAGATATGTTATTATGTGTCACATTTCGTGCTTGCTAACCCTGGTACGTTGTATTTGTACCTTTGTTAATGCAAACCCGATAAGATATGTTATTATGTGTTATCACCTCATGCTTGCTAACCCTGGTACGTTGTATTTGTACCTTTGTTAGTGCCAACCCAGTAAGATATGTTATTATGTGTTATCACCTCGTGCTTGCTATCCTTGGTATGTTGTATTTGATGGGTTTGAGCATTCTAACACTCCTATGGTGTACATGCAACCCTAGAAACCTTGGATTTATGTTTGACTAAGATACATGCAAATAATTATTTTTCCAAGGTTCTTATCCTATCTAGCATGGCATGGGGAACTTGAATCAAATAAAGCTAGTAGAATTACTTACCTTGTAGTTGTAGTTGATTGCTTGGAGTTTTAGAGCCTAGCACCAATAGTGTGTATGCCTCAAATGGAAATCACAAATCACCACAAACTTTGGAACCTTGAGAGAATAGTCACAACTATCTTGAAATCGGCCCTCTTACTTTTCTCACCACAACTAGTGTGATTTCAAGAACCAAGGCCTCCTTTATATAGTGTGGTGGATTAGGGTTACATCCACGTAAACCCTAATACCCATGTCTTTTCATTTCCATGAGATCCATGGGTTAAAGCTCCATGGAGTATCCATGGACTTTCCAAGCAAGCCTAGCCCATTTCAAATAAGCATTAGCCCACACTATATAAATATAAGAGCCCATATTTAATTAGTAATACTTTTGATCTCTAAATTAATCCTAGATTAATTATAGATCAATACTAATTAAATAATATGATTTTATATTAATATATTAGAACTTATAATATATTAATAAATCATAACTTATACTATTCTCAAAAGATTATCCATAGATTGTTCGGGTGAAGTGCAACCCAAATGGACCATGCCAGGTCGGGTCAAGTACATTACAAATATAGTTATGGACTTAGACACTATATCCAACAGTACTCTCCCACTTGAATAAGTCTAATAACTATAGTTGCAACTATGACTTCAGGAACCGATCAGCAATCGTAGCTCTTTAAACTCTGTTGAACTAGAACGCGCCATTTTAGATAAGTGATCATATAATCCTCTGTTCTAGATATCAGCCGAACAAATACATGGAACATGGTCTTGCTTACTGTCCAACATTTGTTTCCCGATTTCCAATTTGTTTGACATATAACTTAACTGAACACATCAATTTAGTTCTAACCGGGCCCGATACATAGGTCAAAACAAAATCATTGAGGGGCCCAGATATCGCTTCTAATCCTAGAAGGAACAGATAAACTTCAACTCATATGTTTGCTCTACTACTTGTTGAATTACACACAAAGGTACGTTTTATAACATCGAGTTACCAATGTGTTTTCTTACAATCAATGCATAACCAACTCATAGGCAACAAATCATATCTCTAGGTTTGAAGACTTATATGATATTACCGTCTCACGATCACTCGAGATAAATTCCATGAAGTGATACTAGTGAGCGTGGGTTGAATCCAATACTCAGAACTTATGAGTACTCATCAGTGTTGTAGCCCTGCTTTGTCTAACATCATAGACCTCTACAAGACAACCCATGACAGTCTTGATTCATATCTACTTCCAACATATGACCGACTGTGGAGAGTTTGAATAACATGATATAAACCATAACATAATTATTCTGGAAGTCAAAACATGCAAAATGAAATAATAGTAAACGATTGACAAGTGATAGCAACACTTTACTTATAAATAACAACTTTTATTTATCATCGAATGTCAATTACATTTTATAAATTTCAAAATTATCTAACTACTAAAACTAATATCATCCTTCAGCCCTATGCTCCGAGCATGCTGGAGATGCTTAGCCCGAGTCAGTCCCTTCGTGAGGGGATCTGCTGGGTTCTCATCCGATGATACCCTCTTTGCCATGAGGATTCCTTCTTCTATTCAATGTCTAATGAAGTTATATTTTCTGTCAATGTGTCTGGATCTCCCATGATCTCTTAGTTCCTTGGCTAAGGCAACCGCACTATTGCTGTCACAGAAAATCTCCATTGGGTCCTTTATAGCTAGTACAACTCCAAGGTCTCCGATGAAGTTCTTTAGCCATATAGCCTCCTTTGATGCCTTGCTTGCTGCTATATACTCTGATTCACAAGTGGAATCAGCCACTATCTCCTGCTTGGAACTTTTCCAAGTAATTGTCCCTCCATTTACGGTAAAGACCCAGGCCGACTAAGAGCGGAAATTATCCCTGTCAGTCTGGAAGCTAGCATCAATGTACCCTACAACTCTTAAGTCATCACTCCCACCGAGGGTAAGGACCCAATCCTTAGTCCTCCATAGGTACTTGAGGATATTCTTTACCACAGTCCAGTGTGCCTTGCCAGGGTTCCCGTAATACCTGCTAACCATGCTCAAAGCAAAGGCTACATCAGGTCGAGTATACGTCATAGCATACATGATCGATCCTACAGCTGAAGCATAAGGTATTCGACTCATTTCTGCTATCTCAGCCTCTATATTAGGACTTTGTATCTTACTCAATCTGGCGTTACTTTGGATGGGTAACTCTCCTTTCTTGGAATTATGCATGTTGAACCTGTTCAACACTTTATCCACATAGGTGCTTTGACTAAGTCCAATTAGTCTTTTACTCCTGTTTCTCAAAATCCTTATCCCTAGGATATAGGCAGCTTCACCAAGGTCCTTCATAGCGAAACACTTCCCAAGCCAAGACTTTACTTCCTGCAGGGTTGGGATGTCATTTCCTATGAGTAGTATGTCATCCACATACAGTACCAAAAAGCTGACTATGCTCCCACTAGCCTTGATATAGACACAAGATTCATCTTCACTCCTTGAAAATCCAAATTCTTTGACTTTCTCATCAAAGCAAAGATTCCATCTGTGAGGTGCCTGTTTCAATCCATAAATGGATTTCTCGAGTTTACACACTCTATTAGGGTACTTTGTACTGACAAAACCCTTTGGCTGAACCATGTAAACATCTTCAAGCAACTTTCCATTAAGGAAAGTGGTTTTGACATCCATTTGCCATATTTCATAGTCATGAAATGTAGCAATGGCTAACAGAACCCTAATAGACTTAATCTTGGCCATTGGTGAAAAGGTCTCATCATAATCAACTCCCGGAGTTTGAGAATAACCCTTTGCAACCAGTCGTGCCTTATAAGTGTGTACATTACCATCCATGTCGGTCTTCTTCTTGAAGATCCATTTGCACCCAACTATCTTACGATCAGGTACATTGTCAACCAAGTTCCAAACTTGATTGTCATACATGGACTATATCTCGCTATCCATAGACTCTTTCCATTTAGCAGCCCCAGGGCCTGCCATGGCTTCCGTGTAGCTGTTAGGCTCATCCAGGTTTACCAGTGTGTTATCACTGATAAGTGTCTACAGATTTAAAGAAAAGACTCATTTATCTACTGAGTTATGATTGTACTATAAAAACGGTGTTTTATAAACAATAAAGTAACATAACTTAAAAAGAGTTTTTGAAATCGTTTTGATCACTTATAAAGCATAAGAAATCCTTTAAAGTGATGGTTATCACAAATAACATTTACACAATTATCATTGTGTTCAACTTGTATTCCCCACCCCCCCCCCCCTTAAAAGCATTTAAAAACATTTAAAATATTGATTATAGGGGTATGAACTCACCTTATGTGGGTGATTCAACTGCAGATTCGTGTAAAGATGAGAAGTTCCACGAATGAACTCCAAAGACACAAACGAGTCCTAAATGACATATAATGGCATATATATGTATGAAATTAGTGCTTTAAACAACTAACATGCAAGGAAAAACTCTTAGCGACTAGGAAACACTTGGACTAGGTGTTACAATCACATGTGATTGATCAAAGGGGGGTTTAAGGCCACAACATGGAGTGTACAGCCAAGGGGTGTACGCTCATGGAGTGTACAGCCGTACACTCATGGAAAACATGCAACAAGAAGGGTGTTTGATCCATGGGGAAGCTATTGTGACAAATGTACAACCAAAGGATGAACAAGGCTTTCATTTTTTAGGGTTTTGAGGTGTGTACGGCCACACCAAATGTGTACGGCCATACACACTCCAATATCGTTTCATTTTTGGGTCCAGATTCAAAGGGGTTCAAGGTTTCAAGAGTTCTATTGGTTAACTAGCACCTAGCAAGTGTTTAAAGCCTTATATTAGGGACTTAACAAGGGTATACGACCGTATATAGAGTGTACGGCTGTACACTCTTGATGTTCTTGAGTTTTGAAGATGTTTCATGGATGACATCATGGATTCTTGTTAGACATAGAAATGTATGGAAGGAATACTTACTTAAATGAAGATCCAGATGAAAAAGCTTGATGATAGCTAAGAGAGAACTCGAGATCTTGACTGGGAAGTTGAGGAAATGAATAAGAAATGAAGGGATGGCCTATATATAGGAGGTGGTGTACGGCCATATTGAGTGTACGGCCGTACACCCATGTGTACCACCGTACACTCCTCTTGAAGGAGTGTATGGCTTGAAAATGTCACACACCCGAACCAGACGGCGGAAACATCCGAGAGCTCACGTGACTTAAATTGAATATCATCACAATGAATATACATGAATCATAACATAAACATCACCATGCATCAATATATTACAACTGACATGTTCACATCAAGTACATTTCTTTTAACATTACAAATCCATAACATAAATTGTTTGATAGTTTTCAAAAGCACAACACCCTAACATACTTGGTACTACTCCTCAGCTTACCTGTTACCTGAGAATACAAGTTATTTTGAAAACGGTCAACATATGGAATGTTGGTGAGTTCATAAGTAGTTTAATATGAAAAACGTTTTGTGTAGTTTGAAAGACAACAGCCCAGAAAATCCGATATTTTCTAAAAACACCATTGTTTATATAAAAGTGTGAAGATTCGTAAATATATGCATGATGATTTCTAGACGTGTATAGTTGAAAAACTTTGTATTAAAAGTACCAGTGAAAAATGTTGAACTTCCCCGGAAAACCCGATGTTTTCCGAAAATAAAAGATCATATAACGATTTGAATTGTTATCCCATCACGTGAATGATTTTTGATTTACCTTGATTACTTGATTTATATTGGATTTATTTATGTGAGTCGTTATAACCATGCATGATAATGACTAGTTCGTCTGTCTTGGCACTCTGGTGAATGCTGGAATTGATCTTAAGATTATGTCACCCTAGACTGGCTGAGTCTAACTGTAGAGAACAGTTGAGGTGTGGGGAGTCACCCCCCGTATAGATCTATACACAAACTCTCACTATCCCTCCAGGAGACTCTGATTATAACTACAGACTACAACCGACACACGTTGGTGCCACCCGTTATTACTCACTAAATCCCAATTGAATTTGATTACTATTGATTATCGACCTGTATTTGTTTACTTGGATTGACGTTCGACCTAATAACCGAGGAGAGGAGGAATATTACAAGATCCTACTATTCCCGCGTATTATTTATGGCTATTGGTTATACGAAGGACATGCTGGCCCATTTCGCATTTGAGTTACTTGGACCTTACTAGCAATGCTAATGGGCCACTAAGGCCCAATAGCACTTAAAAGCCATTGAGGGTCCCTTAAATATGAAATTGGGTCATAGAAGGCCCAATAACATTATTTATTATTCCTTGGGCCCAAAAATCATGTTAATGGCTCACAAAGGCCCAACAAGCATGATTGGAACTTTCAAGCCCAAAGATTTGAATGTTTACTTGTTTTAGGTGTAGTTTAATTGTTGGAAAGTTTGATTGGGTGATTGTTAATTTCGCACCGGAACAAGGCAGGTCGGTTATTTTTAACGATGTTTGGAATTATACGTATTTTCATCTTTCCATTTTCATGAATGGTAGTTAGGTATTTTTATTTTAACTCAAATATCTTAAAAATAAAATAATTGACTCAAAAATCTTGGTTTGAACCCCTTTCAGCCCTTCTTTGGTAAAATTGACAATTTTAGTCCTTTTATATATAAAAGACATTTTAAGCCCTTAAACCATTTTCTTGACACCTTTGACCCAAAGACTTCTTCAAGTGACATTTTTAGCTCAAAACTTATTCTTTGGCAGTTTCAACCCTTCCAGAAAAGTATTTTTCGGTTAAAGCCCAAACTTTTGCAACTTATACAATTTTGGCCCAAAATCCAAAAAGTTTACATTTTTTATCCTTGTTTGGAAAATACATCCTTTTAACCCCGGAAATAGTTTTGTTTACCCTTTTTACCCCCTGTTTTGAGAAGTTTATCATTTCACTCCCTTGAAAGTTGAAATTTTCGCAAGTTATGGCTTAATGGGCCGAAAAGCTTAAAATTTGGCCCATTAAGCTACAATTTACACTTCTAGCCCTTGAAAGAGTATGATATCCATAAAAAAATTTATTTTTACTGATTTGACTCTTTTATTCCTTAAGAAACCGTGAATAACAATCTTTCCCCAAACTTTTGCTTATTTGACAAAAATAACCCAATAATGAGTCTTATGTTGTGACATGTTTATTTTAACCCTTATATGGTAGATTTTTCTTAACTAGTTATGTGTAATACACCCTAGATCACATATTTTTCCCTTATGAACTATAGATCTCGAAATATCTTTCATTTTTGGCACATATTTACCACATATACACATGAAATCACACATAGCACACACATACACATAGATCTAGACCTTTTACTTGTATTCTCCCCCATAAAACATATGAAAACCAAAAATAGAGGGGTATGAACTCATCTTTGCTTGTTGTTTTCAATTTGAAGAAGAAACGGAAGAAGTTTGATACTATTTTCGGCCTTACAAAACTTGTTGAGAAGAATTTGGCTTAGATGGGTTCTTGATGGTCTATGATTTTATGGTTTGGGCTAGGCATTCTTTTGTATAGGTCTTGGTAGGATGTTAGGGAGTGTTGTAGTAATTATAGCTTGGTGTGGGAGTGTGCTGCCATTACTGTGTGTGCGTCCGTACACGCATGTGCGGCTGCACTCTTGTGTGCTGCTACAGGTGGTATAAATAGTTTTAGTTTGTGTCAGTGTGTTAGAAGTGAGTGATAATGAACAGTGATTTATCTGTGTGTACTTTCAAGGTGTACTTGACATTTATGAGCTATAGATGTGTGCATGCTTGATGTTATTTCTCTTCTACTTCTTCTACACTCTATTTTGATTCTTATTACTTCACTGATTACTGATTTGGATCTATAGTTTTTGGGACTAACAGTTGGTATCAGAGCCAATTCGGTATCAATTGAAGTATTTTTGACTGTGCGGTTGAAGAAAATTATGGTTTTCGAGATACATTCATACTTTTGAATTGAAGAATAGCTACTAAATCATTGTGTTTACTAGTTTGGAATTAAAATTTGCCCAAAATATCTAAATCTTTTGACTGTGTACGATTGTGTTTTTTAGTGTGCGGCTCGGGCGTGTGCGGTCCTCGGTATGCGGCCACAATGTGCGGTCTCGGTGTGCGGCTCAGTCTCATGTACAGTCCGATCCTCGCATAGGGTTCGAGTTCGAACCTCGTCCTCGTAGCGCAACTTCATATTAAAAATTTTTGTGGAGTTTTACGGTTGCCAGGGATCGAACTCGGGTCTACTGGATCTTTACCTCCGCGTCTTACCGGATGAGCTACAAAACAAGTTATTAAACACCTTGCTTGTTTAAACTTCATACACTTCGCAGCAAGCATAAAATAATCAAAAGGAAACCGAGGGCTGCAAGATTCGAACTCGGGTGCTTTGGTTGAACAACACAGCGCGCTTAACCAACTCAGCCATCCAATCCCTTGTGTCTTACCTTCGAATTTTTAAGCTTAAGATCTCATTCCCGGATCCAAGTTTCGCAATGTAACGCCTGTAGTTCCGGGCTAGTCAATTTAGAGGCAATAAGTGTCGAAAACGAATTTTCGGCAAAATATTATTTAGAATAAATAATCTTAAACAAGTTGTAGTATATGTTACAAGGTTTCCGTACATATAAAGACCGCCGAAATCCGAGTTATAACGAAGAAGTTATGACACGTCGAAGTTTCGCGACAGAACCAACACGATACCGGGAAACATAAATAGTGAATTTACGATAGAGCAAGATTTAGCCTTAGCGATCTAAACGAAATTCGTAGAATACGTTAAACCGAAAGCGTCCATAAAAAGAACGCCCAAATCTGACTTCGTATGAGGAAGTTATGATTTTTCGAAGTTTCGGCTTAGTGGTGTACAGCCCGAAGTTCGAGTATTAGATCGAGCGGTTTATAGCCGACACAACCTAAATGAGAATCGAAGATCTTGTTATTAGTAGCGTAAAAATAAAAATATAGACGAAAATGGACATCGGATGAAGAAGTTATGAGATTTTAAAGGACCAATCTTGTCCCGGCCTGTTAAAAATATAACTTTAAAAATAAAATCAAAATTAGCCGATGGAGTCTGAACGAAAGTCGTAGAGTACGTCTCCACCTACGCGTGGATATAAAGAACGTCAAAAACGGAGTTCGTATGAACGAGTTACAAATTATAATAACATATTTACGTATTAAAATAAAGTATAAATCATATATATGTACACACACACACACACACATTAGAAAGGTATCGACGATGCGGTCATTATAAGACTAATGTTGAGTTCTTTCGACGTTAGTTTAGTACAAATATCGTTAAATCTATTTAAAATAGTATTTTAAAGGGGTGTTTAGTTGTTTATATAACTAAAAGGTCATTAAGTAATTATGTAGGGTAGTTTTTGTAAATTCAATTACTATAAATAAGAGGCTTGGGAACTCATATTTCTTGCACCATTCTCTTGATTCAAGAGTCTTTCTCTCCTTATCCCCCCAAGCATTTCGGTCCCTCGTGATTCGACTTCTCTTTCTGTAGTTTTAGTATAGTAAGGTGAGCGCTGAAGCGTTGCACGAATCTTTCTTAGAAAGATTCAGCGACGAAGTTCTGCCCCTGCAGAGCCCGACTCCTAGCTAAAATCTCTTTGTAAGTAAGTTATGCTTACCCTATTTTAAATATAGTTTATATTTAAAATTATTATTGTTATTATAAATTTATAATAAATATTTGAGCTATTATTATGACTTATATAAGTGTCGTTATAATATCTTTTTAACTACTCGCGATACGGGGAATCTGGTTTAAAGGGCCACATAGGGTTGTTGGATTTCAGAAGTGCTATACGTAAAAATGGTCCTGCCCTCCGGTGTTTTATGTCTGGCCCCTGTCTGTACATAGTGGTTGGAAAGTATTGTTTAAACGCTTATATAATAATAATAATAATAATAATAATAATAATAATAATAATATGACTAATAATTAGTCACGATAAATATTAGACTAAAATCTAGTGGTAATAATACTAGGTTTCGTCGAAGGAAATTATTTTTAAGTAAACGAAGCGCTGTCCGAGTACCGAGTCACCACCATCTCAAGTGAGTGCATAGTTACTTCAATTTTACACATAGATATGAAGTATTTTATATAAACTACGTGCTATGTGTGCATATTATCTGAATACTTGCTGTCTATGCTATATGAACATTTTATACATGTTTTAAATGATTTAAACCGTATACGTGTGACAACCCGAAATTTCCATTTGTACGAACATTATCTCTCCAATAGAAGCTAGTCCAGTTTCTGTGATTTTCATACTTTTCCGAAACAGTTTGTGTACATTAGGGTTTATGTTTAAGGTGAAATCAGGAGAGTGGATGCTCCTGGTTTTGTGAAATTTGAGCATTTCAAGTTTCATAATGTTACAGTCCTATATCGGGAATAAAAATATTTTCTGCCAAAATATTCCAGGACTATAAATAGTTTTCTGAATTAAATTAATTCATTATTCACAATTCCAAATAGAGAAAAGCCATATTCTCTCTGACGGATCTTCGGGTTTTCATCCCATATTGTGAGTCTACTTTACTAAATGTGTTTCAATACTTGTTAGATGCTTTATAACATCAATTACATGTTTAGATTACAAGATCCGGGAGTTTACCGCCCAAGAACGTTCTTGGGGAGTAAACTCCAAAATGGAACTTTAAGGCTTCCTAGACCCATCCCCATGTTAGGCAACTTATTAAGGACCTTGTGTATGATCTTTATAGACTAGAAAGTATCCAAAATCATCAAGTAATAGGAGTTTACGGCCAAGAACTTCTCTTGGGCCGTAAACCCCTTTTCAAGGGCATTTAGTGCCCTAAACAACCCCTATTGCTTAAGGACTTTAACCCTCAAATGCTTGTGCCTATTTTAGACATCAAAACCCTTCAAAATCATAAGTTTATAGGAGTTTACGGCCAAGAACCCCTCTTGGGCCGTAAACCCCTTTTTTTAGGGTAAAAAGCATTCCAAACACCCCTAAGGCTTTAAGACAATTACCATTGAACACATAGGACTTGAATGGGGAGTAAAAGACATCAAGAACACCCCTTAAAGGGAGTTTACGGCCAAGGAACACCTCTTGGGCTGTAAACTACAAGTGAAGGCACAAAAGTGTGCCTCTTGTCCCCATTAGCCTTAGATAAAATCATGGAAGCCATCCTTGATGTGCAAGTGCCTCAAAACAATTAAAAGCCATCACCCCATAGGAGTTTACGGCCGTAAACTCTAGGGTAAATGGACTTTGGGCCGTAAACTCCCCTATGGTGCATTCTAGGGCCTTAAACTACTTCATGTGTTATTCCAACAAAGCTAGGAGTGTTCTAGGATCAAGATAACACTTTAAAACACCCAAAAACCACCATGTGAGGAGTTCACGGCCATAAACCCATGAGTTTACGGCCGTAAACTCCAAAGGGTGGGGTTTGTTGGGTGGTGAACTCTTATGCAAGGCCATTTGATGTTTCAAACCCTTTTGCCTTGTCCCGTAGCAACTTAGATGCAACCATTAGGACCTTTAACACTTATGAAAAGTGTTTACATTTTTCTAAGTGTATTAACTTATTTATTAAGTTATTATTTGGCTAATTAGTTATATAGATGCTTATTATATGATAACTAGGCTCGTGCGTGTAAACAAGTCTCCGTTTGCCACCTAGCACGGTATCCGACACTGCGATTCGTACAACTCACCGCAGGTGAGTTCATACCCCTTGAATCAACCTTTGAAATGATTTTAAATGTATTAAATACTTTATGGGGGGGGGGGGGAATACAAGTCAAATACTTATAGTTATTGCTTCAATCACATGTGATTGCATTTAATCACATGTGATTAATAACTAGGAAAACAACGATTTTTACCACTGTTCAAACTGCTTATCAAACTGCTTTACTTTGAAATGTTTTACAAACTCTTTTACTATCCAAACTTATTTTCAGACTGTGATTCAAACAAATGCTTCTTATACGTAAACCGTTTTATCAACTTATGCCTTCAAATTGTATTATAGATTGACATCAAGCCGATCTTCTCTTGAAAATTATATTTATCTTTCAAATGTCTTTTCAAAACTTATTTATGCCTTTATATTATCAATTGCATGCCCATATATGTATAGATATATAAATAATGTTTAAAGGGCTTAGGAAGGCCATCCGCCCTATTTCCTTTTTCTCGATTTGGATGTGGTCTGGTGGGATTTCGGGTGACCATCCGAAGGTCGTTTCCATATTACTTATATATCATATATACATGTATAGACATAAAAGTAATTCCATGTTCATACTTATCAGTACATCATTAGTTAGTTACCATCGGGGTAACACAGGATCATACATATACAGCTATACTAGAAACAAGTACATATACAGCTATACTAGAAACAAGTACATATACAGCTATACTAGAAACAAGTACATATACAGCTATACTAGAAACATGAACATATACAGCTATACTAGAACGAGAAACATTACATATACATGAATACGTTAACAATTGTGATCCACTGTGTCGGAGCATGCCTTAAATGTCATGGCCCGAGTTGTAGCCAGAATTCTCTTGGAGGGAGAGCGTGAGTTTGCGTATAGATCTATACTGGATTGACTATCCTACACCTTGCTGCTAGCTACAGCCGGACCTGCAGGTCTGCGGGTGCCAAACGTCATTTCTTTATTACGACCATTCATTATGTCGTTGTTACCAGTCGATAGCATGGTGCAATTTATCACATGATGCCTTAATATAAGTCCGGTTTAAGGTAGTAATTAGTACAGCAGTAGTTCTCATTATACAAAACTACAGTACTATAATGATTTACCCATTACATATTTTAGTGATAACCTCACTTAAGCATTAATGTACATACTATATTTTATTAAATGATAGTTACACTTGGGAAATCACATACTCTTACAGCAAACGAGTATACAAAACAGTTAAGCCTTGGTAGAAGGTTACTTTAATAGAAAATATAGGATTTTCTGAGAGATTCAAACTTTTACAAACACTTTCAAACACTTACTTACATTTTTACAAACTTATACATTGAGACAGGTTCAAACGTTTTGACAACAAACATTGACATTAAAATACTTATGAACTCACCAGCTTAAGGTTGATAAACTCTTTCAAAATAACTTGTATTCTCAGGTCATCAGTAGACAGGTACCGAGGCCAGCTTTTGAGAAGATGGAGTGCATTCAAGACTCATCTCATATTATTTTGTTTTACATTATTTTGGTGTCTATAACTGTACAGAACACACTTGTATTAAAATTATATATTTAATGCAATGGATGATGTTGTTTGCTTATTTACATTTACTGTGTTGTGATACTATACATGACGTCCTCCGCCCCAGAATGTTTCCGCCGTTCTTGGTTTTGGGGTGTGACAGATTGGTATCAGAGCATTGTTTATAGTGAATCAAGTATATCAACCCATAAAAGATATACTAAACTATAAACCCAAAAGGGATTAAAACACTCTGACGAAGAGTCTATACTTTAAATATTAAAATATTTAATTAAGTATACTAGTCTGCATTCATACTAAATTCAGTGTCACAATGACAAGAACAAAAGTATTACGATTGTTAAATATCACAAGTGAGCTCGGGGATGTATGGTCAGTCCTGGGAATGGCATAGCCTGATCAACTATGCTGGTCCTAGGAGTGATTAGCATATGCCCTAGAATGGTTGTGATATGTTAACAAGTCTAAAAACTTACCAACAATAACAAAAGAAGATCAGTAGAACTTAAACTTAAAATACTATAGGAGTATTTTGTGCTACTAGTTACACGTATACTATATTCTTATACCTCTCTTCTCGCGTAGATCTAAATGGCTAGATTCCATCATGGCGACCCGTACTTTCCAAATGAAGGCAATGCCGGGTGGATCGATGAAGGGCCCGAAGATGACATCCAATCCCTTTGGATGATCACCTCGCAGAAGGCTTTTCTGATGGATCTAACTCCGAGCCTGAAGTCAACAACCTACCGCTTGTAGGTCAAGCCCCGAACAATAACCCTCGACCAGCTTTTCCAGGTCCTACTCCCATGTGGGCAAACGACTTAAATCGCTGGAGTGATGAGCAGGGTCAACCCTTACCATACTTTGGGGACCGAACCTTTTACAACATCAGCGATGGTGGCTCTGCTGACAGAGCTCTGCCGGTAATCATCCGCAGTATAGCTCGTAATGTCGAGCAAGGTCGAGCAGCCATCGACCGGGTCATGGAGATTGATGCAAATTCAGGCGTCAATACGGTCCGCATCCGCCGTCTTGAAGAAGACATGAAACGGACCCGGAGAACCGACGAAACTCTGCAGCAACAGCTGGCTGCCTCCCGAGCTGAAGTCTTGGAACTTCGAGCTCGTCAGAGAGCTCAGGATCGACACCTTCAAGAGGTGTTTCGCCAAGTGTCCGACCTCAGGGCTCGCCCGAGGAATTCCCATCGCCATTAGATGATGTCTAGTACATCTCTGTCTTTTGATTTAGGGATAGCCTTGAACATTTGTGCTCTGAGTAGAACATGTATGCAAAATATTCCTAACTTTCGATACTCTAATTAGGAATCTAAGACTGTCAGTCTTATCCTTTTTGGTATGATGTAAGACCTACTGTTAGGTCGATTTTCCTTGAACTTATTACATCAGTAATACCCGTACTATTGAAATCTATCTAATTTGTGGGAAAAATTTGTACACTTGTGTATTCCTACTAATATTTCTTATTGTGATTTCAAACACCCATTCAACTGTTGGGCTATGGTTAGTTAGTCCATGTGTCACTCTCACGTTGCTTACAAATTGATTCTTACCATCTTTCTCATCTTTATAAACTTATAGCTGAAAGATGCCTCCTTGCAAGACTCCCAGGAATAGGAATAATCCTGCACCTCCACCGTCTCCACCGCCTGCGGTCATCGATACTGCAGCCCTGAATGCTGTCGTAGCTGTAGCAGTGGCAACTGCCATGGCTCAGTATCACTCATCAGATGCTAGCAGAGGTGAAACCCCTGTTGAATCTATTCCAGCCGAAATCCCTGTGCGCTCGAGAGAGTGCTCTTACAAGGATTTCACAAACTGCAAGCCGAAGCCTTTCTATGGCACCGGCGGAGTCATTGCTCTCTCGCAATGGTTCGAGAAGACTGACTCAGTCTTCGAAATCTATTCATGCCTTGCTGCGTGCAAAGTGAAATATGCCGCATGCACCTTTGAGGATAAAGCCCTAACGTGGTGGAACGGCCACGTCAAAGCCCTAACTCTCGTCGTGGCTAACGACATGGGCTGGGAAACGATGAAGGACCTCATGACTGAGGAATACTGCCCGAGGGGTGAAGTCCAGAAGTTGGAACATGAACTCTGGAATCTGACCATGAAGGGCACCAATGTGATCGCTTACACTGCCCGATTTAGCGAACTGGTGGCCCTCTGCCCCAATATGGTTCCCACTGAAGGGAAAAAGATCGAACGGTACGTATGGGGGCTAGTGCCTCCGTACCAGGGGAATGTCTTAGCATCCAACCCCGCTACCTTCGACAGTGCCAAGCGATTGGCACAAAGACTCATTGACCATGGAGTCAAGACCTTTGCAACCACAACCACCCTAGCCATCCCAGAACCCTCCAAACCCGCTGGCACCAAGCGGAAGTTTTGGGATGAGAAGAAGAAGCAGCGAGCTGCAAAGAAACAACAAATCGTGGCAGTGCATGCCGCGGTAACCCCTACTGCTGTTACTGCTCCGGGGAAGCAGTATGCTGGAAGTTTGCCGAAGTGCAACAAATGCAACTTCCACCACAACGGCGCCTGCCGTGAAATGCAGTGCTCAAACTGCAACAGAAAAGGACACACCGTCCGATTCTGTAAGTCCCTGGCACAACCGATCTCCCAAGTTCCTGGCTCAGGTGCGAGCCCAACTTGCTATGGATGTGGCGAAACAGGCCACTTTAAAAGGGACTGCCCCAAGGCGAGGAATACTGGAGGAGCAGGGAGGGTACTAGCTATAGGCCACGGGGAAGCAATTGCTGACCCGACAGTGGTAACTGGTACGTTCCTCCTTGATAACTCCTATGCATGCATTCTGTTCGATAGTGGAGCGGAGCGAAGCTTCGTAAACCACAAATTTGCTCGCATGCTTAAGCAACAACCACACGCACTTGATGAACAATTCACAGTAGAAATGGCAAATGGGAAAACTGAAAGTACTAATAGCATATATTTAGGTTGTCTTCTAACCTTAGATAACCATTCATTCCCAATTGACCTTATGCCGGTCTCAATAAAAAGTTTCGACGTTATTATCGGCATGGATTGGTTGAGTCTAAATCGCGCCGACATCATGTGCTACGAGAAAGCAGTCCGTCTAAACCTCCCGTCTAACGAAACCCTTATAGTCTACGGCGACAAACCTGATGCGAGTCTTCGCATTATATCTAGTATTCAAGCACAGAAGTATCTGCGCAAGGAATACCACGCATTCCTTGCTCACGTCGTCGACACGAACCTAGAAACGAAAGAACTAAAGAACATCCCAGTAGTGAGCGACTTCCCCGACATTTTCCCAGAAGAACTACCCGGGTTACCTCCGCAACGACAATTCGAGTTCAGAATCGACTTAGTCCCAGGAGCTACCCCAGTAGCCAAGTCGCCCTACCGTTTAGCACCAGCTGAGATGCAGGAACTCTCTGGTCAACTTAACGAACTGCTCAGCAAGGGCTTTATAAGACCAAGTTTCTCACCTTGGGGAGCACCAGTCTTGTTCGTTAAGAAGAAAGACGGATCATTCCGTATGTGTATTGACTACAGAGAACTCAACAAATTGACGATCAAAAATCGTTACCCTCTGCCACGCATAGACGACCTATTCGACCAACTGCAAGGGGCGAACTATTTTTCCAAGACTGATCTGAGATCCGGATATCACCAGTTACGAGTGCTCGAGGAGGATGTGCCGAAGACAGCCTTCCAAACTCGTTACGGACACTACGAGTTCGTGGTGATGCCATTCGGATTGACCAACGCGCCCGCAGTCTTCATGGATCTGATGAATAGAGTATGCCGGCCTTACTTGGATCAGTTCGTCATCGTTTTCATTGACGACATCCTGATCTACTCCAGAAGTAAGAAAGAGCATGGCGATCATATGCGACAAGTTCTAGGGACATTACGAAAAGAGAAACTGTATGCGAAGTTCTCAAAATGTGAATTTTGGATCTGAAGAGTCGAATTCTTAGGACACGTGGTAAGCGAAGAAGGAATCCACGTGGACCCATCCAAAATAAAGGCCATTGAGAACTGGTCAGCGCCGAAGACGCCTACATAAATTCGTCAATTTCTAGGTCTCGCTGGCTACTACCGCAGGTTCATTCAGAACTTCTCCCGAATAGCGAAGCCTCTTACGACCTTGACCCAGAAAGGCGTGGCCTTTGACTGGGAAGAGAAACAAGAAAGAGCGTTCCAAACACTCAAACGAGCCTTGTGCACCGCACCAATACTATCCCTTCCCGAAGGAATAGAAGACTTCGTAGTCTATTGCGATGCATCAAATCAAGGACTCGGATGTGTTCTGATGCAGCGAGGTAAGGTCATCGCCTACGCCTCGAGACAGTTGAAGACACACGAGGTTAACTACACGACCCACGATCTTGAACTAGGAGCAGTAGTGTTTGCTCTGAAGATCTGGAGACATTACTTGTATGGAACGAAGAGCACTATCTTTACCGACCACAAGAGTTTACAACATATTTTCGATCAGAAGGAGCTCAACATGAGACAACGACGGTGGGTCGAGCTACTCAGTGACTACGAATGCGATATTCGTTATCATCCGGGTAAAGCCAACGTAGTAGTAGACGCCCTAAGTCGGAAGGAATATTATGGTCGCAAAGTCAAGTCATTATCAATAACCATCCATTCACACCTGACTAAGCAAATTCAGGCGGCTCAAATTGAGGCCATGAAACCTGAAAATGTGTCGAGCGAATCCCTTAGAGGAATGGACAAGAATTTAGAAGCCAAGGGTGACGGAACTTTATATCTCATGAACCGGATCTGGACACCGAAACACGGTGGTTTCCGAGACTTGGTCATGACCGAGGCGCACAACACTCGGTATTCCGTCCACCCAGGTTCATATAAGATGTATCTGGATCTTAAAAAGCTATACTGGTGGCCTAATATGAAAGCAGAGATTGCTACCTTCGTAAGTAAATGCCTTACTTGTGCAAAGGTTAAGGTCAAGTACCAGAAGCCCTCTGGTTTATTACAACAACCAGAGATCCCGGAATGGAAGTGGGAGCGGATCACTATGGATTTCATAACCAAGTTGCCCAAGACGACGGGTGGACTTGACACCATATGGGTCATCGTTGATAGATTGACCAAGTCTGCACACTTCCTGCCTATCAAAGAAACCAACAAGATGGAGAAACTTACGAGAACATACATTAGGGAAATTGTATGGCTACATGGTGTACCTATTTCCATTATCTCCGATAGAGATAGTAGATTCACCTCAAGATTTTGGCAATCACTACAACATTCCCTAGGAACGAGGCTGGACATGAGCACAGCCTACCATCCACAGACCGACGGACAGAGTGAGAGGACCATCCAAACACTGGAAGATATGTTGCGAGCCTGTGTGATTGATTTTGGGAAGGCATGGGATACTCATTTACCCCTTGTCGAATTTTCCTATAATAACAGTTATCACACGAGCATCAAGGTTGCTCCATTTGAAGCTCTCTACGGCCGGAAGTGCAGATCCCCTTTGTGCTGGGCTGAGGTGGGTGATATCCAATTAGCAAGAGGGCAAGCTTCCGACAGTACTCTCACTGGTCTGGAAATCATTTGGGAAACGACAGAGAAAATCGTTCAGATCCATGAACGATTGAAAGCCTCTAGAGACCGACAGAAGAGCTACGCCGATAAACGAAGAAAACCTTTGGAATTTCAGGTGGGAGACCGAGTCCTTCTCAAGGTCTCACCCTGGAAGGGCTTGATACGCTTCGGCAAGCGTGGGAAGCTTAATCCGAGGTACATTGGGCCTTTCGAGATTCTTGCCAGAGTCAGCCCCGTAGCTTACAAACTCGACCTACCCGACACACTTCGTAACGTACATTCTACATTCCACGTATCTAACTTGAAAAAGTGTCTGTCCGACGAGACTCTTGTAATCCCACTCGACGAGAACGAGATCAACGAGAGCCTCAACTTCGTGGAAGAGCCTGTAGAGATCATGGACCGTGAGGTCAAGCAGACGAAACAAAGTCATATCCCTATCGTGAAGGTTCGCTGGAACGCCAAGCGAGGACCGGAATTCACTTGGGAACGCGAGGATCAGATGAAGTTGAAATACCCTCATCTTTTCGCTTAATTTTTGTAACTTTATATTTGCTTAAATTCTAATTTCGGGACGAAATTCCTTCTAACGGGGGGATGATGTGACAACCCGAAATTTCCATTTGTACGAACATTATCTCTCCAATAGAAGCTAGTCCAGTTTCTGTGATTTTCATACTTTTCCGAAACAGTTTGTGTACATTAGGGTTTATGTTTAAGGTGATATCAGGAGAGTGGATGCTCCTGGTTTTGTGAAATTTGAGCATTTCAAGTTTCATAATGTTACAGTCCTATATCGGGAATAAAAATATTTTCTGCCAAAATATTCCAGGACTATAAATAGTTTTCTGAATTAAATTAATTCATTATTCACAATTCCAAATAGAGAAAAGCCATATTCTCTCTGATGGATCTTCGAGTTTTCATCCCATATTGTGAGTCTACTTTACTAAATGTGTTTCAATACTTGTTAGATGCTTTATAACATCAATTACATGTTTAGATTACAAGATCCGGGAGTTTACCGCCCAAGAACGTTCTTGGGGAGTAAACTCCAAAATGGAACTTTAAGGCTTCCTAGACCCATCCCCATGTTAGGCAACTTATTAAGGACCTTGTGTATGATCTTTATAGACTAGAAAGCATCCAAAATCATCAAGTAATAGGAGTTTACGGCCAAGAACTTCTCTTGGGCCGTAAACCCCTTTTCAAGGGCATTTAGTGCCCTAAACAACCCCTATTGCTTAAGGACTTTAACCCTCAAATGCTTGTGCCTATTTTAGACATCAAAACCCTTCAAAATCATAAGTTTATAGGAGTTTATGGCCAAGAACCCCTCTTGGGCCATAAACCCCTTTTTCTAGGGTAAAAAGCATTCCAAACACCCCTAAGGCTTTAAGACAATTACCATTGAACACATAGGACTTGAATGGGGAGTAAAAGACATCAAGAACACCCCTTAAAGGGTGTTTACGGCCAAGTACATATACAGCTATACTAGAAACAAGTACATATACAGCTATACTAGAAACAAGTACATATACAGCTATACTAGAAACATGAACATATACAGCTATACTAGAACGAGAAACATTACATATACATGAATACGTTAACAATTGTGATCCACTGTGTCGGAGCATGCCTTAAATGTCATGGCCCGAGTTGTAGCCAGAATTCTCTTGGAGGGAGAGCGTGAGTTTCCGTATAGATCTATACTGGATTGACTATCCTACACCTTGCTGCTAGCTACAGCCGGACCTGCAGGTCTGCGGGTGCCAAACGTCATTTCTTTATTACGACCATTCATTATGTCGTTGTTACCAGTCGATAGCATGGTGCAATTTATCACATGATGCCTTAATATAAATCCGGTTTAAGGTAGTTATTATACAGCAGTAGTTCTCATTATACAAAACTACAGTACTACAATGATTTACCCATTACATATTTTAGTGATAACCTCACTTAAGCATTAATGTACATACTATATTTTATTAAATGATAGTTACACTTGGGAAATCACATACTTTTACAACAAACGAGTATACAAAACAGTTAAGCCTTGGTAGAAGGTTACTTTAATAGAAAATATAGGATTTTCTGAGAGATTCAAACTTTTACAAACACTTTCAAACACTTACTTACATTTTTACAAACTTATACATTGAGACAGGTTCAAACGTTTTGACAACAAACATTGACATTAAAATACTTATGAACTCACCAGCTTAATGCTGATAAACTCTTTCAAAATAACTTGTATTCTCAGGTCATCAATAGACAGGTACCGAGGCCAGCTTTTGAGAAGATGGAGTGCATTCAAGACTCATCTCATATTATTTTGTTTTACATTATTTTGGTGTCTATAACTGTACAGAACACACTTGTATTAAAATTATATATTTAATGCAATGGATGATGTTGTTTGCTTATTTACATTTACTGTGTTGTGATACTATACATGACGTCCTCCGCCCCAGAATGTTTCCGCCGTTCTTGGTTTTGGGGTGTGACAATACGTATTTTATATATACGAATATGTTGGGTATGAGATGGGTATATGAATGATGAGAGATAAAAGATGATGTGAGATAATATCGGTATCTCTGGACTTAGTGCCTATTGGACAAACACTGGTAGCTATAGACTTAGTACCTGTTAGGAATTGGTAGCTATGGACTTCGTACCTATTCGATAAACATTGGTAGCTATGGATTTAGTACCCATCAGCTATGGAATTAGTGCTTTACGAACGAGCATTGGCAGCTATGGATTTAGTGTCAGTCCTATAACTCTAGAAGCAAAGGACTTCAGAATGAACAAATGCGGGATAGATGACTCTTAGGATAGATCCTTAAGAGTAAAGAAGATAATAGGGATGGGTAATTGGTTCGATTGTTTGATTGTTTAAACATAATAATTATATTATTATGGGTTGAAAACCCTATGTACTCACCAGGTTTCCCAACCTAACCCACTCAGTTTATTTATATTACAGGCGTTGAGATGAAGTCACATTACACGGAGAGATTAAAGAGATGTAGATCACTAGTGTAAATAAATGTAAGTTATGTTTATGCTTATGTTTATGTATTGACGATGACATCCCAAATGTTTTAAAACGAATTAAAAATACTTTTCCTCGGAAATGCTTTGATAACGTATTTATCATGTTTTACTGGGAACAAATTCCGCAACATTTTTATTAAAAGAGGTACTCTGATTTTTATAAAGCATAAACAAAATCGGTCTTTTTCTGGCCGTGAAAATGAGGATGTCACATGCAATTTGACAAAATCAGCCAAAAAATTCAATTTCTTTTTATTTTTAAGTTCCATTTTCAACCAAAATTTTAGTTTTTAATTTTTGAATTTTGACTTTAAAATTTTGACTTTGACTTTCAATTTTGATCTTTGACTTTAAATTTTGACTTTTTCATTTAACTTTTAAATTTTCAAATTTAGATTTTTTATTTGACTTTTAAGTTTGACTTTTCATGTTTGACTTTTGAGTTTGACTTTTTAAATTTGAACTTTTAAAGTTGACTTCTCGGTTTTTAAGTCAAAGGGCAATTAAAAAAAGAAAGAAAAGAAAATGAGTTCCGAATCAATTCAGGTAAATGAATATGGTTGCTCTCCATCTTGTGTTAAAACTATTAAATTCTTACGAGAATCAATAGATTTATTCAAGAGAGAGAACGAGGACTTAAAATATCAGGGATACACACTTAGGAAAAACCAAAAGCCCTTAAAAACTCAACTAGAAAATAAAATAAAGGAGTTTAGGAAATTGCAAGAAGACTACAGTAACAAATGTGAGAACTATGATCATCTCAAACAAAAATTTGAAGTTGTGTCCACTGAACTTGACTCATTGAAAACACGTTTTGAAAATGCTGAATTTAATTTTAAAAAATATGATGGGTCAAGAGAAACAATTGCAAAAATGATGTGGGACAAATGCACTGGAGAAATATCACTCGTGGAAATCAGATAAAAGTGGGATTAGGATTTGAGAGTGTCCCCGCTCCATTCAATCATAACTACACTACTATTTCCTTGTCTCAAGAAGAAATTGACAGAGAATCTTCCATGGTATATGGAAAGTCAGCTTATGAGCAAGCAATATAGTCAAACGATAAGGTTTTGGGTACTAACATTTCCAATTTGAGTACAGATAAGTCCATAGCTCAGGGGAGAAAAGAGATGAAAAGTTTGATGTTCTTGAGTCTAGTGATAATGATGTGTCAAAGTTTGGTGTTAGTTTATGTAATGAGTCCACATTAAACTCGAAATTAGACAACTTTGTGTCTTGTGGTATTGTTTACTTTGATAAGACTGCAACTGATAATAATGTGGTTGCTAATGTTTCTATGTCTGATTCAAATGTTTCTACACCTTCTACATCTGCTTCAAAAACTTGTGATCTTTCTTGCAAATGTGAAAGTGTTGGAAACAACAATAAACGAAAGAAATTTGGCAATAGCAGTGCCAAAATCATTGATAACTAAGAAACAAACCTGTTTTAACTGTGGCACTGATGGACATATTGCAAGAAATTGTTTGAATCGAATGTTTGTATCTCACACATCAAGAAGAGGAGAGAATGAATTTCGGGGACGATCTTTAACTAGAAAATTCCCCAAAACTCGTTCACGAAATGGTGACTTAAACACAAAACCAAACAAGAAAATGACCAATTTTCAAAAGAATAAACAGGTTTTTCATAAATTCAACAATAGTTTGCCAAAATCAACTCAGGCTAAGCCCAAGTTGATTTTGTCAAAAAGCAGGAACGGATCATCAAACTCTTCGAGTAGAAAATCCACCGGCTCGAAGCAAACTAATAAATTTTCAAAACCTAACTTTCAGTGGATACCTAAACTGAATTCAGATCAGTCACCATTTACCTCGAAATCTCATGAAAACGAAAAATCAAATGAAAAATTTGTGAAAGTGAAGGGTAAACCTAGGATTGTGATGACCTGGGTCCCCAAATCTAAATAATTCCGCTCATCGTGCAAGGACAGTTGTAGAGGAATGTCATCAGGCCCTGGTATGTTGACAACGGCTTCTCCCGGCACATGACCGGATATATATCCCAACTGCACGACATTCAGACATTTAATGGGGGATATGTCTCTTTTGCGGGAGGCGAAGGAGGAAAGATAACTCAAAAGGGAACAGTTTCAAATGGAGTGCTAAATTTTGAGAATGTTAACTACGCCCCTGAATTGAAACACAGCCTGTTGAGCGTGTCCCAGATCTGCGACAAGGGATATTTAACTCATTTCACAGATAAAGAATGTATGATCTTAAAGCCAGGTGTTGTCATTCCGGAAGAGTGGATTCTTGTAAAATCTAAACGGGATGGGAATGCCTATATCATAGACATGAACAGTAACATCCCCAACGAAGTCACATGCCTACTCTCTAAAGTCTCAGAACAAAATGTGATGTTGTGGCATCGTCGTCTCAGTCACGCTAATGCAAAGAACCTAAATCGGCTTGCAAAGAACGAATTGGTCCGAGGTCTACCTGTCAGAGATTTCATTTCATTTGAAAAATGGGTTTCATGTGCTCAAGGAAAACATCATCGGAAACCACACCTTCCAAAGCAGATCAACTCCATTTGTCATGTGCTCGAGTTGTTACATATGGACTTATTTGGTCCGGTTAACGTTCTCAGCATCAATCGCAATTCATACTGCCTCGTTGTGATAGACGACTACTCTCGGTTCACTTGGATTTTCTTTCTGTCTAACAAAGTTGGGATCGTTGAACTCATCAAAAGGTTCATTGCAATGATCGAGAATCAGACCAACAACCGACTGAAAGTGTTGCGTACTGATAACAGAACAGAGTTCAAGAAAACTATTCTTGACCATTTTTGCGCTGAGAAAGGGATTGTGCATCAATTCAGTTCTGTTCGCACACCACAACAAAACGGTGTAGCCGAACGTAGGAATCGAACTCTTAAAGACGCTGCAAGGACGATGCTTGTGATTCCAAACTTCCTGTGTTCTTTTAGGCGGAGGCGATTAACACGGCTTGCTACGTTCAGAATCGCGTGCTGATCAACAAAGCCAAAATGAAAACACCGTACGAAATTCTATACGGACACAAGCCATCTGTCAGCCATTTCTGAGTGTTTGAATGTCCTTGCACCTTTCTCCACTTGGAATCCAACCCCAAATTCAATGCAAAATCCGATGATTGTTATTTTTTTGGATATGCTGCTCGAACTGCGTACAGGGTTTATAATAAGAAGACAAAATAGATTATAGAGTATTTCGACGTTCGTTGGCTTGAAGAAAATGAGACAGACGCTAGAATGGGTCCACACTGGCTATTTGATTACACATCTCTTTTCAAATCCTTCAATATGTCATAAGATAATCAAGCAGGGTCTACGTCTAGTTCAAAGATCATTATTGAAGACGAAGAGGAGGAAGTTGTCTACCGACCACCATTGGTTTCTTCTGATCCTCCAATGGTACCCTCTGTTCACACTGATTCTTCTGAGTCTTCTCCTTAACAAACTTCTCCTGATGCTGTTGCTACTCCTCTAACTCTAGTGGAAAGAGAGTTCATGAACCAAGAGACTTCCGCTGTAACTTCAAATCTGATGGAACTTCTCTTTCCAGAAAGCATTGCTGAAGAGTTTGTAGCAGATCCGACAAATGAACCTTGTTCATCTACCGTGGATCATACAGCAAATGACGGAGTGGTTAATATCCATAATCTTCCAGTCTCTATCAATAACATCAGCTACGAGATCCCTGCATGCATTCAGCGTGACCATCCAATAGAGAACGTCATTGGACAGCTGGGCGACGGTGTTCAAACGCAAAGTCAGAGTGGAGAGGTTAATACGTGTCTCTATTCTTGCTTTATTTCTCCGATAGAGCCCAAAAATGCCGAAATGGCTCTGAATGAGCCCAGCTGGGTTGACGCCATGCATGAAGAACTTAATCAATTCGAGAAGCTCGGGGTTTGGAAGTTGGTGGAGCTGCCAAAAGGAAAGAAATCTCTTGACACCAGATGGGTCTTTCGGAACAAGCAAGACGACTCAGGTGTCATTGTACGTAACAACGCGAGATTACTGGTTCGCGGGTTTCGGCAAATTGAGGGTCTTGATTATATGGAGGTTTATGCACTGGTAGCGCGCTTGGAAGCCATTCGTATCTTCCTTTCCTATGCTTCCTATATGAACTTCACCGTATACCAAATGGACGTCAAGATGGCTTTCTTGTATGGCAAGGTCAAGGAGGATATTTATGTTGACCAACCGCCCGGTTTCATTAACGCAAAGCTTCCCAACCATGTCTACAAGTTAGACAAAGCTTTGTATGGGTTGCATCAAGCTCCTAGAGCTTGGTATGCTACCCTAACTCAGCATTTGCTCAATCACGACTATTCCCAATGCGCCATTGATAAAACCTTATTTATCAAACATGTCGGTCCGGATCAAATTCTTGTTCAAATCTATGTGGACGACAATATTTTCGGGTCGACAAGTCAATGACTTTGCAAAGAGTTCGAAGCCATGATGAAGACGCGGTTCGAGATGAGTTTGCTTGGGGAGATGACCATGTTTTTGGGGCTTCAGGTCCAACAATCTTCAACCGGAATCCTTATTCACCAAGCAAAGTATGTGGATGATGTGCTGGAGAAGTTCGGGTTCCGAGATGTGAAACCTGCTCTTACACCCATGGCGGAGAGACCTGTACTGGCTCCTGATCTTGAAGGTGAATCCGTAGATCAGATGTACTATCGATCAATGATCGGATCACTTATGTATACAACTGCTAGTCGCCCAGACGTAATGTTTGCGGCCTGTCAATGCGCTCGCTACCAGGCTAATCCTAAACTTTCTCATTTAAATGCTATTAAACGGATTTTTCAGTACCTCAAAGGTTGCCCAAAACTGGGTGTTTGGTATCCGAAAAATCCAGAATTTGATCTTTACGCTTTTGGAGACAACAATTATGGCGGGTGCGAGCTTGATAGAAAATCGACTTCAGGAGGATGCCAATTTCTGGGAGATAGACTGGTCTCATGGCAGTGCAAGAAGCAGCATATCGTCTCAACCTCAATAGTAGAAGCGGAGTATGTCGTTGCGTCTGACTGTTGTTCTCAAGTGATATGGATCCAACATCAGATGTCGGACTACGGTTTGAATTTTCACGAAACCCCTATATTTTGTGATAATGAGGCTGTGATCCAAATTGCCAAAAATTCGGTCCAACATTCCAAAACCGAGCACATCGACATCAAAATTCATTTCATCATAGAATGTTTTGAGCGCTCGCTCATTCGGCTAGAACAGGTCCGCTCTGATAATAATGTAGCGGATCTGTTCACTAAGCCATTTAACAAAGCTCGATTCGATGTGCTGGTTAATTTTCTGAAAATGATTCGCTTTGAGGATTAATTTTTGTTAGGTTAGTTTAAATTTGCGCATTTTAATTTCATTCTCACCCATGCACAAATTTAGGGGTAGAAATAAACAAAAACCAAACAAAAAATTAGAAAATCTATAAAATCCAAAAACATCAGAAAAATAAAAAAAATCAAAAATAGTTCTATGAAGTGATCATTTGGGAAGTGATATCAACAAGTGATAACGGGCAATATGAATATTTGTAAAGTAGCAAAGTTGAATTGTCTAGGCTTTGTGTTCGATGCGCTGGTAGGCACGAAGGATCTACATAGACTTGACTAGGTGCAGATGAACTTAAGGAATCTAGAGACTTGATAAATCTTGACCTAGATAGATCCGTTTAGCCTGACAATACGATGCTTGGATAGGTTGAGCAGGGAGATATACATGAGAATCCACCAATCACACTAAAGAACCTGTATCTAGAACTGTGGTTTTACTTTTCCTCGATGTACGGATTATGTCCTTAATTCTGATATTGACGGAGCGACTGGGGAATTCCGATAAAGTAGGTTTGTAGAAAATTATTTTCTTTCTCTCTTACTGTTAGTCATATGTTGCCTCCTCTACGTGATTGGAAAAGATCCGACCTGGATTGCAACATATGCAACTCTGTCTATATGGATTTTATATATGCTATTCTTCCTGTCTGTTAGCCATATGTTGTCTCCTTTGCATGATTCATAATCCAACCTGGTACACAACATATGCAACATTCTACTTCTAAATCCCTCTGAATCTCTGATTAATAATAAATATTATAAATCTGTTCTCTCTCTATGAATAATAGTCTGCTCACCTAAAGTAAGGAGTATCTCGGAAGTTCTTGATTATTGAGTTATATCAAGAAGCGGGAAACATGTTCTAGTACATCTAAAATTGAACAATTCTAGATTGTCTGTAGATCTCACTGCTTAATTTAGGTGGACAACAATATTCTTGGTCGTCGTCAGATAAATGGTCCTTAGGAATTTTTTATCTAGTAACTGAGGATCAATCTCTCCTATCACTTATAACATGTCCAAAATTTGTCAAAATTTTTCGTGCTTAAGTGGACCACAATATCGGCGATGGACCAGATCTATTTATGAAATGGGAGGTTCTGATAAATTGCAAACGATTGTCTAACAACTTTGATCTCATATCTCAAAAAGATTAATAAATTTCAAGATAGAGGAATAAAATCTGTTAAAATTAAAATTTTAATATTTTATATTTTTTTATTTATAGAAAAAAAAATTATTTTATTTTTAGTCTTTAAATTTTTAAGGTTAATAATATTTTGAAAATTCTATTTTTTTTTATTTTTATTTTTATTTTGAAATTAATCCTCAAAATGATTTGTTTCGAAATATTTTGAGTTTTGGGTTTTTATTAGCAAAAGATGAAAGATGAAGGGCAGGCGCAACATTTTTGGATCGTATAAAAGGAAGAATGTGCAGTCATAACTCATTTTTTACCATCACTCGACCGCACACTCCTCTGATTCTCTCTCTTTCTTATCTTCAAGATCTCTCCTCATTTTCGTTAAAACTTAAGGTTAATACTCGTGTGTATCATAAAATCGACTGCTATAATATTGTTCTTGATCAAAAATGACATTAAAATCGATATCATATAAGTGTGTGCGGCCGCACACACCGTGTGCAGCTGGCTGTGTGCGGTTGGCTGTGTGCGGCTGGCTGTGTACGGCTAGCTGTGTGTGGCTGACTGTGTGCGGTTGGTCTGTGTGTAGTTGCCACGTGTGGAGTTGACCTGTGTTCGGCCGCACCATCCGTGTGCGCGGTTGGAATCGTGTGCTGTCAATAAAAATCTGAATTTAGTATGCAACAGAACACAGTGTGCGGCCGCACACCATGTGTGTGTGGCTGAATCTAGGTGTATGGTTGTGTATCTAATGTTGATTTAGTTTTTTATGGAAATTTCTTAATTTTCTAATGTTTTTTTTATTTTATTTTATTTTTAGAAAATCATGGGAGACTCTGAGTTCGCAAAAGTGCACAACTTGGCCATCTTACTAGAAGATCCTCCTATGGCCCATCTCGATCTCAAATTTATTGTTGATGGTCTGAGAAGATGTTGTTTGGTCTCTGCTCTCACATTCAGTCCAACAATTTATCAATGTCTGATTAAAGAATTTTGGGGGAGCGCTTCTGTAAAGAGGAACAATAACGATGAGGAATATCTTGAGGCATATATACAAGGAAAGAAAGTTTTAGTCATGGAAGACATCATTCGAGAAGCCCTTCAAATCGATGATAAGCATGAATATCCAAGAGAGATTAGTGATAATCAGATTAAGGAAGTTCTTGGACAAATGGGCTATGAAGGAAGCTTTCCACCAACCCACAAGAAATGTTGCCACCTTGTTGGAAATATCCGGCTCATGTTTTTGTGAGATGTATTTCAGGACGCAGATCTGGTGCTAACGAGATAACTCTGGCAAATACTGGTGCCTTCACTGCTTTGGCCTCTGGAGTAAACTTTAATTTTTCAAAATTTATCTTACATGAGATGATTTTGAATGTTGAAGGAAACAAAAGGGATAAGTTTCTGATGTATCCAAGGTTTATCCAACTGATCTTTAACGTCATGCATCCTGAGATTGAAAGGAAAGGAGAGACCCTGGACATCAAGTCAGTTGGCCCAAGTGCTTTTGGTTTAATGAAGCAAAAGACATCAGGAAAGCTCAACTTTGAAGGAAAATTTCCTTTAATCAGATTTGGTATCTTTGCCGAGGAGAATGATCAGTCAGAACCCAACGAAACTTCTTGTCCTACAGAGACTGACGATGTGGTCATCTTTACTTCTGAACCTGAAACTGAAGGAGGTTTAAAATCTCTTGTGGCCAGAGTTGCATCAGAACATGATATGATACAGATTATGGAAGATGAGAGTGATTCTGATGGAGATAGAGAAGAACATGAAGGAAATGACGAATTTCTAAATGATATGGACTTCTCATGCCTTGACAATGTTGTCATTCCCGTCAACTTTGATTTTGAACAGGAAAATGAACTTGACACAGATCTGGACCTCTTTGACAGGTTTTTCGAAAAGGTCGATGAAGTTGCACAAACTACAACCAAGACTAGGGCTACAAAGAAGACTCTCAATCCTATGCCTCCTTCGTCTACCCAAATGGACGAAAATTCAAGTCAACAGGGTACAGATTCAAGGATTCCACCCCTAGACTCTGCTACTCCTACATTTATCTCGACACAGGCATAGACCTCTCTGCCTCCTGTACAAGGAATGGATCAGAATTTAAGGCAGGGAGTATTCCTTCAAAACCAGTCACCACCTGTCTCAACCACTGTTATCACCGCAGTTGTTGCAACACCACCCCTCCAATCCCATGAAGGTCCAAGTACCATGCATGAGACAGGCGGACCATCTAGTATTCCGGCATATTCGCCAACGAGACCATCGCTTGATGAGGCCTCTATCAGACTCGCCAAGCACCTTGCTCAATACATTCCAACCTCTTCCTCTCGTGGCAAAGGTATATCTTTCATAGAAGAGCATTCAAGTGATGACAAGTCTACTGTATCAGAACTTCGAGAAGAGATTGGTGTTCTCAGGTAAGAACTAATTGAAAAGAACATTCAAATGGATCAATTCACTTCTCACATTGACGTGCTTAGAGAAAAGGATGAAGAGAAGTCTAAACATATTAAGGATCTGCAGACGAATCTTGGCTTTGTGACTGCCTTCTACTTCAATTTGAAGAACGTTCTGTATGATGCCTTCGGGGATAAACTTAAAGCGTTATTTCAGCAGCCGCACGGAATTTAGCATCCTCCCATGGCCCCCACACAATCTAATTTAGGCGACCTTCCAGTTGATCCACCTCCTCCTAGAACAACTACAATTGTCGACAGATTTGAAAAGGAACCGGAAGGCAGCAGAGCCCGCATCACAATCAAACAGGGAAAGAGGACTGTCACAGCTAACAAAAGCGAAGGGTTGCTCTTCATGAAGAATTCAATCGAAAATTGGAAGTCAAAGGATCCTGAATTGACAATGACGGATCTTAAAAAACAAAAATTTGGTGATGAGTATGGTGATCGCTCTGGGATTAGAATGTGGGGTTATGATCCTGAGTCTAAGCTATGGGTGGTTAAGAGGAATTTTGGTTACTCAGAATACTACAAAAACATCCATGATTTTCACTCATGGACAAAGGTCGATATCTCTGAAATCTCAAGAGCCCCATTCCACAATCCTTCTAATGATCAAAGCGCTACGACTTTCAATCATTTCCTGATTAGACAAGTTAGGGATAACTTCCCATCAATGAAGACATCAAAAGCCATGGTTGTGAAGGATAAAGATATTCTTGATCCTGAGACTAACCGACCAATGAAGATCATGTTGTGGCCTGCTACCAATCAAGTCAAAGAGATTCCCATTCCACAACATTTTTAGGAGGGATGTCTTGATGATATGGAGTTTTGGGCTTTTGATGACGAAACAGAAACTACAGCTATCAAGTTCAAAAACAGGGACATTGTTCTGAGACTCGTCTACACAAAGGATCTTTTGAGATTTAGGGAGAGAGACATTCGAACCCTAGCTCATCACCAAATTATTTGCAGAAAAGATGTCATGGAGGTTGCTGCGAAGGAATTCACTAGAATGGTCACCTCTATCATAAATGGAAAGCTATGGATGGGATCAATGGGAAAAGCTAACATGAAGTTGTCCAAAGCTCCTAAAGAATGAAGACCTGAGTTATGCTAGCCACAAACCAAGGGGGAGATTGATGGTCTATGATTTTATGGTTTGGGCTAGGCATTCTTTTGTATAGGTCTTGGTAGGATGTTAGGGAGTGTTGTAGTAATTATAGCTTGGTGTGGAAGTGTGTTGTCGTTACTGTGTGTGCGGCCGCACACTGTGTGTGCAGCCGTACACGCGTGTGTGGCTAAACTCTTGTGTGTTGCTACAGGTGGTATAAATAGTTTTAGTTTGTGTCAGTGTGTCAGAAGTGATTGACGAATGAACAGTGATTTATCTGTGTGTACTTTTAAGGTGTACTTGACATTTATGAGCTATAGATGTGTGGATGCTTGATTTTATTTCTCTTCTACTTCTTTTACACTCTATTTTGATCGTTATTACTTCACTGATTACTGATTTGGATCTATATTTTTTGGACTAACAGTTCTAAGAAGCATGATCATGAACTTTCATGAGTTAGAAGGGGATTATAACAATTTCAAGAAGCTAAACCATAGATCCAAGCATTAACTTACCTAGAATGATGATTTTTGTGGAATAACCTCCTTGAAAAGCTCTTAATCTCGAAAACTTTGAAGGAGAAGTGAAGAGTGTTCTTTGAGAGTGTTTGGAGTGATGAGTATTTAAAATTCTTTGATCGATTAGATCTTTATAACAGGCAAATCAATAAAGTAAAAACAGTGAGATAAAAACACAAGTATGGATCTGAATGAGTCGAATGATTCGATTAACTCAATCCTCAGCAGAGCTCGATGAAGAACTTCCGCTGTAGAGGATTCTAGGGTTACAAAAGATAAGAACGTGTACGCTATAAAATCTCTATCAAAATCATTACGTTCAAGAATGCATGCAAGCATCTATAATAGCTAACGAGCCCAAAGACACAACACTAAACTGGACCTAACAATCTCCCCCTTTGCGTCAATTTGAAGCGAGACTATCACTTCTTTTTGCTGGGTCCAGCTGCTGGAACCTTCTTGGTGGTATCAAACAGACGAGGGATAATAGCGAGGATTGTCTGTCTGAAGCGGATGTACCACTGGATCATATCATCAAAGTATTTCTTGTCGTCAGCTAAGTTTTGCATGCACCGATGAATAATCCCTAAGACATGTTCCAGACATGTAGTGGTGTAGATATGTTTGTTTGCCAAAGCGAATAGGCATTTTTGGCCTTCGTTTCTGGTAAACATAACTGAATTTCTCTTCGGGTCAATCTTCCCCATCTGCATCATGTTGAGATCACTTGCTGAGCCAACAGGAGAAATAGTAGGCTTTTTCTTGAAGACTCTTGCTATCTCCTGATCCATCTTGGCGACTTCCATGATGTAGCAGACAAGCATCCTCTTGAAGTGGTCAATGATCGGACCATATTCTGCTTCATTTGTAAGAAGGGTGTTGTGTAAAATTATCCAGTCGTGTGGATTTAAGTTGGGAAGATCAGCAAGCGAAATGGCATGTTCGGTCTTGGCATATCCTCTCAGCACCTTAAACCGAACGTTGGTGAAGTTTCCTTCCAGATACGGCTTGAGGACCCGAACATTGACTATCTTCTGAGCGCTCCATGTTTGATACTGTGGTTGAGCAGCCCTCAGATAGAACTCGACCAAATCCCGATCAACCTTTGGATGAGGATGAGGGAACTCGGCAATGTTGTCAAAGACATGGAAGACGAACGCCTTTCGGGTCAGTGGCATGTCGAACTGAGAATCGACAGAATTAACATGATCTAGAGAGATCACTGGTTCGAGCCACAAGATGCTCGGCGTTTCGATGGCTTCTTTCAGCAACTTCTCAAGAGTCCAAGGAGGAAAAAGAGTTTTCCTACTCTCAAGAAGGTCGTGAGCTTCTTTCTGTTTTCGTTCAGCTTCTTCAGCCTCTCTAGCAACCCGAGCGCTAATGTCAGCGTCCTTGTCTCGGCCTTGCTTTTTCAAAAGATCGGCAATGGTCTCTTTATCTTCATCACTCTCTTCAGCAATTTTCTTGCCCATGTCTTTGACACCCGAACCTGAGGCTTGGCCTGTTGGAGGAGGTTTGGTTGTTTTGGTTGCTGTAGAAGTAGGAGGCGGTTGAGACACATTCTCTCCCCCTTGTTTCGGAATGGACATGAAGTCAAGGAGCCCTTCAATCTTGCTCAGGAGAGAAAGGGCAGGAGCAAGCTTTTCCGCGAGAGTACGCCTCACAGAGTAGTTGAGTATCGGATTATGTGCTTCCAGGATGTTTGAAATGGCTGCGTGGACATCCGAAACACACGATGAAACAATCTCTCGTTCAGATCGAAGAGAGTCAATCTCCTTTTGAGAATTGGAGAGTTGAAGACTCTTGACCTTAAGAGCAGTGGTCTTTCTAGCAAGAGCGTCCATGAGAGAGTTCTCAACAGCTAGATCTTTTTGAAGCTTGTTGAGGCGTTCCTCAACGGTCGCCTTAAAAGTGGAGTTGTCGTCAGAGAGTGTTTGACGAAGAGCGGCAAATGACTTCAGTTCAGAGGCAACTGAGGTAGCCAGCGAGTTGACGATGGGGTCAAGCTTCATTTTGGTGGCTTCGGCAGTTTCCTGTGAAGACTTCAACAGAGACGAAGCATCAGTAAATAGTTTTTCGACTTTTTCGGTCGCAGCAGCATAGGCTTTGGTGGATACATTAATTGCAGCAGTAGCTGGGTCTAGAGAGACTTGATGAGCTTTGGAAAAAGCAGCAATAATCTTCTGAATAGCAGCTTCAGAAATGGTAGACTGTGATGAAGAAGAGGAGGCAATGAGAGAATCGATCTTCTCATGAAGCTCCTTGAGATGCTTCTTGGTGACGGGAGCATCATCATCGTCATCACTCTGCACCTGATACGGACTGTAATAGACCGTATCAAATGTCATCTCCTCCCCATCGAGGAATGGTTCTTCGTCCTCTGCTGCCTGAGGTGAGGGTGGAGGTGAAGGTGGAGGCTCTGTAGTGGAAGTAGGTTTGGGTTGTGAAGTAGGTTTGGTAGTGGGAGTGGGTTCGGGTGCTTTAGTAGGAGCCCCCGTATCAGATACGTTGGTTCTTACTTCAGTAGTGGTTGTGGTAGCTTCTGTAAAAATGGGAGGGGGTACTGGTATGGAAGTTGGTGGTATTTGAGTGGTGGAGGTTATGGAGGGAATAGAAATAGGAATAGTGACGGGTGGAGAAGAGATAGGTGAACTAGAAAAATGAACTTCTGGGGTAGGCGATCGTGGAGGAGTGTTACCACGAGGAGACTCATCAGAGTCTGAATGTTCTTCCTCAGATTCGCTTGAGGAGGAAGCTAAGATCAGCTTTCGCCTGGGTTGGGTTTTTCTCTTCTTCAATGGAGGGGATTGAGCAGCTTTGGTGGTTTTACGTTTCTTGGGAGAAGGGCCTTTCGCTCTCTTGCCAACCGACTTGTCTTCGCCTTTTTCATTCTTCTTTCCCCTTGGGGCAGGCTTGTCAGCTTCATGGATGGATTTGGTCATCTCAGGAGTTAGCTCTCTAGGACCAGAGCGTCGAAACTCCTTGTAGGTTCGGATGATACGGCTGTCAGCGGGAACGTCTCCATACATTGACTCAGGGATGGAGCCAATAAACTGAAATTTTGAGGCATCGGAGACGATGATCTTCGTGGTATGGAAAGTACCAATCGAAGACAGTGGAGAACCAACAACAATGGGGACGTGATACTTGTCCATCACCCATTTGGTGACCAACGTCCAGAATCGAGCGTAGGAGATCTCGGAGTGTCGAGACGTGGATGCAAGGCTCTGGATCAGTTGCTGCCATAACACCGACCCATAATCTAGGTTGATACCGTTGTAAACCCCATACAGAATAGTGATGAACAGACGACTCGCTCCGTTTGATCCAACACTGCGTTCAGATAACCCCTTGAACAGCACTGTAAACAACCCATTCCACTGAGGAGGCAGGCACGATTTCTTGAACTTCGTCACCGTTGTCAGCACCTCAGGATAACCCATATTGTAGAACATAGAAAACATGTGACCCACCAGAATTGATTCAGGGTTAACCCTAGATGAATCAGGTTCAAACCCTAAAAGTGAGCAGAATCGTTGCTTGGAGATTGACGTCTTGTGATCAAGCACGTCGAAGAAGATCCTGTCAACTGACTTGTCGTAATGAGCAGTGGCGAAAATTTGGGATAAGAACTCCATAGGAACAGCTTCAGCTTTGGTGAGTGCAGGAGCAAGCGGCGAGTATTTGAGACACTCGATGATCGGGAACATGAAGGCATCATAAACCTAAGGAGTAAGATCGATGATCAAACTCTGTTGGGGACTAATTGGCAGGATGTGGGAAGTGGCATGAACTGATGATGAATCCGCCATTGTTGTGAAGAAGTTGGGAGAGATGATGAACAGTAGAATACGTGAAGAATTTCTTGCTCTCTGAAATTTGGGTGCAGTAAAGAGCTAAATAATGGTTAAGATTACCTTTTATACTGTGGCTAAAGGAGAGAGAAGAATTTGTCCTAAATCTTCGAAGGAAATACGAAGGGTTTTTCGGAAGTGATTGATGCGTGACAGTTGTTAGCACCGATGATTACGCATGAGAGAGAATGTATGTCCCGATTCACTCGCCTTCCCATCAGGCGCCGTTTTTAAACGAAACGGTTCAAATTCGCACGCCTGGCCTTCAAGCGCCGTTTGAAAATCAAATCGATTGGACTCCCGCCTGAGTCAGCATCTTATCCTTTTAGATTAAACGTCATCTTAAAGCAAAATTGACCACGTGGATCAATGTGAGCCACAACTCTTTTATGACTTCAAATCCCATTTAAAAAATATGCCTTGTAACTAATGAAACCAGAATTTTGGAAAATCAAAAAGATTTTCGTGCTTAGTGTGTAAAAGAAAAGGAAATAAAGCAACACATATAAGGGAATTTGTGATGTCAATAAAGACACGAAACAATGGATCCTGGGCACGAATCTCTTCTTTCAAAGTCAAGAGAGACTTTAAAGTGTTTGTGTGGTTTCCCGTTGAATAACGATCAGACACTTATTGAGAAGTGTTAAAAGGCTTCTTTTAATCAGGCTAATTTGGGTGGCTTTCGCTTCAGTTCAGAATTCCTGATCTTGATATAAGACAGTAATCGAACGAAGTACTTGTGAGACCAATGTAGTCTGTTGAACAAGTAGGTTTGAAATAATTTAAGTGGTAATGTAAAATAGTTTATGTAAAATATCAAAAAAAAAATTTAAAACTGGATTCCAAGGGAAGAAATGTTATGGGATTTAACAATTTCATAAGAATCACACAAAAGAAAATTAGAGATTTTACTTTCCATCCTCATTGATAAGTCCGCCAATTCGTTACTGAAAGCTAGAGCAAAATTGATTGTTCACCGTCAATGCATAGTTGGTATTGAATTGTGGGTTTCACTTAGTACGTAGTGACACGAAGCTAAGATCATAAACACATAAATTGTGTAACCATAAACCTCAGTGGTAATTTCTGAGAGTCTCAAGGGTTACGTTTATGAAGCGAATTAGATGGAGAAAAGTAGTGTAGATGGTGTAAAGAAAAACCAAAGTACCTCTGCTGTAAAAATAAGGACCAAGCAGAAAACTCTTATCTCATGTGAGAAGAGAGTTAGGTAGCTCATGATTAGAATAAATATGAAAGCCTAATTGGGAAGACAAGGTTTGTATGTACCAAGTCAGTAAGGCTATTATTCAGAATCAGGTGAGGTTTTGGACACATACAGCAGCATGCTTCTAGGGACACTTAACTTAATGAAAGAATTTCCCCACAAATATCCACACAAAAATATAAGACACAAAACAAATAAAAACAAAAAATTATCGAACTAACAAAAATAAAAAAAAATGTTTTTTGAGTTTTTGATTTAAAAGAATAAAAAGATTTTGGAATTTTTGATTTAAAATAATAATAAAAAAATGAGACACACAAAAAAAAAATTTGCAACCGAACCCGAGCGTTCGGTCTATTTCGGCAAAAAAAATAAGTTTGAAAAAGAAAAGAACTTTGAAAATAAGAGAGAAGAATTTGAGAAAATGATACAAAAGGTTTACAACCAAAGAAACTACCTTTGAGTGATAAGCAAAGATCAGATGATAGGACCGAACCCGAGCGTTCGGTTCATTTCGGCACACATGTGACCCGAACCCGAACATTTGGTACATTTCGCTTCCGACTTTTAATTTTGAGAAGTAGTCTTTGGTACTGACTCCGATTCCATCATTCCTAGCCCTTGTAGAATTTTATTGAAAGATGCTTCAGGAAGAGCTTTGGTTAAGATGTCAGCCAGTTGATCAGTGGTTCGAACAAAAGTGAATTTCGACGTTCCCATCTTCCACATGATCCTTAATAAAGTGATACCTCAGTGCTATATGCTTTGTCTTGGAATATTGCACTGGGTTATGACAGATCCTAATTGCACTTTCTGAATCGCAATATAGTGGGATCTTTTTCATACTGAGTCCATAGTCCCGGAGCTGGCTTTGGATCCAAATCACTTGAGATGTACAGGAGGCTGCTGCGATGTACTCTGCTTCGGCGGTAGACAGAGAAACACATGTCTGTTTCTTTGATTGCCAGCTAACCAATTTCCCGTCTAGGAATTGGCAGCCTCCAGTGGTGCTTTTCCTGTCTAAACCACATCCTCCAAGGTCTGCATCTGAGTAGGCTTGAACGAAGAAACCTGAGTTTGATGGATACCATAGACCGAGGGAGGTAGTTCGTTTCAGATACCGGAGTATGTTTTTCACTGCAAGCATATGTGGTTCACGAGGATTCTTCTGAAACCTAGCACAGTAACACACAGAAAACATTATATCAGGCCTGCTAGCAGTGAGGTACATTAAAGACCCAATCATCTGGCGGTATAGCGTAATGTTGACTGCAGGTTTTTCCAAGGATAGTGTAAGCTTGGTGTTGAATGCCATTGGAACTTTAACCTTTGAGTCTCCCATCATGCTGAATTTAGCAAGAAGAGTCTTGGTGTATGCTTCCTGGTTGATAAAGATGCCTTCGGGTCCCTGTCTAATATTTAAACCAAGGAAAAAGTTAATCGGACCCATTGAGCTCATTTCAAATTTAGTCTCCATCAGCTTTCTGAATTCAACTATTAAGCTAGGATTCGTTGAGCCAAAGATGATATCATCGACATAGATTTGAACAATCATAAGGTGGTTACCTTCCTTCTTACGAAAGAAGGTTGGGTCAACCGAACCTTGTTTGAATTTTGACATCTTTAAGAACTTAGTTAGCGTTTCGTACCATGCCCTAGGTGCTTGTTTCAGACCGTAAACTACCTTGTCCAGAATATAACAGTGATTTGGTTACTTTTCATTGACAAAACCAGGAGGTTGCTCCACGTAAACCGTTTCCTCAAGTTCTCCATTCAGAAAGGCGCATTTCATGTCCATTTGGTAGACCTCGAAGTTCTTGTGTGCAGCATATGCCAGAAATATTCGAACAGATTCCAGCCTTGCTACCGGAGCAAAAGTTTCCTCATAATCAATTCCTTCATCCTGGCAGTATCCTTTCACCACGAGACGAGCTTTCTTTCGAATCACATTGCCTTCGTTGTCCATTTTATTTCTGAATACCCATTTAAGACCAACAACTGAGGCATCTTTAGGAGTTGGAATGAAGCGCCATACCTTGTTCCTTTCGAACTCATTGAGTTCATCTTGCATAGCTTGAACCCAGTCGGAATGATCAAGAGCAGTATTTACTGTCTTCGGTTCAACTTTTGATACGAAAGAATTATACATGTAGAACTCTACTTTGGAGAATAGAGATGTTTGCTTTCCCTTTAGTTGAGATCGGGTGAGGACCTTTTCAGAGACACTACCCACTATCTGAGATACAGGATGATCTCTGGTCCATTTAACAAGAGGAGGGTAATTTGGATCATTGGATGGATCCAATTCAGCGTTTACCATTTCTTCCAATTCAGATTGACTATCGTCATCGAAAAACATGTCGGAGTTCTCCCCCTCAACTGATGAGCTTTCAGGTGTAGCTGGACTTTCTGGTGCTACAGGACTCTCGGGTGCAGTTGAGCTTTTGGGTGCTGTTGAGCTTTCGGGTGGAACTGGAATAGAATTCTCCCCCTCAAGTTGTGAGCTCGGTTGTTTTGAAGAAAGAGGATTCTCCCCCTCAACTGAAGCGCCTTGCTGAGGAGGTTCGTTTGGAACTTGTTCTCCTTCACCCATTCGTTTGGCGGCATCTTCGACAATTTGCTTCAGATGGTCGACTTTGTTGTCTGCTGCCTTGGCTTCTGAGAGAGTAGCTTTCTCAGGTTCATCGAATAATTCCACAAACTGATCGAACAGATTAGCAATCGAGGCCGTGACTTGACCTGATTGAGAGAAAATCTCTCCAATTTCTTCTTGAGATGCCTTTAGCTTCTTCACGTAGTTATCATCGAAAGTCACATAATATGTTTCTTCGATCTTCCTAGAACGCTTGTTTAAGACCCGGTAAGCTTTTGAAGTAAGAGAATATCCCAGAAAGATTCCTTCATCAGCTTTAACGTCAAACTTGTTACAATGTTCTTTGGAGTTGAAGATGAAGCATCGTGAGCCGAACACATGGAAGAATTTTTGTTCGGCTTCCTGTTATTGATGATCTCATAAGGAGTAAGAGAGAAATGTTTGTTGAGATAAGACCTGTTCTGCGTAAAACATGTTGTAGCAATAGCATCAGCCCAGAAATATAAAGGAAGAGAAGCGAAACTTAGCATCGTTCGGGCCGCCTCACACAAGGATCGGTTTCGTCTTTCGACAATTCCGTTCTGTTGAGGCATGTAGGGGGCTGAGAAGTTGTTACTGGTTCCTTTTTCTGCCAAAAAGTCTTCAAATTCTTTGTTCTTGAACTCCAGTCCATTGTCGCTCCTGATGTTGCGAACGACTTTTCTCAGTTGCACTTCAACCTGCTTGATGAACATCTTTAGCTTAGGAGTAGCCTCAGATTTGTGCTTCAGAAAGAACACCCATGTAAAACGTGAGAAATCATCAACAATAACAAGAATATACTTACTACTGCCAATGCTTTCGATTGATGATGGACCACACAAGTCAATGTGAAGCAACTCAAGTGGTTCAACAACTTTTGTGTTTATAATGGATGGGTGACTTTGACGGCTTTGCTTCCCCATTTCACACGCAGCACACAACCAGCTTGTTGGTGTCTTTGAAGTTGAGATGTGAGAGCCTTCGGTGCCACAACTAGCTTTCGTCAGAGTGAGCTTTGGATAAAAGACATATAGCTAGATTTCCTTTGATTGGTTTTAGATTGAGAGGAAACATTTTGCCTTTGCGTTCTGATTTGAGAATCACCCTTTTTGATTTCTTCTCTATGATTTCTGAACCTTCATCATCAAATGAAACTTTGAGACCGGTACCTCCTACCAGTTGAGATACATTGATGAGATTATGCTGTATCCCTTCAACGTACGCCACCTTTCTAATTGTGAAGTCTCCATTAGTTATCATCACATAACCCTTTATCGTTCCATAAGAGTTGTTGCCGAACTTGACATTCCCTCCATTCTGAAGAGATCGAAACTCCCTTAGCTCTTCCTTCCTTCATGTCATGTGACGTGAACAGCCACTATCAATGTACCATTCTTCGTCGAACTGCTCGTCACTTATAACCTGCAAAAATTAAGCAGATTTAGGAACTCAAAGTTTCTTGGCTCCACGTGAGCCTTTCACAGGAACAGGAATAATAAGAGAAACGTCAACAAGATATGTTCTTTTTATTAATGTTGTTTCATCTTTTCTTTTAATGGTAAACACTTTGATTTTGATAGGGTTAGCAACAGGTTGTTTGGTTTCAGGTTTTGGTGTTTGGGCTTTAGACTGCTTTCGGTCTTCCTGGACTAAGGAAATCTTCGATTTTCCTTTCAAGTTCGTTGATGATTTAGAGTTTTGTGTAGGAACAGAATTGGGTTTAGAAGAGAATTGAGAACGAGAAGAATTAGAATGAGAATTTCTTCTGACTTGTGGTTCAAAATGACCCTTTTGTTTATGGTCATTGGAGGGACCGAACCTGGACGTTCGGTAGCTATTGCTTTCGGGACCAAACCTGTCCTTTCGGTTGCTGTTGCTTTCTGAACCGAACCTATCCTTTCGGTTGTTGTTGCTCTCATGACCGAACCTAACCTTTGGTTGTTGTTGCTCTCATGACCGAACCTAACCTTTTGGTTCTGTTCCTCATGTGGCCCGAAAGCCTTTTTCTCTGACTTTGAATTTCTATCATGATAAGAGAAATGAGTGTTTTGAGAGCGCCAAAACTGTTTTCGCTCAGAGAGATTCTTTTTGTATCTCAGATTCCTCTGCTGCTTTTGATCTTTCACTTGTTTCGGCTGTCTGTGGATGTTAGCCTTTTGTTTCAGCTTTTTGTCAGCCGGTTCACTTTTCACAGATGATGTTTCCCTCGTGGAAGTGACTTCTTCTACAGCTATTTCTTTTGTGCCACTTGTGCTTGGCACGTCAAAGTTGTCAGGCTTATTTAGCGGCTCTGGTACATATCTTCCTTTTGTTTTCCAGGATGTTTGCTCTGACAAACCAACTGTTTCGTCGGCATTATCTATAGGAGCAGACCAGAAGAACTCATCACAGCCATCTGCGTTATCTTCGTTCACAATGGCAGTGAGTTCGGCTGTTTGATGTTCGGTTACTCCTGTGACTTTATACACCTGATTTGGAGTAGTTCTCACCTTTTGGTACACTACAGCCTTTTCTTCAAGAATCGGTGACTTATTTTGGGACAAACGAGCGAACTCCACAGAATTTTCAGAAATCAGATTTTTGTGGTTTTCGGGTTCGCTCTTGACAAACTCAGAACAGTCGACTACATCCTCTACAGAAATTTCACTCATATCATCGTCCTCATTAAGTTCAGATGCGTTTTCAACATCAATTTTATTTTCTGAACTTAATCAGCTCCGACTCCTTTGTGTCCTCATTTCCACCATTTGTGTTGTATCCCCTCATGTGAGATACGTCAGTCACCATCAAACACTTTCCGCTGCTTTCACCACCTCTTGCCACATACGCCTTTCCATGTGAAGGCTTTCTCACCTCATCATCTTCTGAGTCGGCCGACCACACCTGCACGCCACCCAACTCGTCATCCTCTGTCGAACCCTGTACAATAAGAGCATTCATAGAAGGATTAGTAGCAGCTTTCTTCCACTTGATCTCTTCCAACTTTTTCATCAAGACAGCCTCTTCATCTTTCTCTGCCATTTTCTTCAGAACACAATCTTTGGCATAATGATTCTTTCCTCCACAGTAGTAGCAGTTAACACCAGAATCTCCTTCAACCTTCGCCTCTTTCTTTGGTTCCTCAATCTTCGGCTCCTCCCTTACCTTTTCTGAACTGTAGCTTCCCTGCCAATTTCGGTTCTTATTGGTAGGAAACCTCTTCTTGATGAACCTTTTTGGATTGGACACCATCATAGCATAATCTTCTGAAGTAAGATCGTAGTCCTCTAGGTTCAGATCTTCATCTTCTACTACATTCTTGCTTTTGGACAGGAGGGCCAAGGACCCCAAGTTTGAGATCACATTCTTCTCTTGCATCACAATCTTTTCTTGGGATTTCAGAATTCCCACCAGTTTCGCCAGCGAATATGACTTGAACTGCTCGTGAGCTTTAACTGTTGACACAACAGCTCTCCATTCGGATCTTAAGCCATTCAAAAAGGTGACCTTCTGTTCAATCAGCTTCCTTTCAATATCATGTTTGATCATCTTGCTAAGAAGATGATTGAAGCGATCAAACGTCTGAGTGACGGTCTCATCAGAATTCTGCTCAAATTCTCCAAACTCAGGCAAAAGAAAAGTCTGAATAGAGTGCTCTAAATCTTCATCTGTGGAATACAGCTCTCGCAGCCTATCCCATATTTCTTTAGCGGTACTGCAGGAACTCACCAACCTAAACATGTCAGATTGAAGAGCGAATCGGATCAGTCTTAATGCTTTGATGTTGCACTGAAACTTCTCCTTTTCGTCTTGAGCAACGACTTTTACATCTTTTAACAGATCATTATACTCTTTCTGAGTTTTAATGATTCTGGATGTTCCTGAGTGAGCAAATGGTCCAGACACAATGGCTTCCCAAATAAGATACCCATTATCTTCAGATCCGATTACATAGTCTTCAAAATGATGAGCCCAAACTTCATAATCCTGGGTGTAAAGAATAGGAATCTTCTTCGTTGATCTAATACTATTTGAGATGTTGATAGGATTAGATTGAGAATCGTCCATGCTTGATCGTTTAACCTGTTTGAAAGATCAGACTTGTAATATGCAATATTAGGGAAAACGAATAAATACTGAGATACGTCAATTATGGAGTGACGGCTCAATAAATATCAGTTAATGCGGAATAAACCCTAATCACTTCTTTCACAGAAGAGATGTGTATGAATTACACAGCCTCCTGCTCTGATACCAATTGATGAGTATTTAAAACTCTTTGATCGATTAGATCTTTATAACAGGCAAATCAATAAAGTAAAAACAGTGAGATAAAAACACAAGTATGGATCTGAATGAGTCGAATGATTCGATTAACTCAATCCTCAGCAAAGCTCGATGAAGAACTTCCGCTGTAGAGGATTCTAGGGTTACAAAAGATAAGAACGTGTACGCTATAAAATCTCTATCAAAATCATTATGTTCAAGAATGCATGCAAGCATCTATATATAATAAACCCTACAACATACTCATGGATGGACAGACCCATATCGGAGACAAAACTGGACTAGCTAATGAGCCCAAAGACGCAACACTAAACTGGACCTAACATGGAGAGAATTTGTGAGGTGTGTCTGTTTTTCCTTTGTGTTCTCGGCCGAAGAAGAAAAAGAGAGGGGAGAAGAGAGAGATAAGGATGTGATGGATTCATGGGAACATGAGATGGTTGCATGGAAGACCAAAATATAATTAGGAGGTGGCTAACCCTCCTTATTTCATTAATTTCCATTTTTTTGTTTTCCCACTTGGGCCGAGAATTAGAGAAAAGAGAAGAGAGTTTTGGTCCTTTTTGCTTAAATCCATATTGTGGGCCCAATTTGATGATTTTTTGGCCCATTGGGCTCCCATAATGGTTTACGGCCCAATTTGTCAAAAATAATTGGCTTCATAGTCCATTATAGTTAATTAGGTTAGTTATGGCCTAATAAGGCCCATTAGGGTATTTTATTTCATTCTAGGCCCAATATGGCCCAAAATATTAAAATAAATGGAATTGGGTCCAATTAGAGCCCATTTAAGAGTTCTAAGCACAAAATAGTCAAATTGGAAGCTTATTGGCCCATTAGGCCCAATAAGGAAATCCTAGTCCATAATGGACTTAAACCGGGATTTCTAGGGTTTCCAAATCTTTGTTGACTATTTGAAGTGCTTGCATAGAGCGTTTGATGGAAAAAATTTTGTTATTGAATAAGCATCATATGTGCTTTCACATTTTTGGTTCACAAATGCTATCATTGTTGTTGTTACATGGTATAGAATTCCTAGTTGTGACAGAAAACAACTCAATGAACTGAAGATAACATATCCCTACACCCAATCCTTAAGTGTACTAGGCTTAGAACTCATAAAATGATCCTTAACAATGCTAAAAGATAGCAGAAACAAGTCTGACTCTCGATTGAATTGAATGTTGTACAAGATAGAAATTTCAGGTCGTCACACTCAGCCTCTGTACTCGGACTCTGAGTCGTACTCAGTTTAGTATTGCCTTGGATACGTAAGTCACCTTTCTTGGAGTTCTCCATGTTGAAACGCTTCTACATCTTGTCTAAGTTGGTACTTTGCTTAAGTCCTATTAGTCTTTTACTCCTATTTCTCAATATCCATATCCCTAGGATGTAAGAAGCTTCCCCAAGGTCCTTCATAGTGAAACACTTCCCAAGCCAGGACTTAACCCCTTGCAAGGTTGGAATGTCATTTCCCATGAGTAGTATTTTCATCTACATACAATACCGAAAAGCTCACTATACTCCCACTAGCTTTAACATATACACAGGACTCATCCTCGCTTCTCGAAAATCCAAACTCTTTGACTTTCTCATCAAAACAAAGATTCCATCTGTGAGATGCTTGTTTTAATACATAGATGGATTTTTCAAGCTTACACGCTCTATTAGGGTGCTTTGCATTGACAAAACCCTTTGGCTGACTCATGTAAACATCTTCAGCCAACTTTCCATTAAGGAAAGTGGTTTTTGACATCCATTTGCCATATTTCATAGTCATAAAATGCAACTATGGCTAGCATAACCCTTATAGATTTAATCTTCGCTACTGGTAAGAAGGTCTCATCATAGTAAACTCCATGAGTTTGAGTAAAGCCCTTTGTAACTAGTCGCGCCTTATATGTGTATTCCAAACTTGATTGTCATACATGGATTGAATCTCGTTGTCCATAGCCTCTTTCCATTTTAAAGACTCGGGGTCTGCCATAGCTTCCTTGTAGTTGTTAGGTTCTTCTAGATTTACCGGTTTTCTATCACTAATAAATGTATCACCTTCAACTGTTATATGAAAACTGTTGGGATTTGTATACTACAACATCCTATGGTGCACATACAAGCCTAAATGCTTTGGATCTATGTTTTCTCTAATTATACATGCAATATTGTTTCCAAAGCATTAAGCCTACAACTAGCATACAATTGACATAAACAACATAAAATACTAGTTACGAGTTTACCCCCATTATGTAGCTTGTAGAACTTGTTGTATTTGGCCTTTAAGAACTTAGCACCTCAAGTGTGATGCCTCAAACGGTTCACAACACACCTAGGACAAAGGAGAACTTGAGAGAGATGTTGCCAGCTCCAAAATTGTCTCTAATGAACTCAAAGAACTCTAGGGTCCGATTTTGGGTGCTAAGGGAGTCCTTTTATAGTGTGACAAAGTCTAGGTTTACATCCATGCAAACCCTAATGCCCATGACCTTTCATATTAGTTAGGCTCCATGGGTTAAGCCTTCATGGACTATCCATGGAATAACATATTCGTTTAGCCCATACTAAATAACAATTTTCCCACACTATAAGATATTGGTTTACCAAATCAATACCCCATATATTTAATTAGTCTCTTTTGATCACATAATTAATTCCAAATTAATTCTTGATCAATACTAATTAAATAATATGATTTCATATTAATATATTAGAACTTATAATATATTCAAAAATCATAAATAACCTCTTCTCAAAAGTCCATCCTATCAAATTTTCTTGGTGATATGCAACCGAAATGGACCATGCTACTTTCGGGTCAAGTACATACCAATACCTAATCCAACAGTCTCCCACTTGGATAAATCTAATAACTATTATTGCAAGTACGACTCCACAACCTGACTAGCAATCGTAGCTCTTAAAAGTCGTTGTCGAACTCTGACCTAGTCAATGACACATCCATTAGATAAGGGATCATATATTCCTCCATTCTAAATATCGTACGGACATGAGACATGGATTATAATCATTGTCTCTGTCCATCTGCTGTTTCCCGATTTCCGATTTATGACGACCGACTAACTAAACAAATCAAATCAGTCCAGGCTTGGCCAAGCACTTAGGTTTGTCATCACTAAATCATTGAGGGGCCCACATATATCGCTTTTATCCCTCTAAGGGTAAAAGGAATGGATAAACTTCGACTTAAATGATTTCTTGTACTTACTAATTGTCACACCCCGCTTAAGCGGAAACACAGGACGTGGCAGTACAAAGGGTTTCATAGCAAAAGTTAAAAGAAAACACCAACCATAGTATTAAAAATCATTACAAATTTACAATGGGTTTGAACAACTTTTAAAAGAAATTACAATGTAAATTAAATTTGAAATACAACACATGCGAATGCTCCTAAAAGTGAAGCGTCAACTATAAAAATAGTTGGTGAACACTCACTGATTAAAATAATAATATTGGTTTCATGAATCGAAATCAAGTTTTGATAAAAGTTTCCATAAATAAAATTATATTGCAAAAATGAGTATTAATTTTGTAATAACAAAGTTCTTTGTCATCATCAGAGATAAAGTATGTTGCCCAAATAAGATGCAACATTCATATTCTCATGAAAGATAAAGTTCGTTACTCAAACGAGTAAACAAGTTTCATTGCTAAAATGAGCAATCAATTTTGTTGCTACAAGGAGCAAACAATTTCATTGCTAAAACATGTATATAAGTTTTTAGTAATAAAAGTTCGTTGCTATAATGAGAAACAAAGTTTATTGTTATAATGAGAAACAAAGTTGATTGCTATAATTGATAAACGAGTTTATTGCCATAATAAATAACAAGTTTGTATGTGTATGAGCAAACAATGAGTTCTCAACCAAACCTATGATTGAAGCCCTATCAAGATCTATGCTTATCGTTCCATAGATTAATATGGTATCATGCACTCCAGCAATCGGGCGAGTGAGGAGTTGTCAATTCCTAATAGCGCTATCCATAATGACCATTGGCTCAAAGAGTTAACGGTTAGAGATAAGGGAAGGGCCTTAATACGATAATTTCTCATGTTTCGTGTTGCATAGACATACATAGAGATATAGCAATAAAATAGCAATCATGTTTGATACAAATCAATTTAGATACAACATTCAAATAATAGTTTTTCGGGACATGCTTTTCCACCCCAAAACATAAAAACTGAAAATAGGGGAGTGCGTGAATATTCACAATGCATTGAGGTGATGCAAATGGTGCCTTGACTACGCTCCACTCGTACCACTATCGATTCCTACAACGATGTTACACACTAATGAGTCTCTAATTGAAATCTAATACTAGTATACTTACTAATACAATGGAATTATGTCAATAATGCGTCAAAATTTAATATTGATAAGTTACAAACATTTTTCTTTGAAAATTAAATTTCAATGAATCAATTGTTATATAACAATTTACGTGGAAATTTCCCATTATTGAAATGCTAATATTTAACATTTTAAGAGGTGTTCTAATGATTAAATATTTAAAAACTAAATCAATTTAGTTCTAAAATTTCCCAAAGTTTGCATTTCAGTTTTACTTGAAGTCGGGGACCTCAAGATAAATTTTCTTGGATTTTTGATTTGTCGGACTATTTTTCACGATTTTAGTTTCTTGAATAACCATAAAATCATAACAAAATACTAAACAATTAATAAAAATTACCAAAATTCAGATTTTGGTTCTAAATATTTTAAAAGACTTCTAGATAACTTTTCATGGATTATGGATATGTATAACCATTTTTCATATATTTACTTCTCTAAATAGATACAAATTCATGAAAAATAGAAATAAGTTAAGAAAATAACCCAAACTTTTTATAATAATGTCATTACACATACTTAAGCTGGGAAAATATAAAAATGGGTTTCTAAGCTGTTTAACCCAATTTTATGATTTTTATGCATTTATTCTAATAAAATTGGGGATAAATAGAAAGCAATTTCCAAAATTACACAAACTTTTTATACTGCTGTTTTTAGACATTCTTAACCTAGGAAAAAATATAAAAATGGATTTCTAAACTGTTTGTCTGAATTTTATGATTTTTGTGAATTTATTTTAATAAAAATTGAAAACAATAGAAACCAGTTTCCAAAATTGCCCATAATTTTTGTAACACAGTTATTATACGTGTAGAAGCTGTGAAAATATAAAAGATATTTTTCAATTAGTCTTTCTATTTTTCTTTGTTTTATCCTCTTAAATAATCATTAATTGAAGACTAATTATTAAACAGTTAAATTAAATTACCAAAATTTTTGAAAAGTTCATTTACATTGTAAATAATCTGGGAAAAATCCGAAAGGTGATTTTTATCTACTGAAATCCGATTTTGTGGATTTAAGTGTATTTAATCTTAGAAAATAGAAGAAAAATAGTATATAGAAGAGAAAAATAATCAAAATTTGTATGTAGCATCCTAATGTACTACAAGGTGTTCTAGTAAATTGTTATAAATTTTGGATTAGTAAAACTATTTTTCCTGTTTTAGTTCATTATAAATACAAAAATCGGTGAAAAATAGGAATGCATTATGAAAAATTCTGAAAATATTTTTCTAAGTCTTTCACGGAGAGTGTAAGCTGTGAAAATTATTATATACCATTTTCAAATTATCTAAAGCTATTATATGATTTATTGGGGCTAAACAAAAAAAATTCAAAACCACACTAAACAGAAACAAAAATCGATAAAAGTTAATGAGAAGTCATTATTTAGCATAGGGGTCATCCACGAATTTACCTAGTATTTATAGACCTCAGAAAGTATTTTATATGATTTATTGCCCTATTTCATTGAAATAATTATTATAATTCGAGAAAATGCATTTTTTTTTGAAAATTTATAGAGCATCTTATTTTGTTGATGGGTATCTGGGAAAAATCGGATTTGGTCAAAAAATGAGTTTTAGATATTTATTTGGAAATAAATCCTTCATGAGCATATTTGAAAGCTTTTAACAACATACTTTGATGATCTAGCATCTAAGCTTGAAGATCATCACATGCATGTTTTTTTTGAAGACCATTCATGAGTTTTAAATGTTCAAAATTCATTTTTGAAAGAAAACTTTGGATGCATGTGGCGTTTTTCCACCAAAACATGTAGAAAAGTGCATTTCCTTGATTTTGACTTGGGTTTAGGTCATGGGACTTCACCATCTATAACATGCATGTTGTTTTTGGATAAAATCATACCACCATCATCATCAAAACCATGAGTAGGTGCAAGTGTTCATGATTTTACAATACAATGGAGTAGAAGAAAAAGAAAGTGTAAGAAAAATAACAAAACTTTGAAGGAAAATGAAGGGAAATTGTGTTCTACCTTAATGAACACCACTAGATGATGAAGATTTTGAGTTTGAGGTGTGTTCTATGACCCATTTTCTGGAGAATTTCGTGGTTGAGGGAGAGGGAGAGAGAAAATGGAGTGGTAAAGGTAGAGATAAATGAGAGAAAATGAGAGAGAAAGTGGAGTATGAGAGAGAAAGAAGTGATTATGTGTTTTGGGAAGAGAGGAGTGTCTTAGGAAGAGGGTGGCCGGTTTTGGGGGATAAGAAAGGGCTTCCCTCTCTTCTATTTTTATAAAATTCAAATCTTTTATAAAAATATCAAACTCTTTTATAAAATGTGCACCTTAATATAGTTTTTACTCATAAAATATTGATTTTTGACTTATAAATTAAAGGTAAATGTTAATGACTTAAATTTTTATTTTCCTTGATTATATTTCCTTGAACTTAATCATTTTAAGATAATATTATAAGTCTCATAACTATTTTTATAGAATTCTTGATGTTAAACTTTATAAGATTTAGGTTTGAGGGCTTTTAGGGTTTTGAGATTTAATAAATCTTTGGATATCAAAATCAATAGAATATTTGAGACTTCAATTTATCTTATTGTATTATAACTCTTTTATAATTATAAATAATGTTTGTCATTTATTCTATCGGTTTATTGGCATTCTATGTAGTGATTCCGAGATTCAAGCGAAATTGAGGAATCAAGTATACTAGTCCTAGTCTTCAACTTTGACTTAAGTTTCTATGAGACTTTGACCTAATTTCTACTTCTAGGTCAAGTGAATGATGTGTGTATATGATTCATGAAATGGTGTTCGAGTCAAAGAGTGACCCGAATATCGATAGCCTCTACAGTTAAGTAGTAGTAGAATTCACATACCAATGTGAAATCCAAGCATATTATCCATTGTTTCTAATTCTTTCCAAGTTTCTAATAGGTTATATCTTAACTTCTAGTTACTAAGTCTAGTATGTGTCGTGCCTATATGTGCAACTAAGTTTATTCAAATCTAGAACTGACTCAAATTTTTATGGTTGTCACACTAATCAAATCACACACAACAATATGTTTTATAACACCAAGTTACTAGTGCGTTTACATATGTCAATGTGCAACCGACTTGTAAATTACAACTTACATGTCTTGGTTTCAAGAATATAAGTCTGATCGTCTGACAATCACTCGTGATAATATCCATGAAGTGATTCAGATGAGCGTGGGTTTAATCCAATACTCGAATCTTATTCCAAGAGTACTCATGAACACTGCAGCAAACTTGTGCTATGTCTAAAACACCTAGACAATCTACAATCAGATTCATGACAGTCTTGCCTCAATACTTACTTCCAAAGTATGATCGACTGTGGATAGTTTGAATAACCTAGTTATTCGGGAAGTCAACACATGTAATGTGAAACACAAGAATAATCGAATCCAATATGGTCTTAGAACTTATGAATATAAATAAAACACCTTTTATTTAATCACCATGTTGATTACACATTATTCATCGTATAATGTTTCGATTAATCAACTTAATACTTGAATTAAAACAATATTTATCCCATGCTCCAAGCATGCACACTATGTTTGCCTATTGTCCTTTCTTTGAGAAATAGATCAATTGCACACATCTTCAATGAAACTCATTTCACAATTCTGAATCCTTACTGTAAATGTAAGAATACCAAATTCTAGCCATTTATTGTATTTTGTTAGATTATAAACTTATATGCAATGATCCTCTTGTAATGACTATGCACAAAAGTCACAGAGACTTGGCAATGGACATTACAAAGTATTCCAACTGAGAGCAATTCCATAGAAACAAAGTCTCACATTCAAAGTACATTCCTTTGAACATCCTTCTTGCATTAAGTTTCCTAATCTTACACAGATTCAAAGAATAACTTCCACATATGGAAACATTTCCATATTCCATTTTGAGTATCACTTTTGAACAAGAGTTGCCTCTTTTCAGAATATGTCAATATGGTCCTTCCAAAATTTACACTATACTTCCAAATGTCCATGAGCAATCAATTTTTATTAAACCTCAGATTGTGCTCGACAATTGCTTAACCATTTTATTTGTATCCAGTTCTGGTCCTCTTAATGCCCAAGGCATCTGGAAAATTCAGAACACATAAATATTATAGCATATGCAATCGACCCTATACCGAAGCATATGGGATACGATCCATAATGTCTCGCATAAAGACGTGATACTTTACCAGTCTATTGTTATAATATTTCCATATATAGAATTTCCTTATGTCGAATCTTTTCAACATAACACTCATATATATTTTTGACTAAACTTGATTAAAATCTCAATCTAAGCTTTTAGATATGAAATGAAGTATGAATTCCTCTCCCTTAATTATACCAAAACAACTTTTCAAACCCTGCAACTTTGCGATTTGAAACTTTTGTTTTCTATAATTAACATTTCTAACTTGCAACACTTACCATAATAATTATGCTCCCACTAGCATAATAATTATTATCTTACTACAATAACACTTATGCTCCCACTAGCTTTGACATGTACCCAAAAATCAGTCGGACTTCTAAAAATCAATACTTATTGACTTTCATTACCAAAGTTCAGATTTCTGATACAAGATGCTTCGATAACACTTTATCTAGGCTTCTCAAAACCATACACCTTTCCTTAGATAGCTCACATGTGTGTCTAAACAATTTTAAAACGTATAGCAATAAGTCTCAAATGTTTATACCTTTTTCCATTTCTCACAGTTCGAACTATGAAGAGGGATTCCGTAATCATAATCGAATTTGATAATGCAAGTATCACAAATGCTATCTCCTTAAAATCTACTTAGTGAAAGCGTTTCCTCAAAATCATCTTCATGAATTGGAGAGAAACCATATGACACTTAGATTTTTATGGTGTATGTGTTCCTATCCATGTGAACTTGTCAAAACCATAATCACTAGATAAGGTTAGTGACAAATCCAAACTCATATGGACTGAACTTGTTTAATCTTAATTTCTTGCCACCTGACAGCACAAGGGCCTGTCATTGCTTCCAAGTTGTTATGAAAACAATTGAGAACTCATAGAACTCACATGCATAGTCAAATTTAACTAGAATGGGCACAAAAACAAGAATATGTCAACACGATAGGTTATAAACCTCAAGCCGTGTGCTAGTGATAAACAATTGGTTTACTTTAGATTAGTTCTTGAAACCCTTCAAGATCTTTAAGACTCTCACTAACCTCTTCACATATAAGATTCTCTTTGTCAAGAAACATTACTTGACTAACAAATATTCAAGAGTTAGTGCGGTTTCTTATCAAGACAAACACTTCTGACAGTTGGTCTTAGTTGGTTTTTGTTTTATCCAAAACATCACAACTTACCAATTTCAAATGTACAAGAGTAGAAAACATTTTACTCTACATTTGACGATTGTTTTAAACCTTCTTAATATTATTTCACTCAAGGCACAATCTTGGAGTATGACTCTAAGAGTTGTTTTTGAACGAAGTATGACTCTACTTCTTGATTTAACCATTTCAACGATTCACGTTTCCTCTTCTTAGCCATAGAAATTCGCTAAGATATCCTTAGAGGATCAATTGTGATATGGTTTTCCATAATCGTTAAGATGATCATAAAACACGATACTAAAGTACTCTCCCATATTTTCAGATTGGAGAAACTTTTATCTTTCTGCCTAATTTGATTCTTCTCATTCATTCTGCCATACATTGAAACTTTTCCAATGTTTCAGAATTATACTTAAACTTGTAAGCATAACCATATTTACTAAACTTTTAATAAATCATTACAAATAGTCTTATCGATCTTTGTGGTGGACCTCACCAGCGCACAACCTAGTGTACCCGATTCCCTAGTCCTTCACTTGACTCACATATACATGTGAACAAGGAGTTAGTCTTAATTTCCCAAATATGAAGTTCTCATTCATCACACGATACAAATTGCATGATTCCAAGTTTCTATCCAACTGAAACTTGAGCGATGAGAATCTTTCCTTATTTGGTAATTTATGACACTACCACAAACAAAAGAATCAAATCCATTTTTCAATATTGCTATAAATGCAAACATATAAACAACAATTTTCACAAATGTCATGTAGTAAGGAAACTTAAAATAAGATAAATTTCAAAAAATTTCTTTATTTATAAAAATTGCGGAAAAATTATCCTTACAATGCAAATACATATGAAAACTATATTGTTATCTATTCCTAAGCAATCTATCATAACTCTTAAGCAGCAGCTCAAAATTTTGATCTTCGAACCATGCGATCGAAATCCATCTCTTCACGATCAAAATCAACTTACTCTTCCTTTAAGCTTCCTTCCTTTTCTTTGATTCTCCGAAACATCAAAATGTAATTACATTACATCATGTATTAAGAATCTCTAAATAGGTACTTTATAGAGTTAGATAATGGACTTACCCGAAGCAGAGTCAAACTTTTTGACTTTACCATACTTGCGATCTTTCAGGTAAAATGGTAGCTCCACAACCAATGCCCCTTCTCTGGGCAATAGAAACATATGGAATCTTTGGGAATGGTACACGTGACTATCTCAGACTTAGCCTTTCTCTTTACCATTCGGTCAAATGACTTGACCATGGCCAATCCATTTCCATTGGGAAGAGAAAGCTTTTCTGGACTTCCAATGTCACCATTGTTAATGTCCATGGAAGTTTGGGGAGTAGATCTACCAATCAAATTTGCTTTACCAGTGCGCCAAATCATTTTTGATTCAGTAGCAACAAGCAAATAGGTATGATCAATAAGGGTCATGTCGTGATCTGTCATATAGTAGTCCTTAATGAACTCACTATACAACTCATGGAGTGACTGAAGAACCAAGTCAACAGCCAGCTTCCTCGAGACTTCAACACCCAACTCTCCCAACCTCTCAATATGTAACTTCATCTCCAAGATGTGAGCACATACAGACTTTCCATCTTTGTGTTTTCTAAACAATAGGGCGTGAGTGACCTTGATCTTTTCAAGTCTTTGAACTTGTGGGTTAAGGAGAATTATTGGAGGAGGTGGAGGAAGTGAATTTCCATTGCATCACGAAAAAAGGATTAATCTTTCACCTTGATCATCTTATGGAACATCATCCTTCTAAAAAAAACTTTTTCCAAAAGGATAAGGTAGACCATAGTTATCAGAACTTGACATCTATAGGGGAGAAATTCAAGTTAGTTGATTTCAGTCCTTAATATAACACCCAAATGAAATATTAAGGCTAGGACCCAACACAATATTCTACCATTTGGAAGAGGGATGTCGTAATCCAATTACAGAATATTTGAAGGTAGGTAAATAACGATTTACCAATTTCCACCATGACAAAAGAAATTGATTATTAAGTTTTAAATGAATTGAAATTCCTAGATTCTTTGAGATTCATTGAACTTTTCAATGGCATGTTTAAATCTCGATTGCGCCCTTCAAGTTTGTGACTGGGATACCAAGGATCACAAACAAGGTGTGAATAACCATGCAAATTAGCTTGGTACTCTCGAAGTCATTTATCACCTAATCAATGTGCTAGTTAACCACACACGCTCCATTGATATATGCCAAACATCAAGCTACCCTTTGCCACCTTTACTAATCCAAGTTAGTGTCTCAATTAACCACACACGCTCCACTAACGACTTGGCAAGGTGCAAAGTGTAATTTCATGGGTTAGCACCAAATTCATATTTTTCCTAAGTAACTAAGATTGGCAAAATCTAAGACATTTATTTACTTAAAATATTCATTATACTTTTAATGAGAATCTCCTATCCTACCTGTTTGGCTAACTGTTGGGGTGCAAAGTTATTCATGATTGACTTTGTAATTGTTTGACTTTTGTAAAACCCACTTTCATGTGGTGCATTAGCCTTACGACTAATAAGTATTAGAGAGTGAGAGAGAGACATGTAAACACCTCTATATATAGTGGGTTCATCCCACTTGTAGAGGTGTGCTTGAGGGATGTAAAAGTGAGTGTGTAAGTGTGTTTTATATATGTAGACTAGATCTAGATCCCATTTTGTAACACCATACATATTCTATACATCTCTTGAACACCCAAATCACCATGTTTATTGTGCAAACTTTAATTCCTCTTACCAAACCATGTTCTTATGTCACTACAACTGGTATCAGAGCGGGTCTTCAAGATCAACGTGATTTTTGAAGAACGATTCTCGGTTTGGCAACATTTGTCACAATTGAAGCATTTTTGGTGAGTCTCTCTCTATGATCTCTCTTAATTTCATTGAATTCGTGCGTTGCGTTCTTGATTTTTGATCGTTTTTTCTCGATTGGATCGTATTTGTTTCAAGCCCAATTTTAGATCCAATCTAATTTTCTTTCTTTGATCAAGCTCAAACAAAATCCAAAACCATTTGAAAATCGTTACTATTTATAAATCCAAATTTAAGCCCAAATCAAAAATATTTTGTTACTGTTCAACGACATATCTTTTTGACCAAAATTGGTTCCAGATTGAAATCCAGTCGACTTCAACTTTTGATCTCATTCTTGTTCATGATATTGATTCGTTTTTTATCGGAAGTCATTGTACATCGTTTATTGTTTTCAAAATCGATTGGAATCTATTTGGTGTTTTGATTTGTGACTAGAGTCCTGAAATTGCATCGATATCATGAAAATTTCGATTGATAATCTTCTGTGAAGAGCTTGATGATGAACACTCAAGAACAATTGAAGAACGTATGAAGAACAGATGAAAATTGTTTCGTATTCAGTGTTTGATCTGTAAATTGAGTTGAGAAAATTGTGTTTGGTGTTTGTCAGCAATTGAAATCGACAAGTCAAAGCGGAAGTCAAAATTGGATTCTTGATAAATCTGGAATTGATCTCGCTTTTGTTACTCTTGTTTTGAGTCGTTTTGGAAGTCAAACAGGAAATCGATATTGGAATGTTTTCAGTCGATATTGTCATTTTCAAAATCGATTTTTGATTTTAGAGTTGTGAATTGAAGGATAGGAACGAACTTGGGAAGGCTAATGAAATCGATTTCGAATGTTTGGAGTCTGGTTTGATATTTGTTCGATTGTTGCTGAGTTCTTGAATCAAAGATTCGAAGGGTTGGACTTTGTTGTTGATGACAATGATTTTGGAATTGGGGCGTATGATCGAATGTTTGGAGTCATGCATCTTTATAAAAATCATTCATGCACCACATGTCATGGCCTAGTAGTATAGATTAAGTCAAAATCTTGCATAAACTAGGATCCAACTAAGATCTAGGACTAATATACTTGACACTTACGATTCTAGTAAGTTGCTTAACTACAATAGAAAATGCCAATGCTATAATTAGAATGAAACTTGAAACCTTGCTACAATTGAAAAAGGGTATAAAACCCAAAAATAAATTAAAATATTCTAATTATATTTCAATATGATGGTGAATATCAAACAATATTCCAAAAACCCTAAAGAGCCAAAAATCCAAATTTATAAATCTTAAAGCTTAAAAACTTTATAAATTTGGCTATAAACTTCCTAATATCAAAATTTTATTAATCAAATTATGGATTATACCAATGAAATAGAAATTTAAATTATCATACATTAATCATAATTTTTAAGTTAAAAACAAAGATTTTAAATAAATCAAAAATTTCTTAAAGAATTACTTTTATAAAAATTAGGGTTTTTATAAAAATAATGGAGGGAATTTTATAAAATTTGAAATTAGGAGAGAGGAGGCCTAACCCCCCTCAAAAATCTGGCATCCCCTCTCCCCATGCTCTCTCTCTTCCCAAAAACTTCAATCATTAACTCATTTCCTACACTCTACCTCTTCCCTCTTCACTCTCTCACACTCCACCCTCCTAACACATAAACTCTCTTCCTCTCTCTCTAACTCACGAAATTTCTCTCATTCCTCTGCCAAATTTCGAGATTTTGAAGACTTTGAAGTGTTCTTACTTCCCTCAAGATCAAAACCAAGGTAAACAACAACATCTTCTCCCATAATTTCATGATTCTACTTCCTCTTCTTCTTAGTTTTCTTTTCTTTTCGGATTCTATGCCTTTCCATGGCTATAAATCCTTATTTTTCCCTTGTGGTTTGTAGATTCTCACCATAATACAATGCATGTGTTTGAAATGGTGAAAATCCGGGATCAAACCCATGCAAGGAGTGAAAATGATGCACATATGTTCATGTGACTTCAAAATCAAGTATTACATCTTCTTCTCCATTTCTTTTGTGTTCTTACATGATCAAAAGCATTTAAACCATTTCTAGTACATCTTGGATGCTCATTCACTCTATGCATGTGCTAGAAATCGGACCTTAACAAAGGCATGCATGATGTTCTTGTCAAAATATCCTAAGAATGCACTCAAAGCAAACATGCAATCTGCCAGATTACTTTGTTCAACTTTGAACGACCATAACTCGGTCATTACTTAACCAAATCATGATATTATTTTTTTATTGGATAGTTCCATGAGTTAACTTTCAAACCCAACTGGTCTAACTGTAAAATATTAAATATCCGATTTTTGGCAATTTTTACAAAATAGTTGCGCAAACAGCTCTTTTTCTGTGATCATCATTTTTGCCTTGCATGATCAATGGCCTTAAACCCAACCATAAATCTGGGGAAAAATACTTTAGAAACTTAACATATCCAGTGAATGATGGCAGAAATTTCGTGGCTTAAAACCTCACTGAATGGGCTACTCAAATTCATGAACTTCAGCCACATTTACATTTCATGCACCATTGCACGCAACATTTCTTAACTTGTTTGGGTTCATTACCTCTATTTTCCCTTCTAAATAAATTTTGAACATTTTTCCTTTTGAAAGCCCTCACATTCATGTGATAATCTGAAAAATTTCAAGAGCTTTTATCATGTCTTTGATTTATTAAAATTGTTGCAAGAAACCAAGGGCATAAATCACCTAAAATACTTCCAGAGGTCTATACATCCGGAATAAATTCACGGATAACCCCATGGTGAATAATGACCCCTCACTAAATTTAATCTATTTTTGTTGTTGTTTGGTATGATTTCCGATTTTCTTTTTGTTTGGGTATAATAAATCACAAAACCACTTTAGAGAGTGTGAAAATTGTATCTAACAATTTTCTCAGCCCTTACCTGTGGTGGGTGACTCAGAAAAATAGTTTCAGAATTTTTAATCATGCCTTACTGTTTTTCCCGATTTTTGGTAATTATAATGGCCTAAAAATAGGAAAAATAGTTCTGATTATCCAAAATTCATGAAAATTTACCAGAACATCATCTTGTACAGTAGGAGCTTACATACAATTTTTGATGATTTTTCTCTACTGTAAACCATTTTTCTCCTAATTTCTAAAGTTAAATACACTTAAATACACTTAAATACACATAAATACCCAAAACCGGATTATACAATATTAAAACCACTTTTAGTATTTTTCCCAGGTTACTTATACTGTAAATGATGTTAGAAAAAATTTTAGTAATTTATTTTAACTGTTTAATATTTATTCTTCAATTAATAATTATTTAAGGGAATAAAACGAGGAAAAATAGAAATACCCACTGAAAAATATCTTTTATATTTTTACCAGCCTATTTATGTATAATAACACTTAAATAAAAAGTTTGGGTAATTTCGGAAGCTGTTTTCTATTTATTTCAATTTTTATTGGAATAAATGCTCAAAAATCATAAAATATAATTAAACAGCCTGGAAATCCATTTTTATATTTTTCCCATTTTAGTATTGTGTAATATCAGTTAAATAAAAAGTTTGAGAATTTTTATCCTTTGAATGCTATTTTTCGTGAATTTATGTTGTTATAAAGACTTAAAAATTTGAAAAATCAATATCCCAAAGTTGTAATTAATCCCACGACTTGTAGAATTTCATTATTTCAGAAAAAGTGTAACCAATTAATATACAAATCCAATACTAAAACATAAATTGGCATTTCATTATATGTAGAGTTTAGTATATTAGCATTAGATTTCGACATGGAAACTCACTAGTGTGTGTTTGATGTTGTAGGATCCCGGTAGTAAGACGTTGGTGCATCCCAAGGCACTACTTGTACCTACACGAAACATTGTGAGTATTCACGCACTCCCCTATTTTCAGTTTTTATGTTTTGGGGTGGAAAAGCATGTCCAGAAAAACTATTGTTTGCATGTTGTATTTAAATTGATTATTATCAAACATGATTGCTATTGTATTGCTATGTTTCTTTATGTATGTCTATGCAACACGGAACATGAGAACTTATCGTACTAAGACCCTTCCCTTATCTCTAACCATTAACTCTTTGAGCCAATTGTCATTATGGATAACGCTATTAGGAATTGACAACTCCTCACTCGCCCGAATCGCTGGAGTGCATGATACCATATTCATCTATGGAACGATAAGCATAGATCTCGATAGGGCTTCAGTCATAGGTTTGGTTGAGACTCATTGTTTTCTCATACACATACAAACTCGTTTCTCGTTATAACAATAAACTTGTATTCATTAATAGCAATCAACTTTGCTTATCATGAAAGCAATGTACTTGTATTTACTAAAAGCCTTATTTCAAGCTCGATTTTATAAACTTGTGAACTCACCAACTATTTTCATAGTTGACGCTCGTTTTACATGCTTTTTCAGGGAATAATTAGTAAGTGGATGTAAAAATTCATCATCATAGAGCATGCTGCATCGTGTTTAAGTTATTATGAAGTTATATTTTGAACAATGTTGTTTTGGAAAAACTTGTACTTTGTTTCTTTTAAGCTATGGGTTGTAAACTTTTAAATACTGCTATGGTGATGTATCTTTATCTTTTGCAATGAAACCGTTATCGCTGTCATATCTTGCGTTTCCGCTTTAGCGGGGTGTGACAGAAGGGGAGAGAGAAGGAAAAAGTTATGTGTGTTTGGGTTGCCAGATTTTGTGTGAATTGAGGAAAAATAACGCAATGTTACATAAATGGCCCCTGAAATTTCATTAGTTTAAAACCTTTCCAAATTTTCGTATGAAGAGGAGATGCTTTCGTACGAAGCGTTGAAAATTTCGTATGTTTGGAATGGAAAAGCAAAATTTTCGAATGTAGTCCCTCAAGTTTCGAATGGTTGACAGATGGAAAAAGTTGAAAATTTCGTATGTTTGGAATGGAAAAGCAAAATTTTCGAATTTAGTCCCTCAAGTTTCGAATGGTTGACAAATGGAAAAAGGCTTCGTATGAATGATCAACATTTTGAATGTTTTGATCAAAAAGCAGAATTTTCGAAAACAGCCCCTGAACCTTCGAAAATTTGGCACTTAGAGAATTAATTGAAGTTTCGAATGTTTGACACTTTTCACCCAAATTCGAAATTTTTCTGAAGCTTCGAATGTTTGGGACAACTCTTCGTATGTTTCGTGCACAAAGATAGAATTTTCGAAAATAGTCCCTGAGGCTTCGAATGTTTGGCGGTTCATACCCAAATTCGAAAAAGGACTGTTTTTGCTGAAAATTGAAGAAAATACATATCAGGCCCCTGCAGTTTGTGCAAATTGACGCTTTCTACCCAGCTTTGGAAAAGGGGGAGAGTTTTGCATATTTTGTTGTTTTGGGCACACCGGGTCACTGCAGAATTTTGAAATTGACAATTTCTACCCATTTTTGAGAAATTTTGTCTAAGGCGATCCGTGAAAGAAGCTAAAAATTGATTATTTTTTGGGTTTTCCGGATTGAAGCACAAAGTTTCTGCCACATGTTAAGGGGGAGTTTTGACACGAAAAATTCCGAATAGAGCACGTTCTTTTTCCTTGGGAGTTTTATAATCAAATTTCGATTATAAAAAGGGGGAGAAGTTTTATATGGAAATTCGAACTTGAATTTTTCATATTATGCGGATTTGAAGACCGAAGTGATCTTGAAGGTTTGAAGCTTACGGAATTATGTAATTGGAAGTTCAGAAATGATGTGTTCGAAATGGGTTTGGTTTTATTGAAGATTTTTGGGGTGTGTTTTTATGCACAAGTTTTAGGTGATTATTTGGAGTTAATCATTCGTTGTTGCTCGGTTTGTATGGTCTCACATCCTAGAGCCCAAATTGAAGAATCATGGAAGAATTAAAGATTGAAGTTTGTTTCGACATGTGTCACCTTTGAGGCTCGAACCACATAGTTGCTTGATTTTGGAAGATTTGAAGTGGGTCATTCATTCCTAACTTTGAGGGGGAGAATGTTGGGGTGCAAAGTTATTCATGATTGACTTTGTAATTGTTTGACTTTTGTAAAACCCACTTGCATGTGGTGCATTAGCCTTATGACTAATGGGTATTAGAGAGTGAGAGAGAGACATGTAAACACCTCTATATATAGTGGGTTCATACCACTTGTAGAGGTGTTCTTGAGGGATGTAAAAGTGAGTGTGTAAGTGTGTGTTATTTATGTAGATTAGATATATATCCCTTTTTGTAACACCATACATATTCTATACATATCTTGAACACCCAAATCAGCATGTTTATTGTGCAAACTTTAATTCCGCATGCCAAACCATGTTCTTATGTCACTACACTAACGACCCTCCACCAGTCAAGGAAGCAGTGGGTGAGAGTGGACACCCATTAAACCGCCATTTTATAGGCAGTAACCTTATAACCCCCCTTACAGAACGGCTTCGTGAATGAGGCCTACTAATGGTAAGACTGACTTTTTTACTTATACATATATAATTATTAAACTTTTAATATTATAATAGTATAAGGGAGTATTTTAAAGTTTTAAAATTCTAGGGTTTGGAATTAAAGTACTCATAAGGGTGATTTTACAAATTCCAAAACTTGAGGGCAAGTTTTGAACTATTCAAAAACTTTTGGTTTCTATAACTTATGAGCTTAATGCATTTTTAATGGAAAAACTTTTCATGTTCCATAACTTGAGGACAAGTTATGGAGTTCATGAAAGGCATTTAGATCAAATATTCTAACTAATAAAAAAATCAAATAATTTTTCAGTGATCTAGTTAAACTCATAAGTCAAGATAATCCATATCAACAATTTGCAAGAAATTAGCCTAATCATATAAACTAATACAAATCTTAAAAATTTTGACAATTATCTTTTAATTGGATAAGTATGATCACTACCATATCAACAAAATCAAATTTTATAAACTAAAACATTTTGTGGTAATGATCCTAATCAAAAACATGCCAAAAATCCCGAAAATCTGCCATCAGAAGCATCAACTCGTCAAGTACATGAACAAGAATCGCCGATTTGACCTTTTACTGAGTGGACTCGTCGATTCAGCTAGTGGACTCAACGAGTTCATCAGTCAGAGGCCAGAACATCGATTTTTTTCAACTTTGAAAATTAATTCATGCATCAAATATAATAGAAAACAATCCTAGGCTCTGATACCACTGTTGGGATTTGTATACTACAACATCCTATGGTGCACATACAGCCCTAAATGATTTGGATCTATGTTTTCTCTAATTATACATGCAATATTGTTTCCAAAGCATTAAGCCTACAACTAGCATAAAATTCACATAAACAACATAAAATACTAGTTAGGAGTTTACCTCTTTATGTAGCTTGTAAAGCTTGTTGTATTTGGCCTTTAAGAACTTAGCACCCCAAGTGTGATGCCTCAAACGGTTCGCAAGACATCTACGACAAAGGAGAACTTAAGAGAGATGTTGCTAGCTCCAAAATCGGCTCTAGTAAAATCCAAGAACTCTAGTGTCCGATTTTGGGAGCTAAGGGAGTCCTCTTATAGTGTGGCCAAGTCTAGGGTTAAATCCATGCAAACCGTATGCCCATGACCATTCATATTACTTACTCTCCATGGGTTAAACCTCCATGGACTACCATATTCGTTTAGCCCGTCCTAAATAACAATTGGCCCACACTATAAGAATCATTGATTTACCAAATTAATCCCCCATATATTTAATTAATCTCTTTTGATCACATAATTAATTCCAAATTAATTCTTGATCAATACTAATTCAATAATATGATTTCATATTAATATATTATAACTTATAATATATTAATAAATCATAAATAACCTCTTCTCAAAAGTTCATCCTATCAAGTTGTCCTTGTAACAGCCCGGATTCCCAGGTATTATTTATTATTCTTAATTTTGGTGTTTTGTGAGGAGACTCGGCGAGTTGGAGCTAAAACTCGCCGAGTATGATCGCGGTTTGGGAAAGGGTTCATGTCCGGACTCGGCGAGTCCACGCTATTTAATGAAACCCTAAATTTCAGGGTATGAGACCTATTTAAAGGGGCTTATGGTTGTCATTTGCGGCCACCAACCCCAGAGAGAACCCTAAAAGAGTCCTTGAGCGTTTTGTGAGAGAAAAGAGGAAGATCCTTGATTATTTGTGGGTGATTTTGCATATAGAAGAGGATCAAGGCAAGAGGAGACCAAAGGAGGTGCTAATCCAGTGATTCCTGAGTCCAGAGACTTCATTTGAGGTAACCATTCGTTCCTTTCTCGGCCCTTGGTGTAAATCTTAGAGTTAGGGCTTCTTTGTGGAATGATTCATGGAGTAATTGGCCTCTTTTTGTGTTGATGCTTTAGATCTGGACCCAAAGAGGTACAGAGACTCTTTTCCCTCAAGCTTTATGAGTGTTAATGGAGGCCATGAGCTTAGAATAGCATTCTAGAGACCATATCATCAAATAAGGCCTTTGGACCTTTGCATGAGCACCAAGATTGTAACTTTACATGATAAATGTGCTTGGAAGGACTGGATCTATGAGTTATTGAAACGGATCTGACCTCAGGAGTGAGTTTGAGTTCATGCATGGCTTAGACTCGCCGAGTCCGAAGAACAGACTCGGTGAGTAGCATGAAGATTGTCCATATCCACTTAGTGAGTGGTCTTACCGAGTTAAGGGTTGACTCAGTGATTCAGGGAGAGTCAGAGAGGGTTGACAGGCGGACTGAGTCAAGCTGGAACTCGCCGAGTTGTTCTTGAGACTCAGCGAGTTGAGTCGTGGTGGCCCCGCGATTCATGCCAGGTGGAACTCGTCGAGTCGGGGAAGTACTCGACGTGTCAAGAGAGGATCCTAGGGAGTCAGTGAACACGTATAGACTTGCCGAGTCGCTCTATTGCACTCGCCGAGTCCGGTCAAAGTCGACCGTTGACCGTTGACCAGAGTTGACCAGTGTTGACTTGATAGGGGTAGTCAACCTTAGTTGTGAAAGTGTTAATTAGATATATATATATATATATATATATATATATATTGTGTTATAGGAGGATTATAGCTCGGAGGATCGAGAGCGAGTGATTTCCAGGATTTGCGAGTTATCGAGATACGCGAGGTGAGTCTTCTCACTATACTTTACCTTGAGTAGGTAACCAGAGTTATGTGATAGAGTATTTGTATGCTATGAGTTGTACTGCATTATTTCTATGTGATTTATGTTGTGCATGTTTACAGAGTTAGAACCGGAAGGTTCCCAGAGTTAGAACCGGGAGGTTCACAGAGTTAGAATCAGAGGTTTCATAGAGTAGGGTCCATGGACCCACAGAGTTATAGCCTCGAGTGGATAATATGTGTTATGTGTGGTATTTTGGGGAACTCACTAAGCTTCGTGCTTACAGTGTTTTGTGTTATGTGTTTCAGGTTTCTCTCAGGATCACGGGATGGCACCGGCTCGATTGTACACACCAGAGAAAGAGTCATGCTTTTGAGGATCCTGGTTTATTATGCAAGTGAAAATGGAGTTATGTTTTGTAATTCGATTATGAATGAGATTTTAAGCAAAGTGTTTTTAAGAATTAAACGATTATTTTTAAATGAAAAATTGTTTTGAAATTTTCGGTGTTACAAGTTGGTATCAGAGCCTTGGTTTGAGGGATTCGGATGCGCCTTCGGGTAAATCTGGACTCAAAATGAGGAAGTAAGAAAAGTTTTCAAAGAAATAATTTTCTAAAGCGAATAAGAGTTCAAAGAGAAAGCGAGAAAGAGCAGTGTGTACAATCAGCCAGAGCCCGAACGGTGATTTCCCAAAATACCCTTACTTTTGTGTTATGAGATAATTATGATGCACTTTATGAGATATTATTGCATGCTAGAGACAGGCTAGGTATTCCATATCTTAGGACTAGAGTGGCCTGATTTGTGATGCCTTAGCCTAGGAATTGTTGTTATATGCGATGTGCTTTTGAGTATGTGATGAGTGAGAATATTTAGTTGGAATCCTTATGGATTTGAGTAGAGGAGTAATCTAGGGGAGATACCTAGATAAGTACTGTGGTACTTAGAGAAAGAATAGTTAGAACCCGCAAGGGGAAGAGTTGCAGAGTTCGGTGGTACTTTCGAGGATGAGCAGAGCAAGCGGAGTTATCACCCAGAGTGAGTCATATATATTCTTCGATGCTTGAATGTTGCTTGCTTCGTGCTTTGTGGAACTCTCGATGATGGGAGTCAGCTACCAAGCGAATATGACGATATTCAGGAGGTAAATGGTTGGCATCATTAGGAGCTCTTCAGCAGCTGATGGCAGAGAAGTGTGGGAATCTAGGAAGAGCCTAGGGAGTAACCTTAGCCTGATGAGTGTGCTGGCAGAGTAGAGAATTTCGTTGGGGAGCGAGCGCGCGACGGAATTGGTGAACGAGAAGGTCGAGCAGCTACTTAGGAGCTCCAGGATAGTCCGTGTGGAAAGTATGGGTAGATGTGGCAAGTAGTATGGGCCCGTACTACTGAAAGCAGAGGACCCATACTTGATACAGGGAGTATTCTGAAGGTTCTAATGAGCGGATTGAGGAGTGATGTTATGGTTCGAGTACCATACATAGGAGCGTATTGAGGAGTGATGTTATGGTTCGAGTACCATACATCGGAGCAGATTAAGGAGTGATGTTATGGTTCGAGTACCATACATCGGAGCGGGTTGAGAAGTGATGTTATGGTTCGAGTACCATACATCGGAGCGGATTGAGGAGTGATGTTATGGTTCGAGTACCATACATCGGAGCGGGTCGAGAAGTGATGCTATGGTTCGAGTACCATACATCGGAGCGGATTGAGGAGTGATGTTATGGTTCGAGTACCATACATCGGAGCAGATTGAGAAGTGATGTTATGGTTCAAGTACCATACATCGGAGCAGATTGAGGAGTGATGTTATGGTTCGAGTACCATACATCGGAGCAGGTTGAGGAGTGATGTTATGGTTCGAGTACCATACATTGGAGCGGATTGAGGAGTGATGTTATGGTTCGAGTACCATACATCGGAGTGGATTGAGAAGTGATGTTATGGTTCGAGTACCATACATCGGAACAGATGGAGGAGTGATGTTATGGTTCGAGTACCATACACCGGAGCATATTGAGAAGAGATGTCATGGGATGAGTACCATGGTTCGTAGTGAATGATGCTTGTGGTTCTCCGGTTATCCGGTCACGATTGATGAGGTAGAGATTGGACACTATGGGTTTTAGGCCTGTGGGCCATGATTGAGTTCGAAGAGGCGTCCCTTGAGAGGGAGGTCAAGAGCCTATCAAAGTATTTTTGGTAAGGAGTTAGAGGGAGGGGAGAATTTCGGTCTGAGTTGAGCAATCAGTCGATAGAGGAGATGTCACCTTCTATGACCTGAGTGGTGCTATTTATGTTCGTGTGCGGAACATGAGAGGCCTGATGTTTAAGTTTCGGGTTTGGGGGTAAAACCCTGCAGGTTGTCATTGATGATGATTTTCCATCAGAGTATCAGGTAGCATGTGTGCTGCGAGACAGTGATTTACCATGAGCAGATAGTCAGTTGGGTATTGAATATGGGAGTGGGTCCCTGTTCTTGGGATGATCCATGTGTTGGAACGTCGGTTGATGAGTCGAGGTGGGGGAGTATGATGATTTCGTGGTCCAATCTATGAGTCAGTGATGTTATTGGACAATTAAGTTGTTCGGTATTGGATTGGTACCAGACTTGGAACGACTAGAGGCAGTCGTGACGAGAAGTTCTTGAGGGTTTCATCTGAGGTTCAGAGTTATGAGATCGATTGATTTCCTTAAAGGGCATTTTCGGGTGTTGCGTAGCACTTTCCAGGGGCAGGTGCATTAATGCTGGTGAAAATAGTTCGTAAGGTTGTTGATGTGTTAGATAGTGATGGTTCGAACCCTAAGTGGGGGAGAACCGGGTGGTTTATTGAGAGAACCAGAGATTTGTGCAAGAGCGGTTAGGGGTTGGATGCAGAAACCTGTGGCTTGAATTCATGAGATCAGGGTCATTAGTGATCAAGGAAAGGTGCAGGGCGAGATGATGCATGTGGTATATGTCTGAGAGAAGGATGGGTGTCTCCACGGTGGGTGGTCAATGGTCAAGAATCTGGTGGTGGTCAGAGTCGTTTCAAGTGGAAGACTCGTAATGATGTTATGGGCAGTTGAGAACTTCTGGGTTGAAATAAGGGTAGAAGATTGTCGAGTAGCCAACTCCCGAGCTGGGATGTGTATTCTTGCTTGGATTTTGAGCAGTAGTGGAAAGGGTTCGGAGGATCATCAGTGTGTTATGAAGGGTTAGCGCCTTCCTTGTATTCCAACTGAGTGTTTGGATGCACTGAAGTTGCGCATTGAGTAGAATAGGAAATTATTATGGGATTCAGAGGAAATGTATTGTTGTATGTGTATGGTGCTGGGAGTAAGGGAATCAGTGGTAGAGGCAGGACATTGTGATGCTCTGTTAGGGTGTTCTGTGGTTTCCGCGTATAGCGTCCCGATTTTAGAGTTATTTAGAGTCTTAGGTTTAAGATGACCAGTGATGTATCATGTATCCACGGTTCCAGTGGGAGCCCTTCGTGTATTGTCATCAAGAGGGATTATTTAAGGAAGTGGACCCCCGCAGAGGTAGGTTCTATGTTATGGCGGTTGCCGCCAGAGTCTGTAATGCATATCGGGGCAAGTGTGTGTGTAACTATCTATAATAGTCTTCGGTGCATGAGTTAGTGAACATAGTGTGGCGTTGTAATGAGAATGAGAGTATAGGGTGAAGCTACGGGGAGCCGTAGTATTCACCAGTCAGAGGGTGTTGTGATGCTACGGGGAGCCGTAGTACTCACAAGTCAGAGAGAGAGAGAGTCGTGATGCTACGGGGAGCCGTAGTATTTGCCAGTCAGAGGGTGTTGTGATGCTACGGGGAGCTGTAGTACTCACAAGTCAGAGAGAGAGAGAGTCGTGATGCTACGGGGAGCCATAGTATTTGCCAGTCAAAGGGTGTTGTGATGCTACGGGAGCCGTAGTACTCACAAGTCAGAGAGAGAGAGAGAGAGAGAGTCGTGATGCTACGGGGAGCCGTAGTATTTGCCAGTCAAAGGGTGTTGTGATGCTACGGGGAGCCGTAGTACTCACAAGTCAGAGGGAGGGAGTCGTGGTACTACGGGGAGCCGTAGTACTCACTAGTTAGTTGGCGTTGTGATACTACGGGGAGTCGTAGTACTCACTAGTCTGAGGTTGTCATAATGTTGCGGGAAGCCATAGTACCCACTAGACGGCAAGAGAGTGTGATGATGGAGTGTTCTCCGATAAGTGCATGATGCAGAAGAGTTTTAGGCTTGAGTAGCCCTAGTGTTGAGTTTTTGGAGCCTAGTGGTTAAACCGGGGCGAGACTGCGGTCTCCATCTCTGTCGGGAGGGTCAGCGAGGCGCGCAGGAAAATATGCGCAGCAGACGCCAGAGGTTAGAGCTGAGTCGATCTTTGATTGGATTGGATTTTTTATGAGGAAAAGGGAATTTCGTGACTTGCGTGTCATTGGGCCGTGACAGTGGTCACGGGGAGGAAGTTAGTGATATATTTTGGATCATGTTATGTGTGACCTTTGGGGGTTCAGCTGTGGGGCCAAAAGCTGACCTGGTGCTCGGTATCGAAGATGAATACAAGAAATGAGCTAGAGTTTACCATGGTGATGTCTGCGAACACTTCAGAGCGAGCGAACGATTCGGATGCTCGAGGATATGTTTCGGGCATGTGTATTAGATTTCGGGGGGGGGGGGGGGAATTGTGGCCCGTATTTTCCCTTGGCAGAGTTTTCCTATAACAACAGCCATCATTAGTGCATCAGTATGCCACCCTTTGAGCTGTTGTAGGGAAGGGGGTATCGGACCCCATTTGTGGGGGAGAGGTAGAGCAACATGTGATGGGAAGTACAGAGATCGTGCTTCAGACGTCAGAGCAGATACAGCAGGTTAGGCAGAGGTTGTTGACCGCTCAAAGTCGCCAGAAGAGTTATGCGGACAGGCACCGGTCCGAGCTCGAATTTTTGGTCGGTGACTTTGTACTCCTGAAGGTCTCTCCTTGGAAAGGAGTGATTCGATTCAGGAAGAGGGGAAAGTTGGGGCCCCGATATATTGGTCCATTCTGAGTGATCGCGAGGGTAGGCTGGGTAACCTATCGTTTGGACTTGCCAGCAGATTTGGGGTAGATTCACAACACTTTTCATGTGTCGCAACTGAGGAAACGTTTAGTCGATAAGTCGGCAGTGGTTCCATTAGAGGATATTCAGTTGGATGCGAGCCTAAATTATGCTGAGAGACCAGTGGCAATCAGAGATCGGAAAATCAAGGTTCTGAGAAACAAGGAGATACCCTTGGTTTTGGATCAGTGGCGGCATCGTAAGGGGTCCGAGATGACTTGGGAGCCGGAGCTTGAGATGCGTGAGCAGCATCCGAAGTTATTTGCAGAGCGAGACTTCGAGGGCGAAGTCTAGTTCTAGTGGAGGAGAATTGTAACAGCCCGGATTCCCAGGTATTATTTATTCTTCTTAATTTTGGTGTTTTGTGAGGAGACTCGGCGAGTTGGAGCTCAAACTCGCCGAGTATGATCGCGGTTTGGGAAAGGGTTCGCGTCCGGACTCGACGAGTCCATGTTGTTTAATGAAACCCTAAATTTTAGGGTATGAGACCTATTTAAAGGGGCTTATGGTCGTCATTTGCGGCCACCAACCCCAGAGAGAACCCTAAAAGAGTCCTTGAGCGTTTTGTGAGAGAAAAGAGGAAGATCCTTGATTATTTGTGGGTGATTTTGCATATAGAAGAGGATCAAGGCAAGAGGAGACCAAAGGAGGTGCTAATCCAGTGATTCCTGAGTCCAGAGACTTCATTTGAGGTAACCATTCGTTCCTTTCTTGGCCCTTGGTGTAAATCTTAGAGTTAGGGATTCTTTGTAGAATGATTCATGGAGTAATTGGCCTCTTTTTGTGTTGATGCTTTAGATCTGGACCCAAAGAGGTCCAGAGACTCTTTTCCCTCAAGCTTTATGAGTGTTAATGGAGGCCATGAGCTTAGAATAGCATTCTAGAGACCATATCATCAAATAAGGCCTTTGGACCTTTGCATGAGCACCAAGATTGTAACTTTACGTGATAAATGTGCTTGGAAGGACTAGATCTATGAGTTACTGGAACGGATCTGACCTCAGGAGTGAGTTTGAGTTCATGCATGGCTTAGACACGCCGAGTCTGAAGAACAGACTCGGCGAGTAGCATGAAGATTGTCCATAACCACTCAGCGAGTGGTCTTACCGAGTTAAGGGTTGACTAAGTGCTTCAGGGAGAGTCAGAGAGGGTTGACAGGCGGATTGAGTCAAGCTGGAACTCGCCAATTTGTTCTTGAGACTCGGCGAGTTGAGTCGTGGTGGCCCCGCGATTCATGCTAGGTGGAACTCGTCGAGTCAGGAAAGTACTCGACGTGTCAAGAGAGGATCCTAGGGAGTCAGTGAACACGTATAGACTTGCCGAGTCGCTCTATTGCACTCGCCGAGTCCGGTCAAAGTCGACCGTTGACCGTTGACCAGAGTTGACCAGTGTTGACTTGATAGGGGTAGTCAACCTTAGTTGTGAAAGTGTTAATTAGATATATATATATATATATATATATATATATATATTGTGTTATAGGAGGATTATAGCTCGGAGGATCGAGAGCGAGTGATTTCCGGGATTTGCGAGTTATCGAGATATGTGAGGTGAGTCTTCTCACTATACTTTACCTTGAGTAGGTAACCAGAGTTATGTGATAGAGTATTTGTATGCTATGAGTTGTATTGCATTATTTCTATGTGATTTATGTTGTGCATGTTTACAGAGTTAGAACTGGAAGGTTCCTAGAGTTAGAACCGGAAGGTTCACAGCGTTAGAACCAGAGGGTTCATAGAGTAGGGTCCACGGACCCACAGAGTTATAGCCCCGAGTGGCTAATATGTGTTATGTATGTTATTTTGGGGAACTCACTAAGCTTCGTGCTTACAATGTTTTGTGTTATGTGTTTCAGGTTTCTCTCAGGATCACGGGACGGCACCGGCTCGATTGTACACACCAGAGAAAGAGTCATGTTTTGAGGATCCTGGTTTATTATGCAAGTGAAAATGAGTTATGTTTTGTAATTTGATTATGAATGAGATTTTAAGCAAAGTGTTTTTAAGAATTAAACGATTATTTTTAAATGAAAAATTGTTTTGAAATTTTCGGTGTTACAGTCCTGGTGATATGCAACCCGAAATGGACCATGCTACTCTCGGGTCAAGTACATACCAGTTATAGTTATGGGCTTAGACACCTAATCCAACAGTAACCATATTGTTGGATAAGGTGTCTAAGTCCGTAACTATATTTGGTATCAACTTGACCCGACCCGGCATGGTCCATTTGGGTTGCACTTCACCTAACAACTTGTATGGATATACTTTTGAGAATAATATCTTTATGATATATTAATATATTATTAGTTATAATATATTAATATGATATCATAATTATTTAATTAGTATGGATCAAGAATTAATTTAGTGATCAAAATGGAGCTAATTAAATATGGACTCATGTTTATATATATATATATATATATATATATATATATATATATATATATATATATATATGGATTGGGCTAAGATTTATTTAGGATGGGCTAAGAGTATATGGAGTCCATGGAGCTTTTAACCCATGGATCCTAGGAAAATGAAGAGTCATGGGTATTAGGGTTTAACCCTAGTCCTCCATAGTATATAAAGGAGTTCTTGGTTCTAGAATTGGCACTAGTGTGTGTGAGCATAAGGGTGGGCCGATTTTGTGAGCTTCATATTCTCTCAAGTATTTCCAAGTTGTTTTTGGTGATTTATGACACCACTTGAGGCATCCACATTATTGGTGCTAGGCTCATAAACTCCAAGCTACTCACTGCGAGAAAAGGTATGTAATTCTATCTAGAGTTTTTGTTATTTATGTACCTAGGATTGCATGCTAGATATATGAACGCTTTGGAAATCATTTTGCATGTATAATAGTGAAAACATAGTTCCAAATCTTCTAGGGTTGTATGTGCACTTTAAGGTTGTTACGATGCTCAAAACCCATCAGTGGTATCAGAGCCTAGGCTTGTTTTATGTTATATTGATGTTTATGTGATTTTGCAAAGCTAAAATCTGTCCAGACTGCAAAACTTGATGAGTTTATGTAGAAAACTCGACGATTTCATGACTTTGGGCATGAACTCGACGAGTTTGTTGAGCAGAATGCATGTTGTTCGAGTTTTTTGGCCAGAATTGGGTTAGGATCATTACCTATAACTATTTTGAAGCATTTAAACTGTTTTTTATGATATGGTAATGATTATCCTAATCTAATTACAAGGTAGTTGTCATACTTTCAAGATTAGTGTTAATATGATTATGCTAATTGTCTTGAAACTTGATGATATGAATTGTCTTGAACTATGAGTTTGAATATGATCATGTATGTATGTTTGTTTGATTAATATGATTAGTTAAATCCATGATTATATGTTTTAATGGAGTTCACAATTTGTCCTCAAGTTATGGATTACCAAAAGTCTTTTTCATTTAAAACATTTAAAGAACTCAAAGGTTACATAAAATGAAGAGTCTTCATTTTATTGGCCATTAACTCATAAGTTATGAATTTGAAAAGTCTTGAATAGTTTCAAAACTTGCCCTCAAGTGTTGGAATTTGTAAAGTCTCACACTTTAATACTTTAATTCCATACAGATCCTTGGAATTTTAAAAGTTTAAAACTCAACCCTTATACTTCTATAATATTAAAATTTTAATTATTATTATTATTATTATTATTATTATTATTATTATTATTATTTTATATATATATATATATATATATATATATATATATATATATATATATATAAGAATAAGTCATCCTTACCGTTATTCATGAAGTTGGTCTATAAGGGGGGTATAAGGTTACTGCCTATCAAATGGTAGTTTAATGGGAGTCCACTCTCACCCACCGCTTCCTTGACTGGTGGAGGGTCGTCAGCCGAACGGGTAGGATAGGACCTTAATCCTCATTAAAAGTATAATGAAATAATAAAGTAACTAAACCTTTATTAATTCCCAATCTTAGTTACTTTCGGAAAATGCGAAATAGGTGCTAACCCATGAAATTACACTTTGTACCTTACCAAGTCGTTAGTGGAGCGTGTGTGGTTAACCGACACACTAACAAGGACTAGTAAGAGTGGAAAAGGGTGACTTAAGTTTTATCATAGATTGGTGGAGTGCGTGTGGTTAACCGGCACATCGATTAGGTGTTAAAATTAAGGGTACCAAGTCAATTTGCATAGTTATTCACACCTTGTTTGCGATCCTCGGCATCCCAGTTACAAACTTGAGAGGGCACAATCAAGATTCAAACATGCCATTGAAAGTTCAATGTATCTCAAAGATCTAGGAGTTTCAAATCCAATTAAAACTTAATAATTCATTTTGTTTTTCATGGTGGAAATTGGTAAATCGTCATTTACCTACCTTCAAATATTTTATAGCTTGGATTACGGCATCCCTCTTCCAAGTTATGAAATAGTTTGTAAGGTCCTAGCCTTAATATTTCATTTGGGTGACTTATTAAGGATTCTTCATCTAATTAAACTTGTCCTTCTTTCTTTCAGATGTCTTCCAACACTACTACTGGCTCAAACCCAGCAAGCTCTTTTTCCTTAATGAACTTGTGTGGGAAAGTCACTTTTGATGGATCTAACTTCAATGAATGGATTAGAAACATCAAGATAATTACCCCGCTATGAGAACAAGGAATATGACCTCGATTAGGAGCTTAAGGTCGTCAATGAGGCGACTGCAACTCCTAAGGAGGTTGCGGAGTATACCACACATGAGAGGGATGCAACTAAAGTGTCTTGTATCATGTTGGCTACCATGACTCCCGAACTCCAGAAATCCTATGAAGATTTCTACCCCTATGAGATGCATATGGATCTGATGGATAGGTACCATTAGAGCGCGCGTCAAGAAAGGTATGAAATCATCTCCTCTATGATAACAGCTAAAATGAAGGAAGGTGAGCCCATCACCGGTCACTTGCAAAAGATGGCTCCTCTTCTAGTGGGACCAAGAAAGGTCTTATTCCTCCTTCTTCAAACCTATCACACCCCGAACCAGAAGGCGGAAACATCCGAGGGCTTGCGTGACTTAAATTGATTATCATCACAATGAATACACATGAATCATAACATAAACATCACCATGCATCAATACATTACAACTGACATTGTTCACATCAAGTACATTGTTTTAACATTTCAAATCCATAGCATAAATTGTTTGATAGTTTTCAAAAGCATAACACCCTAACATACTTGGTATTACTCCTCAGCTTACCTGTTACCTGAGAATACAAGTTATTTTGAAAACGTCAACATATGGAATGTTGGTGAGTTCATAAGCATGGTTGTTATGAAAATGTTTTGTGTAGTTTATAAAACCCAGAAAATCTGATATTTTCTGAAAAAGACAATTGTTTATATCAAAGTGTGGAGATCCATAGGTTTATGTATGAATGATTTCAAAGCGTGTATAAATAAAAAGTTTTGCATTATAGTTATTGAAAAGTACAAATGAATAATGCTGATTTCCTCGAAAAACCCGATGTTTTCCGATCAGAAGATACAATTGTTTCAACTTGTTAAACCGTCACAACGAATGATTTTGATTTTTCCCTGATTACTCGGATAGTGTTAGATTTGTTTATGTGAATCGATATAACCATAGATGATAATGACTAGTTCATCTGTCTTTGCATTCTAACGAACATCGGAATTGATCTTAAGATTTTGTCACCCTAGACTGGCCGAGTCTAACTGTAGCGAACAGCTGAGGTGTGTGGGAGTCACCCCCGTATAGATCTATACACAAACTCTCGCTCTCCCTCCAAGAGACTTTGATTATAACTATAGACTACATACGACCCGTAGAGGTGCCGCCCGCTATTACTCACTAAATCTAACATGAATTTGATTACCATTGATTAACGACTTGTATATGTTTACTGAATTGAAGGTAGGCCTAATAAACGAGGAGAAGAGGATTACAAGGTCCTACTAATCCCATGTATTATTTATGGCTATTGGGTATACGAAGGACATGTGGCCCATTTTGCATTTAATTTACTTGGACCTTACTAGCAATGCTAATGGGCCACTAAGGCCCAATAGTACTTAAAACCCATTGAGGGTCCCTTAAATATGAAATTGGGTCATAGAAGGCCCAATAACATTTATTATTATCCCTTGGGCCCAAAAATCATGTTAATCGGTCACAAAGGCTCAAAAAGTATGATTGGAACTTTCAAGCCCAAATATTTGAATGTTTACTTGTTTTAGGAATAGTATAATTGTTGGAAAGTTTGATTGTGTGATTATTAATTTCGCACCGGAACGAGGCTGATCGGTTATTTATAACGATGTTTGGAATTATTCGTATTTTCATCTTTCCATTTTCATGAATTGTAGTTTGGTATTTTTATTTTAACTCAAATATCTTAAAAATAAAATAATTGACTCAAAAATATTGGTTTGAACCCTTTCAGCCCTTCTTTAGTAAAATTGACAATTTTCATCCTTTATAAAATAAAAAGACATTTTGGGCCCTTAAACCATTTTCTTGACATTTTGACCCCTAGACTTGTTTAAATGATGTTTTTGTTCAAAATTTACTCTTTGTCAGTTTCAGACCCTCCAGAAAAGAATCGTTCAGTTTAAGCCCAAACTTTTCGCAATTTTTACAATTTTGGCCCAAAATCCAAAAAGTTCACATTTTTTATCCTTGTTTGGAAAATACATCATTTTAACCCTTGAATTAGTTTTATTCACCCTTTTACCCCCTTTTTTGAGAAGTTTATCATTTCAACCCCTTGAAAGTTGTAATTTTTGCAAGTTTTGGCTCATTGGGCCGAAAAGCCCAAATTTTGGCCCATTAAGCCATAAATTTTATTTCTAACCTTTAAAAGAGTATGATATTCATAAAAACACTTATTTTTACTTTTTTGACTCTTTTAATCCTTGAGAAAACCGTGAATAGAAATTTTTCAACCCAACTTTTGTTTGTTTGACAATTTTAGCCCAAAAGTGAGTTTTATGTTGCAATATGTATATTTTAATCTTAGAGGGTAATTTTTCTTGACTTGTTTTAGTGTAATACATCTTAGATCATGTTTATCTTCCTCTTAGAGCCATAGATCTCGAATTGATATTCTTTTTGTTAAACATTTACCACATAAACACATGAAATCACACAGAACATACATATACACATAGATCTACACATTTTACTTGTATTCTCCCCCATAAAACATATGAAAACCGAAAATAGAGGGGTATGAACTCACCTTTTCTTGTTGATTTCGATTTGAAGAAGAGATGGAAGAGTTTGATGTTATTTTCGGCCCTAACAAGCTTTCTTGGGTTGATTTCGATATTAGAGATTTCTAGGATGATGATCATGAGTTTATATGAGTTAAGAAGAGATTTTTGATAAAACAAAGAGTCTAGATTATGGATAAAAGTATCAACTTACCTAAGATGATGATTTTTGTGGAATAACCTCCTTGAAAAGCTCTTAATCTCTAAATTTTGATGGAGAAAGGAGAGGTTGTTGTGAGTTCTTGAGATATGTGTAAGTGAATTGTGTGTGTGTGTGTATTTTTCCCTTTGGCCAAGAGTGATAAGAAGAGAAGGAGAAGAGAGAGAGGTGAAAGGATGGTTGCTTGGAGGTATGGGATGTTGCTTGGAAGTCCATGGTGTAATAAGGAGGTGGCTAGCCCTCCTTATTTCATGAGTTTTCTATTTTTTTTATTTTTCCTCTTGGGCCGAGAAAAGGGAAGAAAGAAAAAGAATTTGGGCCTTTGGTGCTTAAGTCCATATCATGGGCCCATTTTGATGATTTCCGGCCCAATATAATTTAAAGAATGAGTTTTATGGCCCATTAGGGTATTTTATTTCATTCTAGGCCCATTATGGCCCAAAATGTTAAAATAAATGAAAGTGGGTCCAATTAGGGCCCATTTAAGGGTCCTGGGCCTAAAATAGTCAATTTGGAAGCTTATTCGTCCATTAGGCCCAATAAGGAAATCCCATTCCATAATGGACTTAACCCAGGATTTTTAGGGCTTCCAATTCTCTGTTGACTATTTGAAGTGCTTGTATAGAGTGTTTGATAGGGATGTTGTTGTTATTGAATAAGCATCATACATGCTTCCACATTTTTGGTTCACAAATGTTATCATTGTTGTTGTTTCAAAGCATCAAAATTCCTAGTTGTGATAAAACCCAAAGGAAGCACAGTGCTTTTACTGCCACGAAAAGGGGCACTGCAAGCGAAGCTGCCCCAAGTACTTGCAGGATGTGAAGGATGGGAAAGTTAAACCCACCCATACTAACTCTTGGGTGCTTGATACAGGTTGTGGTATTCACATTTGTACTGATTTTCAGGGCCTAAGAAGTAATGAAGAAGTGGAGCACAGGAAGATAAACCTAATCATGGGCAATAGGAAAGCATCACTTATGACCAAGATTGGAGTTTATTCTTTATTGCTTAATAATGGGTTAACTTTAGATTTGAATAAGTGTTGTTACTCGTCAAAAATGGCGAGAAATATTATTTCCTTCATAGTTTGTCCAAACAAGGTTTCACCTTTTCATTTGATAATAAAATTGGTGCTATTGATGCTTTTTATAATGATGTGTTTTATTTTAAAGCATTACCTTTTGATAGTGTATATGAAACTTTGTCAATTGTAGACAACTTAGGAAATAATGTATTTCATATTGAGTCTTCGATGAGCTTAGATAAAGCATCCTTGTGGCATTGTTGTCTTGGACATGTTAACAAGAAGCGCATACGCCAACTCCAGAAGGATGGAGTTTTGGAATCATTTGACCTAAGGTCAGATGATAGTTGCGAATCTTGTTTACTTGGGAAAATGACAAAGTCACCCTTCACTGGTACTTGTGAGAGGGGTGATGGTTTGTTGGACCTCATACACACAGATGTGTATGGACCCTTCAAAATAGCCACAAGGGATGCTAATTGGTACTATGTGACTTTCACTAATGATTATAGCAGATATGGATATATCTACTTAATCAAGCATAAGTCAGAAACCTTTGAAAAGTTCATAGAGTTTAAGCAGGAAGTCGAGAATCAGTTGGGCATGAATATCAAGATGCTCTAATCCGATCGGGGAGGAGAGTATCTTAGTATTGAGTTCCTTGACTATCTTAAGGAATGTGGGATAGTCTCACAATTGACACCTCCTAGAACACCATAGTTGAATGGTGTTCCTGAGAGGCGCAATCGAACCTTTTTGGACATGGTTCGTTCCATGATGAGTCGAGCTTCGTTACCAATCTCATTCTGGGGGTATGCCTTAGAGACTGCCACCCATATCCTTAACCTAGTCCCTACTAAGAAGGTTGCCAAAACACCTCATGAGATGTGGACTGGGAAAGTTTCCAATCTGGACCACATCAAGATTTGGGGTTGTGAGGCTTCGTGAGGCATGAGTCTCATAACAAGCTTGAACCTCGAAGTGAGAGGTGTATTTTCATCGGCTACCCACAAAGATCCTTTAGTTACCTCTTCAACAGACCTAGTGAAAATGTGGTGTTTGTAGCAAGAAGGGGAGTCTTTAGTGAGAGAGAATGCATAAGACAAGGAAACAGTGGGAGGAAAATTGACCTTGAAGAGCTTCAGGAGTCAAGCGGTGAAGGAACCTCAAACCCTAGCGACCAACTTGAGGAGGAAACTCTTGTTGAGCCGATAGATGAGTCCGTGCCTCCGAGGCGTTCCACTAGAGTTAGGAACACAACTGACTTTTATTATGGTTATCACATCACCACTAAAGGTGATGCATTTATTAGTGATAGTACACAAATAGATTTGGATGAACCTAATAATTACAGGGAAGCCATGGCAGGCCCTGAGTCTGCTAAATGGAAGGAGGATATGGACAGCGAGATTCAGTCCATGTATGACAATCAAGTTTGGAACTTGGTTGACAATGTACTAGGTCGTAAGACAGTTGGGTACAAATGGATCTTCAAGAAGAAGACCGACATGGATGGGAAGGTACACACCTACAAAGCAAGACTGGTGGTGAAGGGCTTTACTTCAACTCCGGGAGTTGACTAGGACAAGACATTCTCACCAGTTGCAAAGATTAAGTCTATTAGAGTTTCGCTCACCATAGCTGCATTTCATGATTATGAAATTTGGCAAATGTATGTCAAAACCGCTTTCCTCTATGGGAAGTTGGCTGAGGATGTTTACATGGCTCAACTAGAGGTTTTTGTCGATGCAAAGTACCCTAATAAGGTGTGTAAGCTTGAGAAATCCATTTATGGATTGAAACAAGCATCTCGTAGATGGAATCTTTGCTTCGATAAGAAAGTCAAAGAGTTTGGATTTTCGAGGAGCAAAGATGAGTCATGTGTGTATGTTAGGGCTAGTGGGAGTATAGGTAGCTTTCTGGTGTTGTATGTGGATGACATACTACTCATAGGAAATGACATCCCAACTTTGCAGGAGGTTAAGTCCTGGCTTGGGAAGTGTTTCACTATGAAGGACCTTGGAAAAGCTACCTATATCCTAGGGATAAGGATAATGAGAGACAGGAGTAAGAGACTAATTGGACTTAGTCAGAGTACCTACTTGGATAAGGTGTTGAAAAGATTCAACATGCAGAATTCCAAGAAAGGGGACTTGCCGATCCAGCACAATGCCAAGTTGAGTAAGACTCAGAGTCTGAGTACAGAGGCTGAGATAACTGAGATGAGTCGATTTCCATATGCTTCCGCTGTTGGCTCGATCATGTATGCTATGGCTTGTACTCTCCCTCATGTAGCCTTTGCTTTGAGCATGGTTAGCAGATTTCAGGGAAATCCTAGCATGGCACACTGGACTGCGTTAAAGAATATTCTCAATTACCTACGGAGGACTAAGGATTGGGTCCTTACCCTTGATAGGAGTGATTACTTGAGAGTGATTGGGTATAGTGATGCTAGCTTTCAGACTGACAAGGATAATTTCCGCTCTCAGTCAGGCTGGGTCTTTACCCTAAATGGAGGAGCAATTACTTGGAAAAGTTCCAAGCAGGAGATAGTAGTTGATTCTACTTGTGAATCAGAGTAGATAGCAGCGAGTGAAGCGGTGAAGGAGGCTATATGGCTGAAGAACTTCATTGGAGACCTTGGAGTTATGCCAGCTATACAAGAGCTTATGGAAATTTTATGTGACGACAATAGTGTGGTTGCCTTAGCCAAGGAGCCAAGAGATCACGGTAGATCCAGACACATTGACAGAAAATACCACTTCATAAGACATAGGATAGAAGAAGGACTCCTTGTGGTAAAGAGGGTATCGTCAGAAGAGAACCCTGCAGATCCCCTCATGAAGGCACTGACTAGGGTTAGGCATTTGCAGCATGCAAGAAGCATCGGGCTGAGGGACGATATTAGTTTTAATAATTAGATTTCTGAAACTTGTAAAATGTAATTGACATTTGATGATTAAATAAAAGTTGTTATTTATTTAAGAGTAAAGTGTTACTATCCTATGTTGATCATTTACTATTGTTTCAAAGAGGGTATCGTCAGAAGAGAACCCTGCAGATCCCCTCACGAAGGGACTGACTAGGGTTAGGCATTTGCAGCATGCAAGAAGCATCGGGCTGAGGGATGATATTAGGTTTAATAGTTAGATTTCTGAAAATTGTAAAATGTAATTGACATTTGATGATTAAATAAAAGTTGTTATTTATTTATGAGTAAAGTGTTACTATCCTATGTTGATCGTTTACTATTGTTTCAATATTGCATGTTTTGACTTCCAGAATAATTATTTTATTCAAACTCTCCACAGTCGGTCGTATGTCGGAAGTAGATATGAATCAAGACTGTCATGAATTTGGCTTGTAAGATTTGTCTAAGGTGCATTGGACATAGCAATGGTTGCTACAACATTCATGAGTACCCATAAGTCCTGAGTATTGGATTAAACCCACGCTCGCTTGTATCACTTCATGAAATTTATCTCGAGTGATCGCGAGATGGTAATATCATATATCTTCAAACCTAGAGATATGAGTTGTTGACTATGAGTTGGTTATCCATTGATTGTACAAAAACGCATCAGTAACTTGATGTCATAAAACGTGCTTTTGTGCATAATTCAACAAGTAGTTAGTACAAGCATATGAGTCGAAGTTTATCTATTCCTTCTAGCAATAGAAGCGATATATGGGCCCCTCGATGATTTGGTTTTGACTTATGTGTCGGGCCCGGTCAGAACCTAATTGATGTGTTCAATTTAGTTCTATGTCAAACAAATCATAGATCGAGAAACAAATTATGGACAATAAGTTAGACAATGTGCCATGTATTTGTCTGGCTGATATCTTGAGAGCAAAGGAGTAAATGATCACTTATCTAAAATGGTGCTTCATAGTTCAACAGAGTTTTAAAGAGTTATGATTGTTGGTTGGTTCCTGAAGTTATACTTCCAACTATAGTTATCAGACTTATCCAAGTGGGAGACTTTTGGATAAGGTGTCTAAGTCTGTAACTATATTTGGTATCAACTTGACCCGACCCGGCATGGTCCATTTGGGTTGCACTTCACCTAACAACTTGTATGGATATACTTTTGAGAATAAGATGTTTATGATATATTAATATGTTATTGGTTAAAATATATTAATATGATATCATAATTATTTATTTAGTATGGATCAAGAATTAATTTAGAATTATTTTAGTGATAAAAATGGAGCTAATTAAATATGGACTCATGTTTATATATATGGATTAGGCTAAGATTTATTTAGGATGGGCTCAGAGTATATGGAGTCCATGGATAGTCCATGGAGCTTTTAACCCATGGATCCTAGGTAAATGAAGAGTCATCCGTATTAGGGTTTAACCCTAATCCTCCATACTATACAAAGGAGTTCTTGGTTCTAGAATTGGCACTAGTGTGTGTGAGCATAAGGGTGGTCCGATTTTCTGAGCTTCATATTATATCAAGTATTTCCAAGTTGTTATGGGTGATTTGTGACACCAATTGAGGCATCCACATTATTGGTGCTAGGATCATAAACTCCAAGCTATTCACTGCAAGAAAAGGTATGTAGTTCTATCTAGAGTTTTTGTTATTTATGTACCTAGGATTTCATGCTAGATATGTGAAGGATTTGGAAATCATTTTCCATGTATAATAGAGAAAACATAATTCCAAAGCTTCTAGGGATGTATGTGCACTTTAAGGTTGTTAGGATGCCCAAAACCCATCACATATAGCACAGGTGGAACACTAACATCTACTGGAATGCCTCAGAGGTACGGATTCGTCAATTAGTTCAACAGAAGTTTCCTCCTCGGGTTGATTGCTAGTGTTTGAGGTTCCTTCACCGCTTGACTCTTGAAGCTCTTCAAGTTCAATTTGCCTCCCACTATCCTGTTGACATATGAGTTCTCTCTCACGAAAGACTCCTCACCTTGCAATGAAGACAACATTGTCACTCGGTCTATAGAAGAAATATCCAAAGGACTTCTTGTTGGATTAGTGTCTAAGTCCATAACTATTTTGGTATGTACTTGAACCGATTATGAGCATGGTCCTTTTGGGTTGCCTTCACCATAGCAACTTGTAGGATGAATTAAGGAGAGAAAGGTTTAATTATGATTTATTAATATATTATGAGAATAACACATTAAAGGATAAATCATATTTTTTAATTAATATTAGTCAAGAATTAATAAAGAATTAATTTTGTGGCTAAAAGAGATTAATTAAACTTAGGGGACTGGAATTGTAATTATAATATAATTGCAATTGGGCTATGGATCGCCTTCGAATAATAGGTTGGATGAATTCTATGGGGAAGCCCATTAGAAATCATCCAATGCATGTTCTAGAAGGGGTCCATGGGCTGCTTTGGGCTTAAGCAGTCAAATTAGGGTTTCCTTGTTAGATAATCCTAATTGCCTACCTATTTAAGGATCCCCTAAGCCCCAAAAACGTGGTGACTGAATCCTTAGGGTTTCCTGGACGTTTTGGTTCTCTTCTTCATCTTGTTGCTTAGTGGTGTTTGTGACTCCATTAGAGGTGCAACACTTGAGGCACTAAGCTTTCCGAAGCCAAGGATTAGATTGTTATTGCTATATAACAATAAAAGGTAATTACTAAACCCTTATTTCAGTTCTTATATGATGGATCTAGGGTTTAAAGCTTTGGATATTCAATTGCATGTTCATTAGACAAACTAGATCCAAAAGCTATTAGGGTTTGCATTTACACCGCAGGAATGATGTATTGCTTGAAACCCAACAGTGGTATCAGAGCCTAGGGTTTTTTTCTATTGTATTTGATGCAAAATTATGTTTTCAAAGCTAAAAAATTGTGAATTTCGAATCTGACCTGATTCACGTCGTGAACACAGTGTGTTCACCTCATGAATTCAGTCTGTCAGCAGTTTTTCGAATTAAACCAAACACATGTCGTGAACACAGTGTGTTCACCTTCTAAATTCAGTCTGGCAGCACAATTTTGAGATTTTTGCCTTAATTTGCTTAGGATAATTACCATAACTTGCTTTATTCAAATAAAAATAAGATTTTTTGTTATGATAATAGATATCCTAATGAAATTAATGGATAATTGTCAAAATTAAGATAATTATTTGTTTTATTAGATAAAGATTGATTATTTGTAATTTTGATTGGAATTATCTTGTGAAAAATTAAATTAGGTCAAATTTAGATAACTCAAATTATTTGATTAATTTAATTATTTGTAATTTCATCTTGATAGTTTTGAAAAGTTTCAAAACTTGGCCTCAAGTTTTAGAATTTAAATTTTGATTAAAAGATTAATTTCGGAATATTTAAATTCTAATCCCTAATATTTTGAAAAGTTCAAAACTTGCCCTCAAGTTTTGGAATTTAAAAGTTGATTAAAAGTTTAATTTTGAAATGTTAAATTCTAAAACCCAAGTATTTTGAAAAGTTCAAATTACACCCTTATGGTTTTGTTAATTAATTAAAGTGTATAATTAAAAGAGAGTTAATAAATCCATAAAGTTTTGGTTTACATTTAATTAAATTAAAAGTATAATTAATTAAATTAGTCCACCTAGTATTTTAAAAGTATAAAATACACCCTATACTATAATATATGTAACATTAAAAGTCTAATATTATATATATATATATATATATATATATATATATATATATACACATATGAGTGAAGAGTTAGTCTTACCGTTATTAGGCCTCATTCACAAAGCTAGTCTATAAGGGGTGTTTAAGGAAATTTCCTATAAAATGGCGATTGAATGGGTATCCACTCTTACCCACCTCACTCTTGACTAGTGGAGGGTCATTAGCCGAACGGGTAGGATAGGACAGAAACATTCCATTATAAGTATAATGATTTACAAAGTAACTAAATATATTTACAAATTCCCAAATCATAGTTACTTTAGGCAAAATGTGAAATTGTATGCTAATCCATGGAATTACACTTCGTACCCTTGTCAAACGTTAGTGGAGCGTGTGTGGTTAACCGGCATACTAATTTGGGGATGACATTGGTAGCGAAGGGTGACTCGATGTTGTATATAGATCAATGGAGCGTGTATGGTAAACCGGCACATTGATTAGGTGATAGTAACATTGGGTGCACCACATACATTCGCATGGTTATTCACACCTTATTTGTGATCCTCGGCATCCCAGTAACAAATGAAGGGCGTAATAGAGATTAAACATGCCATTGAAAGGTTCAATGAATCTCAAAAGATCTAGGAGTTTCAATTCATCTAAAACTTAACTTTCTTTTTCGTTTTTCATGGGGTAAATTGGTAAATCGTCATTTACCTACCTTCAAATATTTTGCAACTAGATTACGGCATCCCTCTTCTAGATTGTAGAGTATTGTGTTGGATCCTAGCCTTGATGTTTAATTTGGGTGTTACATCAAGGATTCTAATCAACTTAACTTGAATTTTCTCCCGTTTTGTAGATGTCTAGTTCTGACAATCATGGTCTTCCCAAATCCCATGGAACAAGCTTTCCAAATGAAGATGATATTCCACGATATGATCGAGGAACAAGAAACCATGCTTCACTTCCTCCACCTCCTCCAATTGTTCTCCCTAATCCACAAGTTCAAAGGATTGAAAAGTTCAAGCTCACTCAATCCCTTTTGGAAAGTAAACACGAAGATGGGAAACCTATGTGTGCACACGTCTTAGAGATGAAGTCACACATTGACAGGTTAAGCATGTTGGGTGTCAAGATTTCAGGTGAGTTGGCTGTTGACTGGGTTCTTCAATCACTTCCTGAATCATATAGTGAGTTCGTTAAGAAGTACTATATGATGGATCACGACGTGACCCTCATTGATCTCACCTATTTGCTTATAGCTGCTAAATCAGCGATGATTTGGCGAGCTGGTCAGGCAAATTTGTCTGGTGAATCAAACTCCCAAATTTCAATGGACATTGAAAATGGTGACATTAGAGATAAAGAAAAGGTAAATTCTAAGATAGTTCATTGTGCCATTCCAAAAGAGTCCATTTGCTTTTATTGCCAAGAGAAGGGGCATTGGAGATGATGCTGCCCTATTTACCTGAGAGATCTAAGAGATGGGAGAGTCAAGACGTATGGCTCTACTTCAGGTAAAATCCATTAACTAAATCTTTTAAGTTCCTATTCTAGATTCTTAATACATGATGTGACAAGATTAGATTTTGATGTTTTTGTAGGATCGAAGAAAAGAGAGGAAGCTTAAGGGAAAAAGTCAGCTGAATCTAATCGTGAAGAAATGGATTTCGATCGCATTGCTTGAAGATTGGATTCTTGAGGCTCTACTTGGAGTTAGAATAAATTGCTAAGAAATATGTAATAACATAGTTTTTCAACTGAATTGCATTGTAAGGATAAATTTTTCCGCAATAAAATGACTTTTGATTTTATCTTATTTATTTGTCCTTGCAATGGCGTGTATGAAAAATTAATGTTTGAAGATTTCTATTATTAGCAATAATGGATTTGATTCTTAATTATGTTATTTGTGGAAATGTCAAGAATTTACCAAATAGGGAGAGTTTCTCATCGCCCAAGTTTCAAATGGACATAAGCTTGGAATCATACAACATGGTTGTGTGATGAATGAGAAACTTTATATTTGGAGATTAGACTAATTCTTTGACAAACTGTCAAGTGAAGGACTAGGAGATCGAGTACACTAGGTTGTGTGTCGATCAGGTCCACCACAAGAGTGATAAAGATATTCGTCATGATTTACTAAAGTTTAGTAAATATGATTATACTTATAAGATTAAGTGTAATTATGAGTTGGTTGAAAGAGTTTCAATGAATAGGACAACGAATAAAGAAGAATCAAGTAGGTAGAAAGATAAAAGTTTCTCCATTCTAAGAAGAAGGGAGAGTACCTTTATTGTGTTTTATGATAAAGTCTTAATGATTAAGAAACATAACTCAATTGATCCTCTAAGTGAGTCTTAGTACATTTGTATGTCTAAGAAGAGGAATCGAGATTGTGGAAATGGTTAAATCAAGAAGCCAATCATACTTCATTCCAACATCAAGTCTTAGAGTCATACTCCAAGATTGTGACATTGAGTGACACGTCTTCAGTAGGTTTATAATAGTCAACACGTGTGGAATTTGGAAAAGTTTTCATATTCTTACACATTTGAAATTGGTAAGTTGTCCTGTCTTGGATAAGACAAAGACCAATTAGGACCAATTATCTGAAGTGTTTTTGTCCTTATAAGAACTACACTAACTCTTGAATATTTATTTTGTCTAGGAAAGTTTCCTGACAAGAGAATCATATATGTCAAGAGGTCAGTGGGAATTTTAATGATCGTGAAAAAGTTTCAAGAACAAGTCAAGAATAAACCTTATCGATCATCACTAGCACACGACTTGAGGTTTACAACCTATTGTGTTGACATAATCTTGTTTCTGTTCCATTCCAATTTGGTTAATTGTGCATGTGAGTTCTATGAGTTCTCATAAAGGCAAAGCACCTTGATCAATGGAAAGTACATTGATATGTAAGGGTGAGTTGTTGAACAACTTGGAAGACATGGTGGGCATTCATGCTACCATGAGGCAAGAATTCAAAATTAAACAAGTTCAGTCCATATAAGTTTGGATTTGTCACAAACCTTGTCTTACGATAATGGTTATGGAAAATTCACATGGATAGGAACACATACACTTTAAAAATCTACGTGTCATAAGGTTTCTCTCCTTCATGAAAATGATTGTGAGGAAACGCTTTCACTAAGAGAGATTTTAAGGAGATAGCGATTATGTAAATTGCATTCTCAAATTCGATTATGATTAGGACATCCCTCTTCAGAGTTCGAATTGTGAGATTTGGCAATTAGTATGAACATTTGGGACTTAGTAACATAAGTTATGAATTTCTTTAGACACACATGTGAGCTTTCTAAGGAAAAGGTGTATGGGGTTAAGAAGCTTAGATAAAGGCTTATCAAAGCATCAGGTATTTAGAAATATGAACTTAATGAATTCAATAAACATTGTTTTTTGGAAGTTCAGATGTTTTCTAAATATATGTCAAAGCTAGTGGGGGCATAAGTGTTATGCTTGTATGGTAATAATCATCGTGTTAGTGGGAGCATGATTATTATTTCAAGTATTGCAAGTTAGCAATATTAATTATAGAAAACAAAGATTCACTTTGCCAAGTTGTAGGGGTTAAAAAGTTGTTTTGCTATAAGTAAGGGAGAGAATATTATACTTCATTTCAAATCTAAAGGCTTAGATTGTGTAATTTTAATTAAATTTAGTCAAATATATATGAATGTTGTGTTGGAATGGTTCAACATGAGGAAATTCTATATATGGAAAGGATAATTGCATTCTCAAAATTTGGTTATGATTACGGCATCCCTTTTTATAATCAAAATTGTGAGAACATGGAAATTAGAAATATTATAGCAGAAGACTGGTAAAGTATCATGTCTTCATGTGAGACATTATGAATCGTGTTCCATAGGCTTCGGCTATAAGATCGATTGCATATGCTATAATGTTTGATCATTCTAAAATTTTCCAAATGCTTAGCGCATTAAGAGGGAAAAGGACTAGAACGGTTTTGGCTAAAATAGTTAAACAACTATCAAAGGACGATCTAAGGTTCACCAAGGATTTGTTGCTTGTGAGAAGTTGGAAGTATAGTATTGGATGGACCATGTTGACATTATTTTGAATAAATAAGATTCTATTTACAATGAGTTGTCATATGGCAAATATGGAAAAGTTTCCATATTGGGAGTTGGATATTGAAAGTCTAGGTGTAGATTAGAAACTTTTATGCAAGAAGGATGTTCAAAAGAATGTACTTTGAATGTGAGACTTCGCGTCTATGGAATTGTCTTGTAACAATTTCCGATAGAATACCTTGGAATTTCATTATCCGAGTCCTTGTGACTTTTGTGCTATGACATTACGAAAGGATCATTGCATAAAATGTTAGAATTTAACATATTCTATTAGTGGAAAGAATGTTGTGATCTTACACTAATGATAACGATTGGGAATTGTGAAATGAGCTTCATTGGAAAGGTTTTCAATTGATCTATTTCACAAATTAAGGATCATAGGTAACATAGTGTGCATGCTCGGAGCATGGAACAACTATTGTTGTAATTTAAGTAATAAGTTGATTATCCGAAACATTAAACAATGAATAATGAGTAGTCAATATGGTGTTTAAATAAAAGGTGTTTTATTTACGCTCAAAAGTTTTGGGTCCATATAGGATTAAGTATTATCGTTGTGTTTCATTTTGTATGTTTTGACTTCCAGAATAACTGGGTTATTTTAACCTCCACGGTCAATCATACGTTGGAAGTAGGTATGAAGGAAGACTGTCATGAATCTGTCTGTAGATTGTTTAAAGTGTTTAGACATAGCACAAGTTCGCTACAGAGTTCATGAGTGCTTTAATAAGATTAAAGTATTGGATTAAACCCACGCTCACTTGAATCACTTCATGGATTTATCACAGGTGATTAGTGAGACGATAACATTGTATATTCTTGAAACTGAGATGTGTGAGTTGTTATTTGTTGGTCGGTTGCACATTGATGATAAGTAAACGCACCAATAACTTGGTGTTATAAAACTTATTGTTGTGTGTGACTCGATTAGTAGGTGCAAGCAAGCATTTGAGTCAAATTTTATCCATTCCTTTTACCCAAAGTGGGATAAAAGCGATATATGTGGGCCCCTCGATTATTTAGTGATGACACCCTAAGCGTTTGGCCAAGTCGGGACTAAGTTGATGTGTTCAATTGTAGTCTGTTGTCATTCGTCATAAATCAGATGTTGGGAAACAATACATAGACAGAGAGAGTGATTTAAATCCATGTCTCGTGTCTATACAATATCTTGAGAATGGAGGAATATATAATCCCTTATCTAAAGGACACGCATATCTGATAAGATCAGAGTTGGCAGCGGCTTATGAAAGCTACGATTGTTGATCAGGTTCTGAAGTTATGCAAAATAGTTATTAGACTTATCCAAGTGGGAGACTTTTGGATTAGTGTCTAAGTCCATAACTATTTTGGTATGTACTTGACCCGATTATGAGCATGGTCCTTTTGGGTTGCCTTCACCATAGCAACTTGTAGGATGAATTAAGCAGAGAAAGGTTTAATTATGATTTATTAATATATTATGAGAATAATATATTAAAGGAGAGATCATATTGTTTAATTAATATTAGTCAATAATTAATTTTGTGGCTAAAAGAATTAATTAAACTTAGGGGAGTGGAATTGTAATTATAAGATAATTGCAATTAGGCTAGGGATCACCTTGGAATAATTGGTTGGACGAATTCTATGGGGAATCCCATTAGAAATTGTCCAAGGCATGTTCCAGAAGGGGTCCATGGGCTGCTTAGGGCTTAAGCAGTCAAATTAGGGTTTCCTTCTTAGATAACCCTAATTGCCTACCTATTTAAGGAGCCCCTAAGCCCCAAAAACGTGGTGACTGAATCCTTAGGGTTTCCTAGACGTTTTGGAGCCTCTTTTCTCTTCTCTTCTTCATCTTGTTGCTTAGTGGTGTTTGTGACTCCATTAAAGGTGCAACACTTGAGGCACTAAGCTTTCCGAAGCCAAGGATTAGATTGTTATTGCTATATAACAATCAAAGGTAATTACTAAACCCTTATTTTAATACTTATATGATAGATCTAGGGTTTATAGCTTTGGATATTCAATTGCATGTTCATTAGACAAACTAGATCCAAAAGCTATTAGGGTTTGCATGTACACCATCGGAATGATGTATTGCTTGAAACCCAACACTTATGTCGGTAGCCGATGAAAATACATCGCTCACTCCAAGGTTTGAGCTTTCCATGAGTCTCACGTCTCACGAAGCCTCGCAACCCCAAAATTTGATGTGGTCTAACGAGGGAACCTTCCCTGTCCACATCTCGTGAGGTGTTTTGGAAACCTTTTTGGTAGGGACTAGATTAAGGATATGGGCAGCAGTCTCTAAGGCATGCCCCAGAATAAGATGGGTAACTAAGTTCGACTCATCATGGAACGAACCATGTCTATCAAGGTTCGATTATGCCTTTTAGCCACACCATTAAGCTGTGATGTCCTAGGTGGCGTCAATTGTGAAACAATTCCACATTCCTTAAGATAGTCTATGAACTCGATACTAAGATACTCTCATCCTCAACTGGATCGCAACATCTTTATTTTCCTGCCCAATTGATTCTCCACTTCTTGCTTAAACTCTTTGAAATTTTCAAAGGTTTGTGACTTATGCTTAATTAAGTAGATATAGCCATATCTGTTGTAATCATCAATGAAAGTCACATAGAAGCGGCTAGCATCCTTTGTGGCGGTTCTAAATGGTCCACACACATCAGTGTATATGAGATCCAACAAACCTTCACCCCTTCCACAAGTACCAGTGAAGGTTGACCCTGTCATCTTTCCAAGTAAACAAGATTCGCAAGTGTCATCCGACTTCAAGTTGAATGAATCCAAGCCTCCATCCTTTTGGAGTTGGGCTATGCGTTTCTTGTTGACATGTCCAAGACAACAATGCCACAATCATGCCTAATCCAAATCATTGGAAGAATCAATGTGCAACACAGTATTTTCTAAATTATCTACAATCATCACAGTTTCATATATACCATTGCAAGGTAATGCTTCAAAATAAAATACACCATTTTAATAAGCATTAATACCACCAATTTCATTATTAAAAGAAAAAGTAAAACCTAGTTTATACAAATTATGAAAGGAAATAATATTTCTCGCCATATCGGCTGAGTAACAACAATTATTCAAATCTAAATTTGAACCATTACTAAGCAATAAAGAATAAACTCCAATCTTGGTTACATGCAACACTTTCCTATTTCTCATGATTAAGTTTATCTTCCCGTGCTCCACGTCCCTACTTCTTTTTAGTCCCTTCAAATCAGAACAAATGTGAAATCCACATCCTGTATCATGGACCCAAGAATTAGCTTGTGATGAGTTATTAGATTGAATAGTGTAAATACATGCAAAGGAGGGCTTGATCTTGCCATCCTTTATGTCCTTCAAGTACTTGGGGAAGCTTCGTTTCCAGTGCCCTTTTTCATAACAGTGGAAGCACTCTGCATCCTCCGGATTGGAAGAGGGATTAGGAGAACCAGCTTTGGTCCCACTAGAAGAGGATCCATCAAGAGACTTTCCCTTGTGGATCTTGTAGGGAGCCTTCCTCTTCTTTCCGTTCCCATGTCTTATTGCCAGAACAAGGGTAGAAGTAGTAGGAGGAGGAGGAGTAGACACAATCGACTTGCCTTTCAAGTTCCTTTCTGCAGGTCTTTGAAGGCCTTGAAGCTTGCTAAGAGTGGCCTCCTCCTTGTTCATATGATTGGCCATACGAAACTGATCATAACAAGAAGGTAAAGAGTGTAGAATAATATCTATGGCCAACTCTTCATCAAAATTGACATTCAATTTAAGCTAGCGGTCCACATATCTCTAGAATAATATCTATGGCCAAATCTTCATCAAAATTGACATTCAATTTAAGCTAGCGGTCCACATATCTCTGCATCTTTTGCAAGTGAAGCATGATGGGTTCACCATCCTTCATTTTGGTTGTGATCATGGAGGGAATGATCTCATACCTCGCCTGCCAAGCACTATGATGGTATCTTTCCATCAAATCTTGATACATTTTTAAAGGATAGTAGTCCTCGTAGGGCTTTTGTAGCTCAATAGTCATGGTAGCAACCATTAGACACGACACCTTTGTCGCATCCCTCTCATGAGTAGTATGTTCAGCGATTTATTTGGGAGTAGCAGTGGCAACATCAATCTCCTTAAGCTCTTTATCTAGGACAAATTCTTTGTCCTCAAAGCGAATAGTCATTCAAATTTTTCGAATCCAGTCATTAAAGTGTTGGGTTTTGAGCATTCTAACACTCCTAAGGTGTTCATGCAACCCTAAATACCTTGGATCTATGTTTTCACTAATTATACATGCAATGGTGTCTCCATGGTATTAAACCTATAACTAGCATACGACTGTCTTACACTACACAAGAATCTAGTTAGGATAACATACCTTAATCTTGGAGCTTAAAGTCTTGATGTATCTAGCCTTAAGAGCTTAGCTCCAATAGTGTGGAAGCCTCAAGTGGAATCACAACACATCATGAACAAAGGATGAACTTGAGAGAGAATCTTCATGTACCCAAAAGCCACCATGAACTCCAAGAATGCACTAGTAGTGATTTTGGGCAATGAAGTATGTATTTATATGTGGGATTTCTAGGGTTATGGATATAACCCAAATCCATACCCATGGGTCTTATAATCCATGGTTCATGTGGCCCAACTCTTTATGTATCCATACATAAAGTTGGTCCAACATGGACCATAAGCCCAACACATATAAATATAACTAATTAAGACAATTAGTCCACATAGATTAATTAGTCTATTTTGATCACCAAAATAATATCCAAATTAATTCTTGATCAATACTAATTAACTCATATGATTTCATATTAATATATTATAACTTATAATATATTAAGAAATCATATATAACATCTTCTCTCAAAAGTCCATCCTAACAAATTGTCTTGATGATATGCAACCCAAATGGACCATGCTACTCTCGGGTCAACTACATACCAATAATAGTTATGGGCTTAGATATCTAATCCAATAGTCTCCCACTTGGATAAGTCTAAAACTAGTATTGCAAGTACGACTTCATAACCTGACTAGGAATCGTAGCTCTTAAAGCCGTTGTCGAACTCTGAACAAATCAAATGACGCGTCCATTAGATAAGTGATCATATATTCCTCCATTCTAGATATCATATGGACTGAGACATGGATTATAAACATTCTCTCTGTCCATTTGTTGTTTCCCAATTTCCAATTTATGGTGACCAACTAATTGAAAAAATCAAATCAGTCCAGGCTTGGCCAAGCACTTAGGGTGTCATCACTAAATCATCGAGGGGCCCACAGATATCGCTTTTATCCCTTTAAGGGTAAAAGGAATGGATAAACTTTGACTCACATGCTTGTACTAACTACTTGTTGAATCATACACAAAGGCACGTTTTATAACATCAAGTTACTGACGCATTTTCGTACAATCAATGTATAACCAACTCATAGTCAACAACTCATGTCTCTAGGTTTGAACAATATAAGATATTATCGTCTCATGATTCACTCGTGATAAAATCCATGAAGTGATTCAAATGAGCGTGGGTTTAATCCAATACTCAGAACTTATGATCACTCATGAATTTTGTAGCAACCATTGTTATGTCTAATGCACCTTAGACAAATCTTACAAGCCAGATTCATTACAGTCTTGATTCATATCTACTTCCAACATATGACCGACTGTGGATGGTTTGAATAACTTAGTCATTCAGGAAGAATGACCTAGTTATTCTGGAAGTCAAAACATGCAAAGTGAAACACAAGAATAATACTTAATCCTATATGGCCCCAAACTCTTGAGTGTAAATAAAAACCCTTTTATCTAAGCACCATATTGATTACTCATTATTCATTTTTTCGATTTATCAACTTAATACCTTAATTGAAACAATAGTCATGCCATGCATCAAGCATGCATACTATGTTTACCTATGGTCCTTTCTTTTGTGAAATAGATCAATTGAACACGACTCCAATAATGCTCATTTAACAATCCCAATCCCTTTTGTAAATGTAAGAATATCAAACTCTTGCCATTTACTGTAATATGTTAGATTCTAAACTTATATGCAATGATTCTCTTGTAATGACTATGCACAAAAGTCACAAAGACTTGGCAACAGACATTACAAAGTATTCTAATCAAGATCAATTCGAAGGAAACGAAGTCTCATATTCAAAATACATTCCTTTGAATATCCTTCTTTGCATTAAGTTTTCTAATCTTGCACAGATTCAAAGAATAACTTCCACTATGGAAACAATTCTATATTACCATTGTGACTATCACTTCTAAACAAGAGTTGCCTCTTTTCAGAATATGTCAATATGGTCCTTTGCAAAGTTTAACATTATACTTCCAATTGTCCACGAGCAACCAATCTTTGGTAAACCTCAGATTGTCCTTGACAATTGCTTAATCATTTTAGTCATATCCGGTTCTATTCCTTTTTCCCTCTTAATGCCCTACGCATTTGGAAAATTTAGAATGGATGTAATCGATCCTATACCTAAAGCATATGGGACACGATTCATGCTATAAAATTGTATTTACCATGTTTTCACAATTCGAACTATGAAGAGGGATGCCGTAATCATAATCGAATTTTAAGAACGCAACATATATAGAATTTCCTTATGTTGAGCCATTCCAACATAACATTCATATATATCTTTGACTAAAGTTGATTAAAATCTCAATCTAAGCTTGTCGAATTGGAATGAAGTATAAAATCCTCTCCCTTAATTATAGCAAAACAACTTTCCAAACCCGAATTGAAACTTTTGTTTTAACATTGCTAACTTGCAACACTTAACATAATAATCATGCTCCCACTAACATGATGATTATTAGCATAACACTTATGCTCCCACTAACTTTGATATGTATTCAGAAATCAGCTGGACTTCTAGAAATCAATACTTTATTGAATTTCTTACCAAAGTTCAGACTTCTGATACGAGATTGCTTTGATAAGACTTTATCAAAATCATACATCTTTCCTTAGATAGCTCACATGTGTGTCTAAACAATTTTAGAACTATGAAAAGGGATTTCCTAATCATAGTCTTAATTGTTTAGACCTTTTTCATTTCTCACAAGTCTATGTTAGTGTGCCGATTAACCACACGCGCTCCACTAAAGACTTTGAGAATGTAAATATTACACTTGCTATCTTCCTAAAATCTACTTAGTGAAAGCGTTTCCTCACCATCATTTTCATGAATCGGAGAGAAACCTTATGACACTTATATTTTATGGTGTATGTGTTCCTATCCATGTGAATTTGTCATACCCATAGTCATAAGACAAGGTTAGTGACATATCCAAACTCATATGGACTAAACTTGTCCAATCACATTTTCTTGCCACCCAGCAGCACAAGTGTCTACCAATGCTTCCAGGTTGTTATGCAAACAATTAAGAACTCATAGAACTCACAAGCATAGTCAACTTTTAATTGGAATAGACACAGAAATAAGAATATGTCAACACGATAGGTTACAAACCTCAAGTCGTGGGCTGGTGATTAACAATACTCTTGATTAGTCCTTGAAACTATCTCAAGATCTTTTAAGGATCCCACTGACCTCTTGACATATAAGATTCTATTGTCAAGAACCACTCCTTGACAAAACAAATATTCAAGAGTTAGTGTGGATCCTTATCAAGATAAACACTTGTTCCAATTGGTCTTAGTTGGTTTTTTGTCTTATCCAAAAAATCACAACTTACCAATCTCAAATGTACAAGAGTAAGAAACATGTTACTCTACATTTGATAAGTGTTATAAACCATTCTTAAAATTATGTCACTCAAGTTATAGTCTTAGAGTATGACTCTAAGACTTGTTTTGGAACGAAGTATGATTTGTCTTTTGATTTGACCATTTCCACACTTCACGATTCCCCTCCTTATCCAAACAAATGTACTAAGGAATTCTTAGAGGATCAATTGTGATATGGTTCCATAATCATTAAGATAATCATAAAACAAGATACTAAAGTACTCTCCCATCTCTTCAGATTGGAGAAACTTTTATCTTTCTGCCTTACTTGATTCTTCTCATCCGTTCTGCCATACATTGAAACTTTTCCAATGTTTCATAATTACACTTAAACTTGTAAGCATAACCATATTTACTAAACTTTAGTAAATCATGACGAATAATCATATTGACCTTTATGGTGGACCTGACCAGCGCATAACCTAGTATACCCGATCCCTTAGTCCTTTACTTGATTCACATACACAAGTGAACAAGGACTTAGTCTTAATTTCCCAAAAATGAAAATTCTCATTCATCGTATAATACAACTTGCATGATTCCAAGTTTCTATCCAACTGAAACTTGGGTGATGAGAATCTTTCCTTATTTGGTAAATTATGACACCACCACAAATGAAAGAATCAAATCCATTTTCTAATATTGCTTATCAATGGAAACATGTAAACAACAATTTTTTCACAAATGCCATTGTAAGGATACTTAAAATAAATAAAATCAAACCTTTTCTTTTATTTTAAAACTTGCAGAAAAAACTTAACTTTATAATGCAAATACATATGAAAACATGTTATCTATTCCTAAGCAATATATCATAACTCTTAAGTAGCAGCTCAAAATTCTGATCACCGAACCGTGCAATAGAAACCGATCTTCGTGATCAGAATCATCATACCTCTTTATCCCTTTGATTCTTCCAAAACATCAAAATGTAATTACATTACATCATGTATTAAGAATCTCCAAAAGAGACTTCATAGAGTTAGATAATGGATTTTACCTGAAGTAGAGTCAAACTTTTTGAATTTACCATCCCTATGATCTTTCAAGTAAAGTGGGCAGCTTCGCAACCAATGTTCCTTCTCTTGGCAATAGAAACATATGGACTCTTTGGAAATGGTACACGAGGCTATCTCAGACTTAGCCTTTCTCTTTACCTTTAGGTCAAATGACTTGACCATGGCTGACCCCTTTCCATTGGGATGAGAAAGCTTTTCTGCACTTTCAATGTTACCATTACCAATATCCATGGGAGCATGGGAAGTAGATCTTCCAATCAAATTTGTTTTACCATTGCTCCAAATCATTGTTGATTTAGTAGAATCGAGCAAATATGTAACATCATTAAGGGTCACGTCATAGTCAGTTACATAGTAGTCCTTACAGAACTCACAATGTGACTTAGAAAGTGATTGACGAACCCAGTCAATAGTCAACTTCCTTAAGATTTTGACACCCAACTCTCTCGGCTTGCCAATATGTGACTTAATCTCCAAGATGTAAGCACATACAGACTTTGCTTGCCAAATAGGGATTGAGTGACCTTGAACTTGTGGGTCAAGGATAACTATTGGAGGAGGTGGAGGAAGTGAAGAATGATTTCCAGTCCCATTAATGCACAACAAAGGGATTAATCTTTCACCTTGATTTCCATTTAGGATATCATCATCATTAGGAAAGCTCTATCCAAAAGGATGGGGAAGACCATAGTTGTCTGAACTTAGACATCTATGAGGGAGAAATTCAAGTTTCAGTCGATTTAAGTCCTTAACATACCACATAATTATGAAATATTAAGGCTAGGACCCAACAAACTTTTTTATACCATTGAAGAGGGATGTTGTAACCCGAGTTATAAAATATTTGAAGGTAGGTAAATGACGATTTACCAATTTCCACCATGAAAAAGGAAATTTAATTAAGTTTTAATTGGATTTGAAACTCCTAGATCTTTTGAGATACATTGAACTTTCAATGGCATGTTTGAATCTCGATTGTGCCCTCTCAAGTTTATGACTGGGATGTTGATGATCACAAACCAGGTGTGAATAACCATGCAAATTGACTTGTTACACTTAATTTTATCCCCTAATTGATGTGTCGGTTAACCACACGCGCTCCACCAATCTATGATAAAACTTAAGTCACCCTTTGCCACACATTGTCAGTCCCATGTTAGTGTGTCGGTTAGCCACACACGCTCCACTAACGACTTAACAAAGGTGCAAAGTGTAATTTCATGGGTTAGCACCATTTCACATTTTCCTAAGTAACTAAGATTGGGAATTTATAAGTGTTTAGTTACTTAGTATTTATCATTATACTTTTAATGAAAGTAGAATTAGATTCCTTTCCTACCCGTTCGGCTAACGACCCTCCACATGTCAAGGAAGTGGTGGGTGAGAGTGGACACCCATTAAACTGCCATTTTATAAACAGTAACCTTATACCCCCCCCCCCCCTTAGAGACTGGCTTCGTGAATGAGGCCTACTAACGGTAAAATTGACTTTATCTTATACATACATACATATATATATATGTATATAATCATTAACTTTTAATATTATAATAGTATAAGGTTGAATTTTAAACTTTTAAAATTCAAGGGTCTAATTTGGAATTAAAGTATACATGGGGGGATAACTTTTACAAATTCCAAAACTTGAGGACATGTTTTGAAATTCTTCAAAACTCTTCAATTTCATAACATATGAGTTTAATATAGGTTTTAAAACTTTTAATGAAGAGACTCTTGGAAATCCATAACTTGAGGACAAGTTATGGAGTTCATAAAACAATTTATGGAGAAAAGACTTTTCAAGTTCATAACCTATGTTTTTAATAAAATTCATTAATGTGACTTTTCATGTAACTTGAGGACAAGTTACAAAAACACATTTTATGAATAAATTTTAGATCAATTTGGATCAAAAACAACTATCGCAAACATATCTAACAATATTCATAATCTTGATTAAACTCATATGAACAAGACAATTCAAATCAAACAATTTTCATGTAATTAGCTTAAAGATTAAACTAATACAAAACATGAAACTTTTGACAATTATCTTTTGAATTGGATTAGAATGATCATTACCACATCAAGAACTAGAGATGGCAATGGGGGCGGGGAACACAGGGGACCCCAATCCCCATCCCCAAATTCTCATTCCAATCCCCATCCCCATCGGGGAATATAAATAAACCCCCATCCCCACCCCCAACGGGGACTGGGAATCCCCGACGGGAAAACGGGGATTTCTTTTTCTCTTTTAATATGCAAACTTTTACGTAAGAAAAAACTCTAAATTTCAATTTTACCAGCATAAGTTTAAATATTTTATAAAATTTATAAGTACCCATAAATTGCATAAAAAAATAAATAAATTTTCTACCATATTTAAATACATACATGAAAAATCAAGTAGAAAAAAATTATCTGATTGATATTTAAGGTAAAATAGATCAACCAAAGAGAAATATATATATATATATATATATATATATATATATATATATATATATATATATGCGAGTTTAAATTAGATAAAAGAAAAGGAAATAATATAATTTCAACCAAGTAATTACTAATGAGTTAGGTTACTAAGATCAAATTTTATGTATTATAAATTGTACTATAAATATATGTTCTGTATTATTTTTATATATTAATAGATGTCAGGGGCGGGTCCAGGGTCGGGGATTAAGGGTATCCCCATCCCCATTCTCATCCCCACTTTTTTTATTCGGGGATTCCCCATCCCCGTCTCCATCCCCGGTCAACTTTGGAATTACCCAGTCAAAACGGGTGCTGGTTTCGGGTTCCCATTGGGTATGGGGTTTTTTGCCATCCCTATCAAAAACAGGTTTATAGGTTCAAAAACAGCTTATGGTAATGTTCCTAGTCCAATTCCAGCCAAAAGACACGAAGATATGCATTTTGGAAGACAAACTCATCGACTTCTTCATGGAACTCGTCGAGTTCATGCTCTAGTACATGAACCCGTCGAGTTTTAGGTCATGACAGATTCTTGGCTTCGAAAAATCAGTTTGCATCAAGTATAATTGAAAACATCCCTAGGCTTTGATACCACTGTTGGGTTTTGAGCATTCTAACACTCCTAGGGTGTTCATGCAACCCTAAATACCTTGGATCTATGTTTTCACTAATTATACATGCAACGGTGTTTCCAAGGTATTAAACCTATAACTAGCATACAACTGTCTTATACTACACAAGAATCGAGTTAGGATAACATACCTTAATCTTGGAGCTTGAAGTCTAGATGTATCTATCCTTAAGAGCTTACCTCCAATAGTGTGGAAGCCTCAAGTGGATTCACAACACATCATGAACAAAGGATGAAATTGAGAGAGAATCTCCATGTACCCAAAAGCCACCATGAACTCCAAGAATGCACTAGTAGTGATTTTGGGCAATGAAGTATGTATTTATATGTGGGATTTCAAGGGTTATGGATATAACCCAAATCCATACCCATGGGTCTTATGATCCATGGTTCATGTGGCCCAACTCTTTATGTATCCATACATAAAGTTAGTCCAACATGGATCATAAGCCCAACACATATAAATATAACTAATTAACACAATTAGTCCCCATAGATTAATTAGTCTATTTTGATCACCAAATTAATATCCAAATTAATTCTTGATCAATACTAATTAACTTATATGATTTCATATTAATATATTATAACTTATAATATATTAATAAATCATATATAACATCTTCTCTCAAAAGTCCATCCTAACAAATGGTCTTGATGATATGTAACCCAGATGGACCATGCTACTCTCGGGTCAAGTGCATACCAATAATAGTTATGGGCTTAGACATCTAATCCAACATAAAGTTCGAGCCATCGAAAATGACCCTCCCACATAGGTTTATTGTCACACCCCGAAAACCCAAGGCGGAAACGTTTTTGGGGCGGACTCCACGTTGAGTATCACAACCAATGTACATAGTAAGCGAAGTAAACAAACATTACATTACATATTAGAATTTACATTTGTTTGAAAACCAAGTGTTACAGATGTTATACATAAGTATATAAGAACAAAAGTAAAGATGCATCTTCTACGCACTCCGACTTCGCCAAAAACGATCACTGGGTACCTGTCTAATGTGGACCTGAGAATACAAGCAGTTTGAAAATCAGCATAAAGCTGGTGAGTTCATAAGTGGTTTTGTTTTTCTGAAAATGTACAAGTTTCCTTTCATTTTCTGAAAATGTTACACACCCAAGAAAATCCCATATTTTCTTATATGTAAAATTTGGTTATCTGTTTTGTTACACAAATCTGGTTATGATCAATTGTTATCCCAGGAAAATCCCATATTATCCTAAAAGTTGGTTACCGATCCGAAATGTAATGTAAAAGATGTATACTGAAAACCTACTTATCCTCGTGAAATGCATTAGTTTTATCATGTACATAAAACTAATAAGTGTAAAGTAAACTGGTTACCAACCCATTATTACTAACAAGTAAATCTCTGTTATCCAAATTGCGAGTTCCATAACCATACGATAGACTAGATATGGCAATAAGTAGTCCACATCACCTTATGACTTTCGTCACCCTTGAACCTTTCGGTTCGGCTGTAGCTAGCAGCCAGGTGTGGGGTAGTCAACCCCGTATAGATCTATACACTCGAGTCACGTTCTCCCTCCAGGAGATTTTGGTTACGGGGGCGGTCCTCCACTTGCGTATCTCTGTGGAGTGTTTCCGAGGACGTGTCTCCAATTTATAGGAATAACAAATTTACTAGTAATAATACAGAAAGATATTGTTACAAACAATGATCCTCCACTCGCGTATCTCTGTGGAGTGTTACCGAGGACAAAACAGTGTACTAGGTGTCATGTTCAAAGTTCAAAGGTTATGCTTTTAACTGTTATAATGTGGAAAACCATTTGTGAAAATATAAAATACAACATTTTATAACGTTTTTCACAAATAATATGATGATGTGTTCTGCAAGTTCAAACTGTTATCTGTTAAGATTATCAGTGTTAAAAGCATATGTAATATGGAACGCAACACATGTAAAAAAAGTTTTGAGTACAAGTATTCCTTGTACTTTGCTTTTATTCTCCCCCTGAAAACAGTGAAAAACATTGAAAAAGGGTAGGGGTATGAACTCACCGTTTAATGTAGGGTTCGAGTGTCAATGGATGCCATGAATGCCAATGGCCCCTATTATTCATGTGATGACACATAAATGAGTTAGAACTAAGGTGTTTCATGACTAAACATGATGGGAAAACATCCTTAGGGTTTGGAATTACTAAGAATAAGTGTCTTATGATCCAAACTTAATGATTTATGCAAGTTTAGGGCCAAATATGGGCATTAGAGTGGGTGTATGGTCTTGAAAATGAGTGTGCGGTTGCGGAGTGCGGCCAGGAGTGTGTGTGAGGCTGCATACAAGAGTGTGCGGCCGTACAGAGTGTGTGTGCGGCCGTACACAGGAGTGTGCGGCCGTACACTCCTCATTTGAGTCCATATGATGATTTTTGAAGTGTTTGCTCTTCATACTTGAGAGTTTTGAATGTGTGTTGCCCCCATATAAAGGTGTGCGGCCGTACACCTTCAAGGGACGATGAATATGATGAACATGATGAGTTTTAAGCTTGGGATTCAAGTGTTTACCACTATAGTCAGCTTGAAGACGGAGTAGATCACGAATATCAAGCCTTCAAAGTGTTCTTGGTTGATGATTTAGAGAGAGAAAGTAGAGAGAGGGAAAAGAAACATTTAAATGAATGACTAAAGGGTGTATCCATCCATATATTGGGTTAGGTGTGAGGTTGAGGGTGTTTGCGGTTGGTTGTGTGGCTGCACACATGGATGTGTGGCCGTACACACAGGTGTGTGGCCGCACACATCTTATTTGGTGAGTTTGGCCCGATTTTTGTGATGTTAAACACTCTCCAACCCTTTCTAAGACTCATATCTAGATCATACTAAGTCTAGAACACCCATATGGAACCACAAGATTTAATAAAAGATAATGAATTCAAGTTTTAGTGCTGATACGCGGATCAATTACATAGGTTAGAAGTTTCGGGTTGTCACATTTATAAGGGAGAAAGAGCCTGAAGGGATTGGGTTGCAAGCATTGTTTGGGATAGACATCTGAAAAAGAAGAAGAAGAAGAAAGTTTAGGTTGGATGATAATCTTTAATATTACACCCAAATAAAATATTAAGGCTAGGACCCAACACAATATTCTACAATTGTGAAAAGGGATGTCGTAATCCAATTGTAAAATATTTGAAGGTAGGTAAATGATGATTTACCAATTTCCACCATGAAAAACGAAATAAATTTTTAAGTTTTAATTGGATTGAAATTCCTAGATCTTTTGAGATTCATTGAACATGTTTTTCAATGGCATGTTTAAATCTATATTGTGCCCTTCAAGTTTGTGATTGGGATGTCGAGGATCACAAACAAGGTGTGAATAACTATGAAAATTAGCTTAGTACACTCAATGTTACAAATCACCTGATCAATGTGTCGGTTAACCACACACGCTCCATTGATCTATGATTAACATCAAGCTACCCTTTGCCACACATTTTCAGTCCCAGATTAGTGTGTAAGTTGACCACACACGCTCCACTAACTACTTAACAAGGTGCAAAGTGTAATTTCATGGATTAGCACCATTTTCACATTTTCCTAAAGCAACTAAGATTAGGAATTTAATAATAGTTTAGTTACTTTATATTTATCATTATACTTTTAATGAGGGAGAATTAATGTCCTATCTTACCCGTTCAGCTAACGACCCTCCACCAGTCAAGGAAGTGGTGGGTGAGAGTGGACACCCATTAAACCATCATTTTATAGGCAGTAACCTTATACCCCCCTTTATAGACCGGCTTCGTGAATGAGGCCTACTAATAGTAAGACTGACTTTTCTTATACATATTATATATATATATATATATATATATATATATATATATATATTAAACTTATAATATTATAAATTATAAGGGTTGAATTTTTAACTTTTAAAACTCTAGGGTTTGGAATTAAAGTTTCATTAGTGAGACTTTACAAATTCCAAAACTTGAGGGCAAGTTTTGAAACTTGTCAAAAACCCTTCATTTCTATAACTTATGAGTTTAATTGCATTTTAAAGGATGAGACCTTTCATTTTCCATAACTTGCATAGAAGTTATGGAGGTCATTAAAAGCATTAAGATCAACAATTTAACTAACAAAAAATTATCAAGTAATTTATCTATGATCTAGTTAAACTCATAACTTAAGATAATTCACATCAACAATTTTACAAGAAATTAGCCTAATCATATAAACTAATACAAATCTTGAAATTTGGACAATTATCTTTTCATTGGAGGAGGATGATCACTACCATACCAGAAAAAACAGATTTTATGATTCATAACAGTTTGTGGTAATGATCCTAATCCAATTATGGCCAAAAACCTCGAATTTCTGCCACCAGAGCCTGCAACTCGTCGAGTGCATGAATTGACTCGTCAAGTTGCTCAGTTACTGAGTGGACTCGTCGAGTCAGCCAGTGGACTTGGCGATTTCATCAGTCAGAGGCCAGAAAATCGAATCTTTCAACTTTGAAAATTAACAAGTATCAAGTATAACAGAAAACAATCATAAGCCCTGATACCACTGTTGGGTTTTGAGCACTATAACACTCCTATGGTGCACATCCAACTCTAAATGCTTTGGATCTATGTTTTCTCTAATTATACATGCATATTTTCAATTTTCCAAAGCATACATCTTAACTAGCATACAAATTGACATTTGAGCAATACAACTAGTTAGATGTCTTACCTCTTAGAAGGACTTGTAGTTCTTGACCTTTGAAAGCTTGAGCACCTCAAGTGTGGTGCCTCTAATGATTCACAAACACCAATATGCAATAGGAGGCTTGAGAGAATAAGTTACTTAGCACAAAATCAATACACACTCTCCAAGAATGTTGTAGCAATCGATTTTGGCTCTAGGGGTTTATTTGTAGTGTGACAACTGCTAGGGTTACATCCATGTAAACCCTAATGCACCATGACTGTTCATCTTACTTAGGCTCTATGGGTTAACCTACATGGACTATCCATGTTGGTTTAGCCCACCCAAATAACCATGGATCATTAGCCCACACTATAAGAATCATTGATTTACCAAATCAATCCCCATACATTAATTAGTTTCTTTTGACCACAAAATTAATTCCGAATTAATTCTTGATCGATACTAATTAAATAATATGATTTCATATTAATATATTATACTTGTAATATATTAATAAATCATAAATAACATTATTCTCAAAATTCCATTCTATCAAATTGCACTGGTGAAGGCAACCCAAAAGGACCATTTTACAATGGGTTCAAGTACATCCCAGTTATAGTTATGGGCTTAGACACCAAATCCAATAGTAATACCAATAGACATCACGAAATGTGCGATCAACAGCATCAAAACAATATCGATGTTGTAATGGAGCTTCGTCCCATATAATAAGCTCTGCGATATTAATCAACTCCGCAAGATTCGTCCCGACGTCTATTGAACAACATGATTCGTGATAAGGATCTATAGGAATATTGAACCTGGAGTGTGTTGTATGCCCGCCAGGCAATAACAAATAGGCAATTCCAGAAGACACAACAACTAATACAATCTTTCCCTAGGAACGAATAGAAGCAATTAGTGTTCTCCATAAGTACATTTGCCCAGTCCCTCTACAACCGGATACAAAAAAAATCCTCCTTTTTTCAGTAACAAAATTCATTATAGCAGTATAAACCTTTTTTTGTTTCATATTTAAAGCACTGTATAATGCATCAAAACACAATCCTTCTTCTTGCACATTATATGCACGCTCCCCAACAATCAACCTATTTGAACCAATATTCAGCAAACGATGGTCTATCTAAGGTAGATTTGGGAAATCAACTAATGATATACCATTACCATTTAAAACATCGTCTATATGGAGCAGAGTGTAGTTTACCAATTCCTCATCTGAAAACAACAATTCTTCGTTCTAAAGAAATCTACGTTGATTATAAGCAACATCTTTTGATAAAAAGGGAAAACAATCCCAGAATAATTGTGCTTGATCAGTAACAGTACAAAATAACAAGATTGTTACGAACAATTCCTAACTGCCACTGTGACGCTTCTTTAATTGACTCAAGCCATTCGGTATCATCTCCTAATAACCTCAATGCTTTGCAAGTGGACATATAGGTTGGATGCTCAACACCATCAATAGTATGGATATCTTTAAAGCTAACGGGACCACGCATGACATTTAGTAGCATTCGTAGATAATACTTTTCACCCTCACATGGATTTACAAAATATATTAGACTAATAATAACATTGCCTTTTCGTTGCCTCCACTCGTTATCTTTTTGATGCCATGTAAATTTTGTTGGAAAATCTGCATATGTTAAATTTCAAGCCTTTGAATACAACCAATTTGTTGTCATCCATTCAGTAAACTTAGACATTGCAACTGTAGTCCTTTCAACAACATCTGCAATATCATCCCCATCTCTAAAATAAACTCTATTACAGTTTTCTTCATGAAATGGTAATCTTTCTACTGTAGCTTAATGATAGTGCATCTCAAATCCGAATAATTTCCAGCATGCTTTGGATACTGAAATGTAACGACAATTGATGTATTCTTCAATCTCATCTTCGTGTTGCAAGATCGATACGAATGATTGTGTTCTATTTGGACCTTCTAAAACAATTGTTGCACGATCATGACCTTTATTAAGATAATTAAAAAGATATTTAACCAAAGTACCTTGGTTACAATACTCAACGTTGATATGACACCTGTATTTGACAATAAGCTTTACGTTATGTGGAACAACATAACGATTATCGAGCATAATATCATGCTAACCAACTTTAGCTTTTTCTCCATTGTTAGACCTTCTACAACAGGGCCACCCATCACCTCTAATAAAAGTTGCATCACAATATCCCTTTGGATATCCTTTTGAACATTTTCCATTTTGCATACATGGGCTTGAATGATTAAGTTGGCCGTAAGGGCCATGGATCATGTGAGTACGAACAACTTCATGTGCAACAAGTTTATTTTCCTCAGAAGGCAACTCTGCATATATAAATTGATCAATCATGTCAGTTGTAGAGATTTTATCAGGACCTTGAAGAAACACTAGGCAATGCCAATGTGGAAACCCTCATTGTAGAAACTTAATTGTGTAAATAACTGCATGCACATAGAAGTAAGGTTACCCATGAATTGACATATTTATGTAAATTTAATCAGGGTACTAAAGTGTTAAAAAACATACCGTCTTTTGTTTGACCAAAATGATGTTTTTCTCTAACGTCATTCATCAACTCATCGAGCTTAATCTTGAACATACGCACAACAATGTCAGGTCTATCAGAATTTGGTTGACCAGGTATAGTTTGTTTAAGATGTCGCTCAATCTCAAGCCATATTGGGTTGCACATCATCGTAACGAAGATATCTGGTGACACACCCTAAAACTGAAGGCGGAAACATTCCGGGGCGGAGGACGTCATGAAGTATCGTAACCAATGTACATAGTAAGCATAGTAAACACAAAACATTACATTACATAGATTCATTACATTTGTTTGAAAGTAAAGTAATACAAGTTTTGTATTTACATAAGTTAATCCAAAATATGACAAGACTTCCATACGCTCCGTCTTCTGCAAAAGAACGTGGGATACCTGTCTAAGGGGAACCTGAGAATACAAGCAGTTTAAAAATCAGCATAAAGCTGGTGAGTTCATAAGTGTTTTGTTTTCTGAAAATGAACATGTTTCCTTTAGTTTTCTGAAAAGTTGTTATCCAAGAAAATCCCATATTTTCTTATAAAGACAGTTTAGTTAAAGTTTTGAATTTCCGTTAAATACAACAGTGTATAGTTTAATACATAAAACTATATATTGAAAACCACTAGGAATTACCATCCAGTACAACAGTAGATATTTTTAATACATAAAAATATTGATTGAAAACCATGGGAATACCATCCCATACTAGATATAAGATAGTTTGAATACACAAAAACTATAGATTGAAAGCCATGGGATTACCATCCCGTAATAGATATAAAACCATAGGATTACCATCCCATACTAGATGTAAGATAGTTTTAATACACAAAAAACTATAGATTGAAAGCCATGGGATTACTGTCCCGTAATAGATATAAAACCATGGGAATACCATCCCGTACTAGATATAAAACCATGGGAATACCATCCCGTACTAGATATAAAACCATGGGAATACCATCCCGTACTACATATAAAACCATGGGAATACCATCCCGTACTAGATATAAAAACTATAGATCAAAGATAGATATGAAAATCCGTGAATAAACTTATATTAATACGTATTGTGAGTCGGGTAACCATGCTAATACGACAACGAGACCTCCTTGATGTTCGTCAGACGTCGGATGATATCCAGAATTTGTCACCCCAGGCGTGCCCGCCTAACTGTAGCTAGCAGTTTAGGTGTGGGATTGTCAGTCCCGAATAGATCTATTCACAAATTCCATGCTCTCCCACAAGGAGACTCTAGTTACACTTTCGGGGAGGATTTACTAATAACCCAATGGGTTTAATGTAGACGAATCTCACAAGATAGTATTAAATTATTCAAGGTGTTCTTGGACGTTATCAAACATACTAATCGTTTTGAAACATATTACGGTAAAAACAGTTTAATACAATGGAATTATCTGGCAATATACTCTAAATTAAACAGAGATAAAGTAAATCAGATGTAGTTTATCTATTAACTTTACATAAATTTGTGCTCGTAAAACAAGAACTGAAGATCCCAAATTATTCCCATAATAATTTGATTGTTTTCATTGTTTCTTATACTGTAATTGAAATCCATGTATTTATATTCAATAAAACGTCCCTTATGCTCTGCATAATACATAAGAGGTAAAGATATCTAAAAGTTAGCCAGATATTTATAGAAATACATCAGTTTTAGGTTTTGAAAACATTTATAATTTGCTTGTATTCCCCCTTGAAAACATTGAAAAACACGGAAAAATGCGTAGGGGTATGAACTCACCATACAAGAAAACGAGTCGATTTGGATGCTAAGTGTCAGATCGGGGCTTGATAACGCACGAGGTTCCTATGTAATATGGAATGATACACAAATGTATCTAATTAGACTTTAATTCACTAATTAGATGTGATTATACACTCCAAGACGCGAAAACACTTCAAATCAAGTGTTTGGAGTGACCCGGGTGGCATCTATGGACAAATAGGGCTTAGATAATGAGTTTGCTCCTTAACAGTAAACTCCTTAGGGAGTTTTCGGCCCTAAGACCATGTCCACATGAGTTCACGGCCGTGAACTCATGGATGATGGGTTTTAAGGTGCTCAAGGGTCAAATATCACTTGGGAAATGTTGCTAGGATTTAATCTAAGGCATAGGAAGGAATTAAACCACCAAAGGAACCATCAAAGGGAGTTTACGTCCGTGAACTAGGAGTTTATGGCCGTAAGCTCCTAAACACTCCTTCTTTTAATGATTTGGTGGCCCTAGATTAATCATATGTGATTCTAAGTCATTTTACAAGCCATAGAATGGATTTAGGGCATCATTTAACTAAGGTATAGGAGTTTACGGCCCAGGAACCTATCCTTGGGGGGTTTACGGCCGTAAGATCCTATAGGATTGGTTTTCATCAAGTTTAAGTCCCCTAAATCGATTGTGGTTGCTTCTAGACTTTATTCCAAGGCTTATGATGTGTTTAAGTGGCATCTTAACACTTTAAATTGGGTTTACTGCCCATGATATGGAGTTTACGGCCCAAGAATGTTCTTGGGCAGTAAACTCTCATTTACTCCCTAAATGATGAGTTCTAGGTGTTCCAAGTCCATTCCAATAAGTCCTTATGTCATTTCTAAGCTCCATGAGTTGTTTGAGAGGGTTTTTGGGCTCCAAAACCCATTTTATATGTGTTCACGGCCCATGAGTGTTCCAGGGCCGTAAACACATGTTTATGGTCCTAAATCATAGATTAAACACAAATTTGAAAGTTGAAGAGATTATACAATGAGTTAGGATGGTTACCTTGATGATTTGAAGCTTGATTTGGGTGATTTTGAACCAAGAATGAGATTGTAGAGAGAGAGTAGTGAGAGAGGGTGCAAAAGCTTCAAAATGAAGTTAATTGTGCTTTATATATGTTTCAAGTTTTGGACACGGTGGAATTCTACCCGATACTGACGTTATACGATGCTTTTGGTCACACCCGATAAAGTTGTCGTAACCCGATATGGTCGAAACTAAAATTTTCTAAATAATAACTTGGAATGTTTTCTTGGGTTTCTAACGTGTTTCAACACTTATTAAGTCATAATAAACGACTCAAATTTAATGACTTAATTTAATAACGAAACGGAAACAATTCGAAAACGACTAATTTTATTGACGGAACGGGTTACAATGATGGAAAGAATTTCAGGTTGTCTCATTATCCCCCTGTTAGAGGGAATTTCGTCCCAAAATTCAAACTTTAGATACGACTCAAGGATTAGGAAAGAGATACGGATACTTCTGTTTCATCGGATCTTCACGTTCCCAAGTGAACTCGGGTTCTCGCATGATATTCCAACGAACCTTCACTATCGGGATACGGTTTTTGTTTCGTACGTTTAATCCCTCGATCTATGGTTTCGATTGGTTCTCTCATGAAGTTCAGGTTTTCTTTGATCTCTGTTTCATCAAAGGGATCACTAGGGTTTCATCGGGTAGGCACTTCTTAAGAATAGAGACATGGAATACAAGATGGATGTTGCTAAGTTCTGAAGGTATTCAGAGTTTGTAGGCTACGGAATCGATCCTAATGAGGATTCAAAAGGTCCTATGTACCTCGGGTTAAGTTTTTCTGCGCTTCCAAAGCATACCATGTCTTTCCAGGGCGAGTCTTTCAACAGGACACGGTTTCCAATCTAGAATTCTAAGGGTTTTCTGAGTTTATCGGCGTACACTTCTGTCTGTCTCATGAAGCTTCTCAGTCGATCTCGGATCTGGATGATTTTCTCGGCGGTTTCACGGGTGATTTTAAGTACCAGAGAAAGCACTGTCAAGGAAATGGTCTCTTGACTAGCTGCGCGTCCTCTATCTCGGTCCAGCACAAAAAGGGATCTTGTACTTGCGACCGTAGAAGGCTTCGAACGAGGTAGTCTTAATGCAGGTCTATGATGATTCAATCAAGGGTAAATGGGTGTCCTATGACTTCCCTAAATCGATGATTCATGCTTTCAGCATGTCTTCCAGAGTTTGGATAATTCTCTTACTCTGTCCGTCTGTCTGAGTATGGTATGCCATTCTCAAGTTCAACTTAGTTCTGAGAGCTTTTTGAAGGAACTGCCAAAACTTGAGGTAAGCCCGCTATCTCGTTCAGAGATAATGGATGCAGGTACACCGTGCAGTCGGACTATCTCTTGGATATAGGTTCGCGTGAGTCTTTCCATCTTGCGGCTTGAACTCTTCTTTTCGGCTCAGGGTATCTGCTACCACATTGGCCTTGCCAGGATGGTAGTGGATTTCACACTCATAACACTGAGCATCTCTACCCATCGTTATTGCCTTATGTTAAAGTCTTCATGTGTCAGAGTAATTAAGGGTTTGGCGATTCTGGAAAAATTCTAGATGAACTTGCGATAGTAGTCAGCGATACCCAAGAATTGACGGGTTTCTGTGGGTGTCTTCGGTGCTGACCAATTCTCTATCGCCTTAAATTTTGGACGGGTCCACATGTATACCTTCCTTGCCTACCACGTGACCAAGGAAAATGATTAGGTTGAAGGGTATCACTACGAACTCGTAGTGTCCATACCGAGTCTTGAATGTTGTCTTGGAAACATCATTCTCGTGAACTCGAAGCTGATGGTACCCTGATCTGAGGTCTACCTTCGAGAAGTTACTGACTCCCTGAAATTTTTTCGAAAAGATCATCTATTCGAGTAAGAGGATATCGATCTTTGACGGTCAACTTGTTCAACTTGTGGTAGTCTATACACATCCGAAAGGATCCATCTTTCTTCTTCACAACAATACCGAGACTCCCTAGGGTGAGGAACTCGGTCTGATGAATCCTTTGCTGAGTAGCTCATTAAGCTAACTGGAAAACTCATGCATTACTGTTGGCGCTAATCGATATGGGGGCTTGGCTACGAGGGTAGCTCCAGGAATTAGGTCGATGCGAAACTCGACTCGACGCTCGGGAGGAATTCCTGGAAGCTCTTCAGGAAAAGACACCAGGAAAGTTGCAGACTTCGGGGATGCAACTTCATGTTTCTCGATGGTCACATAGGCTAGGAATTTATGGCACTCCCTTCTGGGAAGCCTTTTAAGCTTTGATGCAGGAAATGATATGAATATTTGAGCTAAACTTATCGCCATAGATCGTGAGAGTCTGACCAGAGGGAAGGTTGAGATGGATGGCTTTTCGTAATAAAGGATATCCGCATGATTGGAACTCAACCAATCAATGACAATGATAACATCAAAGCTCTCTATGGAAACTCGCATTAGGTCGATGGGAATAGAATGATCGTTCGAGGTAAGGATACAGCCTATGAATCTATCGTTGACGTATTCTTTCTCACCGTTAGTTATCTCGACGGTAAATGGTTCGGTTACTAGACGAGGACTATGTTTAAGAGGACGCTTGAATGAATGATTATTAAAATTTCTTTGGCACAAGATTCGAAAAGGATGCGAGTATAAGAATTTTCGAGAAGAAATGTACCCGCGACGTCAGTGGGATTGGCGACTGCCTCCTCCTGTTTTATAGCCAGAGCTATCTCAGCGTTGCTATTTGTTGCTGGTTTGGGGCAGTTTCTCTTGAAATGTCCGACTTCTCCGCAGCCGTAACAGACCTGTTCGGCACTCAATCCGGAAGCTTGATTGGTTGGTGTTCTACAGCTTCGCGAAAGGTGACCCTCTTGGCCACAATTTTTACAAAACTTCTCGCGACAGGGACCGGGGATGCGATGGTGGTAACTGCACGTGTTGCACCAAGGGAGGTTACCAGCATACCCAGTGATAGGTGCTTGAGCCGTAGACGCAGCAACAGGAGTAGTGGCAGCTTGAACTGCCATAGTTTCTTGCCTCTTGGAGGGTCCTTGTGAACTCTGACCCTTTCGCTTCTTTTTTCAGATAACCTTTTTACTCTCATTACGCTCAGTTTGATGCTCCTGACCATTTTCATGGTTTTGGGGGTAGATATTACTTCCTGGTCCACTGAACCGGCTAGGGTTCAATAGCGTCATTGCAGCAGTTACTGCAGCAGTAACAGCTGCTTGAAATAAGACAAGGTCGAACAGAGGAGAATATGGTGGTGGAGAGTTGTTGTTCCTAGATCTGGGTCCTTTCTTTGGAGACATGATGATCTAAAATGATTAGGAAAAAGAGGATGGTAAGTCCTCTGAATTGAAATATGAGATATGAAACAAGGGATATCTCATTATGACAGATATAGGGTTCCATAAGCGATTAGCAGGAAAGAGTTATCAAAGCAGATAAACTATCGCTAAAGAAGGAACGAGTAGCAATACTCGGAATGAATTTCTACAACGTACTCGGCTTTAACAATAATACTCCCATAGTATTTTATGTTTCGCTGTGACGACGTCTCGTTGTTTGGGTATTGGGTAAGTTTTAGGCATGTCGCATACCACAGTCACTCCTAAGCACATGTTGGCCGTGTCTCGAATGAATATAGTTCGCCAGGCTATATTAATCCTAGACACGACTACATAACTGCCCAGGTTTAACCGCAGCGTACAACACCCATTTACTTATGTTTTGTTCTACTTGTAGTTACGGATTTCGACGGTTAGGTATACTTGTATACTTTTGAAAATACTTATATTTTAAGGTATACTTTTAGTTCAGAGCACTTAGGTGCCTTAGTGTTTATAGTCTTATACCATGTAAGGTTTGGTATACTAGTTCACTATAAACAAGGGCTCTGATACCAATCTGTCACACCCCGAAATCGAAGGCGGAAACGTTCTGGGGCGGAGGACGTCATGAAGTATCGTAACCAATGTACATAGTAAGCATAGTAAACCCAAAACATTACATTACATAGATTCGTTACATTTGTTTGAAAGTAAAGTAATACAAGTTTTGTAGTTACATAAGTTAATCCAAAATATGACGAGACTTCCATACGCTCCGTCTTGTGCAAAAAATGTGGGATACCTGTCTAAGGGGAACCTGAGAATACAAGCAGTTTAAAAATCAGCATAAAGCTGGTGAGTTCATAAGTGTTCTGTTTTCTAAAAATGAACATGTTTCCTTTAGTTATCTGAAAAGTTGTTATCCAAGAAAATCTCATATTTTCTTATAAAGACAGTTTAGTTAAAGTTATGAATTTCCGTTAAATACAACAGTATATAGTTTAATACATAAAACTATATATTGAAAACCACTAGGAATTACCATCCAGTACAATAGTAGATATTTTTAATACATAAAAATATTGATTGAAAACCATGGGAATACCATCCCGTACTAGATATAAGATAGTTTTAATACACAAAAACTATAGATTGAAAGCCATGGGATTACCATCCCGTAATAGATATAAAACCATAGGAATACCATCCCGTACTAGATGTAAGATCGTTTTAATACACAAAAACTATAGATTAAAAGCCAGCGGATTACCGTCCCGTAATAGATATAAAACCATAGGATTACCATCCCGTACTAGATGTAAGATAGTTTTAATACACAAAAAACTATAGATTGAAAGCCATGGGATTACCGTCCCGTAATAGATATAAAACCATGGGAATACCATCCCGTACTAGATATAAAACCATGGGAATACCATCCCGTACTACATATAAAACCATGAGAATACCATCACGTACTAGATATAAAAACTATAGATCAAAGATAGATATGAAAATCCGTGAATGAACTTATATTAATACGTATTGTGAGTCGGGTAACCATGCTAATACGACAACGAGACCTCCTTGACGTTCGTCAGACGTCGAACGATATCCAGAATTTGTCACCCCAGGCGTGCCCGCCTAACTGTAGCTAGCAGTTTATGTGTGGGATTGTTAGTCCCGAATAGATCTATTCACAAATTCCACGCTCTCCCTCCAGGAGACTCTGGTTACACTTCCGGGGAGGATTTACTGATAACCCAAAGGGTTTAATGTAGACGAATCTCACAAGCTAGTATTAAATTATTCATGGTGTTCTCGGACGTTATCAAACATACTAATCGTTTTGAAACATATTACGGTAAAAACAGTTTAATACAATGTAATTATCTGGGAATATACTCTAAATTAAATAGAGATAAATTGAATCAGACATAGTTTATCTATTAACTTTACATAAATCTGTGCTCGTAAAACAAGAACTGAAGATCCCAAATTATTCCCATAATAATTTGATTGTTTTGATTGTTTCTTATACTATAATTGACATCCATGTATTTATATTCAATAAAACGTCCCTTATGCTCCGCATAATACATAAGGGGTAAAGATATCTAAAAGTTAGCCAGATATTTATAGAAATACATCAGTTTTCGGTTTTGAAAACATTTATAATTTGCTTGTATTCCCCCCTAAAACATCGAAAAACACGGAAAAAGGCGTAGGGGTATGAACTCACCAGACGAGAAAACGAGTCGATTTGGATGCTAAGTGTCAGTTCGGGGCTTGATAACGCGCGAGGTTCCTATGTAATATGGAATGATACACAAATTTATCTAATTAGACTTTAATTCACGAATTAGATGTGATTATACACTCCAAGACGCGAAAACACTTCAAATCAAGTGTTTGGAGTGACCCGGGTGGCATCTATGGACGAATAGGGCTTAGATAATGAGTTTGCTCCTTAAGAGTAAACTCCTTAGGGAGTTTTCGGCCCTAAGACCATGTCCACATGAGTTCACGGCCGTGAACTTATGGATGATGGGTTTTAAGGTGCTCAAGGGTCAAATATCACTTGGGAAATGTTGTTAGGATTTAATCTAAGGCATAGGAAGGAATTAAACCACCAAAGGAACCATCAAAGGGAGTTTACGGCCGTGAACTAGGAGTTTATGGCCGTAAGCTCCAATAAACTCCTTCTTTTAATGATTTGGTGGCCCTAGATTAATCATATGTGATTCTAAGTCATTTTACAAGCCATAGAATGGATTTAGGGCATCATTTAACTAAGGTATAGGATTTTACGGCCCAGGAACCTATCCTTGGGGGGTTTACGGCCGTAAGCTCCTATAGGAGTGGTTTTAATCAAGTTTAAGGCCCCTAAATCGATTATGGTTGCTTCTAGACTTTATTCCAAGGCTTATGATGTGTTTAAGTGGCATCTTAACACTTTAAATTGAGTTTACTGCCCATGATATGGATTTTACGGCCCAAGCATGTTCTTGGGCAGTAAACTCTCATTTACCCCCTAAATGATGAGTTCTAGGTGTTCCAAGTCCATTCCAATAAGTCCTTATGTCATTTCTAAGCTCCATGAGTTGTTTGAGAGGGTTTTTGGGCTCCGAAACCCATTTTATATGTGTTCACGGCCCATGAGTGTTCCAGGGCCGTAAACACATGTTTATGGTCCTAAATCATAGATTAAATACGAATTTGAAGGTTGAAGAGATTACACAATGAGTTAGGATGGTTACCTTGATGATTTGAAGCTTGATTTGGGTGATTTTGAACCAAGAATGAGATTGTAAAGAGAGAGTAGTGAGAGAGGGTGCAAAAGCTTCAAAATGAAGTTAATTGTGCTTTATATATGTTTCAAGTTTTGGACACGGTGGAATTCTACCCGATACTGATGTTATACGATGCTTTTGGTCACACCCGATAAAGTTGTTGTAACCCAATATGGTTGAAACTAAAATTTTCTAAATAATAACTTGGAATGTTTTCTTGGGTTTCTAACATGTTTGAACACCCATTAAGTCATAATAAACGACTCAAATTTAATGACTTAATTTAATAATGAAACGGAAACAATTCGAAAACGACTAATTTTATTGACGGAACGAGTTACAATGACGGAAAGAATTTCAGGTTGTCACATCTGGAGTTCTAGCCCAACAACATATGGCCATTGCATCCTGATATTGTTGTATCATATGCCTCGTACCACCCGTAAACGATGATGGTAGTATAACACGTCTACCAACATGTGAAGCATTTCTTTCTCCCCTACATAAACTGTACTCCAAACCGTTATACAAATCTTAACGAATTGTATTTTGGTTTCTCCTATACCAATCTAAGTTGTTTTCGAGCACTACAACATACGCATCAACTACATATGTATGAAACAAACGACCTGATTTGTGGAGAGTTTTAGTTTCACTCTTCCGAGAGTGTAAACGAAAACAATAGTATTCCGTCAAACTAACATTATTCCTTTTGGTTGTCATACAAGTTGTTGTTAGAGGGATATTTAAATGAAACCCATCTTCTCCATATGGGAAAAGTAACGGATACTCCAACGCCATGAAAGAGGGATGAAGTTCAGATATCCTCTTCATGATTTCGTTACCACACGCTTCAATAAGTACATCACGGGAATCTATAGGGTTACCATCACCTGGAATCAAATCATCAACTTCAGATACAGTCGGTAGATTATATTGCCTACCATCTTTCTTACGTCGACCAATTAAACGAAGTTTAACTGGCTGCATCAATGACTCATGGAACCTATCTTTAGCCACCCTAAATGCTTTAACCAATGAGTTACTCTCATTTAGCATATGAATGAGTTCTTCAACCAAGCATCGAAGAATGGCTTATCTGATGTTGATCTCATCGTCGGTGTCAATCTCATCGTCGGTGTCGATCTCATTGTATGTTGATGTAAGGCATAAAATTTATTTTCGACCTCATTTTCAGTATCATAAATGTACAACTGGGAAAATCTTGGACGACCGTCATCATGGGTAGGAAACAAACATCCAATTCTATGATGATTATGTCCATTCAAATGAAATGTATAGGGACCTCTTCCATCATTAAAAGTCCTATGAAGTTTTGCTCCTGTCAAAGTGAACGAAAACATTGCATTTACAATCTTAATGTTTTCTCTGAAGACTTTTGACCGTCGATCACCATTGTAATCCAATAAGTTGTGCAATAGTGGAGGAGGATCCCTAAGGAAAGGAAGTTTTATCTTTCCTTCACGACAACATATGGAGAATTTAGGATTCGATGGAGAAGCTTTTTTAATAGTTCGCTCCTCACACCATAACATTGCTTCACAATATATGCACGTGCGACTTGCATGACCACACTCCCAATATGACAGCATAAGGCCTAAAGCACATTAATTGAAAATTAACTAACGTTAATGAAATGATGTTATATCGCAACATAGATAGTAAATTACTAAATGCATAAGTATTCGACTATTACGTTTTGAGTGCATACTTTGAGAAACATCGGGAGGAGAAAAACTTCTAGTGTTGGCCGAAGTATATGTTGGTATGGTCGAATGTGAAAAAGAATTATTTGTTGCAACACGAAGAAATGAGTTACTCAATCTCGGAAAATGTATTGTATTTCCGTCATTATCAACAATGGTACGTGAAGAAAAAATCATCTGAGGTGTTTCACGGTTGGAACCACAACTCTCAATATTGTTAACATGAGAAGCTAACATAATAAAAATCATATACATGTTAGAAATTGTTGCTTAATCTAACCAAAAGAGTAACGAAAATAAAAAGACAAACCTGTTGACACAATCATGCTTGCTTGAGAAGGCATGCGAACATTCCCATCAACTGACGGGGGAGAGACAATAGAAACTGGCCTACCACGACGTCGTATTGGCAAATTGATGGTGGAAACACTAGAAGTTATAGGACGACCTCTTGAGCGTGGACGACCTCTCCGTCCCCGGCGCGTAACTTGTGGGGTTTCAAAAGTATCAGAAGGTAAAGCAGCAGAAACATCAGTTATCGAGACTAAATTAAAATCACTTGAGCGAACAGATGTATTATCGACCATATCCATTAAAGTAAATCTGTTATGGTATATCATTAAACATGTAAATAAAGATTATCCGTTGAAGTTGATCTAAAACATAATAATTAATAACAAATCGTATTCATTATATTACATAATCAACATAAACAAAATATAAATGTTAAACTGTTAATCGCTAAGAATGAATATATTAATATCGGAATATGGTAAACTTAATTAAAAGAAAATATCAAGTAAATGTTTTTCCATTTTAGCGTAACATTAGAAACATGTAAAACCTACACATTTGATTTTTATATATAATTTTTATATATTATACTTTTTTTGTTCTGAAAATTAAATTTCATTGTTTAGTAGTTCCTTGTGTTTTATGTTAGAACATAATATTTATAAATTATTAAATTTGTTAATTTAGTATGTATAACAAACTTCATGTTTTCACTCAAATATTGTAACACCAACATAAATGTAATAATTTTATAAAAAAAGACAAAACCATACAAATAAAAAGTTTAAAATAACAATTTAAGAAAACATCTAATAAAAGCAAACAACATTTATAACGAATATAATAAATTTAAATATTGTGTGCTTCAAGCGTGTTCGGTTTGAATGTAATGTTGGAAAATTTTGTTGATACCAAAAGACACACTGCACAAAGGTTTAACAATATATAATACATAAAACAATGGTTTTTAATAATATGAACTAATAAAAAGATTGTATAATAGTAAGAATAAATATAATTTATAACATACTTGACGGTAACCATTAGAAAATGATATGGTATCACCATTTTCATATTCATCCTCAGTATCCTTATCATCATTTTTATCGCCTTCATCATCTAAGTTTGTGTTAAGAGATGATGACTTAGGCTAGAATATGAATGGGTGCCACTCTTCATCATACACCACAATGCCCACCCTGTGAATTTTCCCATTAAGAGAGACATGGACTTCATCATTTATCATTTATCGGAAGAGACAAATGTAGGATTCCTTGTCATAACTTTAGATATTATTGTCTCATGAAAGCTTCCTTAATACTTTTACTTGTGGTGGGTTGTAAGAACGGAATTTTCATATTCGTTTTTTATTGAAAGACCAAATTGCCCTTATAAACCTGTTGAAAAATTTCGTTCCAATTTTTTAAGTAACTGAAAATGGTAATGATGTGTGTAATGTTTTGTATACATAAGGTTTATTTACTTTTATGGACCTAATAAACTGTATGAATGACACGATCAAAATGAAAGATTTTTTACTTGTTGATAAGGTTATGGTTTTTGATTTATGATATATATTATTTTTTGTTGTAAGGTGAGTGCATCTGTCATGGCTCTTCCATCCAACAATGATGTTGTGGACACTTCCAACACAAAAAAGAAGTCTAGTTGCAGGTTACCGAAATACCCTCCTAATCATCTACACCTCTATACAACCTTACTAACTAATGACTGAAATACCCTTGTTGCAGGTTCCATGATCTCGAAATCATTTTTGCATAATGATGGACATAACGACATATTAAGGGCCCAAAAGATTTGGGATCAGAGGATCTTAACAAAAACAAACTCTATAATTATAGATGTGGTTGTTGTATAACATTGTACTTACCCTTTTTTCCAAAATGAGAAATGTACTTATACTTATCATTTTTAATCAAAATTAGCAATTGAGATTTTTCGCTTTTGGTCGTATTGTTTATTTGACTTGAACTTCTCTATCCTTAAGATCTTGAGGACTACCATCTTTGGGACAAGGGCAAAATCTTCCAACAATTTTAAAAACCATCAAAATTATGTGTAGATTAACACAACATTAACCAAAATGACAGCCTACTTTCATTTTTAACATAGAATTGCAGAAAAGTTTCGTTTTGAAGCCAAAATGACAGCTTTATTTCATTTTCACCCAAAATTGCAGAAAAGTTTTGTTTTGAACCCAAAATGACAACCTACTTTTATTTTTAACCCAAAATATCCTCATACTTTTGTTTTTTTCACAAAAAACCATCGTGCTTTGTTTTTTTCACAAAATACCCTCATAATTTTGTTTTTTCACAGAATACCATCATACTTCCGTTTTTTCACAAAATACCCTCATACTTTTGTTTTTTCACAAAATATCATCATACTTTTGTTTTTTTCACAAAATACCCCCATACTTTCGTTTTTTCACAAAATACCATCGTACATTCATTATTTTCACAAAATACCCGCATAATTTTGTTTTTTCACAAAGTACCATCGTACATTTGTTTTTTTCAAAAATACCCTCATAATTTTGTTTTTTCACAAAATACCATCATACTTCCGTTTTTTTTTTCACAAAATACCCTCATAGTTTCGTTTTTTCACAAAATACCATAGTACATTCATTATTTTCACAAAATACCCGCATCATTTCGTTTTTTCACAAAATACCATCGTACATTCGTTATTTTCACAAAATACCCTCATAATTTTTTTCACAAAATACCATCATACTTCCATTTTTTTAAATACCCTCATAGTTTCATTTTTTTCACAAAATACCATTGTACATTCGTTATTTTCACAAAATACCCTAATAATTTTGTTTTTTCACAAAATACCATCGTACATTCGTTATTTTCACAAAACACCCTCATAATTTTGTTTTTTTCACAAGATACCATCGTACTTGCGTTTTTTTCACAAAATACCCTCATAATTTCATTTTTACACAAATACACCATACTTCCGGTGTTTTTTACATAAAATATCCTCATACTTGCGTTTGAAACACATAGTGGCAACCAAATTTCAATTATAATCACACTAATCATAAACAATCAACAACTTTCATTCGAAAACATTAAAATTGTTAAGAAGCATCAATAATTTCTAGATTATTCATACATTGTTTGTGTCTAAAACTTGAAAAAGGTGCAGTTAACCAAAAAAAATGTCATGAAGCATCTAGTTTTTTTTGCCCACAGAAACAACACATTTCATCATTATGTCTCTTGCAATGATTCATCCGCCTGATACATAAAAAAAATTGTTAATATAATCATTCGAGTTCTCAATCATCAAAATTAAACTATTATTATAAGTACCTTTCTTTTTGAACAACTAGTAGCATAATGATCCAATCCTTAACAGTAAGAGCATGTTCATTTTTTAGGGGCCTCTAAAGAAGACTTTATTCTAATTGCAAGTTTCAGACGCCCATTTGTAGTAGTTGGACCAAGAGGACCACGGATAGATAAATGTGACATCATATCTACTTGTGAAACTCCCATACAAGAACTTTGAGATGCATTCTCCAAAGACATAGATTTTTTTCGGTTTGCTTGTTCATCTAAAAGACTTATCAATACCGTATTTAGTTTTTGTATCTCCGAAGGGGAGTCCCTTGCTTGTTCAATTAGTTTAGTAAAATTCGAACGAATACAAAATAATGTGTAGGCACTAACTCCATTTTCATTATTTATTTCTCCGAGTCTGATACTAACACTACCCAATTTATACCTAGCATTAAGGGTCCATCGCGATAAAATATAGTCACTCAGAAGTTCTTGAACATGCTTCTTCTTCATCACATATAAGTTATGCTTGCATAAAATCCCATTTGTCTCATACATAGAACACGAACATGTGACTCTAACTTGATTTAAAGAACGAAAGGTAACAATTCGCCAATATTTAGTATCAACATCCAATTGCCCAACTTTATATGTGCTTTCTTCTGTAGTTTTCGTTATAGTCTCATGAGTCAAATTGTTAATAGCTTCGGTCCATTCTTTTTTGAAAGTATCAAACATCTTTCTAGTATAAAATTGAACTGATTTTGCTTCGATTGGATGCACTAAAGAAAGAACCGGTCTCGAGTTCATAGTCTTGAAATCTTCATTTTCTTCGGCAGCCCTTCGTGAATCAACTGCTTTGTCATATTGTACAACGAATTCATTCAACATGGTCCTCGAGTTAACAAATGTAACGTCCCAAAATTCATGCCCAAAACTTTCATTTTTGATTAATTAATTCATAAAACATTCATTTAGAAAATATTGTATAAACACATCATCTCAAACCAAGTATCATATTTGAAACCCACAACCACAAACAAATGTCATATCAGAGTACAATCCCAGAAAACACCATGCGGAAAATCATATGCGAGTGTGTGTGATGCCATGCTACGCCGTCGGCTCCTTCCCCTTGGATGAAGAGGTACCTGAAACCAAAACTGAAACCGTAAGCACAAAGCTTAGTGAGTTCCCCCATCATACCACATACCATACAATACCATTGGTATCTTTCAACCGGTAATTGTCATCGGTATCTTTCAACCGGTAATCGACATCGATATCTTTCAACCGGTAACTGGGGACTATTCCACCCCTACCATTAGCATACAATAGCAGATATAAGCACACATTCAGACATATCCGGGTACTGACCTACCCCTTGGTCCTACGGACCACTATTAGGGAAACTATCCCTATCATGCAACATATCATACAGATATAACACATAACCAAACACATACCAAACCAAGATAAATTATCACAAAGACAATTATCTTCTAAATACTCCTCAATGGTGGGCCGACATTATGGCCTTAGACCCACCCCTACTGGAAAGCAACTCACCTCGTATCTGCTGAACTATGCGGGAATCCTCTGACTGTTGCCGCAGCTGCTCCGGAAGTCCTCCGGCTAAAATTCCCACAAACACTTAGTCAGAAACTGACATCTACCCTTAGGGTAAAATGACCATTTTACCCCTTGACCAAGTCAAAGTCAACGTCAAAGTCAACTTCCAGTTGACCTGACTCGCCGAGTTGACTCATCAACTCGTCGAGTCCCTATCCTTCCATCAGACCTCATACCCGTCTCTACTCGTTGAGTTAGGCGATGACTCGACGAGTTTTCCTTCTAAATGAACACCGACTGAATCCACATCTGACTCGCCGAGTTGTATGAACAACTCGTCGAGTTCATCATCAACTGATACTCATGTCCTGACCTGACTCGCCAAGTTGTATGAACAACTCGTCGAGTTACTCTTCATCCTATGAACACGTTCTGTCTTCGACTCGCCGAGTTGATGAACAACTCGCCGAGTTCCATGAAGATTGTCTTGGACTCGCCGAGTACCATGAATTCCCAGAACCCTTTGCTTAGTCCAGAATGTTGGGTCACTCCCCGGGACTTCTAAAAACCCTTCCACACTCAACTGGTCCTTACGACCCTCACTGATATAGGACCAAAACCCTTAGACTCGCCGAGTCTAGGAATGGACTCGCCGAGTCTATCACATTCCTTACTAAGAACTTCGATTTCTGATGTACAACACTTAACCAAATGATAGATCCAGGCCCCTAAACTCGATCTAGCATGTAAAGTTACAAACTTTACGTGCATGCATGGGACATTAGAGCTTAAAAGGCTCTATAATGGTTCTTTTGTTGCATGGGGCCTTCTTTGGTGCAAAAAGCAACCTAGATCTGACTTGTGGCTCATAAAATGACATGATACAGAAGCCCAAACCCCCAACCATGTTTGCAACCATGGTTGGCCACCAAAAATGGCTTATAAAAGCCCTAAATCACCCCAAAGAGGGATCTAACAAAAGAATGAGCAAGGTTCAGACTTTATACCTTCCAAAGACTGCAAATGATAAACCAAACTCGAATCCTTCAGTCCCCTCTTGATCCTTCTATGCTCTTCCTTCTTCCTTGAGACCAAAACTCACAAGAATCACTCAAAAAGCCTTAGATCTTCACAAAACGGCTAGGGTTGCTATGAGGAGTGTTTGGGAGCATAAAGGGGGAAAGGAGGCTGCATAAGGTCATTTAAATAGGGTGCAAACCCCTGGATTAGGGTTTTTTCCCAAACAACGGCTACTCGCCGAGTCCGGGACTCGACTCGCCGAGTCCGGGACTCGACTCGCCGAGTCCGTGACTTAACCCCCGTGCCTCATCTCGCTTCTACTCGGCGATTCAGTCCTTCGACTCACCGAGTCCAAGGGCAAAAGTGCAAAAATAAAGAAGATTTAATAACAGAACACATACCAAGAACCAAGTGTTACAACAAATCCATCAAAAAATAAATTGATACTCTTACTTCGTCCAGTTGTGGTCATACCAGCAAAGAAAATATCCTTCAAGAAGGGTTTAGCCCAATGTATACGTTGGTTATACATGTCACTAAGCCAACAATTGTTTTCCACTTCATACTTAATATGTATATATTCCCATGTTGCTTCAAATTGTTCAATGGTGTCACTATTTACCCATTATTTGTGTGTCTCTTGAAAATCACTATAACGGGAAACATACAATCGAAGGTGCTCAGTTTCATGCTTCCTGATATGTCATGAACAAAAGCGATGTCGAGTATTTGGAAACACTTTTTTATTGCAGTGCCCATAGCTTTGTATTGATCGGTAATAATTGCCTTCGGATACCTGCCAAACATACATTTAAGGAAATGTTCAAATAACCATTCAAATGTCTCTTCCTTTTCGTTTTCAAGCAACACTACACCAAAAAGTATAGACTGTCCATGATGATTCACCCCAGTAAAGGGAGCAAAAGGCATCTTGAATTTGTTAGTCATATAAGTGACATCAAACACAACAACATCTCTGAATTTTGTATAGGCATTTCTTGCTCTACCATCAGCCCAAAAGATATTTCTAGGATACCCATCATCAGACAATTCCACGACAAAATACTGGTCGCTGTCCATTAACGTTTTATCTTGAAAATGTTTTATACGTCCATATAACTCCTTTCCTCTACGTTGTTTTTGATGCTCAAATAAAACATCGGCACATTGCTTTGAAGTTACATCAGCTACATTTGAGGTTTTCATTGTATTAACAGCCTTTTTAATTTGAGAAGTTTTCAACCCTGCTTGAATAAATTGCACCATAAGAGATTTACCTTCTATTAAACGGTGGAAATTGCTATGAGATCGATGTTTTATCACCTTCGTAGGTGTCATGGTTAAGTCGTGATTGTGTGTGTCATTAGACGAGTCCACCAACCATTTCCCATCCTCCTGTCTTGTTATTCGAAGCTTTGCTTGACATCCGGTTCTAACATCTCTACGACGTTTTTTCTCATTTTGACTTGAAGCATCTTTGTCCATCCTTTTGAAGCCTTCTTTGTTGCATACATATATCTTCCGAAAAGGCTCATTTGTTTTAGGATTTTTAATTGTGTCATCTCTACGTATACCAAAGCCATGCAAAAATGAATAATCGTTATAAAATGTATAGGCATCATCGGGTGTATCAAAAACCTTTCCCAGTATCCTTTCATCATTAACATCATCTTCATCAAATTCAATGTTCACGCTGGTATGATAATTTCCATACCTGTCTGTTAATGATTTGAAATCATCAAATATGAGAGAAAAGAAAAACTTTTTGGAAAATGAGAAACAAAGCGGGGAGACAAAACATGCATTATGCTTTAACATAAAGAATACTACTTATATAACTAAAAATATGTGTGTATGAAAGTAGAAGGAGTTACGAAATGGTTTTGCCCATTATCTTTAATCTATCGTGCATATTTTTTAGGATGCAGTTACTTTTTAAATTTAAAATAAAATATTTATCATTTACTGCTAATAGATAAGTATAAGAAACACTACCATTAATAAAATTAACATCAAACATCAGATTCCTAACAACCTATAGCCAACACTAAGCATTATTTAAGAACGAAAATAACCATCTACAAAATCCTTCAATCACACGACCTTGTAAATCAGAAAATGAAAGGGGAAGACATGAAAGCAATGCTTAAATCTCTAATTGTACATGTTATATGTATTTTTCATTTCAGTATGAAAAGTGCATATTTTGTTTTGAAGATCATCAACCAAAATATGATTACCATTATTTGCAATTTTCTTACGATTCAAATATATGTATTTGGACAGATTTGCCAAGATTGACAATTTTACCCCTGAAAAGGCCAATAGACTCATTTTTTATGGTGTTGCTCCTTACCTAAAAAGATTTAATATTGGCATTGCTTTCAGGATTACATAGACTTCATGGGCTATTGGTTGATATTTTTATTAGTTTTGTAAACACTTGGACCAATTTACCCCCAGTTGGTTGTTCATGATGTGGTGTTAGAATGATAACATGAGTTTGTGAAGGTGGAGAGAGTATAAGCTGATAACCTTAAAATTAAGTGATGCTTAGAATTAACTTTACATAAAGTACAATACTATTTTTCACAACTTTAAATAACTTCAAAATGACATGATGATTAATGTTTTTCCTTAACTTTTTAAACCACATGATGATTAAAATTACATTTCCCTAAATTACAATGCTATTTTTTTACAAAACAATGCCCCTGTTAATTGTTAGTAACTGTACTTTACAGAAACACCATTTGTCATTTGAGAAAAAATAAGATATTTTTGTCCTAAACAATAAACGTATTTGTAAAAAAAGCTAAAATACCCTTGTTATAATATGTACTTAATGGATAACCTAATTGTCAATGAAAGAAAACATGGATTTTTTGTCCACATGTCAAAGGTATAGGTCAATTTGTTCTCATATTAGCATTGTACAATGGTAAATCTACCCATCTGAAAATATCTAAGGAACTCCTTAATTCTCGTGCCAACCATACTCTCGGTAACATCATACATGCTTGGCAAATCCTAGAATAGTTGACAATAACCAAAAAAGGACAATAATACCCTTTACACTTAATGGAGAACCAAAATGTCAATGAAAGAAAACTTTAATTTTTTGTCCAAATGTCAAAGCTATAAGTCAATCTGTTATCATGTTAGATTTGTAATATTAATCAAATACATCTTTTGCTATTATGTATGTATTGAAATGTAATGAAATATGAAGATTTTTTTGTACCTATTATGATCCTAGTCAGACAAAGTAAGTTGGTTTTTTTTTATTTACAAATCTTAGCCCCAATTGGTTGAATTATATCCTATAAACTGGCATTCATACTAAGATCTTTACTCACATGCCATGGAACAGGAGAAACTTAACATTCCTATGGTCTACATACCTCTTCATTTATCCTCTTGTGTTATATAATAAACTTCACTGGAAGTGGACTTAACATGTTTACCAGTTTAAAACCCACAAGGAAATGAAAAACCATAATAGGTAGATAATGTGTCATATGTATTTTTGTCCAATATTTTACATGTTCGTTTATCACTTAAAGAGCCCAAAACATTAATGCTACATAAATGAAAAATAAGCCATATAAAAAAGGAATCACCTGATCTGAAAAGCATGTACATATATACAATAGTTCTTCTTGATCTTGAGATACCATCCATGTATGATTACTATTATTTTCACTTTTCTTACGATTCAAATATATGTATTTAGAAAGATTTGCCAAGGTTGACGATTTTATCCCTGAAAAGGCCAATAGACTCATTGTTTTATGGTGTTGCTCCTTACCTAAAAAGATTTAATGTTGGCATTGCTTTCAGGATTACATAGACTTCATGGGTTGTTGGTTGATATTTTTATTAGTTTTGTAAACACTTGGACTGTTTTACCCCCAGTTGGTTGTTCATGATCTGGTGTTAGAATGATAACATGAGTTTGTGAAGGTGGAGAGAGTATAAACTGATAACATTAAAATTAAGTGATGCTTAGAATTAACTTTACATAAAATACAATACTATTTTTCACAACTTTAAATAACTTCAAAATGACATGATGATTAATGTTTAGAAATCCTTATCTTTTTAAACCACATGATGATTAAAATTACATTTCCCTAAATTACAATGTTATTTTTTTACAAAAATGCCCCTGTTAATTGTTAGTAACTGTACTTTACAGAAACACCATTTGTCATTTGAGAAAAAATAGGATATTTTTGTCCCAGTCAATAAACGTATTTGTAAAAAAATCAAAAATACCCTTGTTATAATATGTACTTAATGGAGAACCTAATTGTCAATGAAAGAAAACATGGATTTTTTGTCCAAATGTCAAAGGTATAGGTCAATTTGTTCTCATATTAGCATTATACAATGGTAAATCTACCCATCTAAAAACATCTAAGGAACTCCTTAATTCTCGTGCCAACCATACTCTCGTAACATCATACATGCTTGGCAAATCCTAGAATAGTCGACAATACCCAAAAAAGGACAATAATACCCTTTATACTTAATGGAGAACCAAAATGTTAATGAAAGAAAACTTGGATTTTTTGTCCAAATGTCAAAGCTATAAGTTAATCTGTTATCATATTAGATTTCTAATATTAATCAAATACATCTTTTGCTATTATGTATGTATTGAAATGTAATGAAATATGAAGATTGTTTTGTACCTATTATGATCCTAGTCAGACAAAGTAAGTTGGTTTTTTTTATTTACAAATCTTAGCCCCGATTGGCTGAATAATGTCCCATAAAGTAACATTCATACTAAGATCTTTACTCACATGTCATGGAACAGGAGAAAATTAACATTCATCTAGTCTACACACCTCTTCATTTCTCCTATTGTGTTATAATAAACTTCACTGGAAGTGGACTTAACATGTTTACCAGTTTAAAACCCATAAGGAAATGAAAAACCATAATGAGTAGATAATGTGTCATATGTATTTTTGTCTAATATTTTACATGTTCATTTATCACTTAAAGAGCCCAAAACATTAATGCTACATAAATGAAAAGATAAGCAATATAAAAAAGGAATCACCTGATCTGAAAAGCATGTACATATATAATAATTCTTCTTGATCTTGAGATACCATCCATGTATGATTACTATTATTTTCACTTTTTTTACGATTCAAATATATGTATTTGGACAGATTTGCCAAGGTTGACAATTTTACCCCTGAAAAGGCCAATACTCATTGTTTTCTGGTGTTGCTCCAAACCTAAATAGATTTAATATTGTCATTGATTTCGGTCTTACATAGAGTTCATGGGTTGTTGGTTGCTATTTTTATGATTTTTGTAAGCACTTGGACCATTTTACCCCCATTTGGTTGTTCATGATGTCGTGTTAGAATCATAACATGCGTTTGTGAAGGTGGAGAGAGTATAAGCTAATAACCTTAAAATTAACTTATGCTTAGAATTAACTTTTCATAAAGTACAATACTATTTTTCACAACTTTAAATAACTTCAAAATTACATGATGATTAATGTTTAGACATGCTTAAGTTTTTCAACTACATGATGATTAAAATTACACTTCTCTAAATTGCAATGCTATTTTTTAGAAAAAATGCCCTTGTTAATTGTTAGTAAGTGTACTTTACAGAAACACCATTTGTCACTGGAGAAAAATAAGATATTTTTGTCCCACCCAATAAAGGTATTTGTAAAAAAAAGCAAATATACCCTCTTCATCTGTGATTTGCAGGAACTAAAGTTAGCAAAGAATTCTATTGTTCCAAGACTCTCAGAAGCAGAATCACTTGGTAGTTTGGATACATCTGATTGTACATTGACTTTCACTTGAACATCTTCACATTTATACTCGAAAATTGTAGAGTTGAGCAATAAGTACATATGAAATCGATTATACAAACATAAATCAACGTTAAAGTCAATTATACAGATACATTGACAACCAAGCACAATGTACCAATGGTCTAAATGTTGGTTTGTTTTACTCAGTGAATAAGTTATTTGTGAAAAAGGAAAAGGGTAAAATTGTCATACATAAAAAACCAACCAATTTGCTTAGCTTAAAACCAAATAAAACAGGATAAACTAATAACATATGTGTGCAATTACCTATATTAGAAAACCTTATTGTTTTTAAATTAGAAAAGTTATGAAAAGTCTGAAATACTCCTTACAAACGAATAAGGCAAATGGTTACACTTGTGTATAGTGAGTGTCCAGATCCACTGCTTCTTTGCCATCAAAAAAACAATCATCTATCTTTTGATCTTTGAAGACGAAGTACTTGTATGATTGGATTGTGTTAAATACTCGTTGTACTAACCATTGTGTTATCAGGAGTGGACCTCCAGCAACCTGACAATTACAAAAACTCCAAAAGCTATATAAAAAAACAAAACTTAAATATAACTGTTGAAATCTCAAATGGGGAAAAAAGTAAAGTGAACAGAAACAACATTTACATCTTTGGAAAAAAATAACTAATTTTTTGTTAACATTAAAATATATGAAACAGTTAAGATCACTTAACATTTATCGAATACCTAAATTCTTTTCTAAACCACAAGGTTTCAAAACATAGAGTCAAAACAACAACTAAACATAATACTGAAAATGAAGCATCCTAAACTCAACAAAGTTAACACAAACATACTAAAACCAACTTATAGAAACATCAAGCCTCCCCATCCGACTCATCAAGGAGTTTTATGGGTCGATTTCTATTGTGAATGCAAACCCTGACTTGCTTTTTGGTTATATGACATCCTCTTCCTCATCATAATCTGAGCAGAGGTCCACAACTTCATCCCACTTCCACTATGTTAGAGCTAAAACCCTTTTTCTTTTCCTTTCGAAATGTTGATATTCTTTAGCAATTTTAGAAACCTGAAACAAAAAATAAAACATCATAACCTATTAACAATTGATGAAAAGGCGAGCAATTTTTACCTCTTTCGCAATAACCCTTTCCAAAATGGATTTATAAGGACCGAAGTAAGGAGAATACTCAATTATCTCAGGATAGTCACTTTCAGAATCAATGGATTTGGCTGATACTGTTTGAAGGTCGGCATTTCCATGAACGACTTCAGTGTTCTTCATAATGCAACGATAAGAAATTAAAATCATATATCAAAAAACATATCAAATGGAATAAAATAACCGATAGTAAGATTGAACAATATAATAAAACCAACGATTTAATCAATTTTGAATTGAGATAGGTACAATTAAGCATGACAAAAAGTATAATTTTCCAAACACGAGAATCTAAATCCAAACATGTATTCAAGAAATTTAACCTTCGGTGAAATCTCAGTAGAGTCACTTTCATAATCAATCGATTTAGCTAATAATGTTTGAATGACGGCAATATCATGAACGACTTCAGTGTTCTACATGTAACGATAAGAAATTAAAATCATATATCAAAAAACATAGCGAATGGCCAATAAAAAACGATTCTTAGATTGAACAATATAATAAAACCAACGATTGAATAAATTTTGAACACGAGAATTTAAATCCAAACATTTATTCAAGAAATTTTACCTTCGGTGAAGTATTTTCTAACAGGACAACCAATTTTCTCGTTCATTATTGATCAACCAATAGATAGATTTGAAGTGATGGAATAGCGAATACATTCAAAGAAGTCACCTCTTCTCTTATATAGGCAGATCAGTTACAACAACAACCTGATATTTAGGGATTATGGAGAAGTGGGGGTTAAAGACGTAATGAGAGGAGGTTGAAGCCATAACTGAATCACTCTTTCAAGGAGACTGATTAACCGATTGAATGCTTGTTGAAGGAGACAACCGGCAATGGTTGAGAACGTGGGGTGACGACGAACTGCCTTGGATCGCCAATAAAATAGAAGGTGAGCAGTTGAAGGAGAAGGGGTTAGCCGAACGTGGTGAAGAAGAAGCATAGAAAGCAAAGAAACTATAAAATATGGATTTTATACGGGTGAGATTAAAAGTTAAAGAAATCCAAGAGCTCAAAATGAGAGAGCTGTTATTTGTGACCCATGGTTGCTTAGTAATAATAATAATTAAATAATTTTTACATTTATTTATTACTGTTTATTTATTACTCCGCATCCGCAGCATGAAAAATCGTAGGGTTTTCAGGTAAATAACACATGACCCAATTTGTGAACAGCAAAGAGGTGAATCGGTTTACCCTTTTCAGTCCATTCTCTCTCTCTCTCTCTCTCTCTCTCTCTCTCTCTCTCTCAATAATCTATACTATGACACTGATCTTTGCCCATTCTTTGACCCGAATCTTGTTTTTTTCATCATAATTCTTTGATTTTTATCTACTTTAATTGCTGAGTGAATAAGTGGATCGCACTGTTTGGTGTTGGGTTATGAGTGTTGTCGTTGATTTGTAATTATTCTTATCCTTTTTGCTGATATGGGTTTTGAATGATTTCACCTCTTTTCAGCTTCAAGAGGAAGTTTTTAACTTTTTTTGGGTGTTAGGGAAGAAGATCAAGCAAAAGTTGGTCTTTCATAATGATGAAGAACAATGTGGGTCTTTTTGAAGTTTGACCAGAGAAAAGGGCACTATCAAAGAAGAAAAGATGTCTCCTTCGATGCTGTAATTGTCAATGTGAGATTCTAAGGAGAGTCTTTTTTTCCTCCACACGCTTCAATTTTGTTTTACTTTCAGATGTGATACGTCCCGGACAAGTTGGGATTGTTATCTTCTTTTCCCTTAAAAACTTGTTGTTTTGGGACCTCCTCTGTGCAGACAAGGTGTTTGTGAAAATGCCCATGTACCAGCCTTCTACTGGTGGCCAGGTCTTGGATCTGGAAACTGCCGTCAAAGATGGCATTTTGGGTGGTGGAGTTATCTGCGGTGGCGTCACCACTGCAAACGTCGAGAAACTGGATCTGAAGACGATGATTGAAGAGCTCGACTCCATTGAAGTCCCATCTGTGTTCATCTGTCCAATCTCATTAGAACCGATGCAAGATCCAGTCACCCTTTGTACAGGTCAGACATACGAAAGGTCCAACATCCTCAAATGGTTTTCTTTGGGACACTTCACTTGCCCCACCACAATGCAAGAGCTTTGGGACGATTCACTAACACCCAATTCGACGCTCAACCATTTAATCCACACCTGGTTCTCTCAGAAATACCTAGCTATGAAAAAACGATCAGAAGATGTTCAAGGAAGGTCGCTAGAGCTCCTGGAGACATTAAAGAAGGTCAAAGGTCAGTCCCGAGTTCAAACCCTCAAAGACCTCCGAAAAATCGTCGCCGCCCATGACTCCGCCAAGAAAACGGTGGTCGATAATGGCGGAGTAAGCTTCATCTCTTCTCTCTTAGGTCCTTTCACTAGCCACGCAGTCGGGTCCGAAGCGATTGGGATCTTGGTGAATCTCCGATTAAGCTCAGATTCCATCTCTAATCTTCTTCAACCCATGAAGATTTCATTAATGGTGGATGTTTTGAACGAGGGGTCAACCGAAACCAAAATAAATTGTGTAAAATTAATGGAAATTTTGTTTCGAGACTCCGAAATTATCCCAAGTTTGAGTCTTTTAGTCGGAGTATTGAGGTTAGTGAAGGACAAAAGACACCCACATGGGATATTGGCAGGGCTTAGATTATTAAAAATCATCACCCTACAACAGTCGCCGGAAAACTCCATAATCAGCATCGGTGGTGTTCCCCAATTGGTTGAAATGTTGCCTTTTTTTAACCCTGAATGCTTAGAATTAGCTTTATATGTTCTTGAAATTCTCTCTTCGATCCCTGAAGGTGCTTTAGCTCTCAAAGATTGCTCTCATACGATTCCCAATTTGGTGAAATTGCTGATGAAAATCTCAGAAACTTGTACTCAATATGCATTGTCAGTTCTATGGGAGGTTTGTAGGCTTTCGCCGGAAGAATCTGCCGCCACAGCAGTGAACGCCGGACTTGCCGCCAAGCTCCTCCTTGTGATTCAGAGTGGTTGTAGTCCGGGAGTGAAGCAACGGTCAGCAGAGCTTTTGAAATTGTGTAGCTTGAATTACACAGCCACCATTTTCATTTCGAAATGTAAGCTCACAAGAACATTGCAATGAAATGAAAAAGGGTAAAATGGTCAAAAACTGTTCATATAGAAGGAGGCAACATAATACCCTTTTATGTATCCTGTGTAATGTGTATACCCTCCCCTATTGAAGGGGGACTCTTTGTAATTCAATTTTGTTTGTTTAATGAATATTAGAGTAGGTTGAAATATATCTTTGTAATTCAATTTTGTTTGTTTAATGAAATATTAGAGTAGGTTGAAATATATAATTGTAATTTAATTTTGTTTGTTTAATGAAATATTAGAGTAGGTTGAAATATATGTATGCAATTTCATGGTAGAATTTAGAATAATCTTTTTGAAAAAGGATTTATCAATTTTGACAAAGGGGCGCCATACGAATACGATACCCAAAACACCTAAATTCAAACTGAAATTGAAATTCTAATACAATGGCGGCTAAAATTTAATACCATATACACAATAACATCATGTAAGAACTGAAATTCTCAATACTTACTGTGACTGAATATTGACTATTTATGAACTAAATTATTTTCTACTATTTTTGAATTGGTGAGGGTTAATGTAAAATAAAAGAAATCGATAGTTTTAGGTGTTTGTTTGTTTCTACAACGGCAATAAGACTGAAGAATGAGGTTATTCACTCACCAACACACTTCACTCTGTGCTTGGAAATGACAATTGAGACCAAAAGTCATGATGATTGATGAGGAGTACAACTATAAGTGGTGTTGTGTGGAAGGTGTTGATGTCAACAAATCTTGTCAGCACTCAGCTTCACGCAATCTCTCTTACATTACAAAAAAAAAAAAAAAAAAAAAAAAAAAAAAAAAGTCAGTTTATTTTTTTTACCCTAGATATAATTTAGTCGTGAAGAATGATGGTCTTGATTTTAAAATTAACAAAGCGGTTTAGTAGTTATTGATTTTTATAAATCTTTAAGTTCTTGTAATAATTTAACCCCATATATAGATCAATAGATGGATGCAGAATGTTTAAATATGAGTGTCATCTAAATTTTTTTTTTCGAAATTAACAGTGATACTTGTATTTTAAATCGGTATATCTAACAGAAAACAATTATTTTTACATTATCTCTCGGAATCAGAGCAGTGGCCCGGAACCCAGACTATATATATATATATATATATATATATATATATATATATATATATATATATATATATATATATATATATATATATATATATAACCCGTGAAAACTACGGTTACAAAATTAATGAAACTTTAATAGTAAGAACTCAAAATTATTAATCAATTATTTTAAATAAATTATTAATTAAGTGATATTTTTTTAGTTATATAAAATTATCATCGTTAATTTAAATAAATATATGAAATTATATCACCTTATAATTTGTATTAATTTTATTTTAATTTTTATTCTGATCTTATTAATTTAATATAATTAGAGTGGAAAATTTAAAATTTAAAATTTAAAATTGAGAATTAATAAGTTGACAAGTGGCATGCATTAATTATGAGATCTAATAGGATGACACATGACATAAGAAGAATAAAATATGTATTAATTAGAAGGTTTAATATGATGACACATGTCAAAAGAAGATTAAAACTATTTTTTTATTAAATAAGGATGATATATATAAAAGTTTTCACATCCCAATCTAGTCTATACTTAACTTTATTTTTTAATGATGTTATAACTTTATTTTTTAATGATGTATTGTATAAATGACAGTAGGAGAACTAAGGTTTTTTTTTCTACTTTTGTAATGGTTACATATTCCTTCATTTATGTTACGGTACTTAACTAGACTTGACAATGGAGCGGGGTTTGACCCTGATTCAATCCAAACCCTTAACAATTATACGAGTTTGGAGCATAGTTTTTGATCCATTACTCGTTAACGACCCGTACCCACTAATCCTTTTATTAAAAGGGTCAGGTATGGATTATCACCGATTCGTTCCGTTTATAATCTGCCCCATATAAATTTTAGAAATATAAATTTATATTTTATATTGCCTAAAGTTTACATTAAATTCCAATTAGAAGTCAAAAGAGAAAATGTCAAAGACTAAATTCTTTTTACATAGGACTCGACGACTTAACTTCTAGACTTCCAGTCTTCTCCCAAGATTCATGATTTCATTTCATTTATATTTCATCATATAATCATCAATTTTATTTATAAATCAATAAGGTCATTTATCAATCGGAAGAAAGTTTGTAATTGCTATTCTCTATCAATACAATTGATGGTCAAAAACCAATCGGAAATAACTAAAATAATGATTTTAATTCCAATAGAAAATCCTTGAGTACATAATGTGTTTTCTAAATCAAAACTTAGTTTTATTTAATAAATGTGATTTTATGATTTAAGTAAAAAAATGTTTGATTATTCAAAAAACCTACGGGTTACAGGGCGGGTTTGGATATTTGCTAACTAAGTGGATAAGGGTATGAGTTTGATTATTCAAAACACTGCGAGTTATGGAGCGAGTTTGGATCGGATTTTAAAAGTTGTTAAAAGGGTTTGGATCAAGGTTGATTCGCTTAATTTAAAAGAATTCACATGCGTACATATTGTATCTAATTCATTAATAAAGATTAAAAAAAATAAAATTATACCTATCTTTAGTTTTGAAGGTTAGATGTTAGAAACAGGATCGATAAACGGTGGGTGGGAGGGGGAGGAGAACCATATATTTGTTGGCATTTACAATTTTGGTATCTTTGACCCTGACGATACTCTACCCTTTCTTTATTCATGGATCTCAACTTAGATGGTTTATGATTATTTTTTACTAATTTATTATTATTCACACGAAATGACATTAGACTTATATAATGATGCAAACACTAGAATAAGCTTTTTTTATTGATATTTTATCTTTCAAAATAATGTGTATGTTAAATAATTGTGTGGTTTAGGGGTAGCAAATCGGGTCATTGTGTCGTGTTTTTGTTTGACACGGCACGACAAAACAATATTTTATGCAACACAAACACGACACGACACGATGTAGTGTTTTTTATAACTAACACTAAAACGAATCGACTAAAAAATGACAAACATGACACTACACGACACGACAAACATAAAATAAAATAAAAACTAGTTTATTTAATTAATATTTAATCATATATAACACGAAAAACACGACAGAAAAATACTAAATCGTGTCAATTTCGTGTCGAATTTTGAACACGAATATGACATGACACGACTTCATGTTTTTTATACTTGACATGAATACAACATGAACACGAATTCGAATTTCAGTTTAGTTTCTTGTTGTATACTTTTGTTATGTCGTGTCATCAATTGTCACCCCTAATGTGGTTGTATGATATGGAATGATAACAAAATATTATTTATGGAAAAATTAAATAAAGAAGACAATATAATAAGATGTTATGCATTATGATAATCTTTTATTGGTTTATGATGCAACACCTTTTTTTCGATCGTCACTAAGGTTTTGTCGGGTGTCCTTGTATGCAATATGTGAATATAAACAAGAAATGTCATGACCTAGACCAGGGATGCCCTTGATATATCTCTTTGATACTTAAATTAGATGGGGATTACATGTTTTAAGTAGGGAAATTAATGATCTTTTTAAACGAGTGAGTTTGGCTCTTTCTTTGGAGATGACTTGCTTTTATAGGTCTTTGAAGGGAGATCGGGATCGTCCTTTTATTTGTTCTCTTGCGAGATCCAGATAAAATAAGTTGTTTGTTTGTACTTCAAAATGATTTGTTTATTATTCATATCTATACCTTGTGTGTTTTTCGGGATATGTTTATTCAGGGTTATTGCCCGATGTATATTACGGTGAAATCAATATTTCATTTCTGACTGAGAATGTAGAGCTTAACTATGTCTACGTGATGAACTGGGTCAGTATACTTGATATTACCAGCCCGGGTACAATATTAAGCCCCCATACTCCATGCCTCTTACATTAGGCTACACAACATAATACTATCTATATCGCTACCTTATATCTTGAGCTTTAGATATATAGCTCCTTATTCTTGATCTCCTGCAGCAACATTTGCTTCATTAAGGATCATATGAAATGCTCTTGCATATGGCTTTGGTGGCACATTTGGCCCTACTGGTTAGATTTTCTTTGGGCAATCCTTCAAAATGTTTCCCATTATCTCCACATCCATAACATATTCTATCTTAGTGTAACGACCACAATTTTCCAACCAATTTAAAACATTTTAATCCATTCCAGAAATCATTAAGTTAATACAACTTGTTTTCAAAACAATTTTAAACATCAGAGTATCCCCAGAACCACATCACAAAAACATGAAATATGAGGAGCGGTACGATCACGCCTTTGCCTTGCCACGATCACTTGATGTACCTGAAACAATAAACCAAAACCGTAAGCTCGAAAGCTTACTGAGTTCCCCCAAAATACCCATACACACATAACCATACACATACATCAATAAACAACATACTATGGGTCCAATCAACCGTCGGGTTGGAATACCCCAGGCCCTCAACCATCGGGATGGAATGCCAACATACTACTAGTCCAATCATCCTCGGGATGGAATACTCTCGGCCCACAACCATCGGGTTGGAATGCCCACACACATATACATACAATAACTACTATGGGTCCAATCATCCCTCGAGATGGAATACCCTAGGCCCACAACCATCGAGTTGGAATGCTAATATACTACGAGTCCAATCATCCTCGGGATGGAATACTCTTGGCCCACAACCATCGGGTTGGAATGCCCACACACCTATACATACAATAACTACTATGGGTCCAATCATCCCCCGGGATGGAATACCCCAGGCCCACAACCATCGGGTTGGAATGCCAATATATTGTGAGTCCAATCATCCTACTGGGATGGAATACTCCTGGCCCACAACCATCGGGTTGGAATGCCCAAATACTAGCAAACATGTGCATCTATAAATTAATCACATAACAGTCTACTGCAACGACATACTGGGGCCCTATCATCCTTCCGGGATGGAATACCCTCTACAACTATTCAAATATGCACACATATCTCAGGTAATCTCTTACCAGCACACAGACAGTCCAACCAGCTACAGGTCACTAAGCATAACCACATCCAGTCTACCAGGATGTCAATCTAACCAACCATACTAGCATATAATCATCCATTCTAGCAGAATACCATACTAACATATCACAACAATAATTACTCAAATAACAATTCAAAGGGCCGGACTTGGTGCCTTATACCCTTGGTATAGTGAGGATAACTCACCTTGCCCGAAGTGCCGAAATCCTGCAAATCTCTGACTGCTGTCTCACTAGAAATTCCAACTATCACATGATAATCACCAAGTTAGAATCCAACATGAATTTCTAGGCCAAGTGGCACACCACTCATTAAGTCCATTATCCTCTTATTGGGCCAGGACCCAAAACCAAATCCTCATGCAAAGCCCAATATTGGCCCAATTTACTAAATTGGGACCATCTTTCCAATCGGGCATAGATCCAAGGTCCATAATAATTATTGGGCCCAAATTACTCCATCCATACTGTTCAGTCATGGCCCAAGCCCCACTAGCCCACAAACGACCCAATTACTCAAGGCCCAAGATCTATAAATCCAACAGAGGGAGTACGATGGGCGTACTCCTCTTGGTACGCGGGGCGTACACCATTTCATGTTTGACCGGAAGCGGGTTGCTGCCCCACTATGTTGGGCGTTCAATAAGTTACGCTGGGCGTACGCGCGACTGAACAAAAATCCTTCCACGTGCTTAACGGCTTAAGCACTTAAGCCCATATGCCAAATCCAGTGACAAAAAGGACCTAGGACTCATAAAGTCTCAATCTTTATCCTTTTGGACGTCCATAAAGCTCTTAACTCAAGGTCTTAACCCATTAAGACCTTCCTACTTCACACATGGGACAACCAAAGCCATTGGGACCTCATTTTTCTTACTCAAGACCTCTCCAATGGTCTAAAAGGACAACTTATCTTAACAAAAACACATCATGCATCATATTGTGGTTTTTGGGACAAGAAATGGTGTCAAAACTTCACAAAACTTAGATCTACACAAAACAGATGTCAAGTAAGAAGCTTTATACCATTAGGAGCTCTTGAACCACCAGAAAACTTCAGATCTACACGCTGGCCTTCTTCTTCTACTCACTAGATGCAACACCTTCTTCTCAAAACACTCCAAATTCACTTCAAAAGCTCACACACTCAAGAAGTTGGCTAGGGTTTGGGGAAAACGACTCTAAACAGTGGAGGCTAAGGTAAGCGAGGGTTATGAGCTCCTAAAGTTGTTTAAATAGCCTTCACACTCAAAGAATTAGGGTTTCTAGATGTAACGCCCGTAGATTAGTGCTAGTCAATTTAAGGACAATAAGCATCAAAAATGACGTTTTGATGGAAGATTATTTTGAAGGAATAATCTTAACTAAGTTGTAGTATATGTTACAAGGATTTCGTACATATAAAGAACGCTAAAATCTGAGTTATAACGAAGAAGTTATGAATTTAAAACGGAGTTTTCCTGTCCCGGCCTACTAAAAATAAATAATAAAGAATAAATTCAAAATTTGCCAACCGAGCCTAAACGAAAGTTATAGAGCGTAGTCTCACCTACGCGTGGATATAAAGAACGTCGAAAACAGAGTTCGTATGAGGAAGATATGAATTTTTGAAGTTTATTAAATAATTAAAATATATATTTAATCTTTAATTCAGATGTATATCCGAAGGAGTCATTGATCTTATCCGAAGTATGCCCAGCGTACCCCGGTGCATGAACCCCTCGGACTCGAGTGCCTCGCATACGTAAGTGATGACGTTTTTTGGCACTACGCCCCACGTAGCTAAGCATTACGCCCAACGTAATGCGAGGGTTCAACCCTATAAATACCTAGTGAGGGCAGCCGACCTTCTTGCTCATTTTCTCTTCTCTCTCTCTCTCTCCCATTTTACCTCGTTTTTCGTGTAAGAAATATCCTAAAGCCCCGGTATCATTCCCGAGCCCCGAAGCAAGTCCTGAAGCCCAAGAGATCCAGAGAAGTGCAATTCCAGAGCCGAAGCTCTCCCCGCGAGAAGCCAATTTTTGTGAAGGTCTTCCAGATCTACCGTAGAATACTACTTCTATAAGCCGTAGTGCTGTCCGATCATCTTCTGATCAAGTGAGTATATAGTTACTTTCTTCTAACACATAAATATAAAGTATTAACTATGAAATACGTGCTATGTGTTATATATTATTTGTCTATTTGAGATGAGCTTGGAATTGATGTTTTTATATGGGTGTTAAATGATTTAAATTGTGTTTGCAATTATATCTACAAAAAATGTTGGGTAGAACATGGGTAGATGGAGTAGTTGGTGATGATGCGACTTCGTACCTATTAAGTAAGCCTTGGTGACGATGTGACTTCGTGCCTATTAAGTAAACCCTAGCGACTATGCGACTTAGTGCCTATCGAGTAAACCTTGGTGACGATGTGACTTCGTGCCTATTGAGTAAACCCTGGTGACTATGCGACTTAGTGCCTATCGAGTAAACCTTGGTGACGATGTGACTTCGTGCCTATTGTATAAACCCTGGTGACTATGGAGTTAGCGCCAATTGCATGAACCTTGGTGACTATGGAGTTAGCGCCTATTGTATGAACCTTGGTGACTATGGAGTTAACGCATGTTAAAGTGAACCTTGGTGACTATGGAATTAGCGCTTGTTGAGTAAACCTTTGCGACTATGGAGTTAGCGCTTGTTACATAAACCTTGGTGACTATGGAGGTAGCGCCTGATAGTTATGGATTTAGTATCTGATAGATAAAATTTGGCAGCAATGGATTTCGTGCCAATTCCTTAGGTAAATCCTTAGGAATGAATGAATGAAGGATAATGGATTCTTAGGGTAAACCCTTGAGAAAATAAAAGAGATATGGGGATGGGTATTTAGGTTGATTGTTTGATAATTGAATATAATAAATGTATTATTGTGGGTTGAAAACCCTATATGCTCACCAGGCTCCCAAGCCTGACCCACTCAGTTTTCTTTGCATTACATGTAATGGCACAAGGGTATAAGTTGGTGGACTTGACGAGAGATTTTCGATTATAGATCAGTAGTTATAAATAACTGTTGTAAGGTCTATTGTATACTGTTTATGCTTTTGGTCTGTATCAGAACATGACATCCTGAGATTTTGTTATTTAATGAAAATACATTTCTTTAAAGAAATGCTTTTGATAAATTCTTATCACATTTTGTTTTGGGAACAAATTCTGCAACCGTTTTCTTTAAAAGATGACTCTGATTTTAAAACAAAGCATAAACGAATCGGTCTTTTCTGGCCGTGATTTTGTGGATGTCACAGTTGGTATCAGAGCATTAGTTTAAGCGAACTAGGATTTTGTAGGAAATTTCAGGACTTAAACTTAAAATGCTAAGTAATGATTATGAGGAGTGTGTCTAAAATACGTTAGGTAGTACACCTAAATTGACACAAGCACTAGTTTATTTTAGGAATGATGCCTAAAATGCTTTTATGTGCTAAATGCTATATGATATTATTTGTTCGGATCTATGGTCGGTTGTCGACCGGGTCTGGAAACCTGATGTGTTTAGGATTCTAAGCGTACGACTACGGTATTAGAACTAGCATGTAAATGTTTCGGAGTGATAAGGAAATTTATATGTCTATCGTAAATAAAGCTTTCTTATCTTAAATTCTCCCCCGATACACCAAACGTCTGCTTGGGTGTACAAAGCGTTATGGTGAAGACTCGTAGAGAATTGAGTAAATGGAAGAAATAAATGGCTTATGATAGTGAATGACACCTATCAAAAGATATCGTAAAGAGTGGTATCTTTCCATTAGAATATGTCTGATAAAATAACGAAACGTTTAGAGGAGCACGGTACGTCTGAAGTACACCTTCGATTGGCAAGATGATGGAACGATTGGTGTAATTCTTGAAGTTGTCCCATCATCTGGAATTCCATCACCAACCGATTTGAAGTAGAATTGATGACTGAAGATACACATTCATATGTGTTAAATTGTTTTGTGATTTTAGGACTTGGGGACTGCGAGACAATACTTGGGACGAGTATGAGTAGGTGTGAATAGTAGTAGAGATCTATACTACTGGAAGCACAAGATTCGCACTTGGCTCAGGGAAAGTCGCAAGGTTACCAAGAAGCTATTAATTGTTTCCGTTTTATTCAAGCATGTCATTACCATTGTTTCGGTAATGACTAGTAAGATAGTTGTTATTCCGACCCTAGAGGTCATATCAAATTGAGTCCGACTACGATGAGAGGTCATCGGGACACGACCCATCGATCTATTACAATAGATAAAGGAATGTATTTATCCTAACAAGAAGAAGGAGTCCACAATAAGGATTTATTTTGTAACTTGAAGGTTACGATTGAAAGTCCAACATAGGATGAAGAGCAGATGAAAGATTGAGCATCACGGTTATTACTTAGGATGGAAAGATAACGTATGGAGTCAGTATACGAATCCTATTTTGTTGATGATTTCGGGACGTAATCATCCTAAAGGGGGAGATAATTGTAACGCCCGTAGATTAGAGCTAGTCAATTTAAGGACAATAAACGTCAAAAATGACTTTTTGATGGAAGATTATTTTGAATGAATAATCTTAACTAAGTTTTTGTATATGTTACAAGGATTCCGTACATATAAAGAACGCTGAAATCCGAGTTATATCGAAGAAGTTATGAATTTATAACGGAGTTTTCCTGTCCCGGCCTACTAAAAATAAATAATAAAAAATAAATTCAAAATTAGCCGACGGAGTTTAAACGAAAGTTGTAGAGCATAGTCTCACCTACGCGTGGATATAAAGAACGTCGAAAACGGAGTTCGTATGAGGAAGATATTAATTTTTAAAGTTTATTAAATAATTAAAATATATATTTAATCTTTAATTCGGATGTATATCCGAAGGAGTCATTGATCTTATCCGATGTATGCCAAGCATACAGGCGTACGCCCAACGTACCCCGGTGCATGAACCCCTTGGACTCGAGTGCCTCGCATACGTAAGCGATGATGTTTTTTGGCACTACGCCCCGCGTAGCTAAGCATGACGCCCAACGTAATGCGAGGGCTCATCCCTATAAATACCTTGCGAGGGCAGCCGGCCTTCTTGCTCATTTTCTCTTCTCTCTCTCCCGTTTTACCTCGTTTTTCATGTAAGAAATATCCCGAAGCCCCGATATCATTCCCGAGACCCGAAGCAAGTCCCGAAGCCCTGAAGATCCCGAAAAGTGCAATTCCCAAGCCGAAGCTCTGCCCGCGAGAAGCCAATTTTTGTGAAGATCTTCCAGATCTATCGAAGAATACTACTTCTACAAGCAGTAGTGCTGTCCGATCATCTTCTGATCAAGTGAGTGTATACTTACTTTCTTCTAACACATAAATATAAAGTATTAGCTATGAAATACATGCTATGTGTTATATATTATTTGTCTATTTGAGATGGGCTTAGAATTGATGTTTTTATATGGGTGTTAAATGATTTAAATTGTGTTTGTAATGATATCTACAAAAAATGATGGGTAGAACGTGGGTAGATGGAGTAGTTGGTGACGATGCGACTTCGTACCTATTGAGTAAGCCTTGGTGACGATGTGACTGCGTTCCTATTAAGTAAACCCTGGAGACTATGCGACTTAGTGCCTATCGAGTAAACCTTGGTGACTATGTGACTTCGTGCCTATTGAGTAAACCCTGGCGACTATGCGACTTAGTGCCTATCGAGTAAACCTTGGTGACGATGTGACTTCGTGCCTATTGTATAAACCCTAATGACTATGATGTTAGTGCCTATTGAGCAAACCCTGGCGACTATGCGACTCAGTGCCTATCGAGTAAACCTTGGTGACGATGTGACTTCGTGCCTATTGTATAAACCCTGGTGACTATGGAGTTAGCGCCTATTGTATGAACCTTGGTGACTATGGAGTTAGCGCGTATTGTATAAACCCTGGCGACTGTGGATTTAGCGCCTGTTAAAGGGAACCTTGGTGACTATGGAATTAGCGCTTGTTGAGTAAATCTTGGCGACTATGGAGTTAGCGCTTGTTACATAAACCTTGGTGACTATGGAGTTAGCGCCTGATAGCTATGGATTTAGTATCTGATAGATAAACTTTGGCAGCAATGGATTTCGTGCCAATTCCTTAGGTAAATCCTTAGGAATGAAGGAATGAAGGATAGTGGATTCTTAGGGTAAACCCTTGAGAAAATAAAAGAGATATGGGGATGGGTATTTGGGTTGATTGTTTGATAATTTAATATAATAAATGTATTATTGTGGTTTGAAAACCCTATATGCTCACCAGGCTCCCAAGCCTGACCCACTCAGTTTTCTTTGCATTACAGGTAATGGCACAATGGTATAAGTTGGTGGACTTGACGAGAGATTTTCGATTATAGATCAGTAGTTATAAATAACTGTTGTAAGGTCTATTTTATACTGTTTATGCTTTTGGTCTGTATTGGAACATGACATCCTGAGATTTTGTTATTTAATGAAAATACATTTCTTTAAAGAAATGCTTTGATAAATTCTTATCACATTTTGTTTTGGGAACAAATTCCGCAACTGTTTTCTTTAATAGATTACTCTGATTTTAAAACAAAGCATAAACGAATCGGTCTTTTCTGGCCGTGATTTTGTGGATGTCACAGTTGGTATCAGAGCATTAGTTTAAGCGAACTAGGATTTTGTAGGAAATTTCAGGACTTAAACTTAAAATGCTAAGTAATGATTATGAGGAGTGTGTCTAAAATACGTTAGGTAGTACACCTAAATTGACACAAGCACTAGTTTATTTTAGGAATGATGCCTAAAATGCTTTTATGTGCTAAATGCTATATGATATTATTTGTTCGGATCTATGGTCGGTTGTCGACCGGGTCTGGAAACCTGATGTGTTTAGGATTCTAAGCGTACGACTACGGTATTAGAACTAGCATGTAAATGTTTCGGAGTGATAAGGAGATTTATATGTCTATCGTAAATAAAGCTTTCTTATCTTAAATTCTCCCCCGGTACACCGAACGTCTGCTTGGGTGTACAAAGCGTTATGGTGAAGACTCGTAGAGAATTGAGTAAATGGAGGAAATGAGAGGCTTATGATAGTGAATGACACCTATCGGAAGATATCATAAAGAGTGGTATCTTGCCATTAGAATATGTCTGATAAAATAACGGAACCTTTAGAGGAGTACGGTACGTCTGAAGTACACTTTCGATTGGAAGGATGATGGAACAATTGGTGTAATTCTTGAAGTTGTCCCATCGTCTGGAATTCCATCACCAACCGAGTTGAAGTAGAATTGATGATTAAAGATACGCATGGAAGAAGTCCTAGTAGAGTCTAGGCAAATTTTTATGATTAATTGGACACATTCATATGTGTTAAATTGTTTTGTGATTTTAGGACTTGGGGACTGCGAGACAATACTTGGGACGAGTGTGAGTAGGTGTCAATAGTAGTAGAGATCTATACTACTGGAAGCACAAGATTCGCACTTGGCTCAGGGAAAGTCGCAAGGTTACCAAGAAGCTATTAATTGTTTCCGTTTTATTCAAGCATGTCATTACCATTGTTTCGGTAATGACTAGTAAAATGGTTGTTATTCCGACCCTAGTGGTCATATCAAATTGATTCCGACTACGATGAGAGGTCATCGGGACACGACCCATCGGTCTATTACAATAGATAAAGGAATGTATTTATCCTAAGAAGAAGAAGGAGTCCACAATAAGGATTTATTTTGTAACTTGAAGGATACAATTGAAAGTCCAACATAGTATGAAGAGCGGATGAAAGATTGAGCATCACGGTTATTACCTAGGATGGAGAGATAATGTATGGAGTCATTATACAAATCCTATTTCGTTGATGATTCCGAGACGTAATCATCCTAAAGGGGGAGATACATGTAACGCCCGTAGATTAGGGCTACTCAATTTAAGGACAATAAACGTCAAAAATGACTTTTTGATGGAAGATTATTTTTGTCACACCCCCGAACCAGACGGCGGAAACGTCCGGGGGCTGTTGTGACTCAATTGAATACCATCACAATGAATATACATGAAACATAACATCATTCATCACCAACATTTGAATATTACAACTGATAGCGTTTACATTCAGTACATAGTCTCAAAACATTACATTCTCAAGAATAGATTGTTCGATACTAATTAAACAACAGTAAAACATCATAGAGTACAATTCTTCCTTCACTTTATCTGTTACCTGAGAATACAAGTATTTTGAAAAACGTCAACATTTGAAATGTTGGTGAGTTCATAAGTAATGTTTGAAATATAGTGGTTTGTATTGTTTGAAAATCACCAGAAAATCCGATATTTTCTGAAAAGAACTTAGTATAAAAAGTGTGAAGATCCATAAGTATGCTTGTTTGTTTCCATAAATGTAAGAGTACGATTTGTAAAACTCGGTATGTAGTTCGAAGGTGTATTAATTGAAAACCCTAGGAAAACCCGACGTTTTCCCATTACTTTGCATTAAATAATTTTATGTTTCGTTATTTCGTTACGACAAGTGTATTCGTTACGACAGGTGTATTCGTTACGACAGGTGTATTCGTTGAGCTCCGGAGACGTTGGATTGACAGTGGGTTGTGAATTGTTGTAACGTACGTTAATGAAAACGACCAGTTGACAACCGTACAAACGATCCCTTAGGCGTCGCTCGCACTTATTCACATAACCCAACCCCTCGGACTCATGTAGCCCTATGACTGAGGGGAAAAAGAAGGTGTGAAGCCCCCGGTAATTCCCTACGTCGTTCAAGGCTATAGTGAATGCGAAGGGCCCTTAGCCCAACTCGCATTGGTGAATTCTCGACTTCGCTAGCAGTACCGAAGGACCCTTGGGGACCAGCAGCACGTTGCCATTGAAAGTCCTTTTACGCTGTGTTGGATCATGTAAGACCCAACAACTCGTAAGGTTGATGTCTTCGGGCCTAAAGATCAGGTCATTGGGCTAGCTAGGCCCAACAAACAAGATTTTACACTTTTGGGCCCAAAGATGGTGTATCGACGTCTGTGCACTCTCACGTGTGTATTGAATTCCCAAATTTTCCGTGTATGAATCGAGTTGTCGTCGTGTTAGTAGTTTCGGATTTGTTATTGATTCGAGACCGAATCAATTCGTTTGATAACGATTTTTGGTGTTGTTGTGTATTGTAATTCGTCGGTAGTCGCAGTGTCAATATTTAATCACAACGGATGTATTGAATTAACATTGAAAATTTTCTATTTACAGCCCCTCTTTATTTTGTAAATTTACTTTTTCAACCCTTTGAATAAATTAATTTCCGGTTTAGTCCTTAAACCATTTTTCTTGGCATTCTAACACCAAAACTTATTGAAATTGTTATTTTTTAGCACATTTTTAGTTGAAAACAGTTTTAGTCCCTCAAAATACAGTTTTCTCGGCTGTAACCTCTCTTTTTCGCAATTTTTACACTTTTGGCCCAAATTGGAAAATTTTTGCAACTTTGGTCCTTTTTAATTATGAAAAGCATTTTTAACCTTTGAAAAGGACTTGGAACACTAGTAGTCCACTGTTTTATGGAAAAACACATCTTCAGCCCCTCAAATTGGAGCATATTGGGCCCTATTGGGCCGAAAATGTCATTTTTAGCCCATTGAGCTTGAAATTTATATTTTTAATCCTCTAAAAGAGTATATTTCCAGAAAATACTTTATTGAAACTGTTTTGACTCATCTCACCCATCAGAATTCGTAATATGTCATTTTGGGCCCTTTAACTTTATATTTTTAACATTTTGTGTCCAAAAATGAGTTTTTAGCCCAAAGAAGATGTTATTAAGCCACTTAGCTATTTTTCTTGGAATACTTTGTATGTAGAAATATAATTGATGCTAGTATCATTTAACATAAAGTATATCTCGATTTTTAAGGGCTTATGACTAGATCCAACATCATAATCACACAAAAACACACATATAAGCATAGAAATCATACAAGGCATACAAATAATGATAGATCTACACATTTGCTTGTATTCCCCCCCCCCCCACAAAACTTATAAAAAACGAAAATAAGGGGGTATGAAGCTCACCTTTGCTTTGAGGTTTCGGTTTTGTAGAAGAGATGAAGAGATTTTTGGTTTCTTGCAAGCTTTCTTGAGTAGATCTTGAACTTAGATGGTTCTAAGAACATGATCCACAAAGATATGGGTGTAAGAGGAGATTTTTGAAGAGATCAAGAAGTTAAATCATAGATCTAAGTAAGAACTTACCCAAGTTGATGATTTTGGTGAAGAATCCTCTTGAAAACACCCTAGATCTTCGAAATTTTGGATGGAAGGAAAGGTTGTTCTTGAGAGAATATTGGTTAAGTTGGAGAAGAGAGATAGATTAGAGAGAGAGAGAGAGAGATGGCCGAGAGTTAGAGAAGAGTGGGAGTAAGAGGCATAGGGTTTGACTTATGTTGGTGTGATGGGTGCATGAATACATGCACTCTTGCATGGATATCCATCATATAAAAATTAGGTGTCATTTGTTGGATATTTCTTTATTCCCATTTTTTTTTTGTTAAATTGTGTTGGGCCAAAATTTTGGGCTAGGAGGAAGGAGGGTGAATTAGTTTAGCCCAATTCTTTCTTTGGATCGAAATTATGGAGCCCATAAAGAAAATTTTCGACCCATTGGGCCTTTAGGGCAGTTCTCGGCCCAATAGGTCCATGAGAAAGGTGTGGGTCATTCTAGGCCCATTAAAGCCCAAAATACTATATCTTAATGAATGTGAGTTCGAACAAGGCCCAACTTAAGGCTCTTAGCTTAAAAGAATTAAGTTGAGGGTTTATTGGCCCATTACGTCCAATAAGAGAATCATAGTCCATAATGAACTTGAGTCGGGATGTCTAGGGTTTCCAACCCTTATTTAAACATATGAGATATATTTGAATGAGAGTGGAGTATGATATTCCTTTAGAGTAAAAGTTATTACACTAGGTGAATGATTGCATGAGAGTAGAATTTCCTAGCAAAAATGCTAGTTGTGACAATTTTGAATGAATAATCTTAACTAAGTTTTTGTATATGTTACAAGGATTCCGTACATATAAAGAACGCTGAAATCCGAGTTATATCGAAGAAGTTATGAATTTATAACGGAGTTTTCCTGTCCCGGCCTACTAAAAATAAATAATAAAAAATAAATTCAAAATTAGCCGACGGAGTCTAAACGAAAGTTGTAGAGCATAGTCTCACCTACGCGTGGATATAAAGAATGTCAAAAACGGAGTTCGTATGAGGAAGATATTAATTTTTGAAGTTTATTAAATAATTAAAATATATATTTAATCTTTAATTCGGATGTATGTCCGAAGGATTCATTGATCATATCCGATGTATGCCAAGCATACAGGCGTACGCCCAGCGTACCCCGGTGCATGAACCCCTCGGACTTGAGTGCCTCGCATACGTAAGCGATGACGTGTTTTGGCACTACACCCCGCGTAGCTAAGCATTACGCCCAGCGTAATGCGAAGGTTCATCCCTATAAATACCTTGCGTGGGCAGCCGACCTTCTTGCTCATTTTCTCTTCTCTCTCTCTCCCGTTTTACGTCGTTTTTCATGTAAGAAATATCCCGAAGCCCCGGTATCATTCCCGAGACCCGAAGCAAGTCCCAAATCCCCGAAGATCCCGAGAAGTGCAATTCCCGAGCCGAAGCTCTGCCCACGAGAAGCCAATTTTTGTGAAGATCTTCCAGATCTATCGAAGAATACTACTTCTGCAAACAGTAGTGTTGTCCGATCATCTTCTGATCAAGTGAGTGTATACTTACTTTCTTCTAACACATAAATATAAAGTATTAGCTATGAAATACATGCTATGTGTTATATATTATTTGTCTATTTGAGATGGGCTTAGAATTGATGTTTTTATATGGGTGTTAAATGATTTAAATTGTGTTTGTAATGATATCTACAAAAAATGATGGGTAGAACGTGGGTAGATGGAGTAGTTGGTGACGATGCGACTTCGTACCTATTGAGTAAGCCTTAGTGACGATGTGACTGCGTTCCTATTAAGTAAACCCTGGAGACTATGCGACTTAGTGCCTATCGAGTAAACCTTGGTGACTATGTGACTTCGTGCCTATTGAGTAAACCCTGGCGACTATGCGACTTAGTGCCTATCAAGTAAACCTTGGTGACGATGTGACTTCGTGCCTATTGTATAAACCCTGATGACTATGATGTTAGTGCCTATTGTATGAACCTTGGTGACTATGGAGTTAGCGCCTATTTTATGAACCCTGGTGACTATGGAGTTAGCGTCTGTTAAAGTGAACCTTGGTGACTATGGAATTAGCGCTTGTTGAGTAAACCTTGGCGACTATGGAGTTAGCGCTTGTTACATAAACCTTGGTGACTATGGAGTTAGCGCCTGATAGCTATGGATTTAGTATATGATAGATAAACTTTGGCAGCAATGGATTTCGTGCCAATTCCTTAGGTAAATCCTTAGGAATGAATGAATGAAGGATAGTGGATTCTTAGGGTAAACCCTTGAGAAAATAAAAGAGATTTAAGGATGGGTATTTGGGTTGATTGTTTGATAATTGAATATAATAAATGTATTATTGTGGTTTGAAAACCCTATATGCTCACCAGGCTCCCAAGCCTGACCAACTCAGTTTTCTTTGCATTACAGGTAATGACACAAGGGTATAAGTTGGTGGACTTGATGAGAGATTTTGGATTATAGATTAGTAGTTATAAATAACTGTTGTAAGGTCTATTTTATGCTATTAATGCTTTTGGTCTGTATCGGAACATGACATCCTGAGATTTTGTTTTTTTTAATGAAAATACATTTCTTTAAAGAAATGCTTTGATAAATTCTTATCACATTTTGTTTTGGGAACAAATTCCGCAACTGTTTTCTTTAAAAGATTACTCTGATTTTAAAACAAAGCATAAACGAATCGGTCTTTTCTGGCCGTGATTTTGGGGATGTCACACTGGATGATAGACGTATGTTGGGCATACATCCAGTTCGTTGGGCATACGTCGAGAGACTCCGCATTCATTTACTCTATTACGCTGGGCGTACCCAGCCAAACACGTGCCTGCATGGGACGTCTTTGCCAAACTTTCCCCTTAGGGACCATTGATGCCAATAACTTCAAATTACAATATCTCCTTTATCCTAAGTCCGTTCCCGGCGAACTGTATATCCACGTAAAGGTGGCGAGAAGCCCTACACTTCTAGAAACACACCCCCGTCCGAAACCTTATTGAATGAAACCGATTGCCCATAAAAGACCGAGACGCCCCTACTCTTGATCTCGGGAATCCATAAATAATTACTTTTAGAACGGGGCGTTACACTTGGAATGTGCAATCTTTGTAATAATGACCAGTCCTTCTACACTTATAACAGGTCACTTCCCCGTCGCATCTCCCAAAGTGCTTCTTCCTGCACTTATCGCACCATTTTCTTCATTGTTACCTCTAGAGCTCTTGTTTTTGGGGTCGGACTTTAAGAATTTACTCTTCTTATCGAAGTTCGGGAGTCCTTCACTCTTCCTCTTCTCGACAACTTCAGTCTTATCGATGGTTCTTCTTTTGATCATGTCTTCTATAGACCATGCAGTCTAGATAGTTGCCTCAAAGGTATGTGCATGTTTAGCTGGCACAGAGAACTCCCATGGAAGTCCATTGGCATACCTATCGATCTTTGCTAATTCATCCGGAACAATACACAGGCCAAACTCTATTTTTCCAGTGAAAGCATTATACACTCATCAGCAAACATGCCTCCCTTTTTAATGTTAGGAGTTGGTTCTCTAACTCCAATATATTTTATGCTGAGTAGAACTTGAGTTTGAAGTGGGTCAAGATGTAATATCCCAAAAATTTCAACAAATTTAAACTTTTCAAAATGATCCTTTTGCTAATAAAATGTTTACAAAAATAGTGTTCTCAAACATTAATTGAAAATCAGAGTTTCCCAAGGTCTAATCTGTTGTAAAACCAAAGATGTGTACGGTCATGCCTTTGCCTTGCCACTCCGATCATCTGAAGAACCTGAAACCATAAACAAAACGGTAAGCACAAAGCTTATTGAGTTTCCCCCAAAGTACCACCACATAAAACAAAGCATAAACGCAAACGCTTATGCCTGGCCCAATCAGCCTTGGGCTAGAATACCAGGCATGTCTACAATAGGTCCAGTCATCATCAGGATGGAATACACTCGTATCATATGCATGTTGGCCCAATCAGCCTCGGGTTGGAATACCAATATGTCAGGTCCAATTAACCATCAGATTGAAATACCTAGGGTTTTTTGGCCTACCGCCTCAACCCTACCGCTCCTACCGAGCCTCCGTGCCTACTGCTTACAGCCGGCCTGTACTAGGTATCTTAGCCTACCGCACAAAGCAGGACCGCCTCAACCCAACCCACACAATATGTCGACATATAAACAATCATGGTCAAGTAGGCACATAATACAAACAAAAAACAATCATACAACTCGCTACTACCTACTAATCCTCTCATAACATACAGTCCTGCTACCAGATAACCCACATAGAATGCATAACCATAAGTAACCATAGGTGAGATAGCCACCTGAACAGATAGTCCTAGTATAGAGCCACATCCAAACAAGGAACAGACAAAAGAACCTAGACCAAAAGTTCTCAAGCTATCCTACATAACCATCGATAGTCCCTAAGGGCACTCCATAGATGATAACCAACAAGCACATATAACATACAGTTCTACAGGTTATTGCCACAAAACAACATACTCAATAACAGGAGACAGATCTAACTGATCACTATAGCATATCAACATACTCAATACTAGAACACAGATCAAACAGATAACTACAGCATAACAACATACTCAATACCAAAACACAGATCTAATAGATCACCACATCATTACAACATACTCAATACTAGAACACAAATCTAGCAGATCACTACAGCATACCCAATACCAGAACAAAGATCTAATAGATCACTACAACATAACAACATACTAAATATCAACAATCCAAGGAAAGCATAACTGTATATACTCAGAGGTGAGATAGTCACCCTATCACACCCCCAAACCAGAACGGCAGAATCGTTCGAGGGCGGATGACTTCATGTAGTATCATAACAGTTGAATAAATAGTAAAGAAAGCAAACACAACCATCATAAATATAATTTAAAAAGTTACATTGTTGATTGTATCATATGTTTCAAAAGAAATTACATTATGATGATAAAATAAGTTTGAAGTTGGCGCCTTAGCCTCCCTTCCCAAAAGCAGTTGTTACCTGTATTACTGAATCCCTAAGATATACAAGTAGTTTTGAAAAAGTGTCAACAATTAAGTTGGTGAGTTCATAAGCATTTTTGTATAAGAACTGTATGCCTTTTTGTATAAAGTAACTGTATAAAGTAACTGTGTTTGTATCTTGAAAATCCAATATTTTCCATAAATGAATAGTAGTTTTAAATGATTCGAAAATGAAATGCATAAGTATTTTCCATACCTAAAATATTGTAAGTAGATTTATACATGTATATATAATCACTAAGGCATTTGATAGCCTCGTAAATCAAATGTTTTAATACTTCAAATGAGTTTTATAACCGTACTATTGACCAGACTGCCTGTTACAACGTTCTTTAGGCGTTGGAATGATATGACATTTGTCACCCCAGACCTGCCGGTCCAACTGCAGCTAACAGTTTCGGTGTGGGATTGTCAATCCCATATAGATCTATACACAAGTATCATGCTCTCCCTACAAGAGATTATGGTATATAATACATGACTTAAAATGCGCACGTGAAAGTACATGAAGTCAAATGTCTCATAAAGTTTGTATCAAATAGAGTTACATATGAAAAGTCCATTGTTCTTGTAAATTTAAGTTTTCCCTTTCTATAGTGTTTATAGAGTGTAACATATCATGAATATCTCATAAACTATACCTATTATAGTTTTCCAAAAATGTATTTCATTTGCATGATAAACCTTAATGTGTTATTAACTTTGTATGTAAAGTATAACATTTGTAATAATGTTATTCTATGTATTTAACATCTATACATCAAATGTAGATAAAGTATTTGAAGCTGTATGTAACGATTTGCATTTTAACATAAGTTTTTCTTGCGTTTCACTTGTATTTCTCCCCCTAAAATATAGTAAAAACGTGAAAATATGGGGGGTATGAACTCACCTAGAAAGATTGATGATTTGAAGAAAACGAGACTTTTCTCGGGCAGCACTTCGATCGGAAGGAAGTGAGTTTCTCGGGTATTTCGGAGCTTCGGACCTTCGTCAGGACTTGGATACGTAATCAGGGCATCGGGGTAGTCTCGAGGGGCTTGGAAGTGAAAAAGTGGGAGAGAAATGGTGTGAATTAGCAATTTGAGTCGGCACCCTCACATCCTTATTTATAGGGGTGGAGGCAGCCTCGTACGATGGGCGTACTCCAAAGTATGTGGGGCGTACCTCGTCCGTAGCTCGTACACTGGGTGTACCCTCGTACGTGAGGCGTACTTCATGCATGACGCCTTCCTCTTTTGCCGGACTTCGGATGGGACGGGGGTAGAGGGCGTAGGGGAGACGTGGCCGATCCGAGGCCCAGTATTGCGTACGCTGGGCGTACCCCCCTCGGTTTGAGCCACAATCTTCTAAAATGCGTAACTTTCGCATACGAGCTCCGTTTTAATGTTCTTTATATCCACACGTAGGTGAGAATATAATCTACAACTTTCATTTAGACTTTATTGGCAAATTTTGAGTTTATTTTTAATTATATATTTTTAATAGGCCGTGATAGGAAAAGACCGTTAAAATTCATAACTTCTTCATCCGATGTCCGTTTTCGTCTGTCTTTTTACCGTTATACTACTATTGTCGAGATATTCAACTCTCATTTAGGTTGTGTCGGATAACTATCACTCGATCTCTACTTCGAGTTTTTAGCTGTCTACCGCTACTCCGAAACTTAGAAAAATCCTAACTTCCTCATACGAAGTCAGATTTGGACGTTCTTTTTATGTATGTTCACGGTTTAAGGATATCCACAACATTTGTTTAGATACTTAAGCCTAAAAAGTATTTTAGACCTGGTCGACACATAAGGTTTCCAGATCTGGTCGACAACAGACCATAGATTCGAACAAATAATGGCATATATGGAAAACATATAGCATTTAGCACATGCAAGTATTTTAGGCATCTTTACTAAAATATATTAGTGCTCATGTCTAAAATATGGTAGACACTCATCTCATAGCATTCTAAGTTTAAGTCTAGAAATCCTACAAATTCCTAGTTCGCTTAAACTAATGCTCTGATACCAACTGTGACATCCACATTTTTCTCGGCCAGAAAAGACCGATTTAGTTTATGCTTTTAAAATAAAATCAGAGTAATTTTCCAAAAGATGTTGCATAATTTGTTCCCAAAACAAAATATAATAAAAATTTATCAAAACATTTCTTAAAGAAATATATTTTCATTATATAACAAAACCTTGGGATGTCATGTTCCGATACACACCAAAAGCATAAACAGTACATTATAAGCCTTACAACAGATATTTACATCTACTGGCCTATAATCCAAAAATCCATCATCATCATCCAACTATGCTCCGGGTCCACTACCTGTAATACAGAAAGTTGAATGGGTCAGGCTTGGGAGTCTGGTGAGCATATAGGGTTTTCAACCCACAAATAATAATAAATTTATTAATTTCATCAACCAATAATAAATTTATTAATTTCATCAAACAACAATAACCCTGATTACCCGTTCCTGTTATCCTCACTTTACGTCCCTAAACACCTTTCATAAGGGACCTAGTCTAAGGATTTTCATCAGCGTGATAACATTGCTTTAGGGATTCCTCAACAATTTATGTCAAATAAGGCAACCATGTGGGGGGATGGAGTATACCAATGAACACTAAGTTCACAAACACCTGCAGGTTGCGAGCCTGCTAGCGTTCTGCTGGATAAGGTCCGTGGTCGTCATCTATACTCCGCTAGATGACTGAAACAATAACAATATCGAGGCATCTCATCATAACACGTATTTTAAAAAATATATATACAGTTTAAAACTTGTATAAAATATCTATTTAACACCCATCTCAAATAAACAAACAATATAATTACACATAACACATATTTTAAAAAAAAATACTTCATACCTATGTGTAAGATGAAAGTGACTATACACTCACATGATTTAACGATAATCAGGCAACACTTCGTTTCTTAAAAGGATCTTTTCCGATAAAACCGGGATGTTTTCCTAAAAACCAAGCTTCACGCGGGCAGAGTTTAGTCTCGAAAAACTCTTTTCTCGGGATCTTCGGGCTCTCCAGTCTTGCTTACGATGCTAGGATGATACTCTAGGCTTGAGGGTATTTATTGTAGGTAAAAAGAAAGTAGAAGGTGAAAGAAATGAAAATTGTAAACAAATTTCGGATGGCCTTGCATTCTATTTATAGTGGCTGATGCCTCGAATTACGCTGGGCGTAATAACCTGGTACGCGGGGCGTACTTCATCAACAACCATTACGCTGGGCATACATCGAGTACACTGGGCGTATAAATGGATCATCTCGGACTCGTCAAGGCTACGAACACGCATCTATCATGCGAATGAGTAGGCGACGTGGCCAACTTCGGACCGATACACGAGTACGTTGAGCGTACTTCGAATTTTCAAACTTCAAAAATTTGTAACTTTCGTATACGAGCCCTATTTTTGACGTTCTTTATATCAACGTGTAGGTGATACCATGCTCTAAAACTTTCGTTTAGACTCCGTCGGCTAATTTTGATTTAATTTTAAAGTTATATTTTTAACAGACCGGGACAGGAAAAGTCCGTTAAAAATTCATAATTTCTTCATCCGACGTCCGTTTTCGTCTGTCTTTTTACCGTTGAACTACTATCAACAAGATCTTCGATTCTCATTTAGGTTGTTTCGGCTAAAAATCACTCGATCCAAAATTCGAGTTTCGGGCTACATACTGCTATGCCAAATCTTAGAAAAATAATAACTTCCTCATACGAAGTCAGATTTTGACATTTTTTATGCACGCTCTGTAACAACGTAAATTTTCAACAAATTTTTCATTTCAAAATATAGTATTTTTTTATTTCAAAACAAGGCATAAACATTCAAGTGTCATGTCAAAATACAAATCATCTAAATCCCAAGATCACAAAACATCTTTCAGTGTGTACAGATCACGCCGGCGCCTTCCCACGGTCCTCGCTAGTACCTGAAACACATACATAACAACTGTAAGCATAATTGCTTAGTGAGTTCCCCAATATACAACTTACGCACATACGCCTTTCCAAGCCCTGACCATCCGGTCCATGTGTCTCAGGGGACTTCCGTCCCTGCTGGGTAAACCTTCCGGTCCTACCCACGCCGACCTTCCGGTCCATAACACAACGCCTTCCGGCCCATAACATAATCGCCTTCCGGCCCATAACATAATGCCTTCCGGCCCATATCAAATATATCATACATAGCACATAAAACACACATAACACATATCATATCCGACCTTCCGGTCACACAATCAAACCCTTCCGGGTACAGTATAGTGAGAAGACTCACCTCGTGAATGTCGAAAGCTAGCAAATCCCGAAGTCACTCGTACTCGATCCGCCGAGCTATAATCTCCCTATAATATCATACATCTCTTATTAACACTTTTATCTTCTAAGTTTGACTATCCCTAAGAGGTCAAACATAGGTCAACCCTGGTCAACGGTCAACGGTCAACCTGACCTGACTTGCCGAGTGCTAGGGCGACTCGGCGAGTCTAGACGTCCTCACTAGTTCTCTAAGATTCCCTTTCTACTCGTCGAGTATCCTCCTTGACTCAACGAGTTTCTCCTGGAAGAATCGCGGGGCCACCCCGACTCAACTCGCCGAGTCTGAAGAACAACTCGACGAGTCCCAGTTAATCTTCAAGCTACTCGCCGAGTCTGTTCATCGGACTCGGCGAGTCCATGCCATGCAACCGCTCAAACTGCTTTCTAAGGTCAGAACTGCTCCGACCCTTCCTAGGTCTGGCCTTCCTAGACTCATTCATCACGTAAGGTCCCCATTTCGGTGCTCATAATACACCCCATGATTCCTAATTTACATTTTGACCTAAGGCATAAGGATTCCAATCCAAAACCTCCATTGATTCCCGAAATGCTCAGGCATGGGACATTCTGGACCTCCAAAGGTCCCAATACAAAGTTCCAATCGTTTGGGGGACTAATGCGATACTCAATCTAGCCACAAAAGGGTTCAATAAACCCTAAATCCATATACACATCAACATAGAGGAATGTAACTCGAAATATTACCTGAATAACTTGCTCTCTGTGTCCCCAATCTACAAAACGTGGCTTCCCTTATTGTTCCCTCAACCAAAGCTTCTTCTTCCTTGCAAAACAACACCTCCAAAATCAACAATGGTCTTCAACCTTGCTCCAGGCACTCACAATCGACTTAGGGTTTCTCTCAGAGGGCTAGGGTGGACAATGACGGCCATAAAGTCCCTCATATACGTCCCAAACCTGAACAGTTAGGGTTTTCGCTAAACAGCGCAGACTCGCCGAGTCCATATCCGGACTCGTCGAGTCCAGTCGCGAACCCGCGACCAGTTCCGCGATCCTACTCGGCGAGTCTAGGCTCCAACTCGCCGAGTCCCCTCTTAAAACACCCCAATCATAAATATAACAATACCTGAAATTCCGGGCTGTTACACGCTCTCAGTTTAACGTATACTACGACTATCATTTAGATCGCTAAGGCTAAAAATCACTTTATCATAAATTCACTTTTTACGTCATACAACGTCGTGCCGGTTCTGTCGCGAAACTTCGACATATCATAACTTCTTCGTTATAACTTGGATTTCGGTATTCTTTATATCTCCGGAATCCTTGTTTCAACCACTACAATTTTCTTCACAGATGTCAGGTTTATCTAACATTTATTTTCGACGCTTATTTTTATCCTTAATTCATCATTTCATAATCACTAAGCATAAAACACATAATACTCAAATAATACATCTTTATTAGTTCAAAACAAATTACAAAGGTTGAGCTAGACTATTACATCACCATTAATGCCTAGCCTAGAAACACGGGCGTTACAACTGCCCCCTCAATCCAAACATGCATTGGCGAGTTCTCTCTTTAGCGAAATTGTTGAGGGCGTGTAAATAGACATTGATATGTCAATTAGACATAAGACAATTTTTGAGTGTCTAAAAGCACCACCCTCTTAAGTTTTTCTTCTTGTTATCCTAATAGACGGTTTCGACCAACATATGTTGCCCCGTATAGTATCAGACTATCCTTAAGTATCGCCTCGTGATCCCTTTATTTTCTATTGATGAGATATGCTCAGTTTATCATAAAGCCTGCTCATACTCCATTGGAGACTATGCAATACATTATCAAGAGCTCCTAGGCTTTAAGTACCGATATGATATGGTTATGGATGTTCTTTGACATATTAAAAAGGGCCAGGTTTTAGCTAAGAAATAAGCACCTGTGAACTTCTTGACTGATCTGTTGGATGGAAGATCAATACTTAGACCGACAAATATTTTGTTTTTTGGGTGGATAAAAGAGAAGCATGCTTGTGTAGATCTAGCAGGAATTCCCCTTAGTGGGCTTGAGTAGCGAGGGTTTCATTGCAGGTCAAGCTGCTTTAAAAACGACCTCAAGTAAAGTGGTCAAACACGAAAAAAGCTTGTATTAATAATCAACACGTATTTATACAATTTTCTTTTGATACATTTGATTTCCTAGCACTTGAAGAATTGCACATTCTCAAACGAGTGCAACAGGTCATGCATTCTGATGTTACGACCCAAAGATCCATGAACGTAGTATTTAAAAGAGTTGGTTTTACAATCTATAAATGGATAACAACACAACTTGTTGTCCGTTTGATTTCCATCTCGTGACAATTTTATATAGAAATAACAATTGTAATAAATTTTTATATGACTTTTGTCAATTTCAATTTAATTATCATCGTACGAGTGAGATGACAAACGGACAACAAGCTGTGCTGCTAAACCTTTTTGTATGGTAAAACTAATTTTTTTAAAGACAACATCCATAGATCTAGGAGATATAACATTGTTATGCATAATCCGTTGTACTCTATTAAGAAACTTCACAACGTCCGACACGAAAAAACCAAACGTCTGAAATACATATGGAGTGTTTATAATTTTTTTTGGTTTGTTTATATACCCTAGTTTGTATTTCGAGGTCAAGCATTGAATCTTCCAAAATGTAGTGTTTAAACGTTTCCGAAATAATTTGGGCCAATCTACATAAAAAGATCCATGTGAGTCATTGTCAATAGTGATTAGTGAACAGTCAAATCTCCAAAGACAGGCCCATCGAGAAGGTTGATGAAGGGAAAACCGGCAAGATCAATTACCATTTACGAATCATCATCACATTCACCTCTTCCCCCGTTAATTGGAGAAGTCAATTCCATTTCCAACCACCATCATGTCATGGTTGCCTCGCTCAATTGCTAATTCTCTCCTAATCGATGGAGAAGATGAAGATGAAGATGATCGCCCCACCGTGGCAAACGATTACAACAACCACCTCCCTCAATCTCAATCGGTAACAGAACAAGAATTCAACCCAAACCAAGACGGATCAGATCCTCAAACCCTAACAACAGGTCTGAAAGAAGATCTTTCCGAGTTTACAGAATCCTTAGCGCGTCAACTCTGGGGCGTCGCTTCCTTTCTTGCTCCTCCTCCTCCTCCACCTCCGCCACCACTACCACTTCGTCACAGTTCTCGCACAACCCCCAAACCCGATACATCCGCATCTATTCGAAGAGATTCCTCTGACGGTGATAATATCTCGAATTCAATTTGCGAAGATTCGAGATTTGGGGGTGAAACTGGAGTTTCGAATTCATCTATATATCCCAATGATAACAAAGAGGACAACCATACGGATTTTGTTGGTGTTACCGACGAAGTCTTGGCATTCGCCATGAATATAGCACATCATCCTGAGACGTGGTTGGATTTTCCTTTAACAGAAGAAGAAGAACTTGATGGTAATTCAATTGCTTTTAGTTCTGTTTCATATGATATCCTCTTTTACTTTCATTTGCTTGAATTCCAGTCATTCCTAACTGTTCATGTGGAATTGAATATCTGAATACTTGATCTCCCCCAAGAAAAAAATCTATATCTAGCAACAAAACTGAACCAAAAGCCATAGGGCTAAACTTAAGAAATAACAATGTACTTCCATTTATTCTACTTTCTAACACTTTGTACATATAAAATTCTACCTAAATATAAGATTGTACTTTCAATTTTCTTTTTCCTATTATCACTGTGAAAATGCTTTGTATTTCAAATTTCAATGACTGTAATTGGTAGAATCTTCAACTTACAATGAAAGTAAGATGTTACAATAAACAAAGCAATGAACCACTCTGAACATTTTCTTTTCCCATTCTGCAATATCAAATAAAGGTGCAAACTTCTAAAACTTTAACCTATAACACATTCCACCTCCACTGCTATTTTGAAGTCGATAATCATATTACAATCACAAATGAAGATGGATTGATTTTAATTTGAGATATCAACTTTGTAACAAACCATTTTTACAAGATACCAATTTCTAAAATCTTTTTATATCACCAAAAGTTACAATAATACACATTACTCCCAACACAGAAGATTGTATATACATACTTCCAACACAAAAAGATGGAACAGGAACTCATCATGGTCTCTTGTCTGTTTAAACGACAAAAATGCCCTCTAAGACCATCGAAAATAGCTCTGAAAAAGCTTGCACAACTATTTGAGCTGCTATAATGACAAGTATTTTTAATGTTGTTTTATGAATTATTTTTATTTTAAACTTTAATTATAGATTTTGAAATGTCGGACACTCAATGGAACCATGCAAGTTTTGTGGAACATGTAGTACCGAGATTAGCTGCTCTTAGAATCGAACTTTGTCCAATTCACATGAGTGAGAGTTACTTTTGGAAGGTCTACTTTGTTTTATTGCACTCCAGGCTCAATAAACATGATGCCCGTCTTCTATCAACACCCCAGGTATTCATTCTCTGTATCTGTGACTGTGACTGTAACTGTGACTGATGAACTGACTAATTGAATTTACAGATAGTTGCAGCGCGGGCAATGTGGATGAAGGAGTTGCAAATCCAGATGAAGTCGAAACCAGATTTTTTGGAGGGAAATACTTCCCACACATTGAATTGTCATCAAGATTTTAGTGCCACGTCATCGGACTTTGTTTCCACAACAGTTACAGCCGGGAAACAAGGAGTTGTGGAAAAGTATGAGACAAAGGGTGGAGGGGTTCCATCAGTTGAGAGTTTTGGTGATGATGAAGATGATTGGATACATGAAAACAATTCAGAGTTGGATGGATATAATAATTATGGGGTTGATGTTCCTGTTGGAGCCCATGATGACATTTCATTTAGTGATCTTGAGGATGATGACTGTACTCTGCCAATAAGATCCAAGGTTATCTGAGGGGGGTTGTTTGGTTTGTCATTGTTAAAATTACTCAAATACCCCTTTCACCCTAAGGGCATCTCGCCTCTCATTTCTCCGTGTGGATTCCCTCTTCTTGCTCATGGATTCATTCCAATTCCTGCCAAAAATGTCTAAAAAGCAAACGCAAGATTGGATTTGACATGAATTGGAAATCTATTCCATTCCCAAATGTGTTTTGGTTGCAAGTGAGTATGGAATTGAATTACAAAGTCCGATGGATGGACTTCGACATTCCATTCCAATATCATAAAACCCGTGAAATTTTATTCCAAACATACCCTCTTTGTTAAAATTACTTAAATACCCTTTTAATCCTAGAATTTCACAAGTGTGCTTTTCCCTCTTTCTCATGAATTGGAATTTAAATTCCCATTCCAATCATGTATTTGCCTATTTGGTTGCAGCCTTACAGCTACGGAATTGAATTGTGTGGAAATTTATAAAATCATTTAAGCAATGGATTTCGATATTCTATCCTAAAAAGCATGGAATTCAATTCTTCGCATATCGTTCTTGTTAAATTCCATTCCATTTTCTTCCAGCCAAAACCATGACAACATTCAATTCCTACATATCCAAATTCAATGACCCGATTCCGATTCTTTCCAGAACATTCCACCAAGACTACTTCGCAGTCAAAGCATCAAAGGGGTAATATGGTCATCATTTTTTCAGAGATGGAATCTCGACGCAACAAGTGTATAGGATTTCTTTCAGTCCATGTTTCTGTAGAGGTTGTACTCAAACTTATAAGAATTTCTGAATCTGTAAAGATAAGATACACACACAACGAAGATAAGTTCTAGTTTCATTAAAATTGCATTACATTGATCGCAAAATTTATTAAAGAAAAAAAGTTTTAAGGATGATGGCGATTGGAATGGGGTAGCTCTTGGGTGTAGATATAATCAAGATGAGCTTCATCAAATGTCTTCCTCATCAACCATTCCTCTTTCGCCTCCACTTCAACATCCTGCAATTCAATTCAAAATAAACATTGAAAATTGTTAAAATTGTTAAAATCCAAAAAAATTTATCGATCCTCTAAAATTGTTCGGAATAAGAAAATCGGTATTCACTAATTCAGATCGCAATTAAATCCTCTTGTTCAGGTTACTGGCGAGACTGATTCGCTCACATATACTGAAACTTTAATAGGTACAATTTAATGAGATTAAGTTTGTTTGCTAACCTTGAGTTGTGGAGTTGTCACCGGAGAAGTATCCTTGGTCGGCCGAGCAGCGCATTTTAGCATGAAGAAAAGGAGGAGAACCGTCATGAAGAGGCTGCCGACTTTCGCCATCGACGATTGATGCAGAGGTGGATGGTTTTGGGGATGTTTGTATGTTTATATTCAGGCGGTGGTGTTCATGTGATATACGCAACACATGCTCTCCAATCTCCACTCCCTAAAGTTAAAAGATAAAAATGAAAAGTTAAAATTTTTATTTTGGGGAAAACAACAAAGGTAATAATTTTTATTTTATTTATACTTAGGCAAATTTTTTTTATATAATTTACCGTCAAACTTATTAGATTTGTTTAAATATTATCATTGTGATTATCGTAGGTTATTATAATAATATTTAAACGTATAGTCTATCGTGTATAAAAAGAAGTGTAACAGTGAACAAAAGGAAAAATTCATTATCATCCTACATAATTTTCCTTTTTTTTTTAGGATGTTTATAATGGGTTGAAAAAATTTACATATTTAACTTTTTATGATTCAAACATAAACCAAAAATGTAAGGCATATACTCTTCTACGGTTGAGATTGGTCCAAGAAATCTTACTTTGAACTCGGTCTCCGTAGTTACACTTAACACTTCTAGCCAATATGTATTCGAGAAGTAGAACTTGAAGAGAAGTCTTCAAATTAGGTGCACTCAAAATACAACCTCTAAACCCTAGGTTTTTCTATAAAGATACATTAGTTATACACCATTAGTCACGTATGATGCTAGTGACTTGATGAAAAGTTATGTCATCATAAAAGTCTACATAACGAACAATAATAGATAATAGCGACAATGTCATTATTTTGCAAACATGAGTGAACTTTTTATAACAAAATAAAATGTGATGATTTAAAAAAGACAAACCGATGAGAACCAGAAAATTAAGCAAGCAAATGATTCAAACTTTGATAAAAGAAATGCCAAATTCGAGATGACAGGTCTCCGGTACAAACAAGATAACAAAAACCGAATGATTAAACAACTGAACTAAAAAAACAAAGTCCGTTAAAGTTTTAGAAATTGATGTTAACCGCTCCTAAGGGAAGGACCTAGACTGCTCCTCTCCCTTCAGTTTTCTTGATATTTGTTGACCCAATGTGTCCACCCAAAATCTGAAAATAGTATTAAATTGCTCCCGATATGCTGCTTTGACTCGTGTCTTTTTTCTAGTGTATATGTTGAGGATCTATTGCTTTGACCCGTGTCTTTTTTCTAATGTATACCTTGAGGTTGTTATCATTACCCCCCCCCCCCCCCCCCCCCCGGCGCCCCGGCCGATAAAACGACTTGTCCTCAAGGCGAAAATTAGGAAATTGCTTAACTAATTAGTTGTATGTCCCCTAGGTAGCTTCTTCCACAAGTCGTTGATACCAAGATACTAGTAGTTCTAGCACCAGTTGGCCTGCTTCTATAACGCAACGATTATCTACAATAGTAGCAGGCTGGGCATCAATTTCCCAGTCTTTTGTTATGGGTAAAGGCGTGATTGAACCATAAGAGAAGGAGCCATGGGCTGGTTTGAGTGTGGAGACGTGGAAGACAGGATGGATCTTAACATTAGTTGGTAATTCGAGCTCATAGGCAATAGGTCCAATGACGTGTTTGATACGGTAAGGGCCAAAAAATGGAGGGGAAAGCTTTTCATAACGACGATTGGCTAGGATTTTCTGCCGATAGGGTTGAATTTTTTAAAAAGACATGGTCTCCAACGTTTTGTTGATCATGCAAGGAGAAATCAGTTCCAGCTTCAATCTCTCTTCATTTAGGATTAGCTTGATTGTGTATGCGATCGTGAGCCTTAGTGAGATTGAAGCGAATAAGTTTTAACATATCATACGATCAATCAGTTGCTGTTCTAACTCAACATTTTTTGTTTCCCCTTTGACATACGACAAGAGAGATGGAGGATCCCGTCCGTAAACAACCAAGAAAGGTGTAGTGCTTGTAGAGGTATGATATCCTGTGTTATACGAGTACTCTGCCCATGTTATGTAAGAGCTCCGTTTGGTTGGTTGTTCATGAGCAAAACAACGTAAGTAGGATTCAAGATATCGATTGAGTACTTCAGTTTGACCATCCGTCTGAGGGTGGTAGCTAGTACTTAGTTGTAGCTTGGTTTGATTTAGACGAAAGAGTTCCTACCAAAAGGTACTTCAAAAAATAACATCTCGGTTAGAAATTATGGAATGAGGGAACCCATGTAGACGAATGATTTCCCTACAAAATATGGCAGCCACGCTTTTGGCTGAAAAAGGGTGAGATAAGCATAGGAAATGGGCATATTTACTCAAACGTTCCACCACCACTAAGATAGTATCAAATTTGTTGGATATTTCCAGACCAACAATAAAATCCATGGAGATATCCTCCCAAATTTGAGTTGGGATTGGTAGGGGTTGGAGTAGACCTACTGGGGATAATGTTTGATATTTCTGTTGCTGACAAACCAAACAATGGCGTACAAATACCCAAATTTCTTGCTTCATTCTCGGCTAATAGAATTGAGTAGATGCGCCTTTAAAAGTCTTTAAAACCTTCCATGGCCACCAACCAGAAAAGTGTAACATTCTTGAAGCAATTTGAGTTTGAGATTGGGTATATCAGGAATGACCATTCTACCCTTAAAAAATAAAAGTTGATCATGCAAGGAGAAACCTGGAACTGATGATGGGGAGGATTGAAGCTGTTGGAGTATATTTGTTGTATAACATCTTGCTGGAGTCCCACTTTGATGTCGGTTATCTCTATTCTCTACACAATAAGGGATTGACATAGTCAATAGCGCACCTGAATGAGGTTGCTGTGAGTGCATCTACTCCCATATTCTCTTTCATAGCTTTGTGAATTATAGAAAAATCATAGGGCATAGGCTTGAGTAAGAGTCATTGTTGTTCGGTTGTGGTAATGCGTTGCTCCAATAAGAACTTCAAAGTATAATGATCTGTACGAATGAGGAAATGGCGCCCCAATTCCATTTCTGAACAACGAGAACCAATGCTAACAATTCCCGATCATAAGTTGATTTTAGCCGATTAGACGACAAGAATCCTTTACTAAAATAAGCTATCGAGTGATTCTCTTGAGACAAAATAGCTCCAAATCCTAATGAAGATGCATCACATTCTACAACAAATGTTTTTGAAAAATTCAGTAATCTGAGAACATGAGTAGAAACTAATGCTTGTTTCAATGTAGTAAACGCGTTAAATGCCTCATTAGACCAAACAAACCCATCTCTCTTTGTAAGAGTTGTTAGGGGCATGCAATCAGTTCATAATTTTGCACAAATCATCGGTAGTAACCTGTAAGGCCAAGAAATTCCCTGACCTCTTCAACATTAGAGGGGACAAACCATGATTGAACAACTGAAACTTTTTCTTATTCAATTTGTACACCTTCTGTAGTTATGACATACCTAAGAAATGATACTTTGGACTGACCAAAACAACATTTTGAGAGCTTAGCGAAGAATTGATGGTCATGTAGTAACTTCAGGGTTTGTTCAAGGTGTGAATGATGTTGTTCCATATTGGGGTTGTATACTAAGATATCATCAAAAAATACTAGTATAAAATGATGCAAATAAGGACGAAACAAGTCATTCATAACAGGTTGGAATGTAGAAGGGGAATTAGTTAGGCCGAATGGCATAGCTTTGAATTCATAATGCCTAGAATGAGTCCGAAATGCTGTTTTTGGTATGTCTTGATCGTGTACCCTGATTTGATAGTAACCTAAGCGTAAATCTAGCTTAGAAAACACCGTCGCGCCATATAACTCATCTAATGGTTCATTAATATTTGGAATCAGGTATTATTTTGTTGAGAGCGCGATAATCTACACACATCCACCATGTATTATCTTTTTTTGTCACACCCTAAAACCAAGAACGGCGGAAACGTTCCGAGGTGGAGGACGTCATGTGAAGTATCATAACAGTGTAAAGTAGTAAACAAGCAACAACATCATCCATTGCATTAAATGGTAAAGTTTTGATACATGTGTGTTCTTTCATAATGTACAACAATAAAAATGAAATATCAAAATATGACGAGTCTTGACTGTGCTCCGTCTTCTCAAGGCCTGGACATCGTACCTGTCTAACTGGTGACCTGAGAATACAAGTTATTTTGAAAGCGATCATCAGCTTTAAAGCTGGTGAATTCATAAGTATTTAGGTGTTATTGTCCTGTTTTGAAATGCTGTTAAGAATGTCATATAAATCCTTAAATAGAACAGTTGATATAAGTATGAAATGTGGTCTTCTACCAAGACCCGAATGTTTTGTAAGTAAAATGATGGCTTTTCCTTTCTATTGACCAGTACTAAAAGTACTTAGTCTAACTCTTTGTTTATGTGAATGTATCACAAAATAAAGTAAAATAGGAAAATGATATGATAGTCTTCTACCAAGACCTAAATATTCTGTAAGTAAAATGATAGTTTTTCCTTTCTATTGATTAGTACTAAAAGTACGTAGTCTAACTCATCGTTTATGTGAATATATCACAAAATAAAGTAAAATAGGAAAATGATATGATAGTCTTCTACCAAGACCTAAATGTTCTGTAAGTAAAATGATAGTTTTTCCTTTCTATTGACTAGTACTAAAAGTACGTAGTCTAACTCATCGTTTATGTGAAAGTATCACAAAATAAAGTAAACAGGAAAAATATACTCGTGTAAGTGTTGTCACTGGGTACTAGGACTAACATAACATCGCAATAAGCGAAAGGTATAACCTAATGGACATCCGAAGATTGTCCAATTGTCCTCTGTAGCAGCAGTAGGTGGGTGGAAGGGTTAGTCCCCATATCAATCTACCTAAAATAAATAGTAACCATAGACCTCCGTAGATGGTCATCGACCACTGGTGTTAATTAGATGGGATTCGGAATGGTTAGTCCCGCCTAGATATCGATCTACCTAATATAAATAGTAACCATAGACCTCCGTAGATGGTCATCGACCACTGGTGCTAATCAGCGGGGTTCAGAATGGTTAGTCCCGCTAAGATATCCCATTGAACCGGGATAGGAAAGATAATTTACACAGAAAGTACTAATAAATCATCCTCGTAGTTCTAAGTACAAGTATCCAAGTAAGTGAATACAGGATAATGCACCTATGTAACAGTGTTAATGTATGGTATTCATGTAGTGTGTTGATGTATCAGGTAAGTATATGTAAACATGTTCATGTATCAGGTAAGCATATGTAGATGTACTCATGTATCAGGTAATGTACTGGTATAGACTCATGAATGAACTGACTCTTGTGTGATTCCTTGTAATAGGAAAGATGTTTGATATCTTCAAATTATCCCTATGATAATTTACTGAAAGGTAATTGGTTGTTCAAGTAGGTTTGTACACTCTTACTACTCAAGGGTGTGGGAAACTAAATGAAAGATGTAAACTATAACTACAATACATATATAAGATTATAAGCATATATGCATAGTTTAGTTCAAGAATGTAAAATGGTTTTACAAGACATCTAAGGGTTTTGAACAAATATAAAAGTGACTTGATGTCATTTTGATAATCATTTCAAAAGTAATACATTTGATAACAAAGTATTTTAAAGATAGAAAACCATTTCATGCATCACATTTTGTAGTATGTGAAATCTGTTGAATGAAAACACAGTTATAAAATACATATAGATGATTTAATAACATGCTGTTTTCTACTTGGACTCCCCCCCCTATTAAAGCCTTTAAAATCATTTAAAACATTGATTAGGGGTATGAACTCACCTGTTGTGAGTGGTTCTAACGGGTATGCGTGTAAGGATGAGAAGTTCCACGAATGAAGTCCCGAGACACAATAAGTCCTAAGTGACATATAAGGACACATATTGACATGAATATAGTGTTTATAAACAACTATATGAAAGATAACACCTTCCGGGACTAGGAAACACCTTGACCAAGTGTTGGAATCACATGTGATTCAACATAGGAAGGTATAAGGCACACATATGAGTTTACTACCATGATTTCAAGGCCCAAGGGAGTTTACGGCCGTAAACTCATGGTTACTCATGGGTTAGTGCAAGTATGAAAGCTAGGGAATGATTTAGGGACATTAGCTTTAGCCTAGGATGAGAAAGACCACTTCTTTTGGCACTTTTGGGGTGTTCACGGCCCAAATGAGTTTACAACCGTAAACTCATGTCTAAATATGTTTATGAGGGTCTTAAAGGTCATAAGGAAGCATTCTAAATTCATTCCTAAGCCTTAGGAAGTGTTTGTGGCACCAAAACACCCCTAACTTGAGTTTTCGGCCCATAGACCATTTGGTCATGTGTTTGCGGCTGTAAACACTTGTGGGTGGTGGTATTTTGGTTGTTTTGGGTCTTAGACACATCAAGGTAAAAAGCTATGCTAGTCTCTTGGCTTAAGGGTGGCATTTAGGGTATTTTGACACCCTAAAATGGGGTTCATGGCCTAAGAACTTCCTTGGCCGTGAACTCACTTTCAACCCTTGATTCTATTTGTTTTGGATGTCTAAACATGTCATAGGTAGTCTCAAGGTTCATTTCCGAGGCTTTGAGGGACATTGGGACACTTTTGGCCCTTAAAATGGAGTTTACTCTCCAAAAGGAGTTTACTCTCCAAGAGGAGTTTACTCTCCAAGATGTTCTTGGGGAGTAAACTCTCAAATCTTGTTGCTTTGAGTTTGTTTTCTGTCCCTAAACTCGTTAGTGTACAAGTCCAAACTAGTTTCATGGCTTAAGGAAAGACTAGGCACCATTTAGCTCTTGAAAAGGAGTTTACTCTCCAAGATGTTCTTGGGGAGTAAACTCACAGATCTTGTTGTTCTGTCGTGATTTTGATGTTATTAAGCACAATCTAAGCTATATAATACAACTAGATTGAAGTACTCACGATTTGGGATAAAAACCCGAGGATCCGTGAGAGAGAATTTGGCTTTTCTCTAATTGGAAATGTAACTAATGAATTATTTGGTTCAGTTTTCTATTTATAGTCTTGAGATTTTTGGCAGAAAATATTTTATTCCCGGAATGAACTCTAATATCATAGAGTATCGAAATAACAGTGTTGCACAAAACCCTAGTGCATCCACTCTCCTGATATTTCCTGAAGTGTAAATCGTGAAAAACTTAAACTTATACCCAAAGTCTAGAATTTCCCTGTAACTGTTCTAACTTCTATTGGCTTGATATGGTTATTGGGATTGAAAATGGACTATTTCTTGGTCGAATAAAACCCGCTGCTAACAGTTCTTCTACTTATCTTTCTATTTCAGCCTTTTAAAAATGGGGGTAAGGGTTGGGTCGTATGTTAGGTGGTTTTGAGTTTGGAAGTAGGGAAATATAGTGGTTTTGTAAACGGTTCGGAGGTAGGGTTTTAGGTTCTTCAAAGACAAGGTTCTATCTGTCACACCCCCGAACCAGACGACGGAAACGTCCGAGGGCTGTTGTGACTCAATTGAATACCATCACAGTGAATATACATGAAACATAACATCATTCATCACCATGCATTGAAATAGTACAACTGGTAGTGTTTACATTTAGTATATTGTTTCATAACATTACATTCCCAAAAAGTAGATTGTTCGATACTAGTTAAACAAACAACAAGACATCACTGAGTACATTTTTCCCTTCGATTTACCTGTTACCTGAGAATACAAGTATTTTGAAAACGTCAACATATGAAATGTTGGTGAGTTCATAAGTAATGTTTGAAATATAATGTTTTGTATCATTTTGAAAACCACCAGAAAATCCGACATTTTCTGAAAAGAGTATCGTATAAAAAGTGTGAAGATCCGTAAGTATGCTTGTTTGTTTCTATAAATGTAAAAAAAATTGTTAGACTTGGTATGCATCTTGTAGGTGTATGATTTGAAAACCCCTAGGAAAACCCGATGTTTTCCTAACACTTTAAATTACGCGTTTTATATTTGGATATACCGTTGCGACGTGTGTATTTGATAATTCCAGGTGACATTGGATTAAGTAAGGGTGGTGAGTTGTTGTAATCCCGCATTAATGAAAATGTCTATCTTACGACTATACAAACGAATCCTTTAGGCGTCGTCTGTAATACTCACATAATCCAACCACCCTGACTTCCCATAGCCCCACAACCTAGGAAGAAAAGAGGGTGCGAAGCCCCCGTTAATTCCACGAGTCGTTAAAGGCTATTGTGAATGCGAAAGGCCCTTGGCCCGACTCGCATTTGACTTCTCGACTTTACTAGCAGTGCCAAGGGACCCTTGGGGCCCAACAGTGCAAAAGCTATTGAAAGTCCTTTTACACGGTATCAGGTCGTATAAGACCCAATATCATGTAAGCGCGTTTCCTTCGGGCCTAAAGATCATGTCATTGGGCTAGCTAGGCCCAACAAGCACGATTTGAAACTTTCAGGCCCAAAGATGGTGTATCGATGTCTGGTGAATCCCCACGTGTGTATTGACTTCCCGTAATTTCAGCGTGTGTATTGTCGTATTGTCGTGTATAGATTTTTGATTCGTTATTTGATTCGAGACCGAATCAATTCGTTTGGTAACGATTTTTGGTGTTGAAGGTGTATTATATTTCGTCGGTAGTCGTGGTACTAGTATTTCATCATAACGGATTTATTGTTTAAAACATTAGAATTTTTCTTTTTGCAGCCCCTTTCTTTTGGATAAATTTACACTTTTGACCCTTTGTATAAAAAAATTTCCATTTTAGTCCTTAAACCATTTTTCTTGACACTTTAGTATCAAACTTGTTGGAAAGATATTTTTCAGCTCAAATTTATTTGAAAAACAGTTTTAGTCCCTCAAAATGAAGTTTTCTCGGCTGAAACCTCTATTTTCGCAACTTTTACACTTTTGGCCCAAAATGGAAATTTTTTGCATCTTTGGTCCCTTTTAAGTATGAAAAGTATTTTTAACCCTTGAAATGGACTTGGAGCACTAGTAGTCCCCTGTTTTAAAGATAAGTACAGTTTCAGCCCCTCTAATTTGAAAATCTCGCAATTTGGGCTTTATTGGGCCGAAAAGTTCATTTTTGGCCCATTATGCTAAAAAATTCACATTTTAATCCTTCAAAAGAGTAAATTTCCAATAAATACATTTTTGAAAGTGTTTTGACTCATCTCAAGCATCAGAATTTGTATTTTGTCATTTTGGGCCCTTTAATTTTATATTTTTAACATTTGAGCCCAAAAATGGGTTTTTAGCCCAAAGGTGTTCATATTAACCAACTTGGTTATTTTTCTAGAAATGATTTGTGTGTAATAATATAATTTATACTTGTTTCATACAACCTAATGTAAATCTCGGTTTTAAGGTCTTTTTGACTAGATCCAACACCACAAACACATAAGAACATATGTATAAACATAGAAATCACACAAAGCATACATATACTCATAGATCTACACATTTGCTTGTATTCCCCCCCCACAAAACTTATAAAAACCGAAAAATAAGGGGTATGAAGCTCACCTTGAGTTGTGGTTTCGATTTGAAGAAGAAAAGAGAAGAGTTTGTTGCTATTTCGGCCCTAGCAACCTTTCCTTGGAAGATCTCAAATTTTAGGGGGTTTATAAGATACAAGATCATGATTTCATATGATTTAAGAAGAGATTTTTGGATAGAACAAGGAGTCTAAAGTGTGGATCCAAGCATCAGCTTACCTAGATGATGATTTTTGTGAAGAATCCTCCTTGCAAAGCCCTTGAATCTTGAAATTTTTGAAGAAGAAGTGAGGGGATTGTTCTTCAAGACTTAGAGAGAATGGAGTGAATTTTTGTGAGTGTGTGTGTTGTGTTCGGCCGATAGCAAGAGAGAGAGAAAGAAATAGATCTTGAAGTGATATGTGCATGGAGATTTGAGATAAGATGCATGGGAAACCAACATATAAAAATGAGGTGGCTATGAAAGTCAACTCTCCCTTTTTACATGGGCTTGGGCCGAGAATTGGAGAGGGAGAAAAAAAAGAATTTGGGCCTTGCATGCTTAAGCCTTTTTCATGTTTATGTTAAGTGGTGTTTGGTCCAAATAACCATAAATATGATTCTTATGACCTATTAGGGCTACATTAGGTTAAATATGGCCCAAAATGGTTCATATAATTGATTTATTTCATTCTAGGCCCAATATGGCCCAAAATGTTGAAATAAATGGAAGTGGGTCCAATTAGAGCCCATTTAAGAGTTCTAAGCCCAAGATGGTCAAATTGGAAGCTTATTGGCCCATTGGGCCCAATAAGGAAGTCCTAGACCAAAATGGACCTAAACAAGAACTTCTAGGGTTTCCAATTGCTTGTTAACTATTTGTAATGCTTGTATGGTGTATTTGATTGCAAATTTTGATGTCATAAAGTAAGCATCATACATGCACTTAAGTTTTTGATTCAAAATTTTACTTATGTGTTGTAGTTACAAGGCACAAAATTTCTAGTTGTGACACTATCAGTTAAAAATAGACTGTAATATAAGTGGAATTTTTGGATTAGTAGCCGATTCAACAACCAAATGTTGAAAACTGGCTGAATTTTGGGGTCCCATTGAAATACCCTGCTATTTGTAACGTTTACCATCTACATTAAAGATCATAAACATTTCCTTCCAATTAGCTTGAGCCATGTTTAATGTTACCAACCATTGAATCCCCAACACCAGATCTGCCTCACCGATTGAAAAAGGATAAAAGTCTTGAACAACCTTTAATTCATCGACTTGATGAGTGATATTATTGCATACATTGTTGCACCTGATTAGATCTCAATTTCATATTTGAACGCCAAAAGGTGCCACTGCTTGGGTCTCGATTTTTAACTCAATTGCAAATACATCTGAGATAAAATTGTGTGTAGATCCCGTGTTAACTAAAACAAGTACCTCAGTAGAATTAAGCATACCTTGAACCTTCATTGTTTTGTGTTGTGGTTTTCCAAAAATAGGATGCAAACTAATCTCGACCATGTCATTAGTTTCCTCTTCAACGTGACAAACTTCATTAGTTGGCATTTCATCTAAGTCTTCCTCCACTTCCAGCACCTTGAGTGTGCCCGTTTTACATTGATGACCTGACCTGTATTTTTTCCCACACTGAAAACATTCACCCCAGAGATAACGAGATTATTTTTCAGCATCTGTGATTTATAAGGGTGTTTTGGAATTGTTGTTGGATGAAGCTGTCACACCCCAAAACCGGAACGGCGGAAACGTTCTGGGGTGGATGACGTCATGCCAAGTATCACAACATATGCAGTATAGTAATCAAAGTACAACAACCATTGCATTAATAGTAATAATTTTACATAGGTTACATTGCATAGAAACATGAAAGTAATACAGAAACTAATACAGTTGCAGCTCGGTACTAAACTGTCTTCACCAAAAGCTCTTGGGATGTACCTGTCTATTGCTGATCTGAGAATACAAGTTATTTTGAAAGCGAGTATCAACATTTTTATAAATGCTGGTGAGTTCATAAGTATTTAGTGTCATTTGTGTAAGTAAGCATTTTATTCAAATAACTTTATAAAATGAAGTAGTTTAGAATCTACGGTGTATTAGCGTCATTTCCAGAAAATCCTATGTTTTCTAAATAAAAGCAGTCTTCTACCAAGACTCGACAGAGTTATGTTTTAAAGAGTAATTTTCTCTTAAATACTATCATTACCAAAATACGGTATTTGACTTAAAGAAAGTATGAGAATATCACTAGTAAACATTAGGGAAAATAACATATGCCTCAGCAGAAAATACTGCTGACTAAGGCAAAGATATCATAGACTCCAGGAGAGTATCGAATGAATGATACGCTTGGATCAGTCTAAAAAAAGGAAACACATACCCCAGACGGTATCGAATGAACGATACGGCTAGCAAGGTATAAAACAATGAAACACAGACCCCAGACAGTATCAAATGAAAGATACAGCTAGCAAGGTCTAAAACAAAGAAACACAGACCCCAGAAAATATCAAATGAAAGATAGAGCTAGCAAGGTCTAAAACAAACAAACACATACCCCAGACAATATCAAATGAAAGATACAACTAGCAAGGTCTAAAACAAAGAAACACAGACCCCAGACAGTATCAAATGAAAGATACAGCTAGCAAGGTCTAAAACAAAGAAACACAGACTCCAGACAGTATCAAATGCAAGATACAGCTAGCAAGGTCTAAAACAAAGGGAAAATCCTAAGTGGGTTGTTTCAAGAATACAGTGTTAGATTCTCGTTACCTTAAGGCCATGAATTATAAGGTAAACATGGAGATACTCGTAACCATACTGATCGACACTAGAGTACTTGACGCCCTGCAAGCGTCGGAATAAATATGACATTTGTCACCCCTTGGCTTGGTAGGCCGTGGACTATAGCTAGCAGTCAGGGTACGGGAGTGTCAGTCCCGTATAGATCTATACACATAATGCCCGCTCTCCTTACAGGAGACTCTGGTTACCAACTCGACGACCGGGAGATCTGTGTCTTGAAGATGCATCTCGTATTCTGAATTCTATTAAAGGCGCTGGAGAAACGATATAGACTCGCGTATGAACTGACACTTGTGGAATTCTCGTACTAGAAAGAGTATATAGAGGCTCCTAACTATTCCTATAATAGTTACTAGTGTCTCTGATCTATGAATGATGAATGGAAGGATGCCCTTGCTACCCAAGGGAAATGAACTGATCGATGTAAACCTTTATGTCTATACATGTATACATGATATATAATAAATGTTTAAACGAACTTCGGACGGATATCCAATACCAACCAGACCACATCCCAACGAGGAAAAGGAAATAGGGCGAACTAGCCTTCCTAAGTCCATTAAACATTATTTATATAACTATACAAGTACATGCATGCATTTAACGAAATAGAAGCATAGAAGCATAGAAGAAAACTTTGATGAAAACTTTGGAAAACCTTTACACTTAAGAAAATTGTGATTTGATATCCTTTTTGTAAAATACGCTTGAAGACCTTTGGAAATCCTTTGAAAACCTTTCATAAACAAGTTTTGAATATAAATTTTGATAAAACAATATAAGTAAAGAAAACCTTTGTTTAAAATACTGCTGTAACTGGTTTTGAAGTAAAACATACAGTGCGAGAGTCAATTTGAGATAAGATTTAAACAAGTGAAGACGTTTTGGAAAACCACCTATAATATTATACTTGGTAAAACAGCTGAAAGTGTGATAAATCCTTTTGCATGCGGGTTATCAATCACATATGATTGATATGATAACTAGCATGTTTTAACTTGTATTCCCCCCATAAAAGCATGTAAAAACATTTAAAAGGTTAATTCAGGGGTATGAACTCACCTGTTGTAAGTGGATCGGGTGAAGGTGCCGGTTGGGTGCTCGGTGTCAAGTAAAGACTTGAACACACTCAATGACCTATTAACATATGATGACATATGTTTACATACAATTAGTAACTATAATACTAATTAAACACTTATACGCATCCTAAAGTGCGAAAACCACTTTGGTTAAGTGCTAGGGGTGTCCCGAGTAGTATCTAAGGGTGTGTTTGGCCTAGTTAGGGAGTTTACTCTTCAAGAGTAAACTATTTACAGAGTTTACGGCCCTAAGACCATATCCCCATGAGTTTACGGCCATAAACTCATGGGTGGTGTGCTCTTGGATGCTAAAAGGTCTTATATCACTTGTGGAATTATGCTAGGCTCAAATCTAGGGCTTATGAAGGGTTTAAGGCCTCACATGGACCATTTTTGGGAGTTCACGACAGTAAACATGGATTTTACGGCCGTAAACTCCTACTAGCCCCTTCCTTTTGTGTTTTGAGGTCTTAAATGGTTGAGAATAAAGTTCTATGCATTTTCCCAAGCCATATAGGGAGTTAGGGCGCCATTTGGCCTATTTAGGGGAGTTTATGGCCCATGGACCAATTCTTGGGGGGTTTACGGCCGTAAACTCCTATGTCCATAGTTACTTAATGTTTAAATCCCCTACTTCAATTGTGGTTGATTCTAGACATTTTCCCAGGCCATATGAGGTGTTTAAGGAAAATTCTAACACCTTAAAGGGTGTTCACGACCTATGAAGAGGGGTTTACAGTCCAAGAGTGTTCTTGGGCCATAAACTCATGTTTACTCTCCAAAATGCAAGGTTTTAGTGTTCTAAGCTCGAAGGTGTAAGTCCACAAGTCATATCTAAGCCCTAGGGGTAGTTTAGAGGGGTTTTGGGGCTTCAAAACCCCACTTAAGGGTGTTCACGGTCCAAGAGTGTTCTTGGGCCGTAAACACATGAATTTGCCCCTACTTGATGTCTTAAAGACGAATTTGCACGTTAACTAAGCTACACAACAAGTTAGGATAGATTACTTACTAGTTTGGGGCTCGGAATGCGCGTTTTGGATCGAAAGCAAGTTGGAGGGAGAGTGTGTAGAGAGAGAGTGGAAAGTCTCAAATAGGCTCCAGTCACCCTTATATAGGGGTTTGAGTTGGGGCTCAGTGGAAATCTACCCGATACTGACGTTAAACGGGGCTTTTGGCCGCACCCGATTAAATGGTCGTATTTTGACTAGGTTGAAAGTAAAACTTTTCAGGGGATTTATGAGGGTGTTTCTAATTTGTTTCAACCCTTACTAAGTAATTATAAAAGTCCCAAATTAATTAACCAATCCAAAAGGTTAACAAACAGTTTAATAAAGCAAGGCTTATTAACGGAAGGAGGGGTTAAAAATGACGGAATAAATTTCGGGTTGTCACATCATCCCCCCGTTATAGGGAATTTCACCCCGAAGTTCAGGTTTAGGCAAGGAAGTGGCATAAAAATCAGGTAGGGGTATGAGGGAACTTCCTATTCGGTTGGTCCTTGCACTCCCAAGTGAACTCTGGCCTTTGCTTGTCATTCTAACAAACCTTCACTTACGGGATGCGGATTCTGTCTCGTGCAGTTAGCGATTCCTACTGGTTCATCTACGAAGTTAGGGTTCCCAATGGTTTCTATCAAGATGAGTGGGATACAAAGAGTGACGTCAGGCAAACACTTATCAAGTCTAAGAAGTGGATTGATTTGGGGTGAAACTTGTGGAATTTCCGAAAGTACTAGTGGTTTGACGAGGGTTGGACCAATCTTTGTAAAGAATTTCAGATGGTCCTAAGCTCTCGGAAGGGTAGAGCTTTTAAGTACTTAGAACATAGTGTACTTCTATGGCGAGATCATCACTGGCGTGATCGCCATTCCGAAGTTTCAAACGTTCTCTCTCATACTGGAAGTGTAGTCCTTCAGGTTGGTTCTTAGGAAGCTCGGGTTGTCCTTGGATTCGTGTTTCCTGTCAATTGGCTTTCAGAGGTATTCTAGATCATCGGATGGATTGCATGTCTACGGGTATCTGTTTGCTGCACGGCGGCTATCTTAATCTTGTGCAAAATGAACCTGCACTTCTGATTCTTGAGATGTTTCTAACGGAAACTCTCCGGATCGGGGAGATAGGGTTTCACCAGACGAGTGCTTAGAAAGTTTTTAAACTTTACATTATCGTCTAGTTAGCACTTTCACAATATGATCCTTAACGGGAAAGGATCATGCTCTTACTTGCCTTGCTGTTTCATGAACAACAAGCTCTGCTCAGGGCTAACTCAATCCTTAGAGATTTTCAGAAGTGTTGGACTATCTCGGGAGGTGGTTCTACTATTTCTGAGTGAGATAGTATTCTTGGAACACCTATTACTCCAATGAATCTCTAAGACATGTCCTATTTTCTAAGGCGTTGGTTTATTTCAGTTGCAGAAAGCGCGTGCTCTTGTATAACCCATCGACTAACACCTAGACTGGTGTCAAGTCTATAATCTCTTCAGGATCTAGGTTATAATGCTTAACGCAACCTACTTTCGCACTTAAATCAAGTATTCTTGGCTGCGGAGGCTATCCTGGGGTTCATGGCATTCTAGTGTTCACTTCGAAGAATGCAGTCTATCATCTACAGGGCGACGGTAACTTGTCTCACGTAAGGAGGCGGAGTGTCCTAGGCACTACTTGTCGGTAACGGGGTGGACGAAGTGCCTGAGTAGTGCGAACATCTTCTACAACTACTCTTCCGAAGGTTATGAGTTTTCTTGATCTAGGTCAAATCTAGTGAGTATAGGGTTCCATCACTCGGAACTTTAATCTCCTCATCCACTCTTCTTAGAGTTTAACTTATCGTAGCTTCCAGGGTTCCATGATATTCGCTGAGATGCTTAATTCGTGGGATTAAGCATGAGTGGATGGTCGTAGTCAATGTCCTTGACTCTTACGACTCAAATTTCTTTACCAATCGAGGGTGTTAGCTACTATGTTGGCTTAACCGGGATGGCAACAAATTTCGGATTTGTGGTCATTATAGTAGCTCAACCCGTCGTGGTTCTCTTGACTTTAGCTCCTATTATTATGGAATAGGATGAAGGGTTTTACTATGAGGTTCGTGGCAGTGCTCATACTTGGCTTAACCACTAATACTTGGTGTATGTAATATGTATATAATTGAGGTCAGCAGGATGTTCAGTTGTGCGACTCCACCCCAGACCCACAACCCAACGAGGAACAGGGAGTAGGGAGGAAGCACACATCTTAAATCTTTTTGATCTAAATTATATACCACCCTTATGCATATACTTAGTTATAGCAGTTAGTCCCATGAGTTCTATCCTCTTGATTCACGAACCTGATTGTGAGGTGCGAGGGGTCTTTCTGGGGGATCTACGGAGTGTGCTTCGGGTGGTTATCGTCTTCTAGAATACCTGCAGTGTCTTTCGCTTCGGTTTCTGTCTAAGAAGGGTTGGTTAATAGCGTGCGGTACCCTTCTCCTGGGTACTTCATAAGGTTTAAGATAAGAGGGACGACTGACGGATTGCATTAGGTTTTATTATTATTTTTAGGTTCAGAAGAACCTTTATTTGCCGAAATGGATACGGTGAAAGTTCTTTTTACACAACACTAGGGATTTACACATGGTTGCACTAAGTCGAACCATGATTGATAGAGGTGTCGAAGTTGGCATACATCAACATGACATAGAATGAGGATCGATAGGGTCATGTGCTGAACGGGCACACCAGTTCTTGGCGTCTCGGGTTTCGTCCCGTGTATCACTTTCACGGATACTTGGACCGATAGAGTTGACGCGGAACTATAGAGGGTCCTGAGTGTTTCTGAGTAGAGTACCTTTCATGAATGGATTCTCACGAGGCCTTTCTATAATCGCCTAACATATACTAGTCATGTATAATTAAGGTGGGGAGGACTGTTGACTGAGCGACCCTGTCTTAAATCCACAACCAAACAAGGAACAAGAAATGAGGCGACATTCACTCACTCTAGGTCTATCCATCTCAATTATACATGGCTGTAACGTATATATCTAGCCATTATAGTTTTTCCAGATGAAATTTTAAATTTTATAACAATGCTGCGACTTTCGCCTTAACAGGGAAGTAATTACATTTTGAATTAGCCTTTTAATGTTTTCGGTTAGTTATCTGAGATTGAGAGACGTACCAAAAATCTATCGGGTTCCTTAATGCTTCTCCCCAAACATTAGAGTTAGACTCCTCCTGTGTCCTTGTCTTTTCTTTCCGTTTGGAAATCTCGCTTTAGGTGCCCAATCTCACCACATAGGTGGCATACTGGATTGATCGTCACATTGGTGGTTGATGTAATAAACTCAACCGGGGTTCTGCATACGCGAGCGGTATGCCCCTTCATGTTGCACTTAGCACAAAAGAGTTCTCGACAGATACCATGATGATGGTAGCTACACTTGCTGCAGTGGGGAAGGTTTCCTAGGTATGGTCTTGTAGGTGTTGGGATGGAAGGGTTGGTAGGGGTATTGACTGTCTCAGCTCGTTGCCTTATGAAAGGTCCTTGAGCCAAGGTACTTCCTTCCTCGTTCTTAAACTTTCTCTTCGGTGGAGTTGGTTGAGGTTCTTGGGTGGCTGGGTATGCAGGTGTTGGTTGCTGCTGTCCATTACTAGGATCAGAATTCCCGATAGGGCGCTTGCTAACATTGTCGTTGTTAGCATTCAGTTGAGCCATGACAACTGCTACGACTGCCGAGACTGCAGCTTGGAACGTAGCTTCATCGAGTAGGAGAGTCGGTTTCTTGCCAGTGGATTGGTTACGCTTCTTTGGAGGCATGGTTTTCCTACACGGAAAGGAACACAGCTGGTGAGAGACGATGGTTAACCCTTAGACGTATCTATCCTTACTATATTAGGCATAAATTTTTCCCATGCCTCGGATATTGGTTGTCTGAGTGTCGACCTACATCCCTATGATGTAGTCTGGGTATTCAAGGTAGGAGTATGAGTATTGGAAAAGCCATAAGATGGGAATCGTTCCTACTAAGTTACCTTTATACTGGGAAAGGTTCACTCTCCGGCTTGGAAAGATCTGAGAACAGTTCGGAACGAAGACCGCGGGAGGAAAGGCTCATGAAGACTTATGGCTAAACATTCTCAATAGAGGTGTGGGGATCCGCTCTAATCGTATTACTTGCAACGGGAAAAGGCGATTTACCTAACACATAGCGTGAGTAGTGTAATCACTAACTCACTAAATTGTATTATTTTATGGGTGTATTAGCGTGACGAACACGAGGAAAAGACACTTATCGGGTTCCATGTATTGGCTCCCTCTGTCTACCTCGTATCTTTGACTGGGACCGGCATTGGTTTCCTTTGGGTAGTTACCTAGGGTTCTTTTCTCCTATAGACATATTGAATTTCTACTCCGTCTTACTTCCGATTCTGACTCTGGGTGTCATCACTTCATGATGGATGATTGGAAATCTTGGAAGTTTAGGCGAATTTCCCACCATGTCCCAAAAAAAGTATAGGCACTTGGTGATTTCAATAGTCTCGATCTAGTTCATTTATTTCCGAACTGGAAATCTTCTCAATGAACCTCTTCTGGGTCTGAATCAACTCTTCTGCCGAGTACTGAAGTGGATAGGGTTTTCTACAGGGTTCGTGCGAGAATGGAAATGTCTAAAGAATCCTAAGAGATTATTAACATTTCACTGGGTGATCCTTATCGAGTCCTGCTACAATTACATAGGGTACACAAATCATATATAGCTTAGATCCGATAGGCCTTCAAATATGTGATACTACTCTATATCCACATCCCAACGATGAAAAGGAAGCAAAGCGAAATCACACATTCTTAGTCTATGGGATCCTTATTATATATAAGCTTGGGAGTATACCCTCTGTAATTGTAGGTATATCAATAAGGATCTTTTTAGCTCTTCACACAAGGTTATCTATGGATCCTAAAATACCCCTATGGTATTTTAATTTCTTGTTTGATTCTTAACTTCTGAATATGATTCTGGGATTAATGTGAGTCTTTTAGTATTCCAAAATACTCCCATATTATTTTAAACTTTATGTTTGGCTCTATCATTCCTAGTTGGTAAGTTTCATACCTGTTGCAACACCACTATCACTCCCAGGCACACGTTCAACGCATCTCGAATAAATGTAGTTGATCAGGTTACTTTTATTCCAGCTTACGATTACAAAACTGCCTCGGTTTGAAGGTAATGCTCAACATCCGAAGACTTTTATTCTTGTTCTTCTTGTGATACTTGTGTTTGAGTGTTTAGATTCTGGATGTTCTTATACTTTGGTAAAATATGATTATATTTTAAAGTATAATTCTTGGTCAGAGTGTTTTATCCCTATGTATTTATAAGCTGTATATCTTTTATGAATTGATATATTGAGCTCACTATAAACAATGCTCTGATACCAATCTGTCAGACCCCAAAAACGGAATGGCGGAAACGTTCTGGGGTGGATGACGTCATGTCAAGTATCACAACATATGCAATATAGTAATCAAAGTACAACAACCATTGCATTAATAGTAATAATTTTACATAGGTTACATTGCATAGAAACATCAAAGTAATACAGAAACTAATACAGTTGCAGCTCGGTACTAAACTGTCTTCACCAAAAGCTCCTGGGATGTACCTGTCTATTGCTGACCTGAGAATACAGGTTATTTTGAAAGCGAGTATCAGCATTTTTATAAATGCTGGTGAGTTAATAAGTATTTAGTGTCATTTGTGTAAGTAAGCATTTTATTCAAATAACTTTATAAAATGAAGTAGTTTAGAATCTACGGTGTATTAGCGTCCTTTCCAGAAAATCATATATTTTCTAAATAAAAGCAGTCTTCTACCAAGACTCGACAGAGTTATGTTTTAAAGAGTAATTTTCCCTTAAATACTATCATTACCAAAATACGGTATTTGACTTAAAGAAAGTATGAGAATATCACTAGTAAACATTAGGGAAAATTACATATGCCTCAGCAGAAAATACTGCTGACTAAGGCAAAGATATCATAGACTCCAGGAGAGTATCAAATGAATGACATGCCTGGCTCAGTCTAACAAAAAGAAACACAGACCCCAGACGGTTTCGAATGAACGATACGACTAGCAATGTCTAAAACAATGAAACACAGACCCCAGATAGTATCAAATGAAATATACAGCTAGCAAGGTCTAAAACAAAGGGAAAATCCTAAGTGGGTTGTTTCAAGAATACAATGTTAGATTCTCGTTACCTTAAGGCCATGAATTATAAGGTAAACATGGAGATACTCGTAACCATACTGATCGACACTAGAATACTTGACGCCTTGCAAGCGTCGGAATAAATATGACATTTGTCACCCCTTGGCTTAGTAGGCCGTGGACTGTAGCTAGCGGTCAGGGTGCGAGAGTGTCAGTCCCGTATAGATCTATACACACAATGCCCGCTTTCCCTACAGAAGACTCTGGTTACCAACTCGACGACGGGGAGATCCGTATCTTGAAGATGCATCTCGTATTCTGAATTCAATTAGAGGCGCTGGAGAAACAATATAGACTCGCGTATGAATTGACTCTTGTGGAATTCTAGTACTATAAAGAGTATATAGAGGCTCCTAACCATTCCTATAATAGTTACTAGTGTCTCTGATCTATGAATGATGAATGGAAGGATGCCCTTGCTACCCAAGGGAAATGAACTGATCGATGTAAACCTTTATGTCTATACATGTATACATGATATATAATTAATGTTTAAACGACCTTCGGACGGATATCCGATACCCACCAGACCACATCCCAACGAGGAAAAGGAAATAGGGCGAACTAGCCTTCCTAAGTCCTTTAAACATTATTTATATAACTATACAAGTACAGGCATGCATTTAATGAAATAGAAGCATAGAAGCATAGAAGAAAACTTCGACGAAAAATTTGGAAAACCTTTACACTTAAGAAAATTGTGACTTGATATCCATTTTGTAAACTACGCTTGAAGACCTTTGGAAATCCTTTGAAAACCTTTCATAAACAAGTTTTGAATATAAATTTTGATAAAACAATATAAGTAAAGAAAACCTTTGTTTAAAATACTGCTGTAACTGGTTTTGAAGTAAAACATACAGTGCGAGAGTCAATTTGAGATAAGATTTAAACAAGTGAAGACGTTTCGGAAAACCACCTATAGTATTATACTTGGTAAAACAGCTGAAAGTGTGATAAATCCTTTTGCATGCGGATTATCAATCACATATGATTGATATGATAACTAGCATGTTTGAACTTGTATTCCCCCATAAAAGCATGTAAAAACATTTAAAAGGTTAATTCAGGGGTATGAACTCACCTGTTGTAAGTGGATCGGGTGAAGGTGCCGGTTGGGTGCTCGGTGTGAAGTAAAGACTTGAACACACTTAGTGACTTAGTAACATATGATGACATATGTTTACATACAATTAGTAAATATAATACTAATTAAACATGTATATGCATCCTAAAGTGTGGAAAACACTTTGGTTAAGTGCTAGGGGTGTCCCGGGTAGTATCTAAGGGTGTGCATGGCCTAGTTAGGGAGTTTACGCTTCAAGAGTAAACTCTTTATATAGTTTATGGCCCTAAGACTATATCCCCGTGAGTTTATGACCATAAAAACATGGGTGGTGTGCTCTTGGATGCTAAAAGGCCTTATATCACTTGTGGAATTATGCTAGGCTCAAATCTAGGGCTTATGAAGGGTTTAAGGCCTCACATGGACCATTTTTGGGAGTTTACGGAAGTAAACATGGATTTTACGGCCGTAAACTCCTACTAGCCTCTTCCTTTTGTTTTTTGAGGTCTTAAATGGTAGAGAATAAAGTTCTATGCATTTTTCCAAGCCATATAGGGGAGTTAGGGCACCATTTGGCCTATTTAGGGGAGTTTACGGCCCATGGACCAATTCTTGGGGGGTTTACGGCCGTAAACTCCTATGTCCATAGTTCCTTAATGTTTAAATCCCCTACTTCAATTGTGGTTGATTCTAGACATTTTCCCAGGCCACAAGAGGTGTTTAAGGGCAATTCTAACACCTTAAAGGGTGTTCACAGCCTATGAAGAAGGGTTTACGGTCCAAGAGTGTTCTTGGGCCGTAAACTCATGTTTAATCTCCAAAATGCAAGGTTTTAGTGTTCTAAGCTCGAAGGTGTAAGTCCACAAGTCATATCTAAGCCCTAGGGATAGCTTAGAGGGGTTTTGGGGCTTCAAAACCCCACTTAAGGGTGTTCACGGTCCAAGAGTGTTCTTGGGCCATAAACACATGAATTTGCCCCTATTTGATGTCGTAAACACGAATTTGCACGTTAACTAAGCTACCAACAAGTTAGGATAGATTACTTACTAGTTTGGGGCTCGGAATGGGCGTTTTGGATCGAAAGCAAGTTTTGAATCCACTCACCCTTATATAGGGGTTTGAGTTGGGGCTCAGTGGAAATCTACCCGATACTGACGTTAAACGGGGCTTTTGGTCGCACTCGATTAAATGGTCGTATTTTGACTAGGTTGAAACTAAAACTTTTCAGGGGATTTATGAGGGTGTTTCTAATTTGTTTCAACCATTACTATGTCATTATAAAAGTCCCAAATTAATTAACCAATCCAAAAGGTTAACAGACAGTTTAATAAAGTGAGGCTTATTAACGGAAGGAGGGGTTAAAAATGACGGAATAAATTTCGGGTTGTCACAGAAGCTGGGGTGAAGGTTGAAGTTTTGGGTTTTGATTGGATGGGTTTTGAAGGTGCTGTCCAAGTTTGCCCTCTCATGGAACGAGTATGATTGAGTTTTGATTTGAATTCCATGGTGATACTCACAACTTTGTATACCGTTCTTGGTTTCTGAATTCCCACACCCACTTTTATTTTTTCTTTGAAATCATTAACGAACACCCCTAGGAAGCAATGTTCAACCCAATTAGAAACATGAGAAGAACGTTTTGCAAATTCTTGTCGATGGTCTTGGATCGTCCCAGTTTGTTTTATATTGCACAAATGTTCGTCAGGGTTTTGAAACTCAGTAGGCCCAAAAATTTTCTGCAAAGCATGAACTAGTTCTTCCCAAAACACTATCGTTTGATCTGTAGAAAGCCAAGAATAAAAATCTAGAGCATCTCCTTCTAAGTGCATTGAAGCAACATCTACTTTCTCTTTTTCAGCCTTATGGATCCAACCTCGAGGATCTCCATCACTAAAGGTGGGAAAGGGAATTTTATTATTTGGATGATGTCTTTGATGATGCTAGGATGATTCCCCCTTGTCATGCTTTCCATAACTGTTACCCGATCTATTTCTATTTTTGAAATGGATTGGATTGGTCCTCACCATAGCAATTTCCTGTGCAACGTAAAAACCCTTCACCTTAAACGACCAACTAACAAAACTCTAGTTGTTCATAACGATAAACCAGATATGAATCTCAGAATCGTCTCCCGTTTCAAACCTCTGAAGTACTCATGCGAGGGGTACTATATCCTTCCCTAACTCTCCCAAAGTATCTCCAATAGGTCTCCCAGGAATACCACTCGTACAACAAGTCAAGTTCAAGAATAGAGACTAAGGACCCATGCGGTTAAGCTATCACTACAAAGTGTATACGCGAGGGAGGTATATAATTAATATTTTACAGATTTAGGATGTGTGATTCCACCCTATCTCCTGTTCCTTGTCTGTTTGTGGACTTGGGGCAGAGCCACCCATCCAACCGTCTTGTCAATCTTAATTATATAAGAGTTGTATACATAAGGTGATGGTAGGTGAACCAAGTATGAGTCTTACTATGAACATCAGGACAATGATGCAAGGACTACGAAAGAACATGCTATCATTCGGATAAACATAGAGAAGTAAGTCAAACCCGCACACTCTCCACCAATCAGAACAGAAGATCAGATAGAACCGAAGTACCTACCTCTTTCCTAGTTCCTAGTAGCCACTCAGAATTCGAATTTCGGGACGAAATTCCCTCTAACAGGGGGATAATGTCACAACTGGGAAATTTTAAGACTAGCCAAGCCTAAAACCTAACCAAGTACAAGTGAAACCCCATTTCAATCCTTATTGCATTATATCCTCTAATTCCTTAAGGGTATGTTTATAAGCAAGTAACTAAGTATGGGCTTAAATCTAAGTTGATTTAAGCTAATATATGTTGACATAAGTCAAGGTATGAAAGTTTAAATCACCAAATACCCCACCACAATGGAGATTACGGTCTAGGATTCTAGAAACTAGGAGTTTACGGCCTAAGTATGAAGTATCAAAGGTGTTTACGATTCAAGGTGTGGAACCAAAAGGTGTTCATGGTTGAAAGTCAAACCGTGAACGCTCTTAAAGGGTGCCAACCATGAACTCAAATGAAGCAAAGACTAATCCATGAACAACTTATAAAGTGGAAATCAAACCGTAAACACATTAATATGTAAAAGTCAAACCAAGAACACCTATTTAAAATGAAATTCAAACGTAAAACCTTCAAGAATTTTATGTTTCTAGACTGTAAACACTTCATTTTAGAAGTGTTTAACTGTAAACCCTATCATATATCTTCATATCTTATCCAAAGTTAACTTCCCAATGTGATTACACCGTAAACCATACATTCACCGCCTTAGGAGTATCCTTCATACTTAAGGAAAAAATGAATTCATTATACACTTATAGTAAACTCATTTCACCCAACTGCTCTCAAAACCATTATCAAAATTCTTGACATCTGAAAACAGTTACCCAGAAACCTTCAAAACTTCATCCTTCAATCTTCATCTTTTATATTTTGGTAAGTATTAATTCATATTACTTAGTGTATATGAAAACACTTGTGTTATTAAGATCATATTATTCACACACTATTGTGTGTTTAAAACCATTAGGAACACGACATTCTTCCCGTAATATAACCCAAAGGTCGCCGTTTCTATTCCGTATTCAAAACTGTTACCACACATAAGGTGAGTTCATACCCCCATATTTTTCCAAGCTTTTTCAATGTTTTTTTTTTTTTTTTTTTTTTTTTTTTTTTTTTTTTTTTGGGGGGGGGGGGGGGGGAATAGAAGTAAAACACAAGAAATTTAGTTATTAAAAATATAATTTACTTATTATGTTTTTCTTACCATTAATATACATTTAGTCGTGAAACTGTTAAAACATGGAAAATAAACTTATAAACTATAATAGGTATAGTTTATGGATTATATGAACTATTTTATGAAGTCTAGGTTAAAACATGGAAATAAACTTATAAAATATAATTATAGTTTATGGATTATATAAACTATTTTACAAAGTCCAGGTTAAAACATGGAAATAAACTTATAAACTATAATAATTGTACTTTACATATCAAGTATACTAAAAACACATTGTACCAGGTTTATATTAAATGGGGGTACAAATACAACGTACCAGGTTTATATTAAATGGGGTACAAACAATACATCATACCGGGTTTATATTAAATAGGGTACAAATACAACGTATCGGGTTTATATTAAATGGGGTACAAACAATACATCGTACCGGGTTTATATTAAATGGGGTACAAATAAAACGTACCGGGTTTATATTAAACGGGGTACAAACAGTACATCGTACCGGGTTTATATTAAATGGGGTACAAATACAACGTACTAGGTTTATATTAAACGGGGTACAAACAATACATCGTACCGGGTTTATATTAAATGGGGTACAAATACAACATACCAGGTTTATATTAAATAGGGTACAAATAATACAACATACCGGGTTTATACTAACGAGGTACAAATACAACGTATCAGTGGGGAGGGGGGATTAACTCTATGATTACTTAGTCCTTACATCAAGGTTATATAGCATTAATGTCCGGTAGACAATGGAGTGTGTGACTTCTGCCTCATTTCCTGTTCCTTGTTTGGTTGTGGGCTTAGGGCATATCCACCCATTCAACTGTCCATGCAATATTAGTTTATATATAACTAGTATTAATTAGGTGGTTATATAAGGAACTGGTATATCATAATTCTTACTAAGAAAATATAGGATTTTCTTAAGGAACACTTTCATCATATCTCAAAGGACTATTACAGTTAACTCTGTAAGTACCTAGTGAGTACGTCAGGGTTATATACAATGAGGATCCGACAAACAATGGGATGTGTGATTTCTGCCTAATTTCCTGTTCCTTGTCTGGTTGTGGGCTTGGGGCAGAACCACTCAATCGATTGTCTATTTGATCTGGATTGTATATAACTTATATACACTAAGTACTCGTAGAAAAACTAGTAAGAGTCATTTAACTTATCATTCATCACATCAGAAATATAGGATTTTCTGGAGCAACACCTAATGTTTTACAAAGAACAGAGAATTTGTTTTCTGTAACAAAACGCTTATGAACTCACCAACTTTAATGTTGACACTTTTTCAAACCACTTGTATTCTTTGGAAAAGTTAATAGACAGGTTTTCTATTAGGCATTATGAAGACGGAGCATAGTAGCTTTACATCTTAACTTTTGTTATAGTTTTAAGGTAAATCATGAAATGTTTTGAACACAATGTAAATTATATGTTATTAATACAATGGTTGTTGTTACTTTGATTACATTTATACAATTGTTGTGATACTGTACATGATGTCCTCCGCCCTCGAACGTTTCCGCCGTTCCGGTTTGGGGGTGTCAAAATTGGTTCCATAATAAAACCGCCATTGGTGCCACGAAGGATTCCACCAAGGTTAATACTTCCCTTGTGCGCTTCATCGACGCCGGGTCCAAAACAAAACAATCAATAGATAGTTCGTCAGTAGCAAACCGTTGGGTTATAGCTAGAAACCACGGGTGGGGGTGTCAACCCTTATAGATCTATAATCCCCCGTAAAACCATTTGGGTTGTAGCTAGCAACCACGGTTGGTGTGTTAACAACTTCCTCGCTTACACGAGATTAGCGGTTACAGGATAAAGGATTTCCCTTAAGATTTCCAATTTTCGTTGATGAATAAAATAGCTCATGTAGACTTTTTTGAGTTCCTATAGTTCAAATAGTGAAAGCATATTCGTGTCTAAAACCGTAAGTTACTAGACTATGCTTTTAAACATTACTCTTAATTTCATAATATTTAGGCAGTACAACAGTCAAGGTTTTATCTAACATAAAACCAATAATAGAAACATACTTAACAAGTATATATAGAACTCCCAAATATAATTTCAGGACTATATTAGTAACATACTAGGTTTTATCTAACATAAAACCCATAATAACAACATACTTAAAAATTAGTATATAGAACTCCCGAGTATAACTCTGGGGCTATATCACACATAATATATAGAACTCATGAGTGTAACTACGGGTATATATTAGTAAAATCTGTAATAACAACATCCTAACAAGTTTAAGATAGTTATATTTCAAAATATCAGATATATTCTTGTTATATATAATACAAAAAAACTATATCCCGGTTAATATAACTATTTCTGTTGACACAAATATACTATCATATAAGCACAATATTAACTTTTATTTAATATTTAGCATGCATTTCCCCCAATAACATTAAAAAGTGAGGCCGTGAAACTCACCCTAGTAGCATGATCTATAGAAGCTAACCGAAAAACGGTCAGAGGCTCGTCGTTATTAGACTCAGGAAGGGAAACGAACTTCGGAGACAAGTTTTCATTACAAAAACAATCTTATGAACTCACCAAATTCAATTTTAATACACTTTCAAAACCACTTGTATTCTCAGGGAACTGCTAGACAGGTACACCCGCATGTTTTGGAGAAGACAGAGCTTATAGAGTCGCGACTTTTATACTTTTGTTATACGTTTTGTTGTCATACGAATCATGTATCGAACAAATGTAAACACTCTGCTTATTCAATGTAATGGTTGTGTTTACTTTGATTACTATGATTCAATTGTTGTGATACTGTACATGACGTCCTCCACCCTCGAACGTTTCCGCCGTCTCGGTTTGGGGGTGTGACAAATTTGGTATCAGAGCATTGTTTATAGTGAACTAAGTATATCAAACCTTACACAGTATACAAATATAAACACAAAGGGGCCGAGGCGCTCTGAACTAAAAGTATACTTTAAAAATCTAAGTATTTTATAAGAAGTATACTAACAGCTACATATTTACCAGAAGCAATATCACAAGAGGAACAAAAAAAAGTATTTAGATGATGAACACTACAGTCAAACCTGGGCAGTTATGTAATCATATCTGGGATAAATATAGCCTGATCAACTATATTTATTTGAGATATGACCAACATGTGCTCGGGAGTGATAGTAGAGTTGCAACAAGTTTAAAACTTACCAACCTCTATACAAAAGAGAACAATAGAACAAAGCATACAAACTAAAAATACTATAGGAGTATTTTGTAGCTCTACGATACTAGAGACAAACACATTGTACGGACTTCATTCCAAGTGTTGCTATAAATTTCATGGCGATTTTTTACTTGTATTAAGTAGACTTCCACTATAAATCGCTTGATAGAACACTATAACTATCAGGGTAGGATATACACTGTTGTTCAATATCACATGACTCCTGACCACTATAGAGGACTTATCTTCGTTTTTTCTCTTAAATTATTTTAAAGAAAGATGCCTCCGAAGAAGTCCAACCGAAAGAACAAAAATCCACCACCATCGCCACCCCCTCAGTACGATCATGTTGTGTTCCAGGCAGCAGTTAAAGCTGCCATGGCTGCCGCAATGTCACAGAGTAACGTGAGTGGCCCAAGCGAGGCAGGTAGTGGAGCTAACCTTTCCAACCAGGGAGACAGTAAAGGACACTCGAGGGAGTGTTCCTACAAGGACTTCACTAACGCTAAACCTCGGTCTTTCGATGGCACTGGAGGTGTCATTGCCCAGACTCATTGGTTTGAGAAGAACGAATCAATCTTTGAGATCTGTACATGCCCCGATACGAGCAAAGTAAAGTTTACGGCATGCACCTTCACTGATAGAGCACTAACTTGGTGGAACCGCCATTTCAAATCCCTAACTCTTCCGGTAGCCAATTCCATGAGTTGGGATGACCTGAAAGAGTTGATGCTAGCTGAATACTGCCTGTGGGGCGAGATGCAAAAGCTCGAGAGGAGCTCTGGAATCTAAAGATGAAGGGATCCGACATTACTGCTTACACTGTGAGGTTCAGTGATCTTGCTTTTTTATGTCCCGGGATGGTTACCCCAGAGAGCAAGAAAGTGGAGAGATTCATATGGGGATTAACTCCCCCTACACAAGGAAATGTTTTAGCTTCCAACCCACTCACATTTGATAGTGCCAAACGACTGGCGCATACATTGATAGACCATGGGGATCGTCAAGATCCCATGCCAACCGGTCATGAACTACCTAAAGAGAGTGGTGGGAAGAAGAAGTTCTGGAACAAATGGAAGGGCCAACCTTCACAATATCCCTCCAAGAAACAGCAAACAGTGGCGGTCTACATTGCTATCATTCCTGCTACTCAAGCACCTGCTAGTAGATATGCTAGAACCCTTCCAAGGTGGACAAATGTAACTTCCATCATCACAGACCTTTCCGTGACATGCAATGCACCAACTGTGGCAGAAAGGGGCACACAACCCATTTTTGCAAAGCACAAGTCCAACTAACCAATCAGGCTCCTGGAGCTGGAATAGGCCAAGCCTGCTATGGGTGTGGTGAAACCGGGCACTACAAGAGGAATTGCCCTAAAGCAACAACTGCGGGAAACACAGGGAAGGTGCTAGCAATGGGCCAGGAGGAGGCAGTTGCTGATCCTACCGTAGTCATGAGTACATTCCTCCTCGAAAACTCTTATGCATGCATTCTCTTTGATGGTGGTGCGGAATGGATTTTGGCAGTCATGCATTTAAACACCTACTCAAATACAAATCCCAACCACCAACCGAAACATTCACCGTCGAGATGGCTAACAGAAAGAAAGAGAGTACTAATGACGTATTCATAGGATGCACCCTCACTCTAAACTACCATTCCTTTCCAATCGATCTTATGCCGGTTTCCATAAAAAGCTTCGATGTCATAATCGGAATGGATTGGTTGTGCCCCAATCGTGCTTATATTCTTTGTTACGAAAAAGCCATTCGCCTCAATCTGCCAACCAGCGAAGCCCTCGTTATCTATGGAAACAAAATCAACATGAACCTTCGCATCATGTCGTGCATCAAAGCTCAAAAATACTTGCGAAATTAGTGTCACGCATTCCTGACGCATGTAGTCAATGAAAAACAAGAAGTTAAAGACATCGAGAGCATCCCCGAAGTCTGTAACTTTCTTGATATCTTCCCCGAAGATCTTCCAGGAGTTGCTCCCAAAAGCCAAGTCGAGTTCCGAATCGACTTGATTCTCGGAGCTACCCCTGTAGCTAAATCCCCTTATCGTCTAGCACCAGTAGAAATGTAGGAATTATCCAGCCAACTGAACGAACTACTCAACAAGGGATTCATTAGAACAAGCTTCTCACCCTGGGGAGCACCGGTCTTGTTCGTGAAGAAGATGGATGGATCTTTCCGGATGTGCATAGACTATCGCGAACTAAACAAACTCACTATAAAGAATCACTATCCTCTACCTAGAATCGATGACCTCTTCGATCAACTTCAAGGAGCTAGCTACTTTTCAAAGATAGACCTAAGATCGGGGTACCATCAACTACGAGTCCAGGAGAGCGATGTTCCTAAGACAACATTTCAAACTCGGTATGGTCACTACGAGTTTGTAGTGATGCCCTTTCGTCTAACCAACACACCCGCCGTATTCATGGACTTAATGAATCGGGTGTGTCTTCCTTTCCTAGACAAATTTGTGACAATGTTTATAGATGATATACTCGTCTATTCATGAAATGAGGAAGAACATGGACAACACTTGAGACAAGTGCTAGGAACATTAAGGATGGAGAAACTATATGTTAAATTCTCTAAGTACGAGTTTTGGATCAGGAAGGTAACTTTGCTAGGTCACGTGGTCAGCGAAGAAGGCATACACGTGGACCCTTCCATAATAAAGGCAATTAAGAATTGGTCAGCACCGAGAACACCCACATAAATCTGTCAATTCTTGGGTCTTGCTGGCTATTATCGCAGATTTATACAAAACTTCTCGATGATTGCTAAATCACTTACCACCCTGACTCAAAAGGGTGTGATTTTCAATTGTGGAGAAAGACAAGACACTACGTTCCATACACTAAAACAGGCCCTATGCAACATGCCTATCTCGTCCTTCTAGAAGGGACAAAGGATTTTGTCGTATACTACGATGCATCCAATTAGGGGCTAGGCTGTGTGCTTATGTAACGGGGAAAAAATATTGCTTATGCCTCGAGACAGCTTAAGGCACACAAAGTCAACTACACAACTCACGATCTAGAGTTGGGAGCAGTGCTCTTTGCCCAAAAAATCTGGAGACATTACCTCTATGGTACCAAGTCCACTATCTTCACTGACCATAAAAGCCTTCAGAACATCCTTGATAAGAAGGAACTTAACATGAGACAGCGGCGTTGGTTAGAGCTACTCAATGATTACGAGTGTGAAATACGCTATCATCCCGACAAAGCCAATATGGTAGCGGATGCCCTCAGCTGAAAGGAGTACTCATGTCGTAGAGTGAAGTCACTAACCATGACAATCCAGTCCCATCTGTCCACCCAAATCAAAGAGGCTCAGCTAGAAGCCTTAAAACCTGAAAATGTGGCAGGTGAAACCCTAAGAGGAATGGAAAAGAACTTCGAAATCAAGGGCTATGGGGTTCGTTATTTCATGAACTGGATCTGGACCCCAAAGTTCGGTGGTTACAGGGAGGTTATCATGAATGAAGCCCACAAAACTCGATATTCTGTTCACCCAGGTTCAGACAAGATGTATTTGGATCTCAAGAGATTCTATTGATGGCCAAACATGAAACTTGAGATTGCTACCTACGTGGGCAAGTGTCTAACTTGCGCCAAGGTGAAGGTAGAGTATCAAAAGCCCTTTGGTTTACTTCAAGATCCAGAAATACCTGAGTGGATGTGGGAATGAATTACAATGGACTTCATCACCAAATTGCCCAAGACCCCGAGTGGTCAAGACACTATTTAGGCGATCGTCGACAGACTGACCAAGTCCGCCCACTTCTTGCCAATCAAAGAAACGTGCAAAATGGAGAAGCTGACTAGAATCTACATCCAAGAGATAGTACGATTTCACGGTGTACCTATATCCATTATCTCAAATAAAGATAGCAGATTCACCTCGCGATTCTGACAGTCACTTCAGAAGGCTCTTGGAAGTAAGCTGGACATGAGTACAACTTATCATCCACAAACTGACAAGCATAGTAAGAGAACCATTCAAATGCTAGAAGACATGCTGAGAGCATGTGTTATCAACTTTGGCAAGTCATGGGATACCCATTTGCCCCTGGTCGAGTTTTCATATAACAACAACTATCACACCAACATCAAGGGTGCTCCATTCGAATCCTTCTATGGTCGTAAGTGCAGATCCCCTATGTGTTGGGCTGAAGTAGGCGACACACAGATGGCTGAGGGACAAGTCTCTGACAGCACTCTCAGGGTGTCACACCCCAAAACCAAGAACGGCGGAAACGTTCTAGGGCGGAGGACGTCATGTACAGTATCACAACAATGAAAAGTAGTAAACAAGCAACAACATCATCCATTGCATTAATAATATAATTATTATATAAGTGTTCTGTCAAATTTTGATAAACACTAAAGCATAAATCAAAATGAAAGATGAGTCTTGGACAAGCTCCATCTTCCTTTCTCCTTGCATCGGTACCTGTCTATGATGACCTGAGGATACAAGTAATTTTGAAAGCGAGTATCAGCTTTGAAGCTGGTGAGATCATAAGTATTTTAGTGTCTTAATTTGTATGTAAGAATTTGTAAGTTTATGAACTGTAAGTATGGAAAATGTAAATGAACTGTAAGTATGGAAAATGTAAAGAACTATAAGTATAGAAAATGTTTGTGAAACAACTGTAAACGTTTGAAAACCCTAGAAATCCCTATGATTCCTACTTTTATATAAAGGTGTCTTCTACCAAGACTTTAATCTTCTCAATGTAGTCTTCTACCAAGACTTAACTGCTCTAAATGTTCGTTTCTTTTAAAAGTGTGTAATTTTCCCAAGTGTAACTATCATTATCAAAATATAGTTTTTACATTAAATGTTTTAAGTGAAAAGATCACTAAATATATGAAAAGGGAAAATAAATGTAGTACTGTAGTGTTGTATTATAGGAACTACTGCTGTACTAACTACCTTAAACCGGATTTATATTAAGGCATCATGTGATTAATTGCACCATACTATTGACTGGTAACAACGACATACGAATGGTCGTAAAACGGAATGACGTTTGGCACCCGCAGACCTGCAGGTCCGGCTGTAGCTAGCAGCAAGGTGTAGGATAGTCAATCCAGTATAGATCTATACGTAAACTCACGCTCTCCCTCTAAGAGAATTCTGGCTACAACTCGGGCCATGACATTTAAGGAATGCTCCGATACAGTGGATCACAATAATTAACGTATTCATATATATGTAATGTAATGAACTGTTCTAGCTGTAATGTAGGTGCTCTCTACCTAGCAAGTATAGTAATGTACTCGTTCTAGTATCATTGTATATGTTCTTCTAGTAGTAAGTATTGACTCATGAATGAACTGACTCATAGTATGATATTGTGTTCTAGTAATAGTTCTAGTATCTTCCTAAACTACCCATATGGTAGTTTACTAGTAATCTAACTGGTATGTATGGACATGGATGTATACCCTTGCTACCCAAGGACATGGGATGAACTGGAAGGACCTTTTATGACTATATATGTACACATGATATATAACTAATATTTAAACGACCTTCGGACGAGTACCCGATATTCTATCAGCCCACATCCAAATCGAGGAAAAGGACACAAGATGGATAGCCTTCCTAAGTTTTTTAAACATTACTTATATAACCATACATATAGAGGCATGCAATTTATAATATAAAAGCATAAAATAAGTTTTGTAAAACCTTTGAACATAATTATTATCTAAGAAAAGATCGACTTGATGTCGATCTATAAAACGGTTTTGAAGGCATGGGTTTGATAAAACAGTTTAGTATAAAGAAACATTTGTTTGAAACACAATTGTAAATAAGTTTGAAATGTAATATACAGAGTAAAATGTAAAGTGTAATAAAGAGTTGAAAACACATAAAGTGTTTATGAAAATCATTTGAAGAAAACTATTTGGTAAAACGGCTAATGAGTAGAAAATCATATAAATGCTGCTTATTAATCACATGTGATTGATATAATAAGTAGCATGATTCTACTTGTATCCCCCCATAAAACATTTAAAAATAGTTAAAACATTGATTAAGGGGTATGAACTCACCTGCAGTAAGTGACTGGAATTGAACGGACTGTTATCGTAAGGAAGGATCGGACAAGTGCTTGGTGTCAAGTGAAGACTTTAGACACACGCAATGATCCTAATTACATATGAAGACATATGTATATAAATAATTAGTGATTAAACACTAATTATACAAGTATAAACATTTTAACGCGAGGAAAACACTTTTGGTCAAGTGCTAGGAGGCTAATGGGTTGCAACAAAGGAGTGCAAAGCCTCTAATGGGAGTTTATGGTCAAATGACCATATCCTTTGGAGTTTACGGCCCAGGGGAGTAAACTCCTGGCCGTAAACTCTCAATGAGGTCTGTAAATGAAGCCTAACAATTATACAACTCATGTGGTGAATTGCTTCAAGGCTTAAACAAGTGTTTGGGCTTCCTATTAACTCCTTTGAGGAGTTCACGGCCCTGGGACCATATCCCATGGAGATTATGGCCGTAATCTCCCTTGGGGGAAGGTTTATGGTGTTTTCAAGTCTCTAACACTTCAAGGTTATGATCTATGTTGGGTTCTAGGCATAAGGAAGGAGTTAGGGTGTCATTTGACCCCTTTATAGGGGTTTACGGCCCAAGAACTTGTCTTGGCCGTAAACTCCTTAATACTTGTGATTCCTTATGTTTTCTAGGCTTTAAACACTTTAGGGTACATGTCTAAATTCAAGCCTAAGCCTTAGGTAGTGTTTGTGGCATCAAAACACCCCTAACTAGAGTTTTCGGCCCATGAACCAGTTGGCCATGTGTTTGCGGTCGTGAACACCCCTAGGTGTTGGTATTTTGATTGTTTTGGGTTTTAGACACATCAAGGTAATGTGCTATGCTAGTCTCTTGGCTAAATGAAGGCATTTAGGGCATTTTGGCACTTAAACATGGAGTTCACGGCCCAAGAACCTCCTTGGCCGTGAACTCTCTTTCCCCCTTGGATCTTAATTGTTTTGGTGTCCTAAACATGCAATGGTGGGTTCTAGTTCGAGTTCCATGGCTTTGAGGGACTTTGGGACACCTTAGGACCTTAAAATGGAGTTTACTCCCCAAGTGTTATTGGGCGGTAAACTCCCAAATCTTGGGGTCTTAATCCGATTTTGATGTTTTCTAGCATACAAGCCTAAGGTAGTTACAGATCATGGGGAAAGGACTGGGTAGCATTTAAGCCACATATTGGAGTTTACTCTCCAAAAACGTTCTTGGGTGGTAAACTACCGAATCTCACAGATTTGATATGTAATTGATGTTTCTAAACACAATCTAAGCTATATAACATAACTAGATCGAAGTACTCATAATTTGGGATAAAAACCCGAAGATCCGCGAGAGAAAATTTTGGCTTTTCTTTAATTGGAAATGTAACTAATGAACTATTTGGTTCAGTTTTCTATATATAGTCCTGAGATTTTTGGCAGAAAATATTTTTATTCTCGGAATGAACTCTAATATCCTAGAGTATTGGAATAACAGTGTTGCACAAAACCCTAGTGCATCCACTCTCTTAATATCTCCTTAAGTGTAAATCCTGAAAACTGCCAAACTTATACTTGAAGTCTGAATTTTCACTGTAACTGTTCTACTTCTATTGGCTTGATATGGTTTGTTCAGAATGGAAATTTCGGGTTGTCACACAGGGGCCCGAAATCATTCGAGAAACCACATAAAAGATCATACAAATCTGGGGATGACTAAAAGCCTCGGGGGATAGACAAAAGAGCTACGCCGACAGAAGACAAAAACCCTTAGAGTTCCAGGTTCGTGACCACGTTCTGTTGAAGGTCTCACCCTACAAAGGCATGATACGCTTCAGAAAGTGTGGAAAGTTATATCCAAGATACATTGGGCCATTTGAGATCCTTGCTAGGATCGGTCCCGTAGCTTACAAACTCCGTCTGCCACAAGACTTAACAACGTACACCCAGTTTTCCACGTGTCAAATCTTAAGAAGTGTCTATATGACGAGACCCTTGTGATTCCACTCGATGAAATCGAGATAAACGAGAGTCTTAACTTCGTGGAAGAACCAGTAAAAATCATGGATAGGGAAGTGAAGCGAACAAAACAAAGTCGCATACTGACAGTGAAGGTTTGCTGGAATGCCAAGCGGGGACCTGAATTCACTTGGGAGCGAGAAGAGCAGATGCAACAGAAGTAACCGCATCTTTTTCCTAGTCCATGATTGTACTCTTTAGAAAGAATTTTGGGACGAAAATGCCTCTAATGGGGGGGATGATGTGACAACCCGATACTTTTCCAGTCAACAAAACTCAATTCTATTAAATAAAATTGCAAATTTTATTTATTCCGTTAAGTTGGTAAGTGTTAGAAAACCATTTAAATTATATAATTAAAACTTATATAAGTTTCGTAACCAAAAACACTCGAAAAATCAAGGTTTTCCCCTCAAAACTAGCATAACTCATCCAACAGCTCGTTTTCGCCAAAAACCCTTGGGCCAAAAACAGATCTTGCCCGAAACCCACCTCCAGCCAAGAACCCAACCATTATAAAGGTTTTCATCCGAGAACTTGTTCATTTCTCACCCTTTCCACCCGAAAACTCCCTCATTTTGCTCCCAAGGATCACCCAAGAACACTCATACATTCAAGTGGAAACCTTCAAATCTTTATATTTTTCCTCAAGAACACCAAGAACACCAAGAACACCAAGAACACCAATAACACCAAGAACAACCTTCATATGTTCAAGTGCCAAAAATACCAGCAGAATTGAACACCTGATTTCGGACAAAAACCAGTTTCCGGCTGAAATACAGTTTCCGACTGAGAACTCGTCCAGACTGAAAACCTAGTTCTTAGATTTAGCTTGACCGAAAACCCTCGAATTCACTTCAAACAACTTTCGATAACTATTCCTAACATAAAAACAAGTGTTTTCTAACACTTAAATTAATGGTTTCACTAATTTAAATACAATTATATGTTTAATTATCATTAGAATAACGTTAATCCCGCGTACATCAACTCGAGGGTCATTTTTCCAGTCTTGCTGTCCAACACGTGCACAAACAACAGTGAGTTCATACCCCTACTTTTTCACTGTTTTTAATGTTTTCAAGGGAGAATACAAGTAAAACACAAGGATTTTTGTGTTTTTATACAAACGGTTTCAATAGATTAAAAACTTTTGCAATTGATACAAATAGAGAAATCACTACATTTCATAAAAATAATTAGATATTTTTATCCCTTTTGTAACATGCTGAGCATAAGGGTAGTTTTCAATGTACAAATATAATTGCAAAGTTTTCATTACAGTACATGCCATACAATCAAACTATAGTTGATATAGTTTGCGAACATTACAGAACTTTACAGAATTCATTACATGAAATGAGAACATACATTCAAACTATAATAGCTATAGTGTGGGATACACTACACTGTTTTATTACTTCGAGAACATTAGACAAAAACAAAAAATATAAACTATGATAGATATAGTTTATGATTTACAATACTATTTTCCGAATACAAGATTATATTAATAAATAATTATTCAAGTATAATTATTTTACTCTGCAAGTTATACATACGATTTCGAGTACAAGGGAACACTAAAACAATACACATAAACTAGTTAATACAGGGTTGTAAGGCACTACGTCAGGTGTACCCTCCGGGGTGCGGAACTAAATCCTACCACAGTATAACCAGAGTCTCCTGGAGGGAGAACGTGAGATTTGTGTATAGATCTATACATAACGGACAATCCCATACCTGAACTGCTAGCAATAGTTAGGCAATCATGCCTGGGGTGACAAATATCAGTTCTGACTCCTGAAGAACATCGTAGAGGTAACTAGGTCATATCAAGCATGGTTATCCCAAACTCATAACGGTATGAACTAACATACATTACAACTGGAGGATTCCAGGGAATACTAACACATGGTTTTATTTTAAGTAATAAAACTGCTATACATTACTGGCGACAACCAGGGTTTACATACAGACAAACTATACACTACTGGTGGTAGCCAGGGTTTTCATACAGAACAAACTATACATTACTGGTGGTAGCTAGGGTTCTCATACTAACAAACTATACATTACTGGTGGTAGCCAGAGTTTTCATATAGAACAACACTATACACTACTAGAAGTAACCAGTAAACCAGGGATATCATACAAAGGTTTTCATACAAGACAACACCATACAATACAACTAGTGGTAACCAGAAATACATACTAATACTATCATATACAACTACAGAGCACAATAACGAACGTACATTTTGGTCTTAGTGTTTAAGACTACCTTTCATTACTAAAGAAAATATTGGATTTTCTTGAGAAGCATACAAACATTTCTACAGATTCCAAGACAGGTTTTCATTACAAAAACAATCTTATGAACTCACCAACTTAAATGTTGATACACTTTCAAAACCACTTGTATTCTCAGGGAATCGTTGAAAGGTACACCCGCAGTTTTTGGAGAAGACGGAGCTTATAAAGTTGCGTCTTTTATACTTTTGTTATACATTTTGTTGTTATACGAATCATGTATCGAATAGATGTAAATACTCTACTTATTCAATGTAATGGTTTGATTTACTTTGATTACTATGATACAATTGCTGTGATACTGTACATGACGTCCTCCCCCGAACGTTTCCGCCGTCTCGGTTTGGGGGTGTGACAGATGGTTTCTGCAAAGTTATGTCCCCTAGGTTAATGGATCAAGAACTTGGTAAAAGTGGTTAAATCACCTAGGAAGCACAACACGACCACCCCTTGGCCGCAACACAAAGCATAGCTTGGATCACAATTATTTTGGGCTGGTGTGGTCTTGACGTGTTGACCGTTGATCGTTGATCGTTAAACATTTGACCATTTGACTTTTGGTCAAACTTTGATGGACATGGAGTTCAGAGTGAGGTTGATCTTTGTTTGGTAGTGATTACTAAGATGCGTATAATTTTGAACATAAGTGGTTCGTGCGTGTTGATTCACTTGTAGAGACTTGGATTTCTAACTTTAGGTGCATTTTGTGACTATACTATGTATGACATTATATTTCCTTTGTACGGAAGGATGCTTATGTACTGTTACTGCATGTATGTGTGATCAAGGTTTGTTTGACCAATTAAACTAGGGTATTCTTGGTTATGATGGATGGAAGGTCGTATGATGGCATTAGTACAAAAATGACCTACAATCATACTTTTCGAAAAACGGCCTATCAAACTTTTTATTAAAAGCGTGGCCAAAGGTTGAAAAAATTTTGAGACTATTTTTTAGATACATTTAAATTGTTTTTGTAGCCATTGCATTAATGAAAATTGATGTGTGTATGTTTCTATTGTTAGCAATATGGATTTGATTCTTTCGTTTTGGTAGTGTCGAGTATTTTCCAAATAAGGAAAGATTCTCATCATCCAAGTTTCAATTAGACAGAAACTTGGAATCATGCAAGTTGTATTGTATGATGAATGAGGATTTTCATCTTTGGTAAATTAAGACGAATTCCTTGTTCACATGTATATGTAAGTCAAATGAAGGACTAGGGGATCGGGTACACTGGGTGTACGCTGGTCAAGATCCACCATAAAGATCGATAAGAGTATTCGTCATGATTTACTAAAGTTAAGTAAATATGGTTATGCTTACAAGTTTAAGTATAATTTTGGACATTGTAAAAGTTTCAATGTATGGTAGAACAAATGAGAAGAATCAAATTAGGCAGAAAGATAAAAGTTTCTCCAATCTGAAAAGATGGGAGAGTACTTGAGTATCGTGTTTTATGATCATCTTAATGACTATGAAAACCATATCACAATTGACCCTATGAGGTCATCTTAATGCATTTTTATGGATAAGAAGATGAATCGTGAATTATTGAAATAGTTAAATCGAGAAGATGAATCATACTTCGTTCGAAGAACAAGTCTTAGCGTCAAACTCCAAGATTGTAACTTAAGTAACATTAAATTAAGAAGGTTTATAACATTTATAAAATGTAGTGTAAAATGTTTTCTACTCTTGTACATTTGAAATTGGCAAGTTGTGATGTTTTGGATAAAACAAAGACTAACTAAGACCAATTGTGTGAAGTGTTTATCTTGGTAAGAGTCCGCACTAACTCTTGAATATTTGTTTATCAAGTAATGTTCCTTGACAAAGTGAATCATATATGTCAAGAGGTCAGTGGGAGTCTTAAAGATCTTGACAAGTTTCAAGAACTAATCAAGAATAAACCTATTGTTAAACACTAGCACACGACTTGAGGTTTGTGACCTATCAGGTTGACATATTATTGTTTCTATGCACATTCCAGTTAAAGTTGACTATGCACATGAGTTCTGAGAGTTCTCAATTGGTTTCATAACAACTTGGAAGCAATGGTAGGCCCTTGTGTTGCCAGGTGGCAATAAATTAAGAATGACCAAGTTTAGTCCATATGTGTTTGGATTTGTCACTAACCTTGTATTTTGATTATGGTTATGACAAATTCACATGGATAGGAACACATACACCATAAATCTAAGTGTCATAAGGTTTCTCTTCGATTCATGAAAATGATGGTGACGAAACGCTTTCACTAAGCAGATTTTAAGGAGATAGCAATTATGATATTTTTATTCTAAAATTCGATTATGATTACGACATCCCTTTTCATAATTCGAATTGTGAGAAACGGCAAAGGTCTAAACATTTTAGACTTATTGTTGTAAGTTCTTGAATTTTTTAGGCACACATGTGAGCTATCTAAGAAAAGGTGTATTAGTTTGAGAAGCCTAGAGAAAGTCTTATCGAAGCGTCTCATATCAGATATCTGAACTTTGAATAATGAGAGTCAATAAGTGTTGATTTCTAGAAGTCCAGCTGATTTCTGAATACATGTCAAAGCTAGTGGGAGTATAAGTGTTATGCTAGTAAGATAATAATTATAACGATAGTGGGAGCATAATTATTATGGTGAGTATTGCAAGTTAGCAATGTTAATTATAGAAAAAAATTTCAATTAGTAAAGTTGCAGGATTTGAAAAGTTGTTTTTCTATAATTAAGAGAGAATAATTTATACTTCATTTCAATTCTAAAAGCTTGGATTGAGGTGTTAATCAAATTTAATCAGATATATATGAATGTTATGTTGGAATGGTTCAACATAGGGAAATTCTATATATGGAAATGTTAATTGCGTTCTCAAATTTTGGTTATGATTACGACATCCCTTTTCATAAACTAAATTTTGAGAAGATGGCAAATACAAATATTATTGCAAAAGATTGTTCAAGTATCATGTCTTTATGTTGGACATTATGAATCGTATCCCATTTGCTTCGGGTATATGATTGATTTCATATGCTATAATATTCTTGTGTTCTAATTTTCCAAATGCCTAGGGCATTTAGAGGGAAAAAGGAATAGAACCGGATATGACTAAAGTGGTTAAACAACTATTAAGGACAATCTAAGGTTCGCCAAAGATTGGTCGCTTAAGAATAGTTGAAAGTATAATAATGGATGGACCATATTGACATTATTATGAATAGACAGGAGTCTATTAAATATGAGTTGTCGTATGGAAAATATGGAATGTTTCCATATTGGGAGTTGAAGAATAGATGAGAAAGTTAGAAAATTTTATGCAAGAAGGATGTACAAAGGAATGTACTTTGAATTTGAGACTTCATTTCCATGGAATTGTCTTGTAACAATCTCCAAAGGAATATTTTGTAATATCATTGGTCAAGTCTCTGTGACTTTTAGTACCTAGACATTACAAAAGAATCATTGCATGATAGTTTAGAATTTGACACTTTCTAGCTATGACAAGAATTTGGAATTCTTAAACTTGCAATAAGGATTTGGAATTGTGAAATGAGCATCATTGTAATGTTGTCAATTGATCTATTTCACAAAGTAAGGACCATAGACAAACATATCGTGCATGCTTGGAGCATGGCTCGACTATTGTTTTAATTCAAGTATTAAGGTGATTATTCGAAACATCATACAATGAATAAGATTAATTAATATGACTCAAACATTTTTGAGCCATATAGCATTAGTATTACTATTGTGTTTTACTTTGCAAGTTTTGACTTCCCAAATAACTAGGTTATTCAAATGGTCCATAGTCGATCATACTTTGGCAGTAGGTATTGAAGCAAGACTGTCATGAACGGGTCTGTAGTTTGTCTTGGACAAAGTAGCTGCAGTGTTCATGAGTACTCCTGGAATAAGATTCGAGTATTGGAATTAACCAACGCTCATTTGAATCACTTCATGGATTTTATCACGAGTGATCATGAGATGATAACATCTTATATTCTTCAAACGGAGACGTGTGAGTTGTAGTTGCGAGTCGGTTGCACATTGACATATGTAAACACACCAGTTACTTGGATGTCATAAAACATATCGTTGTGTGTGATTTGATGAGTAAGTACAAGCGAGAATTTGGGTCCAAGTTTATCCATTCCTTTTATCCCATGTGGATAAAACAAATATTTGTGGGCCCTTCGATGATTTAGTGATGACATCAGGCACGGACTGATTTGCTTTGTTTCATTAGTCGGTCATCATAAATCGGAAATCGAGAAACAACAGATGGACAGAGAGAATGATTATAATCCATGTCTCAGTCCATTTGATATCTAGAATGGAGGAATATATGATCCCTTATCTAATGGACACGTCATTGACTAGGTCAGAGTTCGACAATGACTTTTAGGAGCTACGATTGCTAGTCGGGTTGTGGAGTCGTACTTGCAATAATAGTTATTAGACTTATCCAAGTGGGAGACTGTTGGATTAGTGTCTTAGTCTATAACTATAATTGGTATGTAGTTGACCCGAGAGTAGCATGGTGCATTTGGGTTGCATATCATCAGGACAATTTGATAGGATAGACTTTTGAGAAGAAGTTATTTATGGGTTATTAATATATTATATGTTCTAATATATTAATATGAAATCATATTATTTAAATAGTATTGATCAAGAATTAATTTGGAATTAATTATGTGATAAGAGACTAATTAAATATAAGAGGTTGATTTGGTAAGTCATTCATTCTTATAAAGTGCACTTATGATCAATAGTTCTTCATGTTGGGATAAACCCATGTGGTAACCCATGGGTAATCCATGGAGGTCTTAACCCACAGAGCATGAGGGATATGGAAAGCCATTAGGTTTTACATGGTGTAACCCTAGTTTGCCACACTATATAAGAGACCATAAGGCTACCAAATTGGCACCTAAGAGCATTTAAGTGGAATAATAGATGGCTAGCCGATTTGTGTGTGCAAGGAATCTCTTCTCACGTTATCCTTTGTTCCAGGTGTGTTGTGATTCCACTTCAGGCATTCATACTATTGGTGCTAAGATCTTAAACGCTAAAGGTTCAAGGTTTCCAACAAGCTACAAGAAAAGGTATGTTATATAACTTGTTTTATTACCCAAGTATCAACTTTTGTTTGCTAGTTAGGGTAATACCTTGGAAAGTTCAAGTTTGCATGTGTAATAGAGAAAACATAGATACAAGGTATTTAGGGTTCATGTACACCTTAGGAGTGTTAGAATCCTTAAAACCCAACAAGTGCAAACTCAGCCCTGAACCTGGCCGAGAAGTCACTCCATGTCATCGCGTCCAACTCGGCATCATCTCCAACAGCATGTCCAACCTCCTCCCATAAATCACGCACTCTGTCCTTTAGGAGACAAGAGGCGAGTCTGACCTTTTTCCCCCTCAGGATACCAGCCAGTGTGAAAAGTGTTGGCGACATCTGCCAACCATCTACTGCTAGCAATGGGGTCCCTGGCCCCATGGTAATCTGGAGCCCCACAAGCTCTGAACTCTCAAAATGTCAGTGTACGTGCCCCCATCATGGCCACCATCTCAGCGCGGAAGGCTCCTAGCCTCTCATCAAAAATCTTTAATATACCCTCCTTGACCATACCAAAGATCACAGGAGTCTACTCTAGAATATTGTGCGTAATCTCAGTTGATATAAACTCTCTCATCTGCTCCCCAAGCTGCTTGGCTCCTGAACCCGAGCCTGATCCGTTGCCGACACCTGAACCGCCCACTAGTCTCTCACGTAACGTTAGCATTCTACAACATAACATAACTATTATCAAAATACTCATCACTACTAAGGGATCACACACACACACTACAAGTTTCCTGATTTTATCTTGGCCCTTCTAGAATCGAGTACGAATCCTCTGCTTTCAGTAGTACGGACCCATACTACCATCAACATCTATCCGTACTTTCCTCGAGAATTGCCTCGACTCCACCAAGTCCCTTACTACTACTACTACTACTACTACTCCCAGCACTATACTCATCATAGGATTGACCTAGAGTAACCTCCAACCCGAACCCAGTCCTCAGCTACTGAAGGTATCTTCATAATGCCAATTAGCCACTACCTGAGTACCATCACATGTGACAAGGCTCAGATAATCCTTCGAGTAAAGGACTCGTCCCTACATTAGCTAGACTTAAACGAGAGCTGTGCAATAGGGCTAAATCTAGCGCTCCAATATTGTTTAACCCTGATCACATGTGACTTGGCGTATTCACCTAATGGATAACTCCCATCACTCAGAGTCCCACAATGCACTAAGCAAGTAGCATTCAGATAAAAAGGAAAAATCTAACCACATAATCCAATCCTGCTGTTTATCCCCTACTCAGGAATTTGTACTAGCATGCAACTCATAAAGTTCATACACATAACAGGTACATAAGGCATCCTCCTAGATCCTTAGTTCTAATCTAGCATGTATTTCTCATAAGCATATCGTATCTAAGCAAACATGTATGGGTAATTTGGGAGAACTTACTTGAGCTCGGCTGATTGCATGCACCACACCCTTTTTCTCTCTTTTTAAGTTCTTTTCTCTTTTCTCAAGGTTCTTTTATAAGAATGATTTTCCTTTGAAAATTTTCATACCAATTCCTCAGTTTGAGTTCAGACACACCTGAAAGTGTGCCCAAATCCCTCAAACCAAGACTCTGATACCAACTTGAAACATCCCAAAAAAACGGTCCGGAAATTTCATTTTAAATCATTAATAAAACCATAATTATCAACCATTTCATTCATAAACAAAAATAGTTATATCAAATCAGAGTATCATCTCAAAACATGTTCTTTTTATTAGAGTAAGCATCCCAGACTAAAACTTCTTGGTGTGTGCCATGCAGTCATCCCGAGCTCTTCCCTCCACTACCGGAAGTACCTAAAACCAAAACTGAAAATTGTAAGAATGAAGCTTAGTGAGTTCCCCAATCTACCACACACCATACATAAGCACATACTATAAACATTAGGCCTAGCCTGCTACATCGGGCACACCCGACATCAGACGAATCCGACATCAGGCCCCGCCTGGCATCGAGCCCCGCTACAGATCTGTTTCTACTAGGCCTCCCCTATCTCCGGGCCCCGCCCACTATACACATGCAAACACTATACCATATTCATGCTAATACATACTATACATTCGCTATACTATAACTGTTATTCTCAAGGCCCCGCCTATCTTGGGCCCCGCCCCTACTCTACTACTAATGAGATATGGAACCCTATCTATAGTAAGCTAGTGATGAGATACGACCCCCGCCCACGCTCATCTCCCTACCAGGCACATACAACAATCACAAAGACAACAAGTATAACTAAACATACACTACTGCCTTGGGTACCACCCGACATCGGACCAAAATCCGGTTAATATAAACTGCATCTAGCTAACCCCGACATCGGATCTAAATCCCGTATACACTACCATACACAAATGGGCCAGTATTGGTGCCTTAGACCCGTTTCTACTAGAGAAAACTTACCTCGCAAGTCTAACCGTGGAATCCTGTGAATAACCCCTCGTTGCTAACTGGCAGATCCCCAAACTACTGATCTCTCGACTCCCCGAGCTATCAATACCAAAATATCACTTAGTCCAAAACAATAATCCTCTTAGGGTAAAATGACCATTTTACCCTCTACTCCAACGTGGTCCATATCTAAGGCTCGAAATCATATTATAAAAAGCCCACTAGCGGTGTACTAATGGCCCAAGTTGCTAAATTGGGCCCAATCCCCGTAATGGGATTTACCTTAAGCCCAAGCATCTTCTTGGTACACATTATCTAACTCTTGATGGCCCAGTAAGGCCCAAAAGACCAAAATCCCTTGCATGGCCCAAACCGAGGCCTAAAACTCGCAAGACCCAAATATGATGAGTACGTTGGGCGTACTCCTATGTACGCTAAGCGTACTAGCCAAATGGTGTGTACGCTGGGCGTACCTGCATGTAAGCTCATTGTACTCCCCTGTTAAGTCATTTTCCCATTAAGTGCTTAATACCTAGATCCTAAAGCTACAATCACATATCCAAGTCCTTTTCAACGTCTTAATCCATAAAGTCACTGACTTGGTGACTTTGCATGCCCCAAACAAGTCCAAACTCTAAAAATGATATTCTACTTCCATGAAAGTGGTCTCAACTCTTGCATGAACCCATTAAGACCACCAAGATGACAACTTTGTAACCTAGGGAGTCATTTAGCACCAAGGGTGGCAACCCTTAGCCTAGAAATCAGATTTGGACTATAAAGCTTCATCCTTTGGACCAAAATGACTTCAAAGCCAAACTACACTAGATCTAAGCACTCTTATGTAATTTTATGAACTTTATACCTCCAAAGAGTCCCAAATGATGATGTTATCCCAAATCTATGAGCTCAAACTTCCCAAGTCCTTCCTTGCCAACTTCTTCTTTCCTCTTCCAAGCTTAAAACCACCAAGATGGGCTTTTCAAGATCAAAATTACACAATAATTAAAGGATGAGGCGTTCTAGGGTTTCTTTGAGGTTAGGTAGGCTGATAAGGGGCTAGGGTTTGAGCCGTTATTTTCCTTATATAGTCGTTAGCCAACAAAATTAGGGTTTAGGGTCTCTGAGAGTACGTTAGGCGTACTCCTCCCACACCCGCAATTATTTACTCTACTACACTAGGCGTACTCCTAGCTTACGCTGGGCATACCCAGTGGGACTTGCTGGTCAAACATTACCATTAGGGGCCATTTATGCCAATAACTTCAAAGTGCTATAACTTCTTTGTTCTAAGTCCATTTCCAACGAACTTTATATCCACGAAAAGGTGGAAAGAAGACTTATGCTCCTAGCTATACCACCAAGCCTTAACCTTCCGAATAAATCCCGAGACCCATAAAAGACCGAATTGTTTATACCATTTGCCTCTGAGACCGCCACCAAAGTACTCTTCAAAACAGGGTGTTACAAAAAGAGAAAGGTAGAAAAAATTAGGAGATGCTCGTGAACACTTTTACCATTGTCACCTAACTCCTCAACCATAATCATATCTTCAAAATACTAATTCAACAAGTTACTTTTAGTGTATTATGGTCATGTGCCTTTTATTATGTTTTTCAAGTGGATTATAGTCATGTGCCTTTTATTATGTATTTCAAAATACGATAAATTGGCTTTGAAAAAACAGATTTATGAGTGAATGTAGCATTTGGTTATGATTAAAATTATATATGTGTCTATAGGTAAATAAAGGTATATAAGAAATATAATATTTGATCGGTATAATTAAAGTATAGTAATTGAATGTGTGGCTATGATTACATATTGGTCATTCTTTTTGTATGAGTATATGTCGACTAGTCAACCATTTTACTTATATAGAGCCATCGAGTCCTACCCTACACTGAATGGGCTTCCCAAGCCCACTAACGGCCCACTAATGGCCTAAGTTGCTAAATTGGGCCCAATCCCCCTAATGGGCTTTACCCTCAGCCCAAGCATCTTCTTGGTCCACATTATCTGACTCTTGGTGGACCAGTAAGGCCCAAAAGACCAAAATCCCTTGCATGGACCAAACTCGCAAGACCCAAATATGATGAGTACGCTGGGAGTACTTCTAAGTACGCTAAGCGTACTAGCCAAATAGTGTGTACACTAGGCGTACTTGCATGTACGCTCATCATACTCCCTTGTTAAGTCATTTTCCATTAAGTGCTTAATACTTAGATCCAAAAGCTACAATCAACTATCCAAGTCCTTTTCAACATCTTTATGCATAAAGTCACTGACTTGGTGACTTTGCATGCCCCAAAGAAGTCCAAACTCCAAAAATGATATTCTACTTCCATGGAATGGTCTCAACTCTTGCATGAGCCCATGAAGACCACCAAGATGAAAACTTTCTGACCTAGGGAGTCATTTAGCACCAAGGGTGGCAACGTTTAGCCTGGAAATATGATTTGGACTATAAAGCTTCATCCTTTGGACCAAAATGACTTCAAAGCCAAACTATACTAGATCTAAGCACTCTTATGTAAATTTATGAACTTTATACCTCCAAAGAGTCCCAAATGGTGATGTTGTCACACCCCAAAACCAAAAACGGCGGAAACGTTCTGGGGTGGAGGACGTCATGTACAGTATCACAACAATGTAAAGTAGTAAACAAGCAACAACATCATCCATTGCATTAATAATATATTTATTATACAAATGTGTTTTGTCCAATTTTGATAAACACTAAAGCATAAATCAAAATGAAAGATGGGTCTTCAACGAGCTCCATCTTCCCAAATCCTTGCATCTGTACCTGTCTATGATGACCTGAGGATACAAGTAATTTTGAAAGCGAGTATCAGCTTTGAAGCTGGTGAGATCATAAGTATTTTAGTGTCTTAATTTGTATGAAAATACTTGTATGTATTTGAAATGTACGTATTTGTATGTATACGAATTGTAAGTATTAAAAAAGTAAATGAACTGTATACATGAAAATGTTTGTAAAACAACTGTAAACGTTTGAAAAACCCTAGAAATCCCTATGATTCCTATTAGTAACAAAAGGAGTTTTCTACCAAGACTTAACTGTTCTCAATGTAGTCTTCTACCAAGACCTAACTGCTCTGAATGTAGCCTTCTACCAAGGCATCTAGTGTCTGTGCGTGTGTCTCTTGTAAGAGTATGTATTTTCCCAGGTATGACTATCATTAACCAAAAATATAGTTTCTACGTTTCCGTGCGTCGTGTGAATGTTCACGAAGTGAATGTAAGTGGGAAAACGAAATAGTACTATGGTGTAGTGTCGAACTACCACCGTACCAATTTCCTTAAGTCTAAGGTAATCGTGTAAGTACTGTAGTATTTGATATAAATAACTACATCGGTACTCAGCTGCCTTATTTGAGGGATAAGGTATAATGTGATGTCTAGATCCCAGGCTAAACGCTCCCCTTTCAAAGGGATTTTGGGACCTACCCACGACCCCTGCATATCTGCAAGCTGTGAGCATCCACATTACTATGATCATGTATACTCGATATAACTATCACAATTGCGTTGTGATTCATCAGTATAGTTAGATCCTGAACTGTCACACCCCCGAACCAGGCAGCGGAAACGTTCGGGGGCTGTCGTGACTCAATTGCATACCATAACATTGAATATATATGAAACGTAACAACATTCGTCACCATGCATTAATATAGTACAACCAGTAGAGTTTACATGAAGTATATTGTTGAAACATTACATTCCCAAAAATAAATTGTTCGATTCGTACATAAATAAACTGCAAGCCATCACTGAATATGATTTCCTTTGATTCACTGGTTCCCTGAGAATACAAGTATTTTGAAAAACGTCAACATGTGAAATGTTGGTGAGTTCATAAGCGGTATTTGAAAAAAAACAATGTTTCGTATCGTTTGAAAACCACCAGAAAATCCGATATTTTCTGAAAAGTAAAGCTTTTGAAAACGTTTGTGAAGATCCATAGGTATGCTTGTTTGTTTCTATACTTGTAAAACAATTGTTCATTAAAGTTGTATGTATTTCGAATCTGTATGTATTGAAAAACCCTAAGAAAACCCGATGTTTTCCTAATTCCTTGAATTCCATGAAGTTACATTGAAACCATTGCATAGCGTGTAGTGTCAGTCCCAGGCGACGTTGGATTATTTTTGAGCATGATTAATTGCTTCAAACACGCATTACACAAACGACCAGTTTATAGCTATACTAACGATCCCGTAGGCGTCGTCCGTACTAATCACGTTATCCAACCGCCCTGACGACGTGTAGTCCCACATCCGAAGAGAAAGAGGACACGAAGGCCCCGATGACTCCATTAACCGGTTAGGGATAAAAAAAAATGTACGAGGGGTCCCAGACCCGCCTCGCATGAAATGTCGACTTTACTAGCAATACCAAAGGACCCTTGGGGACCAATAGTATACAAGCCATTGAAAGTCCTTTTACGTTGTGTTAGATCGGTAAAACCCAACACTTCGTAAGATAGGGGTCTTCGGGCCTTAAGATCAGGTCATTGGGCTAGCTAGGCCCAACAAACAAGATTTTACACTTTTGGGGCCCAAAGATGGTGCGTAGACGTCTGTGCACACTCACATGTATATTGAATTCCCAAACGTTACTTGTATGAATCGTAGTGTCGCCGTGTTAGTAGTTTCGGATTTTTATTGGTTCGAGACCGAACCAATTGGTTTAACAACGACTTTTGGTATTGTTGTGTATTGTATTTCGTCGATAGTCGCGGTGCCATCATTTGATCAAATTGCGTGTATTGAATTAGCCTTGGAAGTTTTCTGCTTTCAGCCCCTCATTGTTTGTAAAATTTACTTTTTCAACCCTTTAATTAAATAACTTTCCGGTTTGATCCTTAAATCATTTTTCTTGACATTTTAACACCAAAAATTATTGAAATTGATATTTTTCAGCATATTTTTCAATGAAAATAGTTTTAGTCCCTGAAATTGCAGTTTTCTCGGTAATAGCCCTTCTTTTTCGCAACTTTGACAATTTTGGCCCAAATTGTAAAATTTTTGCAACTTTGGTCCTTTTTAAATTTAAAAAGCATTTTAAACCTTTGAAAAGGATTTGGAACACTTATAGTCCATTTTTTATAGAAAAATACAGTTTTGGCCCTCCAAAACAGAAAATCTCGCATAATGGGCCTCATTGGGCCGAAAATGTCATTTTTAGCCCATTAAGCTTGAAATTTATGTTTTTAATCCTCCAAATGAGTATATTTCCAGAAATTGTTTTATTGAAACTGTTTTAACACACCTCATCCATCAGGATTCGTGATATGTCAATTTGGGCCCTTAACTTTGTATTTTTCACATTTTAGGTCCAAAAATTGTGTTTTTAGCCCAAAGAAAATGTTACTAAGCCATTTAGCTATTTTTCTAGGAACACTTTGTATGTAGAAATATATTTGATGCTAGAATCATTTAACATAAAGTATATCTCGGTTTTGAGGGGTTTTATGGCTAGATCCAACATTATAACACACAACAACACACATATAAGCATGGAAATCATACAAGGCATACAAAACACATATAGATCTACACTTTCACTTGTATCACCCCCCCACAAAACTCATAAAAACAGAAAATAGGGGGTATGAAGCTCACCTTGGGTGTGGTTTCGGTTTTGAAGAGAAGATGGAAGAAAAATGAAGTGATTTTCGGCCTTAGCACCTTTCCTTGGTAGATCTCGAGTTTGGTGACTTCTAAGGTGCATGATCACAAGTTGGAATAGATTTAGAAGAGATTTTTGATGGAATGAAATAGCTAGATCATGGATATAAGTAAAAACTTACCTAAGATGATGATTAACTTGAAAGATCCTCTTGAAAGCTTCTTAGATTTCGAAATTATGGAGAAGAAATGAGAGAGTTTCTTTGAGAGAAGAATGAGTGAATTTTTGTGTGTGTGTTTGAATATGGCCGAGAGTGAGAGAGAGGAGAGAAGAGAAGTGATCTTTGATGAGATAGGTGCTTGGAAGTATGTGTTTCATGCATGGATATCTTTTGGTTAATAATGAGGTGGCATGAGAAAGTCAAACCCTCCTCTTGGGCTTGTTTTGGGCCGAAAACATGGAAGGAAAAAGGAAAATTTGGGCTTTTTGCTCCTAAGCCCAATATTAGAGTTAGTTTGGGTGAGTTTCAACATAAAAGAATATAGTATGATTTTTTTCCATTTTTGTTGGACTACTTTAGGGTATTCATGGATCAAAGCTTTTAATTCATTTCATGCTAGGCCCAACATGGCCCAAAATGTTGAAATAAATTAGTGTGTGTCCAATTAGAGCCCAATTACGGTTCTAAGCCCATGATAGTCTAATTGGAAGCTTATTGGTCCATTTGGATCCAATAAGGAAGTCCTAGTCCAAAGTGGACTTAAACAAGGACTTCTAGGGTCTCCAATTGTTTGATGACTATTTGTAGTACTTGTATGATGTATTTGATTGAAGTTTTTGATGTCATAATAGCAGGTGTCAATCATGTTCTTAAGTTTTTGATTCACATTAGCTTGAGTGTATAGATTACATGACACAAAATTTCCAGTTGTGACATCATCCCCCTGTTAAAGGGAATTTCGTCCCGAAATTATGTTTGAAAGCTAGATTTGAGAATGCTAGAATAGGTGAGGGTACTTTTGCTTCATTTGATCTTCGCATTCCCACGTGAATTCTGGCCCACGCTTTGCGTTCCATCGTACCTTCACGATCGGGATGCGACTCTGCTTAGTACGCTTCACCTCCCTGTCCATGATTTCGATTGGTTCTTCGACGAACAGGAGATTCTCATTGATTTCGATTTCGTCAAGAGGAATGACAAGGGTTTCATCTGATAGGCACTTCTTCAGATTAGAGACATGAAACACGGGGTGTACACCGTTTAGCTCCGCGGGTAGTTGTAGTCTGTATGCTACCGGACCTATTCGGGCGACGATTTCGAAAGGTCCAATGTATCGTGGGTTCAGCTTTCCCCGTTTTCCGAAACGTATAACCCCTTTCCAGGGTGAGACTTTCAATAGTACTCGATCACCGACCTGGAATTCTAAGGGCTTTCGCCGTTTATCGGCGTAGCTCTTTTGTCGGTCACGCGATGCTTGTAATCGAGCTCTGATCTGGACAATCTTTTCTGTGGTTTCGCGTATGATCTCCGGTCCCGTTAGTGCCCTGTCCGACGTATGCGTTCTTGCTAGCTGGGTGTCACCTACTTCAGCCCAACATAACGGTGATCTACATTTATGCCCGTACAGTGCTTCGAAAGGAGCCACCTTGATGCTCGAATGGTAACTATTGTTATATGAGAACTCGATCAACGGTAGGTGGGTATCCCAAGACTTTCCAAAGTCTATCACACATGCACGAAGCGTGTCTTCAAGCGTTTGAATGGTTCGTTCACTTTGACCGTCCGTTTGTGGGTGATATGCGGTGCTCATATCGAGATGAGTTCCCATTGCCTTGTGGAGTGATTGCCAAAAGCGCGATGTGAACCTACTGTCCCTATCCGAGATGATAGATTTTGGCACCCCATGGAGTCTTACGATTTCTCGTAGGTACAAACGTGTCAGTCTCTCCATCTTGTAGGATTCTTTGATTGGCAGGAAATGGGCAGATTTCATTAGTCGGTCGATTATTAACCATATGGTGTCCAGTCCGTCCGACGTCTTGGGCAGCTTGGTCACGAAATCCATAGAAATCCCCTCCCATTTCCACTCAGGGATTGCCGGTTGCTGTAACAATCCTGAAGGTTTCTGGTACTCCACCTTTACTTTGGCGCACGTAAGGCACTTACCAACATAGGTCGCGATTTTCGCCTTCATGTTAGGCCACCAATAGTGTTGTTTAATGTCCAAATACATCTTGTCCGAACTGGGATGAATGGAGTATCGTGTCTTGTGGGCTTCCTTCATAACGGCCTCCCTAAATCCTCCGATTTTTGGGACCCAAATACGGTTCATGAAGTAGTATACCCCATTCTCCCTTGCTTCTAGGTTCTTTTCCATCCCGCGCAATGCCTCGCTAGTTCTATTTTCCGCTTTCATAGCCTCTGACTGGACTGATGCAATTTGAGTGGCCAGATGAGATTGAATGGTTATCGAGTGTGTTTTCGTACGGCGATTTGAGTACTCCTTCCGACTTAATGCATCAGCTACCACGTTGGCCTTGCCTGGGTGGTACTTGATCTCGCATTCGTAGTCGTTTAGCAATTCCACCCATCTTCGTTGTCTCATGTTCATCTCCTTCTGATTCAAGATGTGTTGGAGGCTCTCGTGGTCCGTGAAGATGGTGCACTTTGTACCGTACAGGTAGTGCCTCCAAATTTTCAGAGCGAAGACCACGGCTCCTAGTTCTAGGTCATGGGTCGTGTAATTTACTTCGTGCGTCTTCAGTTGGCGGGACGCATATGCTATCACTCTTCCACGTTGCATGAGAACGCAACCTAAGCCCTGATTCGACGCGTCACAGTAGACTACAAAATCTTCCATTCCTTCAGGTAAAGATAGTACAGGAGCGCTACAGAGAGCTTGCTTCAAGGTTCGAAACGCAATCTCTTGTCGATCTGTCCACTTGAATGGCACGCCCTTTTGCATAAGCAAGGTAAGCGGCTTGGCGATCTTAGAGAAGTTTTGGATGAATCTCCTATAGTAGCCTGCTAGGCCTAAGAACTGACGAATTTCTGTGGGCGTAGTCGGAGTTGCCCATCCTTCCACAGCTTTGACCTTAGAGGGATCCACATGAATTCCATCTTGGCTAACTACGTGGCCTAGGAAATTCACACTCCGGAGCCAGAACTCGCACTTGGAGAGTTTGGCGTAAAGTTTTTCCATTCGCAGAGTTTCTAGGACTTTTCGGAGATGTTAGCCATGCTCCTCTTTGCTTCGAGAATAGACGAGGATGTCATCGATAAACACAATGACGAAGTTGTCAAGGAACGGTCGACATATTCGATTCATTAGGTCCATAAATGCGGCAGGTGCATTTGTTAGACCGAAGGGCATTACGGCGAATTCATAATGTCTGTAGCGGGTTCGGAAAGCGGTTTTAGGAATATCCTCTTCTCGGACTTTGAGTTGGTGGTATCCGGACCGTAGATCTATTTTAGAAAAATAGCTAGCTCCTTGGAGCTGTTCGAATAGATCATCGATTCGTGGGAGTGGGTAGCGGTTTTTAACAGTGAGTTTATTTAACTCTCTGTAATCGATGCACATTCTGAAAGATCCGTCCTTCTTTTTGACAAAGAGCACCGGAGCTCCCCATGGCGAGTAGCTAGGTCGGATAAATCCCTTGTCCAGAAGCTCACTGAGTTGGCTGGACAGTTCCTGCATTTCAGCAGGAGCCAACCGATATGGTGATTTAGCGAGAGGAGTTGCTCCTGGAACGAGGTCGATTCGGAACTCAACCTGTCTCTCTGGGGGTACTCTTGGAAGATCTTCAGGAAACACGTCTGGAAATTCACACGCTACCGGAATATCTTGGACGTTAGTTTCTTCTTTGGTCTTGTCCACTATGTGAGCCAAGAACGCCAAATTGTTCTTTCGTAGATGTTTTTGTGCTTTGATGCACGAGATGAGACGAAGATTCGTACTGGGTTTGTCTCTGTAAATTACTAGGGTTTCGTGATTTGGGAGACGAAGGCGAACGACCTTCTCGTGGCACATAATCTCAGCATGGTGGGGGCTTAACCAATCCATGCTGATAATCACATCGAAACTCCTAATTGATACTGGCATTAGGTCTATTCGAAAAACGTGTTGGTTAAGGGTTAGGGTACATCCGATGTAGATCTCCCCAGTGGATTCGGTTTTCCCATTGGCCATTTCCACCGTATAGGTTTCATTTAGCTTCTGGGGTTGTTGTTTTAATAAATGTTTAAACTTCTCGCTTACGAAACTTCGCTCCGCTCCGGTGTCAAATAAGATGCATGCATAAGTGTGGTTTAGGAGGAACGTACCGGTCACAACTGCGGGGTCCTGAACTGCATCACTCTGACCCATAGTCAACATTCTTCCTGCTCCTCTGTTTCCTGAGTTGTTGTTAGGGCAATCTCAGCGGAAATGCCCCGTCCTTCCACACCCGAAGCAGGTGTGGCTAGGCCCTGCATTGTTGCCGCCGGCATTGGTGTTGTTGTTATTGCGGTGGTTGTTGTTGTTGTTGTGGTTGTTTCCCTAACTTTGGTTCTGAGGAGGGTAAGCCCTCCAGAACCTTGCGGTGTGTCCCCTTCGGTTGCAACTGGTGCAATGGAATTCCCTGCATTCGCCAAGATGGTGGAAACCGCACTTATTGCATTTGGGAAGATTACCGGAATAGGGTCTTGAAGCATTTGAAGCAGCTGAGGCTGGAGCATGTGGTGTGGCTGGAACCGGTGCGGTGACAGCGTTAACTGCCACTGTTTGCTGCTTTTTAGAGGTCTCAGGGCCCTGACGCCCCTTTCTCTTGTTGTTCTTCCCTTTCCTGCCATCACCCTCCTTTTTCTTCTCAGTCTCCACTGGCTTCTCACCCTTCTTGTTGTTATGATCATATAACCTCTTTGCCAATCTCTTCGCACTGTCAAACGTTTCAGGGTTCGCAGCTATCACATTCCCTTGAATGGGGGATGTCAGTCCCCAGATGAATCATTCAATCTTCTTTCCTTCTGATGTAATCATACCCGGGCACAGCAGAGATACTTCGCTAAATTTCGATATGTAGGCATCGATGTTCGCATTCTGCACAGTGAGGTTCCATAGCTCTTGCTCCATCTTCTGTATTTCGCCTCGGGGGCAGTACTCTGCCATTAACATTTCTTTCATTTCTGCCCATGGTATAGAGTTGGCTACAGGGAGCGTCATAGCTTCCACGTGTCCGTTCCACCAAGTGAGTGCTTGGTCCACAAAAGTACAGGCCGCGAACTTCACTTTCATCTGCTCGGGGCAATCGCATATCTCGAATACCGACTCTACCTTCTCGATCCATCGCTTCAGAGTGATCACCCCACCAGTGCCGTTGAAAGTTCGTGGTTTAGCGTTTGTGAAGTCCTTGTAGGTGCACGTTTTAGTGGGTCCTTGATTCATCCCGTTGTTCAAACTTCCGGATCCTTGCCCGTTGCCTCCTCCGTTGTTCCCTCGGTGAAGTTGTGCCATAGCTGCTGTGACCGCAGCAGACACGGCTGCCTGGAAAGCAGTGGTGTCAACTTCGGGCGGGGTTGGTTCGGGATTTCCGCGAGTAGCTCGGCGAGGCATCTTTCTGTCATGAAACGGAAAGATGTTGAGTGTATGTGGTTTCTATGAGGTTGTGATCCTACTAACTAGGTGTATGGTACGAACTTAGACATTGCTACCATCGGACATACAATCATAACGTCTCAACACATAACAACTGGTAATATCATAGCAAAACACACAAAAGTTCATTAATATTATCCGCATTTAATACAAGAAAATTTGCTCGTAAGAGCATACATAAGTGACACTAATCCGACAACATAACGACTCCATGAGTAGTGTAGTCACTTAAACATAGAGCCGGAGTACATAGCATAGTTCCTAATGACCTACTATGATAAGTCTATCCCTTATCTGCGATGAGCTGCGTCTGGAGGTGGTGCCGAAGATGTGGATGCTCCCTGAAGACGAGCCACCAAGCGTTCTGCGTCCTGAAGTCGAGACTCCCACCTTACCTGCCTCATGTGAAACTCCCGGAGGACGTCACGCGTCTCCTGTTCCGCACGCTCGACCCTAGTCCACAACTGGCGTACTTGATCAGCAGTGCCCTGAGCAAGGTCGCCGGTGTCCCGTAATCGTCTCACCATGACCGGTAGGGCTCGGTCGGCCGGTCCTCCGTCCCTCAGGTCAAAGAACTCACGTGACATGCCAAACGGGGGTCGCTGTCCCTGATGTCTGCTCCATCTCCAAAGATCAATGCCCCAAGGAGGGGTAGGTCCAGTGGGACCCACACGATAAGCAGGCACCCTGATCGGGTAAGGGGGGTTGATGACCTCGGACTCTGCGTCCGAATCACCCCCTTCGCTGTCATCGAGCTCCTCTTCGAAATGCTCTTCGTCTTCTTCGGGTTCAGCAGGCTCGCCTTCGACTTCTGCCTCCGGTTCCCCGTCAGATTCCTCTTCGGGGTCTTCCTTAGGTTCCTCTTCTGGCTCTTCCTCCTCTAGCCACCCGTTGTTTCCCTGATTAGGGAAATAGGGGTCTCCAGGGTGATGAAAACTAGCCATGCTGTCTGCGCGAGTATGTAAATATGCTAACATTATTCCTAGGTGCTATGACTATTGTACAGACTAAGCGAACGTTCTCTTTTTGGTGATAAGGGTATAGTTTTAGGTTCCCTAGCTATCCCGATCTCATCAAGACGTGTGTTAGTTTTACTTTGGAGAGAATGTAGTTGATCAGGCTACATTCACTCCACTAAGAACAGTCCCGAATTAACCGAGATACCAGCATTATTGTGTTTGATTCGGCATTAGGTCCTTATTCCTAATGAAAGCAAGTGTGTTTTATTTACTTGTTTTGTTCAGAGTTATGTTAGTCCCTCTTTTTGGTTTATAGTTGCATATCAATGTGTGGCTCGACATGCTAGTTCACTATAAACAAAGCTCTGATACCAACCTGTCACACCCCCGAACCAGGCGGCAGAAACGTTCGGGGGCTGTCGTGACTCAATTGCATACCATAACATTGAATATATATGAAACGTAACAACATTCGTCACCATGCATTAATAGTACAACTAGTAGAGTTTACATGAAGTATATTGTTTAAACATTACATTCCCAAAAATAAATTGTTTGATTCGTACATAAATAAACTGCAAGCCATCACTGAATATGATTTCCTTTGATTCACTGGTTCCCTGAGAATACAAGTATTTTGAAAAACGTCAACATGTGAAATGTTGGTGAGTTCATAAGCGGTATTTGAAAAAAAACAATGTTACGTATCGTTTGAAAACCACCAGAAAATCCGATATTTTCTGAAAAGTAAAGCTTTTGAAAACGTTTGTGAAGATCCATAGGTATGCTTGTTTGTTTCTATACTTGTAAAACAATTGTTCATTAAAGTTGTATGTATTTCGAATCTGTATGTATTGAAAAACCCTAAGAAAACCCGATGTTTTCCTAATTCCTTGAATTCCATGAAGTTACATTGAAACCATTGCATAGCGTGTAGTGTCAGTCCCAGGCGACGTTGGATTATTTTTGAGCATGATTAATTGCTTGAAACACGCATTACACAAACGACCAGTTTATAGCTATACTAACGATCCCATAGGCGTCGTCCGTACTAATCACGTTATCCAACCGCCCTGACGACGTGTAGTCCCACATCCGAAGAGAAAGAGGACACGAAGGCCCCGATGACTCCATTAACCGGTTGGGGATAAAAAAAAATGTACGAGGGGTCCCAGACCCGCCTCGCATGAAATGTCGACTTTACTAGCAATACCAAAGGACCCTTGGGGACCAATAGTATACAAGCCATTGAAAGTCCTTTTACGTTGTGTTAGATCGGTAAAACCCAACACTTCGTAAGATAGGGGTCTTCGGGCCTTAAGATCAGGTCATTGGGCTAGCTAGGCCCAACAAACAAGATTTTACACTTTTGGGGCCCAAAGATGGTGCGTAGACGTCTGTGCACACTCACATGTATATTGAATTCCCAAACGTTACTTGTATGAATCGTAGTGTCGTCGCGTTAGTAGTTTCGGATTTTTATTGGTTCGAGACCGAACCAATTCGTTTAACAACGACTTTTGGTATTGTTGTGTATTGTATTTCGTCGATAGTCGCGGTGCCATCATTTGATCAAATTGCGTGTATTGAATTAGCCTTGGAAGTTTTCTGTTTTCAGCCCTTCATTGTTTGTAAAATTTACTTTTTCAACACTTTAATTAAATAACTTTCCGGTTTGATCCTTAAATCATTTTTCTTGACATTTTAACACCAAAAATTATTGAAATGATATTTTTCAGCATATTTTTCAATGAAAACAGTTTTAGTCCGTGAAATTGCAGTTTTCTCGGTAATAGCCCTTCTTTTTCGCAACTTTGACAATTTTGGCCCAAATTGTAAATTTTTTTGCAACTTTGGTCCTTTTTAAATTTAAAAAGCATTTTAAACCTTTGAAAAGGACTTGGAACACTTATAGTCCACTGTTTTACAGAAAAATTCAGTTTTGGTCCTCCAAAACAGAAAATCTCGCATAATGGGCCTCATTGGGCCGAAAATGTCATTTTTAGCCCATTAAGCTTGAAATTTATGTTTTTAATCCTCCAAATGAGTATATTTCCAGAAATTGTTTTATTGAAACTGCTTTAACACACCTCATCCATCAGGATTCGTGATATGTCAATTTGGGCCCTTAACTTTGTATTTTTCACATTTTAGGTCCAAAAATTGTGTTTTTAGCCCAAGGAAAATGTTACTAAGCCATTTAGCTATTTTTCTAGGAACACTTTGTATGTAGAAATATATTTGATGCTAGAATCATTTAACATAAAGTATATCTCGGTTTTGAGGGGTTTTATGGCTAGATCCAACATTATAACACACAACAACACACATATAAGCATGGAAATCATACAAGGCATACAAAACACATATAGATCTACACTTTCACTTGTATTCCCCCCCCCCCCCCCCCCAAAAAAAAAACTCATAAAAATAGAAAATAGGGGGTATGAAGCTCACCTTGGGTGTGGTTTCGGTTTTGAAGAGAAGATGGAAGAAAAATGAAGTGATTTTCGGCCTTAGCACCTTTCCTTGGTAGATCTTGAGTTTGGTGATTTCTAAGGTGCATGATCACAAGTTGGAATAGATTTAGAAGAGATTTTTGATGGAATGAAATAGCTAGATCATGGATATAAGTAAAAACTTACCTAAGATGATGATTAACTTGAAAGATCCTCTTGAAAGCTTCTTAGATTTCGAAATTATGGAGAAGAAATGAGAGAGTTTCTTTAAGAGAAGAATGAGTGAATTTTTGTGTGTGTGTTTGAATATGGCCGAGAGTGAGAGAGAGGAGAGAAGAGAAGTGATCTTTGATGAGATAGGTGCTTGGAAGTATGTGTTTCATGCATGGATATCTTTTGGTTAATAATGAGGTGGCATGAGAAAGTCAAACCCTCCTCTTGGGCTTGTTTTGGGCCGAAAACATGGAAGGAAAAAGGAAAATTTGGGCTTTTTGCGCCTAAGCCCAATATTCGAGTTAGTCTGGGTGAGTTTCAACATAAAAGAATATAGTATGATTTTTTTCCATTTTTGTTGGACTAGTTTAGGGTATTCATGGATCAAAGCTTTTAATTCATTTCATTCTAGGCCCAACATGGCCCAAAATGTTGAAATAAATTAGTGTGGGTCCAGTTAGAGCCTAATTAGGGTTCTAAGCCCATGATAGTCTAATTGGAAGCTTATTGGTCCATTTGGATCCAATAAGGAAGTCCTAGTCCAAAGTGGACTTAAACAAGGACTTCTAGGGTCTCCAATTGTTTGATGACTATTTGTAGTACTTGTATGATGTATTTGATTGAAGTTTTTGATGTCATAATAGCAGGTGTCAATCATGTTCTTAAGTTTTTGATTCACATTAGCTTGAGTGTATAGATTACATGACACAAAATTTCCAGTTGTGACATGAACTGGGTCCATGCTATAGCACCTAGTGACATCTGTTCTATGTATATGTAAGTGTACTCATGTAAGTGTGACCATGTAATTGTATAGTAATGTACTGTAATGTTCTAGCAAGTATTGAATCATGAATGAACTAACTCATTGTATGTTTCATTGTTCTAGTAATAGAATCTTCCTAAACCACCCCTATGGTAGCTTACTAGTAATGTAACTGGTACGTATGAACATGGAAGTATACCCTTGCTACCCAAGGGCATTGGATGAACTGGAATGACCTTTTATGACTATATATGTACACATGATATATAACTAATATTTAAACGACCTTCGGACCAGTACCCGATATCCCACCAGACCACATCCAAATCGAGAAAAAGGAAATAGGGTGGATAGCCTTCCTAAGTCTTTTAAACATTTCTTATATAACTATACATATAGAGGCATGAAATTTATAATATAAAAGCATAAATAAGTTTTGTAAAACATTTGATCATAATTATTATCTTAAGAAAATGTCGACTTGATGTCAATCTGTAAAACAGTTTGAAGGCATGGGTTTGATAAAACAGTTTAGTATAAAGAAACATTTGTTTGAAACACAATTGTAAATAAGTTTGAAATGTAATATACAGAGTAAAATGTACAGAGAAATAAGTAGTTTTAAACACATAAAGTGTTTATGAAATACATTTGAAGGAAACTGTTTAGTAAAACGGCTAATGAGTAGCCAATCATTTGAATGCTGCTTATTAATCACATGTGATTGATATAATAATTAGCATAAGTGGTATGAACTCACATGTATCCTCCCCCATAAAACATTTAAAAACAGTTTAAAACATTGATTAAGGGGTATGAACTCACATGTAGTGAGTGGTTCTGATGAAAACGTTGGATCAGTTGCTAAGTATCAAGTGGTGGCTTGAGTACACACGCGAATCCTATTTAGCATATATTGGCATATATATGAATATAATTAGTGTTATGAACGACTGAATAATGATTTTGGGACCACCTTAGGGACTAGTAAACACTTATAATGAAGTGTTACAATCATATATGATTGTATGAGGGTTTATAAGGCTATACAAGAGGGTGTATGGCCAAAATACACACTATATGTGTGTGTGCGGCCAAGTGTGCGGCCTAGTGTGCTGCCAGCACATGTGTGCGACCCTGTGTGCGGCCATGTGTGCTGCCAGATGGTGTGTGTTGCCATGTGTGCGGTCAGACGGTGTTCTTGGTGTTCTTGGTACCTTGTATGAAGATCTTCAAGGAGAATGGATGATACTTGAGAGGATTTTCGAGTTCTATGCTTGAAGAAGTGAAAGAAGTGTTCAAAAATGACTAAGTGTGGTATATATAGGTGGAGTGTGAGGTTGGGAAGGGTGTGAGGCCGCAAGCACATGTGTGTGGCCGCACACTCAAGTGTGTGGCCGCACACTCCATGTGTTGGAGTGTTTGGCCTCTTTTTGATTCCTACACTTTGAGTTAACCCATTTCCACACTCCAACCTTGATTATAACATGTTTAGAACGCTCCAATAGACCCTAAATGGTACTACAAAATAGCAAAACGAGTCTATTATTGATAAGAAATGAAGAATGCAAGCTAGAAATTTTCGGGTTGTCACATCAACCCCCCCCCCCCCCCCCCCCGTTAAAGGGAATTTCATCCCGAAATTAGAATATAGACAAGGAAGTAGGTACGAATGATCGAGTCATGAGGAGGAAACTTTCTAATCGATTGGTTCTAGTGCTCCTAAGTGAAATAGGGTTCTCGGTTGGTATCACAACGAACCTGCACTAATGGGCGGTGGCGATGCTTCGTCTGCTTGACCTCTCGGTCGAGGGTCACTACGGTTCTAATATGAAGGCAAGGATCTCGACGAGTGGACTTACAAGAGTCCTAACGGAAAGGTATGGTTTCATGATCGAGACGCTAAGAGTATAATGTACGTTACTGAGTTCGCGGAGTAGGTCTAGTTTGTGCAAGACACAGGACCGATTCTGATAAGAATCTCGGAGGTCCTAACTATATTGGATTTAGCTTTCCACGCGATCCGAAGCGTATTAAGCCATTCCCAGAGTGAGTTCTCCTAAAGAACTTGGTCACTCACTTGGAATTCCAATGGTTTCTTTTTCTTGTTTAACTTCCCAGACAAAGGCCACCCCTTGCTGGGTCAAAGTCGTACGGTTTCCTGTGATTTGTGAGGGTTTCTAGATGAACTATGACAGTAGGTCTGTAAGACCTAGAATTTGGTGAAAGACTGTCTGCGTCTCTGGTGTCGTCAAATGCTCAACGGTTTTGACAAATTGAAAAAGTATTCAAAATTTCCCACATTACTATTAGTGTGTCATAGAAATTCGACTCTTCAATTTCAAAACTCGTGCCTAGAGAACTTGGCTAAAAGTTCCTCTGTAGGAAATGTGAGAAGCCTAGTCTTCTTATTCTATCGTTGTGCAGTTCGTTAGGTTGTCTATACTGTTCTGGTATTTCCGTAGGTGTTTAGACTATAGGGCGATCTGTTTACAAGAGTCGTACTGGGTTCTAAGTTTGTTCACATGACGATGTGATTACTCATAGTCTTGAGCAGTTCTCCGTCCTGAAGTTCATATTAGAATTCATACATGTTTTCACAATCACAATCTCGTGTATATGAGTCGTATATAATTAAGATTGAAAAGGTAGTCGAATAACTGATTCTTCTTTTAGCTCACATCCCATCAGGGAAAAAGAAGTTCAAGTGGAATCATCAATTCTAAACCTGTAGAACCTTGATTATATATCACTCTTATGTATACATTCCTCAGTGATAGATCAATCGTATGAATCCTTGGATTGAACTTGGCGTACTGCACGAGTGGTACTTCGGGGATTTCTTCGGAAAGGAAATAACTAAGAGGTACTCCTGGCATGAGTACTTCGGTGTTCTGATATGACGGCTTCGCTGGAAAAGTAATCTAGAAGAAAGAGATGTACGTATGAAGCTGTTTTTGTGAGGATCAAATTGAATCGAGTCGTATGATAATGTCGGAATCATACTGAAACTTAAAGACATTAGATTTGAACATAAGACGTTTACAGACAAAACACAACCGTGCAACCATGAATAGAGTTACGGTACTTCATATTTACCACTAGACTATTGCTGCGAATAAGATATACTACAAAAGACAAGTATACGCAGCACGAGAATCCCGACAAGATCTCGCAAAAGGTAAGACTCTAGTTGCACTAGTTCTGGGTAGTTTATAAGTCTGCTACTATGAAACACCTAAATTACATTAACGAGGTTCCGGAGTAGGTTCCCCTGCAGCCGTGATCCTAAAAATCTTCCCATCCGCACTCGAGTTCTTCACTATCAGGCAATCCTTCTTGAGGTGTCCAATTTCACTGCATTGGTGACATATATGGACAACACCTACACTGGTGGTGGAGGTGAAGTGTCGATTAAGGGTTATGGGGACACGGGTTCTTTCCTTGAATTCCTTTTTTGGGCAATCTCTTTTATAGTGCCCAAACTCACCACAACTATAGCAAACTAGGCTTGCCCCAGTGGTGGGGGTAGTTCTACAGAAACGAGCAATGTGCCCCTTCTTGTTGCAGTTAACGCATTGCAAGGCTTGGCACATTCCCTCGTGGTGGTAGTTGCACCGGTCGCACATCGGGAGTGTTCCTTTGTGTGGTCTGCTCGGTACGGGGATGGTAGAGATTTCCACTTGCTGTTGTTGCATGGCAAGTTTTCGGGGTTTCTTGCGTTCTTTCTGGGCTTGATGCTTTTCGTTTCTTGTTCTCTGCTTTTCGGCTTTGCGAGCCTGTGACTGTTACCGTTTGACGACTTCCTGGATGGATACCACGATTGGAAAGTTTAATTCCATCATCAGCATTGATTGAGTTGATAGTGCTACGGTGCGCCAGGACCGCGGTTACGGCAGCTACCACGGCAGCTGTAACTGCTGTTTGGAAGGTAGCGGCGTCCATAGTAAAGGCGGAGGTCTCGCCGTTCGACTGATTGTTTCCGGGTGACGAAATGATTCTGTAACACGAAAGATAAGGATTTTATGAGCGATTCTGGTTGATGCTTGATGTACTTAGATTATTCATGTAAAGAGTACGACTATGTTCTTGAAAGTTTGACCTACATCCCTATGATGCAGTCCTAGCACGGATTGGAAGTATGTTCACGAAGGTTTGACCTACATCCCTATGATGTAGTCCTAGTAATGAGTAGAAGTAAGTTCGTAGAATGGTCTCAAGATGTTTGTCGTTCAAGCCGAGGTATCGTGGGTTGGTGAATAACAAGATCCAACCACTAAAAGAGACTTGGAAATGTCTCCGGAGCTAAATCACTATAGTCCAATGACTTGACTAAAGCATGTCTCAGATAGATTCAAATGAAACTATGGTAAGAGTACTTGAATAAATAATGACACAGAAGTTAGTCGACTGTCAATATCTTTGATATTTATGACGTAAAGATTCGGGAAAATAACCTTGTAAGGGTCTTACATCATATCCAGGGAAGATAGTTCTTGACAGCATAACGACCTAACCAAAGGTACTTACAGTACAAGATAGTTTCATAGAAAATGCCACATCAAGCATAGACAGAAAACAATTCCTTTTAACAAGGAAAAATAAAGTAAAGTGTCTACTACCGGCGACAGTCATCCCTCTGGTGAACTCTTAGTTCAGCCAATTGACGTTCCACATCAAGTAGGTGTCTTTCGTACATCCTCTGGCGTACTCGGAGCTCTATGACTTCGACTCGTGATCCAGCCAGTGCTTGCAGCAGGGTTTCATGGTTTCTCTCAGATCTCTCGCGAGCATCTTCTACACAAATCGTGCGGAGGGTATGCATTCTCGTATTGGCGACAACTTCTGTGATCTGATGTAGGGCTGTCCTGCTCTGAATCTCACTTCGGGCCACCCTGCGGACCAAGATTGGCACGAATCTATCTACTGAGGCCCCATTGCTCAGGTCGTAAAAGCTTCGGTTGTCATTAAATGGAATGGGCTGATCTTGTCCTTGGCTCCATGTTTCTAAACATTCCATCCACTCAGGCGTCGGGCCAGGAAAAGTCGGACGAGGGCTAGGAATTGGAAAGGGAGCTGCTTAGGGTAGGTTCTCAACCTCTAGTTCGGAATTAGCATCATCCGAAGGGTTTTCATCATGGTGATCATTCAAAGGGATAGGATGATCATTCTCTGGTTCTTCTCCAAACCAACCAGCAATGACTTCGTTCGGAAGATACTGGTTGCCGCGGGGATGGAGTCCAGCCATGTTACCTATGCGAGAATTGGGGTAAGAAATAATTATTTGACGAACTATCTAGATAATTATTTTAGAGAATCTTCATTAGTTACATTGCTATTTGTGAAGTGCATACCAGTTATATGAAATCGAAACAGGATAGGCCTTCGAATAAGTGATCTTAACTCCAAATTCACACAGAATCGGGGTGAAGTAAAATTTCACAGATTCTAAGTCTATAACATCCTAATTAAATATATCCTTAGTGTATCCACTTAGCAACTATCAACTTAGTAATGAATATCCCATTTTAGTTCTCAAGTGTAACGTACTTATAGTAACACCAAATACTCCTATAGTATTTTAAATTTTTAATGTTATGTTCTATTGTTCTCATTGTGGTAGGGTTGGTAAGATTTTAGCATTGTTGCAACCAAACAATTAAACTTAGGCACATGCTAGTCAACTCTTGGATAATATAGGTGAACAGGCTATATCTTCCTAGTTTTGACCATATGTCTCTAAGCCCACTTATGTTGCCCGACAATCGTAATTCTTTTGTACTGTCCTAGTGACACTGATTTTAGTATGAATGCAGGCACGTATACTTTATTAAATATTTTATTATTTAAAGTATAAACTCTGGGTCAGAGTATTTTTAATCCCTTATGTATTTATAGTTAGTATATTTTTTATGGGTTGATATACTTAATTCACTATAAACAATGCTCTGATACCAATCTGTCACACCCCAAAACCAAAAACGGCGGAAACGTTTTGGGGTGGAGGACGTCATGTACAGTATCACAACAATGTAAACTAGTAAACAAGCAACAACATCATCCATTGCATTAATAATATAATTATTATACAAATGTGTTTTGTCAAATTTTGATAAACACTAAAGCATAAATCAAAATGAAAGATGGGTCTTCAACAAGCTCCATCTTCCCAAATCCTTGCATCTGTACCTGTCTATGATGACCAGAGGATGCAAGTAATTTTGAAAGCGAGTATCAGCTTTGAAGTTGGTGAGATCATAAGTATTTTAGTGTCTTAATTTGTATGAAAATACTTGTATGTATTTGAAATGTACGTATTTGTATGTATACGAATTGTAAGTATTAAAAATGTAAATGAACTGTATACATGAAAATGTTTGTAAAACAACTGTAAACGTTTGAAAAGCCCTAGAAATCCCTATGATTCCTATTAGTAAAAAAAGGAGTTTTCTACCAAGACTTAACTGTTCTTAATGTAGTCATCTACCAAGACCTAACTGCTCTGAATGTAGCCTTCTACCAAGGCATCTAGTGTATGTGCATGTGTCTCTTGTAAGAGTATGTATTTTCCCAGGTATGACTATCATTAACCAAAAATATAGTTTCTACATTTCTGTGCGTCGTGTGAATGTTCACGAAGTGAATGTAAGTGGGAAAACGAAATAGTACTATGGTGTAGTGTTACCACCATACCAATTTCCTTAAGTCTAAGGTAATCGTGTAAGTACTGTAGTATTTGATATAAATAACTACATCGGTACTCAGCTGCCTTATTTGAGGGATAAGGTATAATGTGATGTCTAGATCCTAGGCTAAACGCTCCCCTTTCAAAGGGATTTTGGGACCTACCCACGACCCTTGCATATCTGCAAGCCGTGAGCATCCACATTACTATGATCATGTATACTCGATATAACTATCACAATTGCGTTGTGATTCATCAGTATAGTTAGATCCTGAACTGGGTCCATGTTATAGCACCTAGTGACATCTGTTCTATGTATATGTAAGTGTACTCATGTAAGTGTGACCATGTAATTGTATAGTAATGTACTGTAATGTTCTAGCAAGTATTGAATCATGAATGAACTAACTCATTGTATGTTTCATTGTTCTAGTAATAGAATCTTCCTAAACCACCCCTATGGTAGCTTACTAGTAATGTAACTGGTACGTATGAACATGGAAATATACCCTTGCTACCCAAGGGCATTGGATGAACTGGAATGACCTTTTATGACTATATATGTACACATGATATATAACTAATATTTAAACGACCTTCGGACCAGTACCCGATATCCCACCAGACCACATCCAAATCGAGAAAAAGGAAATAGGGTGGATAGCCTTCCTAAGTCTTTTAAACATTTCTTATATAACTATACATATAGAGGCATGCAATTTATAATATAAAAGCATAAATAAGTTTTGTAAAACATTTGAACATAATTATTATCTTAAGAAAATGTTGACTTGATGTCAATCTGTAAAACAATTTGAAGGCATGGGTTTGATGAAACAGTTTAGTATAAAGAAACATTTGTTGGAAACACAATTGTAAATAAGTTTGAAATGTAATATACAGAGTAAAATGTACAGAGAAATAAGGATTTTTAAAAACATAAAGTGTTTATGAAAGACATTTGAAGGAAACTGTTTAGTAAAACGGCTAATGAGTAGTCAATCATTTGAATGCTGCTTATTAATCACATTTGATTGATATAATAATTAGCATAATTCTACTTGTATCCTCCCCTATAAAACATTTAAAAACAGTTTAAAACATTGATTAAGGGGTATGAACTCACCTATAGTGAGTGGTTCTGATGAAAACGTTGGATCAGTTGCTAAGTATCAAGTGGTGGCTTGAGTACACACACGGATCCTATTTAGCATATATTGGCGTATATATGAATATAATTAGTGTTATGAACGACTGAATAATGATTTTGGGACCACCTTAGGGACTAGTAAACACTTATAATGAAGTGTTACAATCATATATGATTGTATGAGGGTTTATAAGGCTATACAAGAGGGTGTATGGCCAAAATACACACTATATGTATGTGTGCGGCCAAGTGTGCGGCCTAGTGTGCTGCCAGCACATGTGTGCGGCCCTGTGTGCAGCCATGTGTGCTGCCAGATGGTGTGTGCTGCCATGTGTGCGGTCAGATGGTGTTCTTGGTGTTCTTGGTACCTTGTATGGAGATCTTCAAGGAGAATGGATGATACTTGAGAGGATTTTCGAGTTCTATGCTTGAAGAAGTGAAAGAAGTGTTCAAAAATGACTAAGTGTGGTATATATAGGTGGAGTTTGCGGTTGGGAAGGGTGTGAGGCCACAAACACATGTGTGTTGCCGCACACTCCATGTTTTGGAGTGTTTGGCCTCTTTTTGATTCCTACACTTTGAGTTAACCCATTTCCACACTCCAACCTTGATTATAACACGTTTAGAACACTCCAATAGACCCTAAATGGTACTACAAAATAGCAAAACGAGTCTATTATTGATAAGAAATGAAGAATGCAAGCTAGAAATTTTCGGGTTGTCACAGATGTTATCCCAGATCTATGAGCTCAAACTTTGCAGGTCCTTCCTTGCCAACTACTTCTTTCCTTTTTCAAGCTTAAAACCTCCAAGATGGATTTTTAAGATCAAAATTACACAAGAATGAAGGGATGAGGCATTCTACGGTTTATCTGAGGTTGGGGAGGCTGATAAGGGGCAAGGGTTTGAGCCATTATTATCCTTGTATAGTGGTTAGCCCCCAAAATTAGGGTTTAGGGTCTCTGAGAGTACGTTAGGCGTACTCCTCCCACACCTGCGATCATTTACTCCATTACATTGGGCATACTTCCAGCTTACGTTGGGCGTACCCAGTCGGACACGTGCATGCTTCTTTTGCATGCATGGGACTTGCTTGCCAAACATTTCCATTAGGGGCCATTTATGCAAATAACTTCGAAGGGCTATAACTTCTTTGTTCTGAGTCTGTTTCTGACGAACTTTATATCCACGAAAAGGTAGCAAAAAGCCTTATGTTCCTAGCTTTACCACCAAGCCTTAACCTTCCGAATAAATCTCGAGACCCATAAAAGACCGAATCGCTTATACCTTGGGCCTCGAGACCACCACCAAAGTACTCTTCAAAACAGGGTGTTACAAAAAGAGAAAGGTAGAAAAAATTAAGAGACCCTCAGGAACACTTCTACCATTATCACCTAACTCCTCAACCATAATCAAATCTTCAAAATACTAATTCAACAAGTTACTTTTAGTGGTTTAAGGTCATGTTCCTTTTATTATATGTTTCAAAATATGTTGAATTGGCTTTGAAAAAACAAATATTATGAGTGTATGTAGCATTTGGTTATGATTACAATTATATATGTGTCTATAGGTAAATAAAGGTATATAAGAAATGTAATATTTGATCGGTATAATTAAAGTATAGTAATTGAATGTGTGACTATGATTACATATTGGTCATTCTTTTGTATGAGTATATGTCGACTAGTCAACCATTTTACTTATATAGAGCCATCTAGTCCTACCCAACGCCGAATGGGCTTCCCAAGCCCACTGGCGGCCCACTAATGGCCCAAGTTGCTAAATTGGGCCTAATCCGCTAATGGGCTTTACCCTCAGCCCAAGCATCTTCTTGGTCCACATTATCTGATTCTTGGTGGCCCAGTAAAGCCCAAAAGACCAAAATCCCTTGCATTACCCAAACTCGCAAGACCCAAATATGATGAGTACGCTGGGCGTACTCCTTTGTACGCTAAGCGTACTAGCCAAATGGTGTGTACGCTAGGCGTACCTGCATGTATGGTCATCGTACTCCCCTGTTAAGTCATTTTCCCATTAATATCTTAATACATAGATCCAAAAGCTACAATCACATATCCAAGTCCTTTTCAACGTCTTAATCCATAAAGTCACTGACTTGGTAACTTTGCTTGCCCCAAAGAAGTCCAAACTCCAAAAATAATATTCTACTTCCATGAAAGTGGTCTCAACTCTTGTATGAACCCATTAAGACCACCAAGATGACAACTTTGTAGCCTAGGGAGTCATTTAGCACCAAGGGTGACAACCCTCAAAATACACAAGAATGAAGGGATGAGGCATTCTACGGTTTATCTGAGGTTGGGGAGGCTGATAAGGGGCTAGGGTTTGAGCCATTATTATCCTTGTATAGTGGTTAGCCCCCAAAATTAGGTTTTAGGGTCTCTGAGAGTACGTTGGGCGTACTCCTCCCACACCCGCGATCATTTACTCCATTACATTGGGCGTACTCCCAGCTTACGCTGGGCGTACCCAGTCGGACACGTGCATGCTTCCCTTGCATGCATGGGACTTGCTTGCCAAACATTTCCATTAGGGTCCATTTATTCCAATAACTTCGAAGGGCTATAACTTCTTTGTTCTGAGTCTGTTTCCGATGAACTTTATATCCACGAAAAGGTGGCAAAAAGCCTTATGTTCCTAGCTATACCACCAAGCCTTAACCTTCCGAATAAATCTCGAGAGCCATAAAAGAACGAATCGCTTATACCATGGGCCTCGAGACCGCCACCAAAGTACTCTTCAAAACAGGGTGTTACAAAAAGAGAAAGGTAGAAAAAATTAGGAGACCCTCATGAACACTTCTACCATTGTCACCTAACTCCTCAACCATAATCATATCTTCAAAATACTAAATCAACAAGTTACTTTTACTGGTTTACGGTCATGTGCCTTTTATTATATGTTTCTAAATATGATGAATTGGCTTTGAAAAAACAAATATTATGAGTGTATGTAGCATTTGGTTATGATTACAATTATATATGTGTCTATAGGTAAATAAAGGTATGGAAGAAATATATTATTTGAGCGGTATAATTAAAGTATAGTAAATGAATGTGTGACTAAGATTACATATTGGTCATTCTTTTTGTACTAGTATATGTCGACTAGTCAACCATTGGACTTATATAGAGCCATCGAGTCCTACCCAACGCTGAATGGGCTTCTTAAGCCCACTGGCGGCCCACTAATGGCCCAAGTTGCTAAATTGGGCCAAATCCCCCTAATGGGCTTTACCCTCAGCCCAAGCATCTTCTTGGTCCACATTATCTGAGTCTTGGTGGCCTAGTAAGGCCCAAAAGACCAAAATCCCTTGCATGGACCAAACTCGCAAGACCCAAATATGATGAGTACGCTGGGCGTAGTCCTTTGTACGCTAAGCGTACTAGCCAAATGGTGTGTACGCTAGGCGTACCTGCATGTACGCTCATCGTACTCCCCTGTTAAGTCATTTTCCCATTAATTTCTTAATACTTAGATCCAAAAGCTACAATCACATATCCAAGTCCTTTTCAACGTCTTAATCCATAAAGTCACTAACTTGGTAACTTTGCATGCCGTAAAGAAGTCCAAACTCGAAAAATGATATTCTACTTCCATGAAAGTGGTCTCAACTCTTGTATGAACCCATTAAGACCACCAAGATGACAACTTTCTAACCTAGGGAGTCATTTAGCACCAATGGTGGCAGCCCTCAAAATTACACAAGAATGAAGGGATGAGGCATTCTACGGTTTATCTGAGGTTGGGGGGCTGATAAGGGGCTAGGGTTTGAGCCATTATTATCCTTGTATAGTGGTTAGTGCCCAAAATTAGGATTTAGGGTCTCTGACAGTACGTTGGGCGTACTCCTCCCACACCCGCGATCATTTACTCCATTAAATTGGGTGTACTCCCAGCTTACGCTGGGCGTACCCAGTCGGACACATACATGCTTCCCTTGTATGCATGTGTCACACCCCAAAACCAAGAACGGCGGAAACGTTCTGGGGCGGAGGACGTCATGTAAAGTATCATAACACAGTAAATGTAAATAAGCAAACAACATCATCCATTGCATTAAATATATAATTTTAATACAAGCGTGTTCTGTACAGTTTTAGACACCAAAAATATAATGTGAATCAAAATAGTATGATGAGTCTTGAATGCGCTCTATCTTCTCAAAAGCTGGCATCGGTACCTGTCTACTGATGACTTGAGAATACAAGTTATTTTGAAAGAGTCTGTCAGCATTAAGCTGGTGAGTTCATAAGTAATTTAGTGTCGATGTTTGTTATCAAAACGTTGGAACCTGTCGTAAGTATAAGTTGTAAATTGTATGTAAGTGTTTGTAAAAGTTTGAATCTCTCAGAAAAACCTATATTTTCTATTAAAGTAGCCTTCTACCAGGGCTTAAATGTTTTGTATGCTCGTTTGTTGTAAAAGTGTATAATTTCCCAAGTGTAACTATCATTTAGTAAAATATAGTTTGTACATTAATGTTTAAGTGAGGTTATCACTAAAAATATGTAATGGGTAAATCATTGTAGTACTGTAGTTTTGTATTATAGGAACTACTGCTGTACTAACTACCTTAAACCAGATTTATATTAAGGTCTAATGTGATAATTGCACCATACTATCGACTGATAACAACGACATAAAGAACGGTCGTAATAACGGAATGACGTTTGGCACCCGCAGACTTGCAGGTCCGGCTGTAGCTAGCAGCAAGGTGTAGGATAGTCAATCCAGTATAGATCTATACGCAAACTCACGCTCTCCCTCCAAGAGAATTCTGGCTACAACTCAAGCCATGACATTTAAGGCATGCTCCGATACAGTGGATCACAATTGTTATCGTATTCTTGTATATGTAATGAAATGTTTCTCGTTCTAGTATAGTTGTATATGTTCTCATAGTATAGTTGTATATATTCTCTTCCTAGTATAGACTCATGAATGAACTGACTCATTGATCTAGCAGTTGTAATAGTATGATTCTGTGTTACCCCGATGGTAACTTACTAATGGTGCGTCTAGTACGTATGAATATGGAAGTACTTTTATGTCTATATATGTATATTTGATATATAATTAATATGGAAACGACCTTCGGATGGTCACCCGAAATTCCACCAGACCACATCCAAATCGAGGAAAAGGAAATAGGACAGGTGGCTTTCCTAAGCCCTTTAAACATTATTTATACATCTATACCTATATGGGCATGCAATTTATAAGTAGTAAAACAAAGTTTAGATAAAAGCATTTGATAAGTAAAAGAGTTTGTAAAACATTTTGAAGTAAAACAGTTTGAACAATGATAAAATCATTGGTTTCCTAGTTATTAATCACATGTGATTAATGCAATCACATGTGATTGAAGCAATAACTATAAGTATTTAACTTGTATCCCCCCCATAAAGTATTTAAACATTTAAAATCATTTCAAAGGTTGATTTAAGGGGTATGAACTCACTTGGAAGTTTGAAGATAGCGAGATGGAAAACCGGGCAGAGTTTCATCTCGGGAAACGGATTTTTCTCGGGATTCTCGGGAATCTCGGGAGTAAAATCGACCCTCGGGACTTGAGCAAAAAGACCAGAGCTTCGGGTTTGAACGGGTACGGAAATCGAGGCAAGATCGTGAGAGAAAGAGAGAGAATGAGCAAAATTTTGGGAAACCCTCACATCCCTTTTATAGGGGTGCTGAACCGCCTCGGTACGCTGGGCGTACGAGACGTCATCGCTTACGTATTTCGGATGGGGCGGGTCGGATGGGGCGGATCGGTAGCTTCGCATAGGGGCGACGTGGACGATCCGAGGCCCTTGATTCGAGTACACGGGGCGTACGAGGGTACGCAAGGCGTACTCCGGTCCTATCTGCTGACTTCCCTTCGGATATTACCAAGAATTTATATTTAAATTTATATTTATTTTAAATAAACTTCTAAAATTAATATCTCCTTCATACGAACTCCGTTTTCGATGGTCTTTATATCCACGCGTAGGTGAGACTACGCTCTACAACTTTCGTTTAGGTTCCGTTGGCAAATTCCAAAGTTATTTTTATTATTTATTTATTAAAATGACGTGATTAAGGAATTTCTTTAAAAATTCATAACTTCTTTATCTGACGTTGGTTTTTGCCAGGCTTTTTACCGCTGAAATACCATTGTCGAGACCTTCTATTCTCGTTTAGGTCATTCCGGCCAAAAGTCGCTCGATCTTCGATTCGAGTTTTTAGTTGTTTGTTGCTAAGCCGAACTTGGAAAAATCATAACTTCAATATACGAAGTCGGATTTGGGTGTTCTTTTTACGTACGATCTTGTTTTAATGACATTTAAACATAGAAGAATTTTAATAGAAACTTTTTGGACATTTTATTATCAAAGTTAATTTTATTAACTCAAAAGTGGTTACAATACTTGACCTTTTGGGTCATTACAAAGAGTTGAAATACCGGGTTGTCACATCATCCCCCCGTTAGAGGGAATTTCGTCCCGAAATTTAAAGTAGTAAAGATACTAGTGAACATGAAAGAGATGAGGGTACTTTTGTTTCATCTGATCTTCGCGTTCCCATGTGAATTCAGGTCCCCGCTTGGCGTTCCAACGAACCTTCACGATGGGGATGCGACTTTGCTTGGTTTGCTTGACCTCTCGGTCCATGATTTCTACTGGTTCCTCCACGAAGTTGAGGCTCTCATTGATCTTGATCTCGTCGAGTGGGATTACAAGAGTCTCGTCGGATAGACACTTTTTCAAGTTAGATATGTGGAATGTAGAATGTACGTTACGAAGTGCGCCTGGTAGGTCGAGTTTGTAAGCTACGGGGCCGACTCTTGCAAGAATCTCGAAAGGTCCTATGTACCTCGCATTAAGCTTCCCACGTTTGCCGAAGCGTATCAGGCCCTTCCAGGGTGAGACTTTGAGAAGGACTCGGTCTCCCACCTGAAATTCCAAAGGTTTCCTTCGTTTATCAGCGTAGCTCTTCTGTCGGTCTCTAGAGGCTTTCAATCGTTCACGGATCTGAACGATTTTCTCTGTCGTTTCCCGAATGATCTCCGGACCGGTGAGAGTACTGTCGGAAGCTTGCCCCCTGGCTAATTGGGTATCACCCACCTCAGCCCAGCACAGAGGGGATCTGCACTTTCGTCTGTAGAGAGCTTCCAATGGAGCAGCCTTGATGCTCGTGTGATAACTGTTATTATAGGAAAACTCGACAAGGGTTAAATGAGTATCCCATGCCTTCCCAAAGTCAATCACGCAGGCTCGAAACATATCTTCCAAAGTTTGGATGGTCCTCTCACTCTGTCCGTCGGTCTGAGGATGGTAGGCTGTGCTCATGTCCAGCCTTGTTCCTAGGGAATGTTGTAGTGATTGCCAAAATCTTGAGGTGAACCTACTATCTCTATCGGAGATAATGGACATAGGTACACCATGTAGCCGTACGATTTCCCTAATGTATGTTCTCGTAAGTTTCTCCATCTTGTCAGTTTCTTTTGATAGGCAGGAAGTGTGCAGACTTGGTCAATCTATCAACGATGACCCATATGGTGTCAAGTCCACCCGCTGTCTTGGGCAACTTGGTTATGAAATCCATAGTGATCCGCTCCCACTTCCATTCCGGGATCTCTGGTTGTTGCAATAAACCAGAGGGCTTCTGGTACTCGACCTTAACCTTTGCACAAGTAAGGCATTTACTCACGAAGGTAGCAATCTCTGCTTTCATATTAGGCCACCAATATAGCTTTTTAAGATCCAGATACATCTTATCTGAACCTGGGTGGACGGAATACCGAGTGTTGTGCGCCTCGGTCATGACCAATTCTCGGAAACCACTGTGTTTCGGTGTCCAGATCCGGTTCATGAAATATAAGGCTCCGTCACCCTTGGCTTCTAAATTCTTGTCCATTCCTCTAAGGGATTCATTCACCACATTTTCACGTTTCATGGATTCAAGTTGAGCCTCCTAAATTTGCTTAGACAAGTGTGAATGGATGGTTATTGACAATGACTTGACTTTGCGACCAGAATATTCCTTCCGACTTAGGGCGTCTGCTACTACGTTGGCTTTACCCGGATGATAACGAATATCGCATTCATAATCACTGAGTAGCTCGACCCACCATCGTTGTCTCATGTTGAGCTCCTTTTGATCGTAAATGTGTTGTAAACTCTTGTGGTTGGTAAAGATAGTGCTCTTCGTTCCATACAAGTAATGTCTCCAGATCTTCAGAGCAAACACCACCGCTCCTAGTTCAAGATCGTGGGTCGTGTAGTTAACCTCGTGTGTCTTCAACTGTCTCGAGGCGTAGGCGATGACCTTACCTCGCTGCATCAGGACACATCCGAGCCTTTGATTCGATGCATCGTAATAGACTACGAAGTCTTCTATTCCTTCGGGAGGGAATAGTATTGGTGCGGTGCACAAGGCTCGTTTGAGCGTTTGGAACACTCTTTTTTGTTTCTCTTCCCAGTCAAAGGCCACGCCTTTCTGGGTTAGGGTTGTAAGAGGTTTCGCTATTCGAGAGAAGTTCTGAATGAATCTGCGGTAGTAGCCAGCGAGACCTAGAAATTGACGAATTTCTGTAGGTGTCTTAGGTGCTGACCAGTTCTCAATGGCTTTAATTTTGGATGGGTCCACGTGGATTCCCTCTTCGCTTACCACGTGTCCTAAGAATTCAACTCTCCGGATCCAAAATTCACATTTCGAGAACTTCGCAAAAGGCTTCTCTTTTCGTAATGTCTCTAGAACTTGTCGCAGGTGATCGCCATGCTCTTTCTTACTTCGGGAGTAGATCATGATGTCATCAATGAAAACGATGACGAACTGATCCAAGTAAGGTCGGCATACTCTATTCATCAGATCCATGAAGACTGCGGGCGCATTGGTCAATCCGAATGGCATCACCACGAACTCGTAATGTCCGTAACGAGTTCGGAAGGCTGTCTTCGGCACATCCTCCTCTAGCACTCGTAACTGGTGATATCCGGATCTCAGATCAATCTTAGAAAAATAGTTCGCCCCTTGTAGTTGGTCGAATAGATCATCTATGCGAGGCAGAGGGTAACGATTCTTGACCGTCAGTTTGTTGAGTTCTCTGTAGTCAATACACATACAGAATGATCCATCTTTCTTCTTAACGAACAAGACCGGTGCTCCCCAAGGTGAGAAACTCGGTCTTATAAAGCCCTTGCTGAGCAGTTCGTTAAGTTGACCAGAGAGTTCCTGCATCTCAGCTGGTGCTAAGCGGTAGGGCGACTTGGCTACTGGGGTAGCTCCTGGGACTAAGTCGATTCTGAACTCGACTTGTCGTTGCGGAGGTAACCCGGGTAGTTCTTCTGGGAAAATGTCGGGGAAGTCGCTCACTACAGGGATGTTCTTTAGTTCTTTCGTTTCGAGGCTCGTGTCGATGACGTGAGCAAGGAATGCATGGTATTCCTTACGCAGATACTTCTGTGCTTGAATACTTGATATGATGCGAAGACTTGCACCAGGTTTGTCGCCGTAGACGAAAAGAGTTTCGTTAGACGGAAGGTTTAGACGGACTGCTTTCTCGTAGCACATGATGTCGGCGCGATGAAGGCTTAACCAATCCATGCCAATGATAACGTCGAAACTTTTTATTGAGACTGGCATGAGGTCGATTGGAAATGAATGGTTATCTAGAGTTAGGGTACAACCTAAGTATATGCTACTCGTACTTTCAGTTTTTCCATTAGCCATTTCTATTGTGAATAGTTCTTTGAGTGCGTGCGGTGGTTGATTAAGCATGCGAGCAAATTTATGGTTTACGAAGCTTCGCTCCGCTCCACTATCGAACAGAATGCATGCATAGGAGTTATCGAGGAGGAACGTACCCGTCACCACGGTCGGGTCAGCAACTGCTTCCCCGTGGCCTATAGCTAGTACCCTCCCTGCTCCTCCAGCATTCCTCGCTTTGGGGTAGTCCCTCTTAAAATGGCCTGCTTCGCCACATCCATAGCAGGTTGGGCTCGCGCCAGAGCCAGGGACTTGGTTGATAGGTTGTGCCGGGAACTTACAGAAACGGATGGTGTGTCCTTTCCTGTTGCAGTTAGAGCACTGCATTTCATGGCAGGGGCCGTTGTGGTGGTAGTTGCATTTGTTGCACTTGGGCGAACTTCCAGCATACCGACCCACTGGAGCAGTAGTAGCAGCAGCAGGGGTTATTGCGGCATGTATTGCCACAATTTGCTGCTTTTTGGCAGCCTGTTGCTTCTTGTTTTCATCCCAGAATTTCCGCTTAGTATCAGCGGGTTTGGAGGGTTCCGGGATGGCTAGGGTGGTTGTGGTTGCAGGGGTTTTGACTCCATGGTCAATGAGTTGTTGTGCCAATCGTTTGGCACTGTCGAAGGTAGCGGGGTTTGATGCTAGAACATTCCCCTGATACGGAGGCACTAGCCCCCATATGTACCTCTCGATCTTCTTCCCCTCGGTGGGAACCATATTGGGGCAGATGGCCACCAGCTCGCTGAATCGGGCAGTATAAGCGACCACATTGGTGTCCTTCATCGTCAAGTTCCAAAGTTCCTGCTCTAGTTTCTGGATCTCGCCCCTCGGGTAGTATTCCTCAGCCATGACGTCTTTCATAGTTTCCCAGCCTATGTCGTTGGCTACAACGAGAGTTAGTGCCTTAACATGGCCGTTCCACCATGTTAGGGCCTTTCCTTCAAAGGTGCATGCGGCGTACTTGACTTTACTCGCCGCAGGGCATGAACAGATTTTGAAGACTGATTCAGTCTTCTCGAGCCATTGCGAGAGGGCAATGACTCCGCCGATGCCGTAAAAAGGTTTCGGTTTGCAATTTGTGAAATCCTTGTATGAGCACTCTTTCGAGCGCACAGGGGTTTCAACCGGGGTTGATTCCACAGGGGTTCCACCTCTGTTGGCACCAGAAGAGTGATACTGATCCATGGCAGTTGCCACTGCTGCAGCTACGACAACATCCAGGGCTACAGTATCGATGACCGGAGGCGGAAGAGGTGGTGGTGCAGGATTATTCCTGGGAGATTTGCGAGGAGGCATCTTTCAGCTATAAGTTTATAAAGATAAGAAAAATGGTAAGAATCAATTTGTAAGCAACGTGATAGTGACACATGGACTAACTAACCATAGCTCAACAGTTGAATGAGTGTTTGAAATCACAATAAGAAATATTAGAAGGAAAGCACAAGTGTATAGATTTTTCCCACAGATTAGATAGATTTCAATAATACTGGTATTACTGATGTAATAAGTTTAGGGAAAATCGACCTAACAGTAGGTCTTACATCATACCATATAGAAAAGTTTGACAGTTCTTAGATTCCAAATTAGAGTACTGAAAGTTGGGAATATTTTACAGACAAGTGCTACTTAGAGCACAGATGTTAAAGGCTATTCTTTAATCAAAAGACAGAGATGTACTAGACATCATCTAACGGCGATGGGAATTTCCCGGGCAAGCCCTGAGGTCGAACACTTGACGAAATACCTCTTGAAGGTGTCGATCCTGAGCCCTCTGACGAGCTCGAAGTTCAAAGATTTCAGCTCGTGAGGCAGCCAGCTGCTGCTGCAGGGTTTCATTGGTTCTTCGGGTCCATTTCATGTCTTCTTCAAGATGGTGGATGCGGACTGTGTTGACACCTGAGTTGGCATCAATCTCCATGACCCGGTCGATGGTTGCTCGACCTTGCTCGACATTACGAGCTATTCTGCGGATAATGACAGGCAGAGCTCGGTCAGCAGAGCCACCATCGCCGACGTTCTAAAAGCTTCGGTCCCCAAAGTATGGTAAGGGTTGACCCTGTTCATCACTCCAGCGATTCAGGTTGTTTGCCCACCAGGGGAGTAGGACCTGGAAAAGCTGGCCGAGGGTTGTTGTTCGGGGCTTGACCTACGAGCAGTAGGTTGTTGACTTCAGGCTCGGAGTCGGATCCATTAGAAAAGCCTTCTGCGAGGTGATCATCCAAAGGGATTGGATGCTCATCTTCGGGCTCTTCATCGATCCACCCGGCATTGCCTTCATTTGGAAAGTACGGGTCACCGTGATGGAATCCAGCCATTTAGATCTACGCGAGAAGAGAGGTATAAGAATATAGTATACGTGTAACTAGTAGTACAAAATACACCTATAGTATTTAAATTTTAAGTTTTACTGATCTTCTTGTGGTATTGTTGGTAAGTTTTTAGACTTGTTAACCTATCACAACCATTCTAGGGCATGTGCTAATCACTCCTAGGACCAGTATAGTTGATCAGGCTATGCCATTCCCAGGATTGACCATACATCCCCGAGCTCACTTGTGATATTTAACAATCGTAATACTTTTGTTCTTGTCATTGTGACACTGATTTTAGTATGAATGCAGACTAGTATACTTAATTAATTATTTTAATATTTAAAGTATAGACTCTTGGTCAGAGTTTAATCCCTAATGGGTTTATAGTTTAGTATATCTTCTATGGGTTGATATACTTGATTCACTATAAACAAGGCTCTGATACCAATCTGTCACACCCCAAAACCAAGAACGGCGGAAACGTTCTGGGGCGGAGGACATCATGTAAAGTATCATAACACAGTAAATGTAAATAAGCAAACAACATCATCCATTGCATTAAATATATAATTTTAATACAAGCGTGTTCTGTACAGTTTTAGACACCAAAAATATAATGTGAATCAAAATAGTATGATGAGTCTTGAATGCTCTCTATCTTCTCAAAAGCTGGCATCGGCACCTGTCTACTGATGACCTGAGAATACAAGTTATTTTGAAAGAGTTTGTCAGCATTAAGCTAGTGAGTTCATAAGTATTTTAGTGTCGATGTTTGTTATCAAAACGTTGGAACCTGTCGTAAGTATAAGTTGTAAATTGTATGTAAGTGTTTGTAAAAGTTTGAATCTCTCAGAAAAACCTATATTTTCTATTAAAGTAGCCTTCTACCAGGGCTTAAATGTTTTGTATGCTCGTTTGTTGTAAAAGTGTATAATTTCCCAAGTGTAACTATCATTTAGTAAAATATAGTTTGTACATTAATGTTTAAGTGAGGTTATCACTAAAAATAACGAATGGGTAAATCATTGTAGTACTGTAGTTTTGTATTATAGGAACTACTGCTGTACTAACTACCTTAAACCGAATTTATATTAAGGTATAATGTGATAATTGCACCATACTATCGACTGATAACAACGACATAAAGAACGGTCGTAATAACGGAATGACGTTTGGCACCCGCAGACTTGCAGGTCCGGCTGTAGCTAACAGCAAGGTGTAGGATAGTTAATCCAGTATAGATCTATACGCAAACTCACGCTCTCCCTCCAAGAGAATTCTGGCTACAACTCGGGCCATGACATTTAAGGCATGCTCCGATACAGTGGATCACAATTGTTATCGTATTCTTGTATATGTAATGAAATGTTTCTCGTTCTAGTATAGTTGTATATGTTCTCATAGTATAGTTGTATATATTCTCTTCCTAGTATAGACTCATGAATGAACTGACTCATTGATCTAGCAGTTGTAATAGTATGATTCTGTGTTACCCCGATGGTAACTTACTAATGGTGCGTCTAGTACGTATGAATATGGAAGTACTTTTATGTCTATATATGTATATTTGATATATAATTAATATGGAAACGACCTTCGGATGGTCACCCGAAATTCCACCAGACCACATCCAAATCGAGGAAAAGGAAATAGGACAGGTGGCTTTCCTAAGCCCTTTAAACATTATTTATACATCTATACCTATATGGGCATGCAATTTATAAGTAGTAAAACAAAGTTTAGATAAAAGCATTTGATAAGTAAAAGAGTTTGTAAAACATTTTGAAGTAAAACAGTTTGAACAATGATAAAATCATTGGTTTCCTAGTTATTAATCACATGTGATTAATGCAATCACATGTGATTGAAGCAATAACTATAAGTATTTAACTTGTATCCTCCCCATAAAGTATTTAAACATTTAAAATCATTTCAAAGGTTGATTTAAGGGGTATGAACTCACTTGGAAGTTTGAAGATAGCGAGATGGAAAACCGGGCAGAGTTTCATCTCGGGAAACGGATTTTCTCTGGATTCTCGGGAATCTCGGGAGTAAAATCGACCCTCGGGACTTGAGCAAAAAGACTAGAGCTTCGGGTTTGAACGGGTACGGAAATCAAGGCAAGATCGTGAGAGAAAGAGAGAGAATGAGCAAAATTTTCGGAAACCCTCGCATCCCTTTTATAGGGGTGCTGAACCGCCTCGGTACGCTGGGCGTACGAGACGTCATCGCTTACGTATTTCGGATGGGGAGGGTCGGATGGGACGGATCGGTAGCTTTGCATAGGGGCGACGTGGACGATCCGAGGCCCTTGATTCGAGTACACGGGGTGTACGAGGGTACGCAGGGCGTACTCCGGTCCTATCTGCTGACTCCCCTTCGGATATTACCAAGAATTTATATTTAAATTTATATTTATTTTAAATAAACTTCTAAAATTCATATCTCCTTCATGCGAACTCCGTTTTCGATGGTCTTTATATCCACGCGTAAGTGAGACTACGCTCTACAACTTTCGTTTCGGTTCCGTTGGCAAATTCCAAAGTTATTTTTATTATTTATTTATTAAAATGACGTGATTAAGGAATTTCTTTAAAAATTCATAACTTCTTTATCTGACGTCGGTTTTCGCCAGGCTTTTTACCGCTGAAATACCATTGTTGAGACCTTCGATTCTCGTTTAGGTCATTCCGGCCAAAAGTCGCTCGATCTCCGATTCGATTTTTTAGTTGTCTGTTGCTAAGTCGAACTTGGAAAAATCATAACTTCAATATACGAAGTCGGATTTGGGCGTTCTTTTTACGTACGATCATGGTTTAATGACATTTAAACATAGAAGAATTTAAATAGAAACTTTTTGTACATTTTATTATCAAAGTTAATTTTATTAACTCAAAAGTGGTTACAATACTTGACCTTTTAGGTCATTACAAAGAGTTGAAATACCGGGTTGTCACATCATATCTTCAAAAATACTAATTCAACAAGTTACTTTTAGTGGTTTATGGTCATGTGCCTTTTATTATATGTTTCTAAATATGATGAATTGGCTTTGAAAAAACAAATATTATGAGTGTATGTAGCATTTGGTTATGATTACAATTATATATGTGTCTATAGGTAAATAAAGGTATAAAAGAAATATAATATTTGATCGGTATAATTAAAGTATAGTAAATGAATGTGTGACTATGATTACATATTGGTCATTCTTTTTGTACTAGTATATGTCGACTAGTCAACCATTGGACTTATATAGAGCCATCGAGTCCTACCCAATGCTGAATGGGCTTCTTAAGCCCACTGGCGGCCCACTAATGGCCCATGTTGCTAAATTCGGCCAAAAAACCAAAATCCCTTGCATGGACCAAACTCGCAAGACCCAAATATGATGAGTACGCTGGGCGTACTCCTTTGTACGCTAAGCGTACTAGCCAAATGGTGTGTACGCTAGGCGTACCTGCATGTACGCTCATCGTACTCCCCTGTTAAGTCATTTTCCCATTAATTTCTTAACACTTAGATCCAAAAGCTACAATCACATAACCAAGTCCTTTTCAACGTCGTAATCCATAAAGTCACTGACATGGTAAGTTTGCATGCCCCAAAGAAGTCCAAACTCCAAAAATGATATTCTACTTCCATGAAAGTGGTCTCAACTCTTATATGAACCCATTAAGACCACCAAGATGACAACTTTCTAACCCAGGGAGTCATTTAGCACCAAGGGTGGCAGCCCTCAGCCTAGAAATCAGATTTGGACTATAAAGCTTCATCCTTTGGACCAAAATGACTTCAAAGCCAAACTACACTAGATCTAAGCACTCTTATGTGAATTTATGAACTTTACACCTCCAAAAAGTCCCAAATGATGATGTTATCCCAGATCTATGAGCTCAAACTTCCCGAGTCCTTTGTTGCCAAATCTTTTTTCCTCTTCCAAGCTTAAAACCACCAAGATGTGTTTTTTAAGATCAAAATTACACAAGAATTAAGGGATGACGCGTTCAAGGGTTTATCTAAGTTTAGGGAGGCTGAGAAGGGGCTAAGGTTTGAGCCATTATTCTCGTTATATAGTGGTTAGCCCCCAAAATTAGGGTTTAGGGTCTTTGAGAGTACGTTGGGCGTACTTCTCCCACACCCGCGATCATTTACTCCATTACATTGGGTGTACTCCCAACTTACGTTGTGCGTACCCAGTCGGACACGTGCATGCTTCCCTTGAATGCATGGGACTTGCTTGCCAAACATTTCCATTAGGGGCCATTTATGCCAATAACTTCGAAGGGCTATAACTTCTTTGTCCTAAGTTCATTTCCGATGAAGTTTACATCCACGAAATGGTGGCAAAAAGCCTTATGTTTCTAGCTATACCACCAAGCCTTAAGCTTCCGAATAAATCCCGAGACCCATAAAAGACTGAATCGGTTATACCATGGGCCTCCGAGACCGCCACCAAAGTACTCTTCAAAATAGGGTGTTACAAAAAGAGAAAGGTCGAAAAAATTAGGAGACCCTCATGAACACTTCTACCATTATCACCTAACTCCTCAACCATAATCATATCTTCAAAATACAAATTCAACAAGTTACTATTAGTGGTTTATGGTAATGTGCCTTTTATTATATGTTTCAAAATATGATGAATTGGCTTTGAAAAAACAAATATTATGAGTGTATGTTGCATTTGGTTATGATTACAATTATATATGTGTCTATAGGTAAATAAAGGTATGGAAGAAATATAATACTTGATCGGTATAATTAAAGTATAGTAATTGAATGTGTGACTATGATTACATATTGGTCATTATTTTTGTACTAGTATATGTCGACTAGTCAACCATTTGACTTATATAGAGCCATCGAGTCCTACCCAACACTAAATGGGCTTCCTAAGCCCACTAGCGGCCCACTAATGGCCCAAGTTGCTAAATTGGGCCAAATCCCCCTAATGGGCTTTACCCTCAGCTAGATCTGGCAATTCATGTATTTGTGTCATGAGAACGTGTTAGCCACACATTTGACACGATATGATTACACGATGTTATCTCAAATTTTAAGATGTATTCATGCTGTGTCGTGTCTCTCACAGATTCGTGTCTTCGTGTCTGAAATTTCCAGGTCTACCCTCAGCCTAAGCATCTTCTTGGTCCACATTATCTGACTCTTGGTGGCCAGTAAGGCCCAAAAGACCAAAATCCCTTGCATGGCCCAAACTCGCATGACCCAAATACGATGAGTACGCTTGGCGTACTCCTATGTACGCTAAGCGTACTAGCCAAATGGTGTGTACGCTAGGCGTACCTGCATGTACGCTCATCGTACTCCCATGTTAAGTCATTTTCCCATTAATTGCTTAATACTTAGATCCAAAAGCTGCAATCACATATCCAAGTCCTTTTCAATGTCTTAATACAAATAGCCACTGATTTGGTGACTTTGCATGCCTCAAACAAGTCCAAACTCCAAAAATGATTTTCTACTTCCATGAAAGTTGTCTCAACTCTTGCATGAACCCATTAAGACCACCAAGATGACAACTTTCTGACCTAGGGGGTCACTTAGCACCAAGGGTGGCAGCACTTAGCCTAGAAATCAGATTTGGACTATAAAGCTTCATCCTTTGGACCAAAATGACTTCAAAGCCAAACTACACTAGATCTAAGCACTCTTATGTAAATTTATGAACATTATACCTCCAAAGAGTCCCAAATGATGACGTTATCCCAGATCTATGAGCTCAAACTTCCCAAGTCCTTCCTTGCCAACTTCTTCTTTCCTCTTCCAAGTTTAAAACCACCAAGATGGGTTTTTTATGGTCAAAATTACACAAGAATGAAGGGATGAGGAGTTCTAGGGTTTATCTATCACAATCAGAAATTTTGTGCCTTGTAACCACAACACTTAAGTCAAATTATGAATCAAAAACATAAGAGCATGTATGATGCTTACTCTATGACAACAAAATTTCAATAAAACACTCCATGCAAACAATTCAAATAGTCATTAAACAATTGGAAACCCTAGAAGTTCTTGTTTAAGTCTGTTTTTGGACTAGCACTTCTTTATTGGGCCCAAAGGACCAATAAGCTTCCAATTTGGCTACCTTGGGCTTAGAACTCTTAAATAAGCTCTAATTGGACCCACTCTCATTTTTTTTAACATTTTGGGCCATATTGGGTCTAGAATGAAATAAAACACCTTAATGGACCTTATTGGGCCATAACTAACCTAATTAGCCCTAATGGGCCATAAGAATCATATTCATACATTATTTGGGCCGTAAATTACTCTAAAAGGACCAATGGGGCGAAAACCATTAACTTGGACTCCATATTATGGACTTAAACATAAAAGGCCCAAAACTCCATCTCTCTTCTCTATCTCTCGGCCCAAACTACAAATCCAAGAGGAAAGGGGTTGACTTTGCTTGCCACCTCATTTTTGTATGGAGAATATCTAAGCTTTTTCACTTCAAACATCCATGCAATCTCATCTTCCCATGCAAGCACTTCTCTTCTTCTCCCTCTCTATCCTTCTCTCGGCCGATTCCAAGCACACTCACACACCCACATTTCACTCACTATTCTCTCAAGAAACTCTCTCATTTCTCCTCCGTATTTTCGAGATCTAAGGAGCTTTCAAGAAGGTATGTCCACAAATTCTTCACCTAAGGTAAGATCAAGTTTGGATCTATGATCTAGGTTCTTTGTTTTATCAAAAATCTCCTTCTAATCCATGTAAAAATCATTATCACTCTCTTAGAAACCCTCTAAGTTCGAGATCTCCAAAGAAGGGTGCTAAGGTTGAATTTTCTTCACATTTTCTTCCAAAATCTGAAACCACACCCTAAGGGGAGCTTCATACCCCCTATTTTTCTGTTTTTATAAGTTTTTGTGGGGGAGAATACAAGCAAATGTGTAGATCTATGAGTTCATGTATGTCTTGTGTGATTTTATGCATGTATGTATGGTTTTTATGTGTTATGTGAGGATTATGTTAGCTAAAAATACCTAAAAACCGAGATATACAACATGAAGAATGAAACAAACCTAGCTTATACCATTCTACACTAATCAAGTCAATAAAAATGATTTATTTAATTAGGATGAACATTTTTGGACACAAAACCCATTTTTGGGCTCAAAATGTCAAAAATACAAAACTATGGGGCCCAAAACGACCAAACATCAATTCTGGAGGTGAAAACAAGTCCAAACAGTTTTTAAGATGATTTTTCTGAATAAAAACACTTTGGAGGGGCTTAAAATGTGAATTTTAAACATAATGGGCTAAAAATGGGCTTTTCGGCCCAATAAGCCCCAAATTGCGAAAAATCCGAAAATAGAGGGGCTGAAATTGCACATATATGAAAAACAGGGGATTACTAGTGTGATAAAACTATTTCAAGGGTTAAAAAAAATGTTTTCAAATTAAAAAGGGACTGAAAATGCAAAATTTTTCCATTTCGGGCCAAAATTGTAAAAGTTGCGAAAATGGAGGTTTCAACCGAGAAAATTTCATTTTTGAGGGACTTAAGCTGTTTATCAAGTAAATTTGGGTCAAAAATGTCTTTTCAACAAGTTTTGATACTAAAGTGTTAAGAAAAATGGTTTAAGGACTAAAACGGAAATTCTTTTATATAAAGGGTTAAAAGTATAAATTTTTATCCAACAAGGGGCATCAAGAAGAAAAACTCTAAAGTTTAAAATAATAAATCCCTTAAGATAAAAATTTGAGTACCACGGCTACCGGCAAAACGTAATAGCAAATAAACCTTCAACACCCAAAAATCGTTACCAAACGAATTGATTCAGTCTCGAATCAATAACAAATCAAAAATCGATAACAATGATACTTCAATACACACGCGGAAGTTTACGAGAAGTCAATACACCATCTTTGGGCCCGAAAGTTTCAAATCGTGCTTGTTGGGCCTAGCTAGCCCAATGACATGATCTTGAGGCCCGAAGGAAATGCGCTTACATGTTGTTGGGCCTTATATGACCTAATTTCGTGTAAAAGGACTTTCAATAGCTTTTGTGCTGTTGGGCCCCAAGGGTCCTTTGGTACTGCTAGTAAAGTCGAGAAGTCAAATGCGAGTCGGGCCAAGGGCCTTTCGCATTCACGATAGCCTTGAACGACTTACGGAAATAATGGGGGCTTTACACCCTATTGTCTCCTCGGTCGTGGGGTTATGAGAAGTCAGGGTGGTTAGATTAAGTGAGAAGTACGGACGACGCATAAGGGATCGTTTGTAAAGTTGTAAGCTAGTCATTTTCATTAATGCGTGCTTATAACGACTCACAATCCATAATTAATCCAATGTCACCTGGAACTATAGAATACAACGTCGTATCGGAATAATAATAACTAAACCACGTAATTTGATGTATTAGGAAAACATCGGGTTTTCCTAGGGAATTCAACACTTTCACCTATGTGATGCATACAAAGTCTAACAATTATTCACATTTACAGAAATCAACAAGCATACTTACGGATCTTCACACTTTTTCTTACTTACAATAATCTTTTCAGAAAATATCGGATTTTCTGGTGGTTTTCAAAAAAAATACAAATCAGTACTTTTCAAACATTAGTTATGAACTCACCAACATTTCATATGTTGACGTTTTTCCAAAATACTTGTATTCTCAGGTAACTGGTAAATCGAAGGAAATGATAGCATGATGTTTTGTTTAATTAATATCGAACGGCTTATGTTTTGGAATTGTAATGTGTAAAAACAATGTACTGAATGTAAATACTGATGGTTGTAATATTTCAATGCATGGTGACGAATGATGTTATGATTCATGTATATTTATTGTGATGGTATTCAATTGAGTCACAATAGCCCTCGGACGTTTCCGCCGTCTGGTTCGGGGGTGTGACAGGTTGGTATCAGAGATCTGTTTATAGTGAACTAGCATATCTAACCACACATTGATATGCAACTATAAACCAAAAGAGGGACTAACACAACTCTGAAGAAAACAAGTAAAACACAACAATAAAACACCCTTGCTTGCATTAGGAATAAGAACATAACGCCGAACCAAAAAAGATAATGCTAGTATCCTGGTTAATTCAGGGCTGTTCTTAGTGGTATCAAGGAGTGGATGTAGCCTGATCAACTACATTCCCTCCAAGGTATAACTAACACATGTTCTGATGAGATCGTGATAGCTAGGGAACCTAAAAGTATACCCCTTTAGCACCAAACAGAGAACACCTGCTTAGTCTGTACAATAGTTGTAGCATCCTAGGAATAATGTTAGCATATTTACACACTTTCGCAGACAGCATGGCTGGTTTCCATCACCCCGGAGATCCTTACTTCCCTAACCAGGGAAATAACAGATGGTTAGACGAGGAGTCTGAGGAAGACCCTGAAGAGGAATCTGACGAGGAACCGGAGGCAGGAGTCGAGGGCGATCATGCCGAACCAGAAGAGGAACACGAGGAGGAAGAAGATGAAGGAAACTTCGAGGAGGAACCCGATGACAGTGAAGAGGGTGATTCGGACGCAGAGTCCGAGGTCATCAACCCCCCTTACCCGATCAGGGTGCTTGCTTACCGGGTGGGCCCCACTGGTCCTACACCTCCCTGGGGTATTGATCTTTGGAGATGGAGCAGACAGCAGGGACAGCGACCCCCGTACGGCATGTCACGCGATTTCTTTGACCTGAGGGATGGAGGATTGGCTGATCGAGCCCTTCCAGTCATGGTGAGACTGTTACGGAATACTGGCGACCTTGCTCAGAGCACTGCCGACCAGGTACGCCAGTTGTGGACTAGGGTCGAGCGTGCAGAATAGGAGACACGTGACGTCCTTCGAGAGTTCCATATGAGGCAGGTGAGGTGGGAGTCTCGACTCCAGGACGCAGAACAACAGGTGGCTCGTCTTCAGGGACCATCCACATCCTCAACACCACCCCCGGGCACAGCTCATCGCGGCTAGAGATAGACTTATCTTACTAGGTAATTAGGATCTATGCTATGTACCTCGACTCTATGTTTAAGTGACTACACTACTCATATAGCCGTTATGCTATTGAACTAGTATCACTCATGTATGCTCTCACGAGCAAAATTTTAATGTATCAAATGCGGATAATATTAGTAAACTTTTACGTGTTTTATTATGACATTACAAATTGCTATGTGTTGCGACTCTATGATTGTATGCTAAATGGTAGAAGTACTTAAGTTCGTACCATACACCTAGTTAGTAGGATCACAACTTCACGGAAACCACATACACTCAACATCTTTCCGTTTCATGATAGAAAGATGCCTCAACGACCTACTCGCGGAAACCCTGGACCAACCCCACCTGAAGTTGACTCAACCGCATTCCAGGCAGCTGTATCTGTTGCGGTCACCGCAACAATTGCACAAATTTATCAAGGGAACAATGGATGAGTCAACGGGCAAGGGGCCGGGAGTTCGAACAACGGAATGAATCAAGGACCCGCCAAAACATGTACCTACAAGGACTTCACAAACGCCAAACCACGAACCTTTAACGGCACTGGAGGGGTGATCACTCTGAAACGATGGATCGAGAAGATGGAATCGGTATTCGAGATATGCGATTGTCCTGAGGAGATGAAGGTGAAGTTTGCAGCATGCACTTTTGTTGACCAAGCGCTCACTTGGTGGAACGGACACGTGGAAGCCATGACACTCCCCGTAGCCAACTCCATGCCATGGGCAGAAATGAAAGAAATGCTGATGGCTGAATACTGCACTCGTGGTGAGATTCAGAAAATGGAGCAAGAGCTTTGGAACGTCACTTTACGGAATGCTGATATCGATGCCTACATATCAAGATTTAGTGAACTATCTCTGTTATGCCCGGGCATGATCACCTCGAAAGGAAAGAAGATCGAGCGATTCATCTGGGGACGAACCTCTCTGATCCAAGGAAACGTGATAGCTGCAAATCCCGAAACTTTTGACAGTGCTAAGAGATTGGCAAAGAAGTTGTATGACCACAACAACAAGAAGGGTGAGAAGCTAGCGGAGACTGAGGCCAAGAAGGAAAGTGATGGCAAGAAAGGGAAGGACAACAAAAGAAAGGGGCGTCAAGGCACACCGAATCCACGGGGGAAATCTACATCAGATGTACCCTAACCCTGAACCAACATGTCTTTCGAATAGACTTAATGCCTGTGTCCATTAGGAGTTTCGATGTGATTATTGGCATGGACTGGTTAAGCCTCTACCATGCTGAAATTATGTGTCATGAGAAGGCCGTTCGACTTCGCCTTCCCAATCACGAAACCCTAGTTATTTACGGAGACAAACCGAGCACGAGCCTTCGTCTTATCTCGTGCGTCCAAGCACAGAAACACCTACGAAAGAAAGATTTGACATTTCTGGCTCACATAGTGGATAAAACCAAGGAAGAGACTAACATTCAAGATATTCCAGTAGCACGTGACTTCCCAGACGTATTTCCTGAAGATCTTCTTGGAGTACCCCCAGAGAGACAAGTTGAGTTCCGAATTGACCTCGTTCCAGGAGCAACCCCTCTCGCTAAATCGCCCTACCGGCTAGCTCCCGCTGAAATGCAGGAATTGTCTAGTCAACTCAGCGAACTCCTGGGCAAGGGATTCATCCGGCCTAGTTACTCGCCATGGGGAGCTCCGTTCCTCTTTGTCAAAAAGAAGGACAGATCTTTTAGGATGTGCATCGATTATAGAGAGTTAAACAAACTCACCGTCAAAAATCGCTATCCACTCCCACGAATCGATGATCTATTTGACCAGCTCTAAGGGGCTAGTTACTTTTCTAAAATAGATCTACGGTCCGGATACCATCAGCTTAAGGTTCGAGAAGAAGATATTCCCAAAACAGCTTTCCGAACTCGTTACGGACATTATGAATTTGTCGTAATGCCCTTCGGTCTAACAAATGACCCTGCCACATTTATGGATCTGATGAACCGAATTTGTCGACCATTCCTCGACAACTTTGTCATCGTCTTCATTGACGACATTCTCGTCTATTCCCGAAGCGAGGAAGAGCATGGTCAACATCTCCGACAAATCTTAGAAACTCTACGAGCAGAAAAGCTATACGCAAAATTTTCCAAGTGTGCATTCTGGCTCCGTAGTGTGAACTTCCTAGGTCATGTTGTTAGCCAAGATGGAATTCATGTGGATCCCTCTAAGGTCAAAGCCATCGAAGGATGGGCAGTCCCGACAACACCCACAGAAATTCGCCAATTCTTAGGCCTAGCAGGCTACTATAGGAGGTTCATTCAAAACTTCTCTAAGATCGCCAAGCCACTTACCTCACTTACACAAAAGGGCGTACCATTCAAATGCACGGAAAAACAGGAAGTTGCATTCTGAACCCTAAAGCAAGCCCTCTGTAGTGCCCTAGTACTATCTCTACCGGAGGGAACGGAAGATTTTGTGGTCTACTGTGACCTGTCAAATCAGGGCTTAGGTTGCGTTCTCATGCAGCGTGGAAGGGTGATAGCTTATGCATCCCGCAAACTAAAGACACACGAAGTGAATTATACAACCCATGATCTGGAATTAGGAGCGGTGGTCTTTGCTCTTGTAACAACCCAATATTTCAACTCTTTGTAATGACCTAAAAGGTCAAGTATTGTAACCACTTTTGAGTTAATAAAATTAAATTTGATAATAAAATGTCCAAAAAGTTTCTATTTAAATTCTTCTATGATTAAATGTCATTAAACCATGATCGTACGTAAAAAGAACGCCCAAATCCAAATTCGTATACTGAAGTTATGATTTATCCAATTTCGGCTTAGCATCAGACAACTAAAAACTCGAATCGGAGATCGAGCGACTTTTGGCCGGAATGTCCTAAACCAGAATCGAAGGTCTCGACAATGGTATTTCAGCGGTAAAAAGTATGGCAAAAACCGACGTCAGATAAAGAAGTTATGAATTTTTAAAGAAATTCCTTAATCACGTCATTTTAATAAATAAATAATAAAAATAATTTCGGAATTTGCCAACGGAACCTAAACGAAAGTTGTAGATCGTAGTCTCACCTACGCATGGATATAAAGACCATCGAAAACGGAGATCGTATGAAGAAGATATGATTTTTTGAAATTTATTAAATAAATTATATATAAATTTAATTCAAAACCCGGTAATATCTGAAAGAGGAGTCAGCATCCTCATCCGAGTACGCGCTGCGTAACCCCGTACGCCCCGCGTACCCGAAGGCCTTGGTCTCGGTCCGTCCACGTCGCCCCTATGCGAAGCTACCGACCCGCCCCATCCGACCCGCCGTCCCATCCGACCCGCCGTCCCATCCGATCCGTCCCATCCGAAGTCGAAGCAGTCGAGGACTCGCTCATGCATGACGTACGCGTACGGGCTGCGTACGAGCGTACGCCCCCCGTACTGAGGCGGTTCAGCGTCCCTATAAATAGAAAGCGAGGGCTTCCGAAAAACTTGCTCATTTCTCTCCTTTCTCTCACGATCTTGCCTCGTTTTCCGTCCCCGCACTACCCTGAAGCTCTGGTCTTTTTGCTCAAGTCCCGAGGGTCGATTATACTCCCGAGATTCCCGAGAATCCCGAGAAAATCCATTTCCCGAGACGAAACTCTGCCCGGTTTTCCATCTCGCTATCTTCAAACTTTCAGGTGAGTTCATACCTCTTCAAACACACCCTAAATACATTTAAAATGCTTTTATACTCTTTTAGGGGGGAATACAAGTAAACATATGATTATTATCGTGTTTTTTATAAAGTTTCACTTCACTTGCTTTTATCGAATAAGTCACTTAGAATTCCTTGCTACTATGTGGAAACTCTTGTTATACTTTGCATGCAATAGATTTATACAAAGTATTTAGTAACTCCGAAGTATCTTTCGTTGCTAAACCGTTTCATATATTCTAAAAACTTATGATTCATGTTTGTCAAACATTGTGAAAAAGGATAAACTTTGCATGCCAAACTATCACTTTAATACAGACTTAGTTGAGAATCCATGAGACGTGTACATCTTCAAACACTTCCTTTTTGATAAAAGGTATCTCTACAAGTCCTGTCTATAACCAGAGTCTCCCGTTCGGAGATGTGTCAAATGTGTATAGATCTATACGGGAAGTCATGATCCCGTGCCCTGACTGTAAGCTACAGTCCGTCTTTTGGGGTGACAGTTTGTCATAACGCTACGACGCCTGAAGAACGTCGCTACAGGCATATTATGTTTAGTATGGTTATAAAACTCATCGGATACACAACTATTATAGTACTTTTGAATAATGAATGAGTAGTTACTACAGTTACTCATTATCTAACAAACTGAAATCTTCTGATAGATTTATTATTTAAATCTATGTTTAAAAGCCTTCTAAAGCATGAGGATTGCTTCAAAATGTTTGTCTTGGACATTAAACAAACAACTATTAGGAAAATAAGGGATTTTCTTGGTTCAACTATCTACGTTTTTCAATACCAACATTCTCATGCACCTCACACTTTTGTAAGGAAATATGGGATTTCCTTGGAAAATATACACTCATTTTGGAATGGCATTCAATGGTTCAAAATCACTTATGAACTCACCAACTTAATTGTTGACACTTTTTCTTTGAAATAACTTGTATTTTCAGGGAATCGTTAAGCAGGTTTGGAAATCAACTTTCGGTGAATAACGTGCTGGCATTATTTACTTCTTTTGAAAGATGTTTATGCATTTATCTTTGGAGCATGTAATGAGTACAATGATGTAAACATTTTTAAAACCTTTATATATGTATGGTGGTGTGTACTTTCCTTTCTATGAACTGTTATGATACTGAATATGACGTCCTCCGCCCCCGAACGTTTCCGCCGTTCTGGTTTGGGGGTGTGACAGCTCTGAAGATTTGGAGGCATTACCTTTATGGTACGAAGTGCACCATCTTCACGGACCACAAAAGTCTCCAGCATATCTTGAATCAGAAAGAGCTGAATATGAGGCAACGAAGATGGTTTGAATTATTAAACGATTACGAGTGTGAAATCAAGTACCACCCGGGCAAGGCCAACGTGGTAGCTGATGCATTGAGCCGGAAGGAGTACTCTAATCGACGTGCGAAAACTCTCTCAATAACCATCCAATCTCACCTAACCACTCAGATTGGGGAAGCCCAGTCAGAGGCCATGAAGATGGAAAACAGAGCAAGCGAAGCATTACGCGGAATGGAGAAGAATCTAGAGGTAAAAGAGGACGGAGTATACTATTTCATGAACCGTATTTGGATACCTAAACTCGGAGGATTTAGGGAGGTAGTCATGAATGAAGCTCACAAAACGCGATACTCCATCCATCCCGGTTCGGACAAGATGTACTTGGATATCAAACGTCAATATTGGTGGCCTAACATGAAGGCGCAAATTGCCACCTATGTCAGCAAATGCCTTACTTGTGCCAAAGTAAAGGTGGATTACTAGAAGCCCTCGGGGTTATTACAGCAACCGGTGATTCCCGAGTGGAAATGGGAAGGGATTTCTATGGATTTTGTAACCAAACTACCTAATACATCAGATGGACTAGACACCATATGGGTAATAGTCGACCGACTGACGAAATCCGCTCATTTCCTGCCAGTAAAAGAATCCTACAAGATGGAAAAACTGACACGATTATACATTCGAGAAATTGTGAGACTCCATGGAGTACCAGTGTCTATTATCTCAGATAGAGACAGTAGGTTCACATCACATTTTTGGCAATCACTTTAGAAAGCACTTGGAACCCATCTCGACATGAGCACCGTTTATCACCAACAAATGGACGGTCAAAGCGAACGAACCATCCAGACGCTCGAAGACATGCTTCGCGCATGTGTGATAGACCTTTGGAAGTCTTGGGATACCCACTTACCCTTAGTCGAATTCTCGTATAACAACAGTTACCACTCGAGCATCAAGGTCGCTCCTTTCGATGCGCTATACGGGTGTAAGTGTAGATCACCGTTATGTTGGGCTGAGGTGGGTGACACCCAGCTAGCAAAAGCACTCGCATCAGACAAGGCGCTAATGGGACCGGAGATCATTCGTGAAACCACAAAAAAGATAGTTCAAATTAGAGCTCAATTACAAGCATCGCGCAACCGACAAAAGAGCTACGCCGATAAACGACGAAAGCCCTAAGAGTTTCAGGTCGGGGATCGAGTACTTTTAAAAGTTTCACCTTGGAAAGAAGTCATTCGTTTTGGAAAACGGGGAAAACTAAACCCACAATACATTGGACCTTTCGAGATCGTTGCCCGAATAGGTCCAGTGGCGTACAAACTGCAACTACCCGCTGAGCTAAACAATGTACACCCCGTGTTCCATGTCTCTAATCTAAAGAAGTGCCTATCAGATGAAACACTCGTCATTCCCCTTGACGAGATTGAAATCAACGAGAATCTCCTGTTCGTTGAAGAACCGGTCGAAATTATGGACAGGGAGGTGAAGCGTACTAAGAAAAGTCGCATCCCGATTGTGAAAGTACGGTGGAACGTGAAGCGTGGGCCAGAATTCACGTGGGAATGCGATGACCAAATGAAGCAAAAGTACCCTCACCTATTCTAGCATTCTCAAATCTAGCTTTCAAAAGAATTTCGGGACGAAATTCCCTCTAACATGGGAATGATGTCACAATCAGAAATTTTGTGCCTTGTAACCTCAACACTGAAGTCAAATTATGAATCAAAAACATAAGAGCATGTATGATGCTTACTCTATGACAACAAAATTTCAATCAAACACTCCATGCAAACAATTCAAATAGTCATTAAACAATTGGAAACCCTAGATGTTCTTTTTTAAGTCTATTTTTGGACTAGGACTTCTTTATTGGGCCCAAAGGACCAATAAGCTTCCAATTTGGCTACCTTGGGCTTAGAACTCTTAAATGGGCTCTAATTGGACCCACTCTCATTCATTTTAACATTTTGGGCCATATTGGGCATAGAATGAAATAAAACACTTTAATGGACCTCATTGGGCCATAACTAACCTAATTAGCCCTAATGGGCCATAAGAATCATATTCATATATTATTTGGGCCGTGAATTACTCTAAAAGGGCCAATGGGGCGAAAACCATTAACTTGGACTCCATATTATGGACTTAAACATAAAAGGCCCAAAACTCGATCTCTCTTCTCTATCTCTCGGCCCAAACTACAAACCCAAGAGGAAAGAGGTTGACTTTGCTTGCCACCTCATTTTTGTATGGAGAATATCTAAGCTTTTGCACTTCAAACATCCATGCAATCTCATCTTCCCATGCAAGCACTTCTCTTCTTCTCCCTCTCTCTATTGCTCTCGGCCGATTCCAAGCACACACACACACACCCACATTTCACTCACTATTCTCTCAAGAAACTCTCTCATTTCTCCTCCATATTTTCGAGATCTAAGGAGCTTTCAAGAAGATATCTCCACATATTCTTCACCTAAGGTATGATCAAGTTTGGATCTATGATCTAGGTTCTTTTTTTTTTTATCAAAAATCTCCTTCTAATCCATGTAAAAATCATTATCACTCTCTTAGAAACCCTCTAAGTTCGAGATCTCCAAGGAAGGGTGCTAAGGTCAAATTTTCTTCTCATTTTCTTCCAAAAACCAAAACCACACCCAAAGGTGAGCTTCATACCCCCTATTTTTCTGTTTATGGAGGAGAATACAAGCAAATGTGTAGATTTATGAGTTCATGTATGTCTTGTGTGATTTTATGCATGTATGTATGGTTTTTATGTGTTATGTGAGGATTATGTTAGCTAAAAATACCTAAAAACCGAGATATACAACATGAAGAATGAAACAAACCTAGCTTATACCATTCTACACTAATCAAGTCAATTAAAATGATTTGTTTAGTTAGGATGAACATTTTTGGACACAAAACCCATTTTTGGGCTCAAAATGTCAAAAATAAAAAACTAAGGGGCCCAAAACGACCAAACATAATTTCTGGAGGTTGAAACAAGTCCAAAAAATTTTTAAGATGATTTTTCTGAATAAAAACACTTTGGAGGATCTTAAAATGTGAATTTTAAACATAATGGGCTAAAAATGGGCTTTTCGGCCCAATAAGCCCCAAATTGCGAAAAATCCGGAAATAGAGGGGCTGAAACTGCACATATATGAAAAACAGGGGATTACTAGTGTGATAAAACTATGTTAAGGGTTAAAAAAATGTTTTCAAATTAAAAAGGGACTGAAAATGCAAAAATTTTCCATTTTGGGCCAAAATTGTAAAAGTTGCGAAAATGGAGGTTTCAACCGAGAAAATTTCATTTTTGAGGGACTTAAGCTATTTATCAAGTAAATTTCGGTCAAAAATGTCTTTTCAACAAGTTTTGATACTAAAGTGTTAAGAAAAATGGTTTAAGGACTAAAATGGAAATTCTTTTATATAAAGGGTTAAAAGTATAAATTTTTATCCAAGAAGGGGCATCAAGTAGAAAAACTCTAATGTTTAAAATAATAGATCCCTTAAGATAAAAATTTGAGTACCACGGCAACCGGCAAAACGTAATAGCAAATACACCTTCAACACCCAAAAATCGTTACCAAATGAATTGATTCGGTTTCGAATCAATAACAAATCAAAAATCGATAAACAATGATACTTCAATACACACGCGGAAGTTTACGAGAAGTCAATACACCATCTTTGGGCCCGAAAGTTTCAAATCGTGCTTGTTAGGCCTAGCTAGCCCAATGATATGATCTTTAGGCCCGAAGGAAACACACTTACATGTTGTTGGGCCTTATATGACCTAATTTCGTGTAAATGGACTTTCAATAGCTTTTGTGCTGTTGGGCCCCAAGGGTCCTTTGGTACTGCTAGTAAAGTCGAGAAGTCAAATGCGAGTCGGGCCAAGGGACTTTCGCATTCACGATAGCCTTGAACGACTTACGGAAATAACAGGGGCTTCACACCCTGTTTTCTCCTCGGTCGTGGGGTTATGAGAAGTCAGGGTGGTTGGATTAAGTGAGAAGTACGGACGACGCCGAAGGGATCGTTTGTAAAGTTGTAAACTAGTCATTTTCATTAATGCGTGCTTATAACGACTCACAATCCATAATTAATCCAATGTCACCTGGAACTATAGAATACAACGTCGTATCGGATTAATAATAACTAAGCCACGTAATTTGATGTATTAGGAAAACATCGGGTTTTCCTAGGGAATTCAACACTTTCACCTATGTGATGCATACAATGTCTAACAATTACTCACATTTACAGAAATCAACAAGCATACTTACGGATCTTCACACTTTTTCTTACTTACAATAATCTTTTCAGAAAATATCGGATTTTCTGGTGGTTTTCAATATAATACAAATCATTACTTTTAAAACATTACTTATGAACTCACCAACATTTCATATGTTGACGTTTTTCCAAAATACTTGTATTCTCAGGTAACAGGTAAATCGAAGGAAATGTAGCCAATGATATCATGATGTTTTGTTTAATTAATATCAAACGGCTTATGTTTTGGAATTGTAATGTGTAAAAACAATGTACTGAATGTAAACACTGATGGTTGTAATATTTCAATGCATGCTGACGAATGATGTTATGATTCATGTATATTCATTGTGATGGTATTCAATTGAGTCACAATAGCCCTCGGACGTTTCCGCCATCTGGTTCGGGGGTGTGACATAATCTGAGGTTAGGGAAGCTGATAAGGGGCTAGGGTTTGAGCCATTATTCTCGTTATATAGTGGTTAGCCCCCAAAATTAGGGTTTAGGGTCTCTGAGAGTACGTTGGGCGTACTCCTCCCACTCCCGCGATCATTTACTCTATTACATCGGGCGTACTCCCAGCTTATGCTGGGCGTACCCATTCGGACATGTGCATGCTTCCCTTGCATGCATGGTACTTGCTTGCCAAACATTTCCATTAAGGGCCATTTATGCTAATAGCTTCAAAGTGCTATAACTTCTTTGTTCTAAGTCCGTTTCCGACGAACTTTATATCCACGAAAAGGTGGCAAAAAGCCTTATGTTTCTAGCTATACCACCAAGCCTTAACCTTCCGAATAAATCCCGAGACCCATAAAAGACCAAATCGCTTATACCATGGGCCTCCGAGACCGCCACCAAAGTACTCTTCAAAATAGGGTGCTAAAAAAAGAGAAAGGTAGAAAAAATTAAGAGACTTTCATGAACACTTCTACCATTGTCACCTAACTCGTCAACCATAATCATATCTTCAAAATACTAATTCAACAAGTTACTTTTAGTGGTTTATGGTCATGTGCCTTTTATTATATGTTTCAAAATATGATGAATTGGCTTTGAAAAAACAAATATTATGAGTGTATGTAGCATTTGGTTATGATTACAATTATATATGTGTCTATAGGTAAATTAAGGTATAGAAGAAATATAATATTTGATTGGTATAATTAAAGTATAGGAATTGAATGTGTGACTATGATTACATATTGATCATTCTTTTTGTACTAGTATATGTCGACTAGCCAACCATTTGATTTATATAGAGCCATCGAGTCCTACCCAACACTGAATGGGCTTCCCAAGCCCACTAGCAGCCCACTAATGCCCCAAGTTGCTAAATTGGGCCCAATCCCCCTAATGGGCTTTACCCTCAGCCTAAGCATCTTCTTGGTCCATATTATCTGACTCTTGGTGGCCAGTAAGGGCCAAAAGACCAAAATCCCTTGCATGGCCCAAACTTGCCGGACCCAAATACGATGAGTACGATGGGCGTACTCCTATGTACGCTAAGCGTACTAGCCAAATGGTGTGTACGCTAGGCGTACCTGCAAGTACGCTCATCGTACTCCCATGTTAAGTCATTTTCCCATTAATTGCTTAATACTTAGATCCAAAAGCTTCAATCATATATCCAAGTCCTTTTCAACGTCTTAATCCATAAAGTCACTGACTTGGTGACTTTGCATGCCCCAAACAAGTCCAAACTCGAAAAATGATATTCTACTTCCATGAAAGTGGTCTCAACTCTTGAATGAACCCATTAAGACAACCAAAATCACAACTTTCTGACCTAGGGAGTCATTTAGCACCAAGGGTGGCAACCCTTAGCCTAGAAATCGGATTTGGACTATAAAGTTTCATCCTTTGGACAAAAATGACTTCAAAGCCAAACTACACTAAATCTAAGCATTCTTATGTAAATTTATGAACTTTATACCTCTAAAGAGTCCAAAATGATGATGTTATCCCAGATCTACGAGCTCAAACTTCCCAAGTCCTTCCTTGCCAACTTCTTATTTCCTCTTCCAAGCTTAAAACCACCAAGATGGGTTTTTCAAGATCAAAATTACACAAGAATGAAGGGATGAGGCGTTATAGGTTTATATGAGGTTGGGGAGGCTGATAAGGGGCTAGGGTTTGAGCCATTATTCACCTTATATAGTGGTTAGCCCCAAAAATTAGGGTTTAGGGTCTTTGAGAGTACGTTGGGCGTAGTCCTCCCACACCCGCGATCATTTACTCTATTACATTGGGCGTACTCCCAGCTTACGATGGGCATACCCAGTCGGACACGTGCATGCTTCCCTTGCATGTGTGGGACTTGCTGGTCAAACATTACCATTAGGGGCCATTTATGCCAATAACTTCAAAGTGCTATAACTTCTTTGTTCTAAGTCCATTTCCGACGAACTTTATATCCACGAAAAGGTGGAAAGAAGCCTTATGCTCCTAGCTATACCACCAAGCCTTAACCTTCCGAATAAATCCCGAGACCCATAAAAGACCGAATTGCTTATACCATTTGCCTCCGAGACCGCCACCAAAGTACTCTTCAAAACAGGGTGTTACAAAAAGAGAAAGGTAGAAAAAATTAGGAGATGCTCGTGAACACTTCTACCATTGTCACCTAACTCCTCAACCATAATCATATCTTCAAAATACTAATTCAACAATTTACTTTTAGTGGTTTATGGTCATGTGCCTTTTATTATATGTTTCAAAATATGATGAATTGGATTTGAAAAAACAAATATTATGAGTGTACGTAGCATTTGGTTATGATTACAATTATATATGTGTCTATAGGTAAATAAAGGTATAGAAGAAATATAATATTTGATCAATATAATTACAGTATAGTAATTGAACGTGTGACTATGATTGCATATTGGACATTCTTTTTGTACTAGTATATGTCGACTAGTCAAGCATTTGACTTATATAGATCCTTCGAGTCCTACCCAAATTGCATAACCTATAATTAGACATTGGGAAAAAATGTCATTCTTTTTCATTTGAAAACTGTTGGAATTGCGTCTATCAATTTGACTTTGGGGACCTATTTGGTCATATAATAGTTAGGGTGATGTCAACATATACAAAAAAGTGGTTAAAGTGGCATTTGAAGGGTTCCTTTAAGTTAACCAAAATACCCTCTAGAAGGGGACATAAATCGTTACTAGGATCTGTACCAATTTCTGCATCAGAACCCCAAAAAACATAAAAGACCATAATTGCCCTTCTACGATAAAACTGTCCCATTTTTCTTATATTCCTTTTAGACCTGAAAATCCAAACAAAAACAGTTTCCCATAGAGAATACCAACATCCACATTCAACTTTAAAGGGCACCTTTTCGACTTCTTATCATACATTTCAAATAAATCAATGAAAAAGTCAATGACTAAGTTGTGAATCGTATTAAATATGAATTGACAGAAATGTGTTGGAAATAATACACTTGGCACTTGTTCAATCCAATAAATACCAAAAAATGAACCATTTTACTTGACAACATCAAATCACATATTCGTTTGCTTGTTCATCACCTTCCACCTGTTGACATAAGCTACTCGTGCCCAATAGATCGATAGTTCAACATCCGTGTGTCTATGTTCAATGTTGTAGTGTGTTAGAATTGACTATGAACACAAATGACTAATACATTCAATGAAGTAAATGAACACATGATGTAAATAATGTCTGTTTGGCTCAATTAGTCTAAATGAGTACATGAGAGAAAAGAGTACAAGTGAATTCTGCAAGTGTTTGAATCTTACTCTACTCTATGCACCTACCCTATTTATAGGATACATCAAACACACAAAAAGCTACAAGTAATAAACATTCACGTTGTAACGCCCGTAGATCCGGGCTCGTCAATTTAGAGGCAATAGGGGTTGAAAACAAATTTTCGACAAAAGATTATTTAGAATAAATAATTTTAACCAAGTTGTAGAATATGTCACAAGATTACCGTACATATAAAGAACGCCGAAATCCGAGTTATAACGAAGAAGTTACGACCCGTCGAAGTTTCGCGACGGAATCGGCACGGCACAGGGAAGCATAAATAGTGAATTTATGATAGAGTGAGATTTAGCCTTAGCAATCTAAACAAAAGTCGTAGAGTATGTTAAAATAAGGACATCGATAAAAAGAACACTCAAATCTGACTTCGTATGAAGAAGTTATGATTTTTCGAAGTTTCGGATTAGCGGTATACAGCCCGAAATTCGAATATTAGATCGAGTGATTTTTAGCCGACACGACCTAAAAGAGAATCGAAGATCTCGATAAGTGTAGCGTAACGAGAAAAAGATGGGCGAAAACGGACGTCGGATGAAGAAGTTATGAGAATTTAACGGACCAATCCTATCCCGGCCTGTTAATAATATAAAATTTAAAATTGATTCAAAACTAGCCAACTGAGTCTAAATGAAAGCTGTAGAGTACGTTCCCACCTTCACGTGGATATAAAGAACGTCAAAAATGGAGATTGTATGCGAAAGATACGTATTTTTAAAGTTTAGACTCAAAGTTGCGAAACCTGTTGCTCGATCGATGACGTGGCGCAATCTGGACCCTCCATTGCTGACTCAGTACCCGCCTCGGATAAGTGACGCGTTGCCCCTCGCTACGCCCAACATCCGAGCTCAGAACACGCCGTGTACGAAGGGTCTTCATGTGGTCCAAGAACAGGCCGCGTTGCACCATGCGAAGCTTGCTACCTAGAGGTCTGATCCGAAGCTAGGCCACGCGTGGCTGGTGAACGCCCAGCGTACCACCGAGGCTTAGCGCCTATAAAAGGCATGCGAAGTTGCCCAGATTTCACACACCTTTCCACCTTCTTTCTCTCACTAGTTTCTCTCTCTAGCTCCTCTAAACCACCCTAATCCCTAGATAAACCCCTTAGCTCCCGAGGGAAGCCCCGAGGCTCCCGGAGTCCCGAGAAAAAAAGCCTTTCGGTTTCGAAACGCTGCTCCAAATAAAGTTCCGGTTTTCATTAAAATCCACTATAAGTGAGCTACGCTTACATTATTTTTAATATAGCTTTCAAATAATTATAGGAATGTTATTAGGTCCTTAAAATAATTATTTGGGCTATTATTATGAGTTATATTGAGTGTTATTAACACTTATATAATAATAATAGTCAGAATAATTAATTTATCGCGGTTATCGTTTGACTAAACCCTAGTGGTATTGGTACTAGGTTTTATCGACGAAAAATTGTTTTGAGAGTATCGAAGCGCTGTCCGAGTGCTGAGTCACCACCTTTCAGGTGAGTGCATAGTCCTTTTCATCTTACTCATAGATATGAAGTATTTTATATAAACTACATGCTATGTGTGCATATTATCTAAATAATTGTTGTCTATGCTGGATGAACGCTTTATACATGTTTTAAAGGATTTAAACTATATATGTATGTTATATATACGAATATGTTGGGCATGACATGGGTAGATGAATGATGAGAGATAAAAGATGATGTGAGTAAACATTGGCAGCTACGGACTTAGTGCCTAATAAACATCGGCAGCTATGGACTTATTGCCTATTGGACAAACACTGGTAGCTATGGATTTAGTACCTATTAGGAATTGGTAGCTATGGACTTAGTACCTATTAGATAAACACTGGTAGCTATGGATTTAGTACCCGATGAGTAGACTATAGCAGCTATGGAATTAGTGCTTTACGAACGAATGTTGGAAGCTATGGATTTAGTGCCAGTCCTATAACCTTGGAAGTAAGGGACATCGGAATAAACGAATGCAGGATAGATGACTCATAGGATAAATCCTTAAGAGTAAAGAAGATAATGGGGATGGGTAATTGGGTTGATTGTTTGATTGTTTAAACATAATAATTATATTATTGTGGGTTGAAAACCCTATGTACTCACCAGGTTTCCCAACCTGACCCACTTAGTTTATTTATATCACAGGTGTTGATATGAAGTCACATTACACTGAGAGATTTAAAGAGATGTAGATCGCTAGTGTAAATAAATGTAAGTTATGTTTATGATTATGTTTCTGTATTAACGATGTCATCCGAAACGTTTTAAAATGAATAAAATACGTTTCTTCGAAAATGTTTTAATAACGTATTTATCATGTTTTTCTGGGAATAAATTCCGCAACATTTTTATTAAAAGAAGTACTCTGATTTTTATAAAGCATAAACAAAATCGGTCTTTTCTGGCCGTGAAAAATGGGGATGTCACAGTTGGTATTAGAGCATTAGTTTAAGCGAACTAGGAATATGGATTTATTTCTAGACTTAAACTTAGAATGCTAAGCGATGATTGTGTGGTGTGAACACTAGCTTATTTTAGGAATTATGCCTAAAATGCTTTTATGTGCTAAAAGATTTATGCCTTATATGCTGTTATTTATTCAGATCTATGGTTTGTTGCCGACCGGATCTGGAAACCTTATGTGTTTAGGATTCTAAACGTACGACTACGATATTAGAACTTGCATGTAAACGTTTCGGGGTGATAAGGATGATTTAAACGTCAATCCTAATTAAAGGTCTAAATTCACGTTATTCAGTGTATAGATCAAGATGGCAAGGACCCGTAGTGGAAACGTGAATGCAAATGAGAATAGGAACCAACCCCTAGTGGTTCAACAAATACCTGTTGTAGAAGAAGTTGCACCTAAGCCAGTCACCATGGCTGGAGTTCAAGCCATGATTCGGGCTATGCTAGCTGAACAAAGGGAAGAAATAAGGAGGATATCGAATAGGGATGAACCTACTATGCCCACTGAGCAACCCGAGCTATTCCCGAGCAATCGGAGGAAGGGAACTACAACTGCCAAGTGAGTCAAGTGGGGACTCAAGATGGCCCGGAGAGGAGAAACGACAAGGATGGGCGAATGTACAAGAATTTCATGGGTGCGAAACCACCAAGTCTCTCAGGAAGCCCAAAGCCTGTTGAAATTATGGATTGGATCTCCGAGATGGAAATGGTGTTTGAGAGCTGCGACTGTAGCGAGAAACAGAAGACCATCTTCGCCATAAGACAACTGAAAACTGGAGTCTTGAGCTGGTGGAAGCTATTGGCAGACACGATGCCACAAGGAGAAGCCTTAAGGATGTCATGGATAGAGTTCTTGGAATATTTGAAAATTGTCACACCCCCGAACCAGATGGCGGAAACGTCCGGGGGCTGTCGTGACTCAATTGAATACCATAACATTGAATATATATGAAACATAACAACATTCGTCACCATTCATTAATATAGTACAACCAGTAGCGTTTACATGAAATACATTGTTTAAACATTACATTCCCAAAAATAAATTGTTCGATTCGTACATAAATGAACTGCAAGCCATCACTGAATATGATTTCCTTTGATTCACTGGTTCCCTGAGAATACAAGTATTTTGAAAAACGTCAACATATGAAATGTTGGTGAGTTCATAAGTAGTTTTTGAAATCCAATGTTTTGTATTGTTTGAAAACCACCAGAAAATCCGATATTTTCTGAAAATAGTATAGTAAAAAAAAAGAGGTGTGAAGATCCATAGGTATGCTTGTTTGTTTCTATACTTGTAAAAATTGTTCATTAAAATTGTATGCATTTCGAATCCGTATGTATTGAAAACCCTAGGAAAACCCGATGTTTTCCTTATTTCTTAAATTACATGAAGTTACATTGAAACCATTGCATAGCGTATAGTGTCAGTCCTAGGCGACGTTGGATTATTTTTGAGCATGATTAATTACTACAAACCCGCATTACACAAACGCCCAGTTTATAGCTATACTAACGACCCCGAAGGCGTCGTCCGTACTAATCATGTTATCCAATCGCCCTGACTAGGTGTAGTCCCACATCCGAAGAGAAAGAGGACACGAAGGCCTCGATGACTCCATTAACCGGTTGGGGATAAAAATGTACGAGGGGTCCCAGACCCGCCTCGCATGAAATGTAGACTTTACTAGCAATACCAAAGGACCCTTGGGGACCAGTAGTATACAAGCCATTGAAAGTCCCTCTACGTTGTGCCAAGTCGGTGAAACCTAACACTTCGTAGAAAAAAAAATGTCTTCGGGCCTTAAGATCAGGTCATTGGGCTAGCTAGGCCCAACAAACAAGATTTTACACTTTTGGGGCCCAAAGATGGTGCGTAGACGTCTGTGCACACTCGCATGTATATTGAATTCCCAAACGTTATTTGTATGAATCGTAGTGTCGTCGTGTTAGTAGTTTCGGATTTTCATTGGTTCGAGACCGAACCAATTCGTTTCACAACGATTTTGGTATTGTAGTGTATTGTATTTCGTCGATAGTCGCGGTGTCATTGTTTGATCAAATTGCGTATATTGAATTTGCCTTGAAATTTTCCTGTTTTCAGCCCCTCATTGTTTGTAAAATTTACATTTTCAACCCTTTTATTGAATACTTCCCGGTTTGGTCCTTAAATTAATTTTCTTGACATTTTAACACCAAAAATTATTGAAATTAATATTTTTCAGCATATTTTTCAATGAAAACAGTTTAAGTCCCTGAAAATGCAGTTTTCTCGATTTTAACCCTTCTTCTTCGCAACTTTGACAATTTTGGCCCAAATTGTAAAATTTTTGCAACTTTGGTCCTTTTTAAATTCAAAAAGCATTTTAAACCTTTGAAAAGGACTTGGAACACTTATAGTCCACTGTTTTACAGAAAAACACAGTTTTGGCCCTCCAAAACAGAAAATCTCGCATAATGGGCCTCATTGGGCCGAAAATGTCATTTTTAGCCCATTAAGCTTGAAATTTATGTTTTTAATCCTCTAAATGAGTATATTTCCAGAAATTGTTTTATTGAAACTGTTTTGACACACCTCATCCATCAGAATTCGTGATATGTCAATTTGGGCCCTTAATTTTGTATTTTTCACATTTTAGGCCCAAAATTTGTGTTTTTAACCCAAAGAAAATTGTTACTAAACCACTTAACCATTTTTCTTGAAACACTTTGTATTTAGAAATATATTTGAAGCTAAAATCATTTAACACAAGATATATCTCGGTTTTGAGGGGTTTTATGGCTAGATCCAACATTATAACACACAAATGCATACATATAAGCATGGAAATCATACAAGGCATACAAAACACATATAGATCTACACTTTCACTTGTATTCCCCCCCCCACAAAACTCATAAAAACAGAAAATAGGGGGTATGAAGCTCACCTTGGTTGTGGGGGCTCGGTTTTGCAAGGAAAATGGAAGGAAAATGAAGTGATTTTTGGCCTAAGCACCCTTTGGTGAAGATTTCGACCTCTAGGATGCAAGATCACAAAAATGAATGAATTTAGAAGAGATTTTAATGAAGTAGAGGGAGTTAGATCATAAGTTAAACATTAACTTACCTTAGATGGTGATTTTCTCTAGAATGATTCTTATGCTTCAAGCCAAATTTTCGAGACTTTTGAATGGAGTGGAAGGATGATTTCTTGAGTAATTTGGAGAGAGTTTGTGAAGTGTGTGTGTGTGGGTTACTCTCGGCCGAATCAAGAAGGAAGACGGAGGGAGAAAAGAAAAGACCTTGAGGTGATGTTTGCATGGAAGAATGAGAATGCATGGATGTTTGAAGGGTAATGCTTAGATATCCTCCATACAAAGATGATGTGTCATGCAAGAAGTCAACTCCTCCCTTTTATTTGGGCTTGGGCCGAGAATGGTGGGGGAAAATAGGATGTTTGGGCCATAAATGCTTAAGCCCAATTTTCATGGTTAAATTGAGTGATTTTTGGTCCAAATAAATATAAAGGTGATTTTTATGACTTGTTAGGGTGAAATTAGGTTAATTATGGTTCATAGTCATTAATTTATTTCATTCTAGGCCCCATATGGCCCAAAATGTTGAAATAATTTAGTGTGGGTCCAATTAGAGCCCAATTAGGGTTCTAAGCCCATGATAGTCTATTTGGAAGCTTATTGGCCCATTTGGATCCAATAAGGAAGTTCTAGTCCAAGGTGTACCTAAACAAGAACTTCTAGGGCTTCCAATTGTTTGATGACTATTTGTAGTATTTGCATGATGTATTTGATTGAAGTTTTTGATTCACATTAGCTTGAATGTATAGATTACATGACACAAAATTTCCAGTTGTGACATCATCCCCCCGTTAGAGGGAATTTCGTCCCGAAATTCTGTTTTGAAAGCTAGATTTGAGAATGCTAGAATAGGTGAGGGTATTTTTGTTTCATTTGGTCTTCGCGTTCCCAAGTGAATTCTTGCCCACGCTTTGCGTTCCACCGTACCTTCACGATCGGGATGCGGCTTTGTTTAGTACGCTTGACCTCCCTGTCCATGATTTCGACTGGTTCTTCGACGAACAGGAGATTCTCATTGATTTCGATTTCGTCAAGAGGAATGACAAGGGTTTCATCTGATAGGCACTTTTTCAGATTAGAGACATGAAAAACGGGGTGTACACCGTTTAGCTCCGCGGGTAGTTGTAGTCTGTATGCTACTGGGCCTATTCGGGCGACGATTTCGAAAGGTCCAATGTATCACGGGTTCAGCTTTCCCCGTTTTCCGAAACGTATAACCCCTTTCCAGGGTGAGACTTTCAACAATACTCGATCACCGACCTGGAATTCTAAGGGCTTTCGCCGTTGGTCAGCGTAGCTCTTTTGTCGGTCGCGCGATGCTTGTAATCGAGCTCTGATCTGAACGATCTTTTCTGTGGTTTCGCGAATGATTTCCGGTCCCGTTAGTGCCCTGTTTGGCGTATGCGTTTTTGCTAGCTGGGTGTCACCTACTTCCGCCCAACATAACGGTGATCTACATTTACGCCCGTACAGTGCTTCGAAAGGGGCCACATTGATGCTCGAATGATAACTATTGTTATATGAGAATTCGATCAACGGTAGGTGGGTATCCCAAGACTTTCCAAAGTCTATCACACAAGCACGAAGCATGTCTTCAAGCGTTTGAATGGTTCGTTCACTTTGATCGTCCGTTTGTGGGTGATATGCAGTGCTCATATCAAGATGAGTTCCCATTGCCTTGTGGAGTGATTTCCAAAAGCGTGATGTGAACCTACTGTCCCTATCCGAGATGATAGATTTTGGCACTCCGTGGAGCCTTACGATTTCTCGTAGGTACAAACGCGTCAGTCTCTCCATCTTGTAGGATTCTTTGAGTGGCAGGAAATGGGCGGATTTCGTCAGTCGGTCGATTATTACCCATATGGTGTCCAATCCGTCCGACGTCTTGGGCAGCTTGGTCACGAAGTCCATAGAAATCCCCTCCCATTTCCACTCAGGGATTTCCGGTTGCTGTAACAATCCGGAAGGTTTCTGGTACTCCACTTTCACTTTGGCGCACGTAAGGCACTTACCAACATAAGTCGCGATTTCCGCCTTCATATTAGGCCACCAGTAGTGTTGTTTTATGTCCAAATACATCTTGTCCGAACCAGGATGAATGGAGTATCGTGTCTTGTGGGCTTCCTTCATAACGGTCTCCCTAAATCCTCCGATTTTTGGGACCCAAATACGGTTCATGAAGTAGTATACCCCATTCTCTCTTGTTTCTAGGTTCTTTTCCATCCCGCGCAATGCCTCGCTAGTTCTATTCTCCGCTTTCATAGCCTCCGACTGGACTGATGCAATTTGAGTGGCCAGATGAGACTAAATGGTTATCGAGTGCGTTTTTGTATGGCGATTTGAGTACTCCTTCCGTCTTAATGCATCAGCTACCACGTTGGCTTTGCCTGGATGGTACTTGATCTCGCATTCATAGTCGTTTAGCAATTCCACCCATCTTCGTTGTCTCATGTTCAGCTCCTTCTGATTCAGGATGTGCTGGAGGCTCTTGTGGTCCGTGAAGATGGTGCACTTTGTACCGTACAGGTAGTGCCTCCAAATTTTTAGAGCGAAGACCACGGCTCCCAGTTCTAGGTCACGGGTCGTGTAATTTACTTCGTGCATCTTTAGTTGGCGGGACGCATATGCTATCACTCTTCCACGTTGCATGAGAACGCAACCTAAGCCCTGATTTGACGCGTCACAGTAAACTACAAAATCTTCCGTTCCTTCGGGTAGAGATAGTACAGGTGCGCTACAGAGAGCTTGCTTCAAGGTTCGAAACGCAATTTCTTGTCGGTCTGTCCACTTGAATGGCACGCCCTTTTGCGTAAGCAAGGTAAGAGGCTTGGCGATCTTAGAGAAGTTTTGGATGAATCTCCTATAGTAGCCTGCTAGGCCTAAGAACTGACGAATTTCGGTGGGCGTAGTCGGAGTTGCCCATCCTTCCACAGCTTTGACCTTAGAAGGATCCACATGAATTCCGTCTTGGCTTACTACGTGGCCTAGGAAATTCACACTCCGGAGCCAGAACTCGCACTTGGAGAGTTTGGCGTACAGCTTTTCCATTCGCAGAGTTTCTAGGATCTGTCGGAGTGTTGGCCATGCTCCTCTTTGTTTCGAGAATAGACGAGGATGTCGTCGATAAACACAATGACGAAGTTGTCCAAGAACGGTCGACAGATTCGATTCATTAGGTCCATAAATGCGGCGGGTGCATTTGTTAGACCGAAGGGCATTATGACGAATTCATAATGTCCGTAGCGGGTTCGAAAAGCGGTTTTAGGAATATCCTCTTCTTGGACTTTGAGTTGATGGTATCCGGACCGTAAATCTATTTTAGAAAAATAACTAGCTCCTTGGAGCTGGTCGAATAGATCATCGATTCGTGGGAGTGGGTAGCGGTTTTTGACAGTGAGTTTATTTAACTCTCTGTAATCGATGCACATTCTGAAAGATCCGTCCTTCTTTTTGACAAAGAGTACCGGAGCTCCCCATGGCGAGTAGCTAGGTCGGATAAATCCCTTGTCCAGAAGCTCACTGAGTTGGCTGGACAATTCCTGCATTTCAGCAGGGGCCAACCGATATGGTGATTTAGCGAGAGGAGTTGCTCCTGGAACGAGGTCGATTCGGAATTCAACCTGTCTCTTTGAGGGTACTCCTGGAAGATCTTCAGGAAACACGTCCGGAAATTCACATGCTACCGGAATGTCTTGGATGTTAGTTTCTTCTTTGGTCTTGTCCACTATGTGAGCCAAGAATGCCAAATTGTTCTGTCGCAAGTGTTTTTGTGCTTTGATGCACGAGATGAGACGAAGATTCGTACTGGGTTTGTCTCCGTAAATTACTAGGGTTTCGTGATTCGGGAGACAAAGGCGAACGGCCTTCTCGTGGCACAAAATCTCAGCATGGTGGGGGCTTAACCAATCCATGCTGATAATCACATCGAAACTCCTAATTGATACTGGCATTAGGTCTATTCGAAAAACGTGTTGGTTGAGGGTTAGGGTACATCCGATGTAGATCTCCTTAGTGGATTCGGTTTTCCCATTGGCCATTTCCACCGTATAGGTTTCATTTAGCTTCTGGGGTTGTTGTTTTAGTAAATGTTTAAACTTCTCACTTACGAAACTTCGCTCCGCTCCGGTATCAAATAAGATGCATGCATAAGTGTGGTTTAGGAGGAACGTACCGGTCACAACTGCGGGGTCCTGAACTGCATCACTCTGACCCATAGTCAGCATTCTTCCTGCTCCTCTGTTTCCTGAGTTGTTGTTGTTAGGGCAATCTCGACGGAAGTGTCCCGTCCTTCCGCACCTGAAACAGGTGTGGCTAGGCCCTGTATTGTTGCTGCCCGCATTGGTGTTATTGTTATTGTGGTGGTTGTTGTTGTTCTGGTTGTTTCCCTGACTCTGGTTCTGAGAAGGATAAGTCCTGCAGAACCTTGCAGTGTGTCCCCTTCGGTTGCAACTGGTGCAATGGAACTCCCTACATTCTCCTTGGTGATGGAAACCGCACTTGTTGCATTTGGGAACATTACTGGAATAGGGTCTTGAGGCATTTGAAGCAGCTGAGGCTGGAGCATGTGGTGTGGCTGGAACCGGCGCGGTGACAGCGTTAACTGCCACTGTTTGCTGCTTTTTAGAGGTCTCGGGGCCCTGACGCCCCTTTCTCTTGTTGTTCCACCCTTTCTTGCCATCACCCTCCTTTTTCTTCTCAGCCTCCACTGGCTTCTCGCCCTTTTTGTGGTTATGATCATATAGCCTCTTTGCCAATCTCTTTGCACTGTCAAACGTTTCAGGGTTCACAACTATCACATTCCCTTGAATGGGGGATGTCAGTCCCCAGATGAATCGTTCAATCTTCTTTCCTTCTGATGTAATCATACCCGGGCACAACAGAGATAGTTCGCTAAATCTCGTTATGTAGGCATCGATGTTCCCATTCTGCACAGTGAGATTCCATAGTTCCTGTTCCATCTTTTGTATTTCGCCTCGAGGGCAGTACTCAGCCATTAACATTTCTTTCATTTCTGCCCAGGGAATAGAGTTGGCGACAGGGAGCGTCATAGCTTCTACGTGTCCATTCCACCAAGTGAGTGCTTGGTCCACAAAAGTGCAGGCCGCGAACTTCACTTTCATCTGCTCGGGGCACTCGCATATCTCAAATACCGACTCTAACTTCTCGATCCATCGCTTTAGGGTAATCACTCCTCCAGTGCCGTTGAAAGTTTGGGGTTTGGCGTTCGAAAAATCCTTGTAGGTGCACGTTTTAGTGGGTCCTTGGTTCGTCCCGTTGTTCGAACTTTCGGATCCTTGCCCGTTACCTCCTCCGTTGTTCCCTCGGTGAAGTTGCGCCATAGCTGCTGTGACCGCAGCAGACACGGCTGCCTGGAAAGCAGTGGTGTCAACTTCGGGCGGGGTTAGTTCGGGATTTCCGCGAGTAGTTGGGCGAGGCATCTTTCTGTCATGAAACGGAAAGATGTTGAGTGTACGTGGTTTCTGTGAGGTTGCGATCCTACTAACTAGGTGTATGATACGAACCTAAACATTACTACCATCGAGCATACAATCATAACGTCTCAACACATAACAACTGGTAATATCATAGCAAAACACACAAAAGTTCATTAATATTATCCGCATGTAATACAAGAAAATTTGCTCGTAGGAGCATACATATGTGACACTAATCCGACAGCATAACGGCTCCATGAGTAGTGTAGTCACTTAAACATAGAGCCAGAGTACATAACATAGTTCCTAGTGATCTACTATGATAAGTTTATCCCTAACCGCGATGAGCTGCGTCAGGAGGTGGTGCCGAAGATGTGGATGCTCCCTGAAGACGAGCCACCAAGCGCTCTGCGTCCTGAAGTCGAGACTCCCACCTTACCTGCCTCATGTGAAACTCCCTGAGGACGTCACGTGTCTCCTGTTCCGCACGCTCGACCCTAGTCCACAACTGGCGTACTTGATTAGCAGTGCCCTGAGCAAGGTCGCCGGTGTCCCGTAATCGCCTCACCATGACCGGTAGGGCTCGGTCGGCCGGTCCTCCGTCCCTCAGGTCGAAGAACTCACGTGACATGCCAAACGGGGGTCGCTGTCCCTGATGTCCAGTGGGGCCCACACGGTAAGCAGGCACCCTGATCGGGTAAGGGGGGTCGATGACCTCGGACTCTGCGTCCGAATCACCCCCTTCGCTGTCATCGAGCTCCTCTCCGAACGGTTCTTCGTCTTCTTCGGGTTCAGCAGGCTCGCCCTCGACTTCTGCCTCCGGTTCCCCGTCAGATTCCTCTTCGGGGTCCTCTTCAGGTTCCTCTTCAGGCTCTTCCTCCTCTAGCCACCCGTTGTTTCCCTGATTAGGGAAGTAGGGGTCTCCAGGGTGATGAAAGCCAGCCATGCTGTCTGCGCGAGTACGTAAATATGCTAACATTATTCCTAGGATGCTATGACTATTGTACAGACCAAGCAAACGTTCTCTTTTTGGTGATAAAGGGTATAGTTTTAGGTTCCCTAGCTATCCCGATCTCATCAAGACGTGTGTTAGTTTTACTTTGGAGAGAATGTAGTTGATCAGGCTACATTCACTCCTTGGTATCACTAAGAACAGTCTCGAATTAACCGAGATACCAGTGTTATTGTGTTTGATTCAGCGTTAGGCCCTTATCCCTAATGCAAGCAAGTGTGTTTTATTTACTTGTTTTGTTCAGAGTTATGTTAGTCCCTCTTTTTGGTTTATAGTTGCATATCAATGTGTGGCTCGACATGCTAGTTCACTATAAACAAAGCTCTGATACCAACCTGTCACACCCCCGAACCAGACGGCGGAAACGTCCGGGGGCTGTCGTGACTCAATTGAATACCATAACATTGAATATATATGAAACATAACAACATTCGTCACCATTCATTAATATAGTACAACCAGTAGCGTTTACATGAAATACATTGTTTAAATATTACATTCCCAAAAATAAATTGTTCGATTCGTACATAAATAAACTGCAAGCCATCACTGAATATGATTTCCTTTGATTCATTGGTTCCCTGAGAATACAAGTATTTTGAAAAACGTCAACATATGAAATGTTGGTGAGTTCATAAGTAGTTTTTGAAATCCAATGTTTTGTATTGTTTGAAAACCACCAGAAAATCCGATATTTTCTGAAAATAGTATAGTAAAAAAAAAGAGGTGTGAAGATCCATAGGTATGCTTGTTTGTTTCTATACTTGTAAAAATTGTTCATTAAAATTGTATGCATTTCGAATCCGTATGTATTGAAAACCCTAGGAAAACCCGATGTTTTCCTAATTTCTTAAATTACATGAAGTTACATTGAAACCATTGCATAGCGTATAGTGTCAGTCCTAGGCGACGTTGGATTATTTTTGAGCATGATTAATTACTACAAACCCGCATTACACAAACGCCCAGTTTATAGCTATACTAACGACCCCGAAGGCGTCGTCCGTACTAATCACGTTATCCAATCGCCCTGACTAGGTGTAGTCCCACATCCGAAGAGAAAGAGGACACGAAGGCCTCGATGACTCCATTAACCGGTTGGGGATAAAAATGTACGAGGGGTCCCAGACCCGCCTCGCATGAAATGTAGACTTTACTAGCAATACCAAAGGACCCTTGGGGACCAGTAGTATACAAGCCATTGAAAGTCCCTCTACGTTGTGCCAAGTCGGTGAAACCCAACACTTCGTAGAAAAAAAAATGTCTTCGGGCCTTAAGATCAGGTCATTGGGCTAGCTAGGCCCAACAAACAAGATTTTACACTTTTGGGGGCCAAAGATGGTGCGTAGATGTCTGTGCACACTCACATGTATATTGAATTCCCAAACGTTATTTGTATGAATTGTAGTGTCGTCGTGTTAGTAGTTTCGGATTTTCATTGGTTCGAGACCGAACCAATTCGTTTCACAACGATTTTGGTATTGTAGTGTATTGTATTTCGTCGATAGTCGCGGTGTCATTGTTTGATCAAATTGCGTATATTGAATTTGCCTTGAAATTTTCCTGTTTTCAGCCCCTCATTGTTTGTAAAATTTACATTTTCAACCCTTTTATTGAATACTTCCCGGTTTGGTCCTTAAATTAATTTTCTTGACATTTTAACACCAAAAATTATTGAAATTAATATTTTTCAGCATATTTTTCAATGAAAACAGTTTAAGTCCCTGAAAATGCAGTTTTCTCGGTTTTAACCCTTCTTCTTCGCAACTTTGACAATTTTGGCCCAAATTGTAAAATTTTTGCAACTTTGGTCCTTTTTAAATTCAAAAAGCATTTTAAACCTTTGAAAAGGACTTGGAACACTTATAGTCCACTGTTTTACAGAAAAACACAGTTTTGGCCCGCCAAAACAGAAAATCTCGCATAATGGGCCTCATTGGGCCGAAAATGTCATTTTTAGCCCATTAAGCTTGAAATTTATGTTTTTAATCCTCTAAATGAGTATATTTCCAGAAATTGTTTTATTGAAACTGTTTTGACACACCTCATCCATCAGAATTCGTGATATGTCAATTTGGGCCCTTAATTTTGTATTTTTCACATTTTAGGCCCAAAATTTGTGTTTTTAACCCAAAGAAAATTGTTACTAAACCACTTAACCATTTTTCTTGAAACACTTTGTATTTAGAAATATATTTGAAGCTAAAATCATTTAACACAAGATATATCTCGGTTTTGAGGGGTTTTATGGCTAGATCCAACATTATAACACACAAATGCATACATATAAGCATGGAAATCATACAAGGCATACAAAACACATATAGATCTACACTTTCACTTGTATTCCCCCCCCCCCACAAAACTCATAAAAACAGAAAATAGGGGGTATGAAGCTCACCTTGGGTGTGGGGGCTCGGTTTTGCAAGGAAAATGGAAGGAAAATGAAGTGATTTTTGGCCTAAGCACCCTTTGGTGAAGATTTCGACCTCTAGGATGCAAGATCACAAAAATGAATGAATTTAGAAGAGATTTTAATGAAGTAGAGGGAGTTAGATCATAAGTTAAACATTAACTTACCTTAGATGGTGATTTTCTCTAGAATGATTCTTATGCTTCAAGCCAAATTTTCGAGACTTTTGAATGGAGTGGAAGGATGATTTCTTGAGTAATTTGGAGAGAGTTTGTGAAGTGTGTGTGTGTGGGTTACTCTCGGCCGAATCAAGAAGGAAGACGGAGGGAGAGAAGAAAAGACCTTGAGGTGATGTTTGCATGGAAGAATGAGAATGCATGGATGTTTGAAGGGTAATGCTTAGATATCCTCCATACAAAGATGATGTGTCATGCAAGAAGTCAACTCCTCCCTTTTATTTGGGCTTGGGCCGAGAATGGTGGGGGAAAATAGGATGTTTGGGCCATAAATGCTGAAGCCCAATTTTCATGGTTAAATTGAGTGATTTTTGGTCCAAATAAATATAAAGGTGATTTTTATGACTTGTTAGGGTGAAATTAGGTTAATTATGGTTCATAGTCATTAATTTATTTCATTCTAGGCCCCATATGGCCCAAAATGTTGAAATAATTTAGTGTGGGTCCAATTAGAGCCCAATTAGGGTTCTAAGCCCATGATAGTCTATTTGGAAGCTTATTGGCCCATTTGGATCCAATAAGGAAGTTCTAGTCCAAGGTGTACCTAAACAAGAACTTCTAGGGCTTCCAATTGTTTGATGACTATTTGTAGTATTTGCATGATGTATTTGATTGAAGTTTTTGATTCACATTAGCTTGAATGTATAGATTAAATGACACAAAATTTCCAGTTGTGACAAAAATGCAGTGCTGCTCGGAGATAGATCTGATAGACCTAAACAATGAGTTTCAGAACCTGAAGAAAGGAAAGATGAGTGTTGATGAGTATGCCATCGCCTTCACCGAGAGGATGAAGCTATTCCCCTACTTGGTGCCTACTAAACTCTCCAATATTGATAGGTTTGCTAACGGACTGCCCACTGACTTTGGCCCAATGGTCACAATGGCAACTACCTTTAAAACAAATGTTAGGGCAGACCTTCATGGTATTGTGAACTCAAATCATTCAAGTTCATTCAAGTTCATCAAAAGAAAATATGATATTATGAACTCAGAAACAACATTATTTGCTCTGACAACAACATAACAAAAGTTTTATAGCAGACCTTCAAATAGGTTGTCACGAGCAATGGTCATCACTTTGATTATCTTCACAGAAGACCACACCTCTTATTCGTTCTTCCCCAAGACTATGTAAGTCTGAATCTTCAATCTTTTGAATACATCCTTATCATTTAAGTTCTCTACAATCTTGAATTGAGAAGAAGTGAACAACATATAACTAATTAGGAAGTAAAGCCGACTAAAATCCGAATTTTCAATATTGTACCTCTTTTTTGGTACTTTTGGAAAATCGTCATTCATTCCAATCAAAAGAATATCTTTGATATTGTCTCATAACACCACTGATTGTTGGGATTACCCTTGTTCAATTTAGATGGGTCATTTCCTCTTCGCCCCAGAATGTTTTTTATTTGCCTTTGTTTTTCGATTTTTATTGCCTGTTTCTTTTTCCTCTCATAATCTGATTGCATAATAGTGATGGTTTTACCTTTATCATTTGGATTAATATTCGAAGTTTATTTGTTTAGGATTGAACTTGAACCTCCCTCACCTTCATTTATTGAGATACCTTTTGTCAAAGCTCTCGTTGTTGTTGTTTTTGTAGAAGTTGAAGTTATGGGCTTCATCAAAATAGCTGTAGGGATTTGAGTACTTATCACTTTTCCCATGACAACCCCAGAGTTATCACCTATCTCCTTCGATGAACTAACACCCCATTCTCCCCCTTGCGACACATGCATCGCACAAGGAGCATCTATTAGAAGTCGAAGTACTAACTTCTGTATCGGATCCAATTCAGCCTTAATATTGGTTTCAATGTTAGAAACCATTTGAGAAATGGATTCTGGAGAAATCGTCGATTGATCCGAAAGCATGGTTTTGATTCCGAATAAGAAATCCTCAACCTTATCAAACACTTGAGCATCCCCTTTCACATTATCTTGAAGGACAACTATGTAATATTTGTTTAATGAAGAGATACCTTCAATCAAACGAGTTGAAACTTCAACTACCACATCAATCTTCTTATGTGGTGTCGAAGAACTTTCAAAAAAGATTTTAACCTCAGATTCCAATAACTTTCGAATATCAGAAATCTGAGTCTGCAAACAGACTTTCATTTCCTCCATTTGTTTTGCAAAAATTCATGACATTCTCTGATACCAATTGTAGTGTCCCGATTATGATGACGAATGCAGAAGTGTGAAGATTAAGTGGATCAATCAACAATGAAGAACACAAAGAGTAACTAATTTTTTTAAGCTCTCATTAATCTACTAAGCTATTACAAAGTGGGTATGTAATAATTCTCTCACTAGACTAATCTTACAAATGGTTCTTACATAAAACGAGGGCCACTCACTTCCTATTTATAGGAAAGTCTAAACCCATTACACATCCAAAGAGGTTAAGCCACATCCAATGAGAACTTTGCACCCTAACATTCTCCCCCTCAAAGTTAGGATTGGATGTCCCGACTTCAATATCCAAATGAGCTTCAAGCGATGAAGACCTAACTCCCCCTCGAAGTAACACCAATCTTCAAATCCGCTTTGAAAAAGAATATCCGAGAAGCTTCGAATACCCATTTCAACATTCTCCCCCTTTTTATGATCAACAAATGATTATGAAACCCACAAGGGTATGAGAAATGCTCGACGAATAAACCAAACAAAACTCCTCCTTGATGTGTGACAAAAATGAAACCACATAAATCTTGCATGAAAAACAATCACGAAAAGTTGAGGAAAAAAAATACAAAAGTTGTGAAGATTTTGATTTTTGGGTCAATGTTGCAAGAAATTCGAAAATTCGGTAAAAACTGTTATTTTCGCAAATACTGCAGGGACCCGTTGCGAAAAATCAGCTTCAAATGAGAAACTTTAAGCCAAATGCAAAATTGGGTATGAAGTGTCATTTTGTACAAGCTTTAGGGACTGAATCTGAAAAATCTTCACACTTCACATAAAATTATCCCCATATCGAAATTGGGTTTAAACTGTCAAATCTCTTAAACTGGGACCTGAAGTGAAGCTTTGAATCTTCTTCTTCCCCACTTGATTCTAACGCTAAACGAACACAACATCAGTCGAATTCGAGTCCACTCAAGTTACCATCCTAGTCGAACTCAACCTTGATTTTCGACCCAAGCAAAACAATTTAGCTTTCGACTATTAAACCCAAAAAACGCTCCACTCGGACTTAACAACCAACACCATCGAAATCGATTTCAACTCCAAGAAAGGTATTTTCGACTCCAAGTAACACCAATCGAACACGCTTTCGATTTCAATCATGTGATTTCGACCATGAACCCTAAAATACATTTGACTGTCAAACAATTCATATTCGACTCCATGCTATTCCATCACATTCAAACTCACATTCTTTGATTTTGACTATTAAACTTTGACTTTCGTTCCAAGCTTTTCCAATCCAAATTGATATCCAAATCAAAACCGATTCTCATATACATTTGATATCCTTTTTCCAACCCTTTTGATCCTTCACGTTCTAGATTTCAATTACGATTATGAGTACATCGATTAACCACTCCAAATCACATGTAGTTGAATCAAATAGAGACCATCAATTTCATTCTAGTTACGAGTTTCATTGCTTACCATCGAATATCAACAGCAAAAACTAAACTTGAAAATCAATTCTTCTCAATCGATATCAAAGAAACCCAGAAGCTAAATATCGATTCCACAGAAATCATCATCCAAAATTAAATCTTGATTCCTATTCACATTCCCATTGAAAGGCTCGAGTGAAACTTGAGTTCGACCATCAAGTTTGATTTCGACTTCCAGATTACATTGAATCACAATCAAAATTTTGATTTTGACTTTTAGTTTAACGTTTCAGTTGAATCAACTCATGAACACTCTTCAGCTTTCGATTGTTCCAGAAATAAAACGAAACACACAAAAATTTCATGCACGACTATGATTACTTGTCATCAACAAATCGACATCCAAGACCTTATTCGAAAATCAAAATCATCCACCCACTCGATTTTATATTCAAATCATAGACTTCCATTGCGAATTCTGATTGAAAGATTACAAAGTCCAAGTACAATCGAAAATCAATTCGAATTCATTCAAACCTTTTTCCATTCGATTACTACTCCACAGTTGACTTCGATTGATACTCGACTGATGCGTGAGAAGAAATATATGAGGAAATGAATTTGGATTTAGGCTTAAAATAATAGAATTAGTTTGGGCTTGAATTTTGTATCAGATGAACAATGGATTAGAATCTAATTGAGTTTTGGATTAAACTTTCAAACAAATAGATGGAGAAAAAAAATATTGGATCAACAATGGGGCTCGAAACAAATTAGATTCAACGAGTCAAAACGATCAAAAATCAATAAAGAAAGCACGAATTGAAAATATTATGGAATTTGAATTTCGAGAAAACCTGCATCGTTCATCACCAGATCTTTAAAAACAAGGTTTCGTAATCATGAACTTTTTGGAATCCATTTCAGAATTTGAAGCAACCTTCTTGGTAATCCTTTTTCCCATTTGCAATGCATGAATTGATCATGGAAGATCTCAGTTCCTTGGTTGGAATTAGAAAATCTCAAATTTGCACATTGTACCACCCATCATGCACATTATACCATCCATGAACTTTTTCTCACTTCTCCAGGATCTAACTTCATCTTCATAACGAATTTGAGAATCTTCAACAATTTTGGGTTTGGAATTTGATTCCCTAACTGAATTTGATGATTTTTTTTCTTTGGAACCTAAATTTTCTTCATTGATTTTGGCTTCAAAACAACATTTGAAGAATTTTGTTTACAAACCTAAAATTTCTTTTTTTTTTGATGTTCTTCTTCATCATTTTGGATCTTGAAGTTTGGAATTCAAGAACAACTTCATTCTTCACAACTTGAACTTGGCAATTCCGAATCAAATCTTTTAGAGTTTAATACATTTGAATTGTTTGGATTGAAGGCTCTCTATATGACATCATTCCTTCAAATGAATCACAAGAATAAAAACAATTATCAGTTTGAACTCCAATTGAACAAAGGAGTTTCACAACTTCAATAGAATCACATTGAATTCCCTTATCTTGAACATCCGGGCGAAATGCAAGAACATTGACACCATATTTGCATTCATCAATACGAATTTCTTTAGTGATTTCATCTTCTTTCTTCTTCAATCTTCTCTCATGATAAGTTGTAACCAAATGATTAAGCAGGAATTTATGATTATCATGATCAAGATGATAACCAATCGTTTTTCCACATTCATTTCTTTTTCCACAAGACATGAGTGAATTTTGTTTAAAATACCCGGTTGTAATGTTCTTGATAAGTCCATCAAAACTATATGGATATGGATCATATCGAAGAAATACAAACCGTCCTTCTCAAGATTCTTTTTCCATTTCGAATAAAAAACGAAAAGATCATAAGATCTTGAATATTCTAGAGAAAGTGATTTTGAATGAAATCTCTAGAGAGAGAAATAAAAATTGAACAAAATTCATGAGAGAGAAGGTGATTTCGACATGAGTAATAGAGAGAGAAAGAGAAAATCACTTGAATTATAAAGAGAGAAAATCAAATTTGAATCAAGATCAAAGAACAATTCGATTTCTAGAACCAAAAATACTATAAAAAACGAAGAACTTACAACAATTTGCGATTCACCAAATCATGTTGTCATCATGGATCAATTTCTTGAAAACTTCAAGAACACCCGCTTTGATACCAATTGTTGTGTGTTAGAACTAATTACGAACACAAATGATTATGACATTCAATGAAGTAAATGAACACAAGCGAATTCTAAAAGTGTTTGAATCCTACTCTACTCTATTCACCTACCCTATTTATAGCATACATCAGACTCACAAAAAGTTACAAGGACTAAACATTCACGTATCAAAATAACAATGCCTTATAAAATAGTTACAGTGTTGAAGACATGCTGATTTCGACACTTCATAGACTCTCGCGAATTCAACTCCTCACTATATACATTCAACCCCTACAAATGTTCACTTATAAACACACATTAATTAAAAAAGGAAAAACATTTAGCACTTTAAACATGAAGTTAGCAACATTCTTATATGCCTAATTAAAGAGACAACCTCAAATAGTCTTTGAGAATTACCATGAAGTATATGCATATCTTCATGAGCTATCTCTAAGATGGTATGGCTAGAACCCAAAATAGAGGAACCTGTCATTTTAGTTACACTAGAAGCCAAGACATGTGCGCCAATTTCTCATGTATATATTTTATTGTTTCCTAAAACATCAATAACAAAGTGATGTTTACTTACATCATGTAGTTAAAAAACCCTTCAACTTCAAGTGTAACCAATGTATTTCATTTAAAGAAACGCTAAACACACACACATGATTGCATAATAAATTCATATGCATTTGTTTGCATCTGCTATAGTTTAATCTAACAAATAAAAATGAATCATTCCCTGTGTTAATCAAATGATTCTAAAGTAATACAAACATGCTGGAAATCTTTGGGTGCATCTTTGAACTTTCCAGTTACAAGATATGCAACACCATCCCAATAACAACCCTAAAATTATAAAAGTGTCATCATAGATTTAATGCATACAAATCGGAGTTTATTAGTTCAAAACCAAAACAAATCAACTTTCCTTAGAATACTTAGGTCAATCTCAATATTCTTGGAGGCATCTTGGATTTAGTGAAACATGCCAAAGCTCATTTCACCCATTATACAACATTTTCACCATTTATCTTGATTGATTGCAAATACAAGTCAAATTCTTAAGAAAACTTATTGGTTGTCAAAACCCATTACACTGATGTCACACCCCGCAAAAGCAGAAACACAGGGTGCAACAGTACAAAGGGTCTCATTACAAAATTTAAAAGACAACACCAGCCATAGTATTAAAAATCTTTACAATTTACAATGAGTTTTGAACAATTTGAAAGATAACTAAAATAAAATCCAGAAACAACAAATGTGTATTGCTTCTATAAGTGATATGTCGCTAGGTGCAACTTACTAGATGATTTCTTGAAAAAGCATGTAAAATGAGGGTCAACTATGGAGATAGTTGGTGAATTCACAGGTATATAACATAACATCATTTTAAAATTATGGAAGTTTGAAATATTGATAAAGGTTTCCATAACAAAATTTGTCACACCCCAAAACCAAGAACGGCGGAAACGTTCTGGGGCGGAGGACGTCATGTATAGTATCACAACACAGTAAATGTAAATAAGCAAACAACATCATCCATTGCATTAAATATATAATTTTAATACAAGTGTGTTCTGTACAGTTATAGAAACCATAAATAATGAAACACAAAATAATATGAGATGAGTCTTGAATGCACTCCATCTTCTCAAAAGCTGGCCTCGGTACCTGTCTACTGATGACCTGAGAATACAAGTTATTTTGAAAGAGTTTATCAGCATTAAGCTGGTGAGTTCATAAGTATTTTAGTGTCAATGTTTCTTGTAAAAACGTTTGAACCTGTCTCAATGTATAAGTTGTAAAAATGTAAGTAAATGTTTGAAAGTGTTTGTAAAAGTTTGAATCACTCAGAAAATCCTATATTTTCTATAAAAGTAACCTTCTACCAAGGCTAGACTGTTTTGTAACCTGTCTGTTGTAAAAGTGTGTAATTTCCCAAGTATAACTATCATTTGATAAAAATATAGTTTGTACATTAATGCTTAAGTGATGTTATCACTAAAATATGTAATGGGTAAATCATTGTAGTACTGTAGCTTTGTATAATAAGACTACTATGGTACTAAATACTACTACCTTAAACCGGATTTATATTAAGGCATAATGTGATAAATTGCACCATGCTATCGACTGGTAACAACGACATAATGAATGGTCGTAATAAAATAAATGACGTTTGGCACCCACAGACCTGCAGGTCCGGCTGTAGCTAGCAGCAAGGTGTAGGATAGTCAATCCAGTATAGATCTATACGCAAACTCACGCTCTCCCTCCAAGAGAATTCTGGCTACAACTCGGGCCATGACATTTAAGGCATGCCCGATACAGTGGATCACAATTATTACGTATTTATGTATATGTATTGTTTCTCGTATATCTGTATATGTATTGTTTCTCGTATATCTGTATATGTATTGTTTCTAGTATATCTGTATATGTACTGTTTCTGGTATATCTGTATATGTATTGTTTCTAGTATATCTGTATATGTATTGTTTCTAGTATATCTGTATATGTATTGTTTCTAGTATATCTGTATATGTATTGTTTCTAGTATATCTGTATATGTATTGTTTCTAGTATATCTGTATATGTATTGTTTCTAGTATATCTGTGTATGTATTGTTTCTAGTATATCTGTATATGTATTGTTTCTAGTATATCTGTATATGTATGATCCTGCGTTACCCCGATGGTAACCAGCTAATGACGTACTGATGAGTATGAATATGGAAGTACTTTTATGTCTATACATGTATATATGATATATAAGTAATATGGAAACGACCTTCGGATGGTCACCCGAAATCCCACCAGACCACATCACAAGGCGCGAAAAGGAAATAGGGTAGATGGCCTTCCTAAGCCCTTTAAACATTATTTATATATCTATACATATATGGGCATGCAATTGTATATATAAAAGCATAAATAAGGTTTCATAAGACATTTGAAGTATAAATGTAATTTCAATAGAAGATTGACTTGATGTCGATCTATAAAACAATTTAAAGGCATAAGTTGATGAAACAGTTTAAGTATAAGAAGCATTTGTTTAAATCACAGTCTATAAATAAGTTTGGATAGTAAAAGAGTTTGTAAAACATTTCAAAGTAAAGCAGTTTGATAAACAGTTTGAACAGTGGTAAAAATCGTTGTTTTCCTAGTTATTAATCACATGTGATTAAATGCAATCACATGTGATTGAAGTAATAACTATAAGTATTTGACTTGTATTCCCCCCCATAAAGTGTTATAAAACATTTAAAATCATTTCAAAGGTTGATTCAAGGGGTATGAACTCACTTGTGGTGAGTCGTTTGGATTGCAGTGTCGGACACCGTGCTAGGTGGCAAACGGAGACTGGTTTACACGCACGAGCCTAGTTATCATATAATAAGCATATATATAACTAATTAGACAAATAATAACTTAAATAAATAAGTTAAGACACTTAGAAAACATTTAAACACTTTTATGAGTGTTTAAGGTTCAAATGGTTGCATCTAAGTTGCTACGGGACAAGGCAAAAGGGTTTGAAACATCAAAGGGCCTTGTATAGGAGTTTACCACCCAACAAACCCCACACCTTGGAGTTTACGGCCGTAAACTCATAGGTTTATGGCCGTGAACTCCTAAAAGGGTTGTTTTGGGTGTTTTGTGGTGCTATCTTGATCCTAGAACACTCCTAACTTTGTTGGAATAACACATGAAGTAGTTTAAGGCTTTAGAACACTCCATATGGGAGTTTACGGCCTAAGGTCCACTCACCCTAGAGTTTACGGTCGTAAACTCTTGGAATTTAATTGTTTTGAGGCACTTAAACATCAAGGATGGCTTCCATGAATTTATCTAAGCCTAATGGGGACAAGAGGCACACTTTGGTGCCTTCACTTGGAGTTTACGGCCCAAGCCATGTTCCTTGGCCGTAAACTCCTTTCAAGGAGTGGTTCTTATGTGTTCTACTCTCCATTCTAGTCCCAAGGGTGCAAGGTAAATTGTCTAAAGGCCTTAGGTGTGCTTGGAATGATTTTTACCCTACAAAAAGGGGTTTACGGCCCAAGAGGAGTTCTTGGCCGTAAACTCCTACTAACTTGTGATTTTGATGAGCTTTTGATGTTCTAAATAAGCACAAGTACTAGTAGTTAAAGTCCTTAAGCATTTGGGGAAGTTTAGGGCACTAATTGCCCTTGAAAAGGGGTTTACGGCCCAAGGTAGTTCCTTGGCCGTAAACTCCAAGAACTTGTGTTTCTTGGTTGCTTTTTGATCCATAAAGGTCATACCCTAACTCCTAAACAAGTTGTCTAACAAGGAATCGGGACTAGGAAGCCATAATGTTCCATTTTGGAGTTTACTCCCCAAGAACGTTCTTGGGCGGTAAACTCCCGGATCTGGTAATCTAAACATGTTATTGATGTTAATAAGCATTAAACAAGTATTGAAACACATATAGCAAAGTAGACTCACAATCTGGGATGAAAACCCGAAGATCCGTCAGAGAGAATATGGCTTTTCTCTATTTGGAATTGTGAATAATGAATTTATTTAATTCAGAAAACTATTTATAGTCCTGGAATATTTTGACAGAAAATATTTTTATTCCTGACGTTGGACTGTAACAGTATGAAACTTGGAATGCCCAATTTTCACAAAACCAGGAGTATCCACTCTCCTGATATCATCTAAAACATAAACCCTAAGGTACACAAACTTGTTCGGAAAAGCTTGAAAATCACAGAAACTGAACTAGCTTCTATTGAATAGATGATGTTCGTACAATGGAAATTTCGGGTTGTCACATCAACCCCCTGTTAGAGGGAATTTCGTCCCGAAATTAGAATTTAAGCAAATAAAAGTTACAAACAAACAATTAAGCGAAAAGATGAGGGTATTTCAACTTCATCTGATCCTCGCGTTCCCAAGTGAATTCCGGTCCTCGTTTGGCGTTCCAGCGAACCTTCACGATAGGGATACGGCTTTGTTTCGTCTGCTTGACCTCACGGTCCATGATTTCTACAGGTTCTTCCATGAAGTTGAGACTCTCGTTGATCTCGATCTCGTCGAGTGGGATTACGAGAGTCTCGTTGGACAGACACTTTTTCAAGTTAGATACGTGGAATGTAGAATGTACGTTATGCAGGGTGTCGGGTAGATCAAGTTTGTAAGCTACGGGGCCGACTCTGGCAAGAATCTCGAAAGGCCCTATGTATCTCGGATTAAGCTTCCCACGCTTGCCGAAGCGTATCAAGCCTTTCCAGGGTGAGACTTTGAGAAGGACTCGGTCTCCCACCTGAAATTCCAAAGGTTTTCTTCGTTTATCGGCGTAGCTCTTCTGTCGGTCTCTAGAGGCTTTCAATCGTTCACGGATTTGAACGATTTTCTCTGTCGTTTCCCGAATGATTTCTGGACCAGTGAGAGTACTGTCGAAAGCTTGCCCTCTTGCTAATTGGGTATCACCAACCTCAGCCCAGCACAGAGGGGATTTGCACTTGCGGCCGTAGAGAGCTTCGAATGGAGCAGCCTTGATGCTCATGTGATAACTGTTATTATAGGAAAATTCGACAAGGGGCAAATGAGTATCCCATGCCTTCCCAAAATCAATCACACAAGCTCGCAACATATCTTCCAGTGTTTGGATGGTCCTCTCACTCTGTCCGTCGGTCTGTGGATGGTAAGCTGTGCTCATGTCCAGCCTTGTTCCTAGGGAATGTTGTAGGGATTGCCAAAATCTTGAGGTGAACCTACTATCTCTATCGGAGATAATGGAAATAGGTACACCATGCAACCGTACAATTTCCCTTATGTATGTTCTTGTAAGTTTCTCCATCTTGTCGGTTTCTTTGATAGGCAGGAAGTGTGCAGACTTGGTCAATCTATCAACGATGACCCATATGGTGTCAAGTCCACCCATTGTCTTGGGCAACTTGGTTATGAAATCCATAGTGATCCGCTCCCACTTCCACTCTGGGATCTCTGGTTGTTGCAGTAAACCAGAGGGCTTCTGGTACTCGACCTTAACCTTCGCGCAAGTAAGGCATTTACTCACAAAGGTAGCAATCTCTGCTTTCATATTAGGCCACCAGTATAGCTTTTTCAGATCCAGATACATCTTATCTGAACCTGGGTGGACGGAATACCGAGTGTTGTGCGCCTCGGTCATGACCAAGTCTCGGAAACCACCGTGTTTCGGTGTCCAGATCCGGTTCATGAAATATAAAGCTCCGTCACCCTTGGCTTCGAAGTTCTTGTCCATTCCCCTAAGGGATTCACTCGACACATTTTCAGGTTTCATGGCCTCAAGTTGAGCCGCCTGAATTTGCTTAGTCAGGTGTGAATGGATGGTTATTGATAATGACTTGACTTTGCGACCAGAATATTCTTTCCGACTTAGGGCGTCTGCTACTACGTTGGCTTTACCCGGATGATAACGAATATCGCATTCGTAATCACTGAGTAGCTCAACCCACCGTCGTTGTCTCATATTGAGCTCCTTCTGATCGAAAATGTGTTGTAAACTCTTCTGGTCGGTAAAGATAGTGCTCTTCGTTCCATACAAGTAATGTCTCCAGATCTTCAGAGCAAACACTACTGCTCCTAGTTCAAGATCGTGGGTCGTGTAGTTAACCTCATGTGTCTTCAACTGTCTCGAGGCGTAGGCGATGACCTTACCTCACTGCATCAGAACACATCCGAGTCCTTGATTGGATGCATCGCAATAGACAACGAAGTCTTCTATTCCTTCTGGAAGGGATAGTATTGGTGCGGTGCACAAGGCTCGTTTGAGCGTTTGGAACGCTCTTTCTTGTTTCTCTTCCCAGTCAAAGGCCACGCCTTTCTGGGTCAGGGTCGTAAGAGGCTTCGCTATTCGGGAGAAGTTCTGAATGAACCTGCGGTAGTAACCAGCGAGACCTAGAAATTGGCGAATTTCTGTAGGTGTCTTTGGTGCTGACCAGTTCTCAATGGCTTTTATTTTGGATGGGTCCACGTGGATTCCTTCCTCGCTTACCACGTGTCCTAAGAATTCGACTCTTCGGATCCAAAATTCACATTTCGAGAACTTCGCATAAAGTTTCTCTCTTCGTAATGTCTCTAGAACTTGTCGTAGATGATCACCATGCTCCTTCTAACTTTGGGAGTAGATCAGGATGTCGTCAATGAAAACGATGACGAACTGATCTAAGTAAGGTCGGCATACTCTATTCATTAGATCCATGAAGACTGCGGGCGCATTGGTCAATCCGAATGGCATCACCACGAACTCGTAGTGTCCGTAACGAGTTCGAAAGGCTGTCTTTGGCACATCCTCCTCGAGCACTCGTAACTGGTGATATCCGGATCTCAGATCAATCTTGGAAAAATAGTTCGCCCCTTGCAGTTGGTCGAATAGATCATCTATGCGTGGCAGAGGGTAACGATTTTTGATTGTCAATTTGTTGAGTTCTCTGTAGTCAATCCACATATGGAATGATCCGTCTTTCTTCTTAACGAACAAGACCGGTCCTCCCCAAGGTGAGAAACTTGGTCTTATAAAGCCCTTGCTGAGCAGTTCGTTAAGTTGACCAGAGAGTTCTTGCATCTCGGCTGGTGCTAAACGGTAGGGCGACTTGGCTACTGTGGTAGCTCCTCGGACTAAGTCTATTCTGAACTCGACTTGTCGTTGCGGAGGTAACCCGGGTAGTTCTTCTGGGAAAATGTCGGGGAAGTCGCTCACTACTGGGAGGTTCTTTAGTTCTTTCGTTTCTAGGTTCGTGTCGACGACGTGAGCAAGGAATGCGTGGTATTCTTTGCGCAGATATTTCCGTGCTTGAATACTAGAAATAATGCGAAGACTCGCACCAGGTTTGTCGCCGTAGACTATAAGGGTTTCGTTAGACGGGAGGTTTAATCGGACTGCTTTCTCGTAGCACATGATGTCGGCGCGATGAAGACTTAACCAATCCATGCCGATAATAACGTCGAAACTTTTTATCGAGACCGACATAAGGTCGATTAGGAATGAATGGTTATCTAAGGTTAGAAGACAACCTAAGTATATGCTATTAGTACTTTCAGTTTTCCCATTGGCCATTTCTACTGTGAATTGTTCATTAACTGCGTGTGGTTGTTGCTTAAGCATGCGAGCAAATTTGTGGTTTACGAAGCTTCGCTCTGCTCCACTATCGAACAGAATGCATGCATAGGAGTTATCAAGGAGGAACGTACCAATCACCACTGTCGGGTCAGCAACTGCTTCCCCGTGGCCTATTGCTAGTACCCTCCCTGCTCCTCCAGTATTCCTCGCCTTAGGGCAGTCCCTTTTAAAGTGGCCTGCTTCGCCACATCCATAGCAAGTTGGGCTCGCGCCAGAGCCAGGAACTTGGGAGATCGGTTGTGCCGGGAACTTACAGAATCGGACGGTGTGTCCTTTCCTGTGGCAGTTAGTACACTGCATTTCATGGCAGGCGCCGTTGTGGTGGAAGTTGCATTTGTTGCACTTCGGCAAACTTCCAGAATACTGCTTCCCCGGAGCAGTAACAGCAGTAGGGGCTACCGCAGCATGTACTGCTATGATTTGCTGTTTCTTTGAAGCTCGCTGCTTCTTCTTCTCATCCCAAAACTTCCGCTTGTTGCCAGCGGGTTTGGAGGGTTCTGGGATGGCTAGGGTGGTTGTGGCTGCAGGGGTCTTGATTCCATGGTCAATAAGTCTTTGTGCCAATCGCTTGGCACTGTCGAAGGTAGCGGGGTTGGATGCTAAGACATTCCCCTGGTACGGAGGCACTAGTCCCCATACATACCGTTTAATCTTTTTCCCTTCAGTGGGAACCATATTGGGGCATAGGGCCACCAGTTCGCTAAAGCGGGCAGTGTAAGCGATCACGTTGGTGCCCTTCATGGTCAGATTCCAGAGTTCATGTTCTAACTTCTGGACTTCGCCCCTCGGGCAATACTCCTCAGTCATGAGGTCCTTCATCGTTGCCCAGCCCATGTCGTTAGCCACGACAAGAGTTAGGGCTTTGACGTGGCCGTTCCAGCACGTTAGGGCTTTATCCTCGAAGGTGCATGCGGCATATTTCACTTTGAATGCAGCAGGGCACGAACAGATTTCGAAGACTGATTCAGTCTTCTCGAACCATTGCGAGAGAGCAATGACTCCGCCGGTGCCATAGAAAGGCTTTGGCTTGCAGTTTGTGAAATCCTTGTAAGAGCACTCCCTTGAGCGCACAGGGATTTCAATTGGGATAGATTCAACAGGGGTCCCACCTCTGCTAGCATCGGATGAGTGATACTGAGCCATGGCAGTTGCCACTGCTGCAGCTACGGCAGCATTCAGAGCTACAGTATCGATGACCGCAGGTGGTGGAGGTACAGGATTATTCCTAGTCCTGGGAGATTTGCGAGGAGGCATCCTTCAGCTATAAGTTTATAAAGACACAAAGGATGATAAGAATCAATTTGTAAGCAACGTGAGAGTGACCCATGGACTAACTAACCATAGCCCAACAGTTTGAATGAGTGTTTGAAATCATCATAAGAAATATTAGTAGGAATACACAAGTGTAAAAATTTTCCCACAAATTAGATAGATTTCAATAGTACGAGTATTACTGATGTAATAAGTTCAAGGAAAATCGACCTAACAGTAGGTGTTACATCACACCATAAGGACAAGACTGACAGTCCTAGATTCCTAATTAGAGTATCGAAAGTTAGGAATATTTTACAGACAAGTGCTACTTAGAGCACATAAGTTCAAGGCTATCCCTAAATCAAAAGAGAGAGATGTACTAGACATCATCTAATGGCGATGGGAATTCCTCGGGCGAGCCCTGAGGTCGGACATTTGGCGAAACACCTCTTGAAGGTGTCGATCCTGAGCTCTCTGACGAGCTCTAAGTTCCACGACCTCAGCTCGGGAGGCAGCCAGCTGTTGTTGTAGGGTTTCGTTGGTTCTCCGGGTCCGTTCCATGTCTTCTTCAAGACGGCTGATGCAGACTGTATTGACGCCTGAATTGGCATCAATCTCCATGACCCGGTCGATGGCTGCTCGACCTTGCTCGACATTACGAGCTATTCTACGGATGATCACCGACAGAGCTCTGTCAGCAGAGCCACCATCGCTGATGTTGTAGAAGGTTCGATCCCCAAAGTATGGCAAGGGCTGACCCTGCTCATCACTCCAGCGATTCAGATTGTTTGCCCACATGGGAGTAGGACCTGGAAACGCTAGTCGAGGGTTGTTGTTCGGGGCTTGACCTACAAGCGGTAGGTTGTTGACTTCAGGCTCGGAGTCAGATCCATCTGAAAAGCCTTCTGCGAGGTGATCATCCAAAGGGATTGGATGGTCATCTTCGGGCTCTTCATCGATCCACCCAGCATTGCCTTCATTGGGAAAGTACAGGTCGCCATGATGGAATCCAGCCATTTACATCTACGCGAGAAGAGAGGTATAAGAATATAGTATACGTGTAACTAGTAGTACAAAATACACCTATAGTATTTTAAGTTTAAGTTCTACTGATCTTCTTGTGGTTTTGTTGGTAAGTTTTTAGACTTGTTAACATATCACAACCATTCTAGGGCATATGCTAATCACTCCTAGGACCAGCATAGTTGATCAGGCTATGCCATTCCAAGGACTGACCATACATCCCCGAGCTCACCAGTGATATTCAACAATCGTAATACTTTTGTTCTTGTCATTGTGACACTGATTTTAGTATGAATGCAGACTAGTATACTTAATTAAATATTTTATTATTTAAAGTATAGAGTCTTGGTCAGAGTGTTTTAGTCCCTTTTGGGTTTATAGATTAGTATATCTTTTATGGGTTGATATACTTGATTCACTATAAACAATGCTCTGATACCAATCTGTCACACCCCAAAACCAAGAACGGCGGAAATGTTCTCGGGCGGAGGACGTCATATATAGTATCACAACACAGTAAATGTAAATAAGCAAACAACATCATCCATTTCATTAAATATATAATTTTAATACAAGTGTGTTCTGTACAGTTATAGACACCATAAATAATGAAACACAAAATAATATGAGATGAGTCTTGAATGCACTCCATCTTCTCAAAAGCTGGCCTCGGTACCTGTCTACTGATGACCTGAGAATACAAGTTATTTTGAAAGAGTTTATCAGCATTAAGCTGGTGAGTTCATAAGTATTTTAGTGTCAATGTTTCTTGTAAAAACGTTTGAACCTGTCTCAATGTATAAGTTGTAAAAATGTAAGTAAATGTTTGAAAGTGTTTGTAAAAGTTTGAATCACTCAGAAAATCCTATATTTTCTATAAAAGTAACCTTCTACCAAGGCTAGACTGTTTTGTAACCTGTCTGTTGTAAAAGTGTGTAATTTCCCAAGTATAACTATCATTTGATAAAAATATAGTTTGTACATTAATGCTTAAGTGATGTTATCACTAAAATATGTAATGGGTAAATCATTGTAGTACTGTAGCTTTGTATAATAAGACTACTATGGTACTAAATACTACTACCTTAAACCGGATTTATATTAAGGCATAATGTGATAAATTGCACCATACTATCGACTGGTAACAACGACATAATGAATGGTCGTAATAAAATAAATGACGTTTGGCACCCACAGACCTGCAGGTCCGGCTGTAGCTAGCAGCAAGGTGTAGGATAGTCAATCCAGTATAGATCTATACGCAAACTCACGCTCTCCCTCCAAGAGAATTCTGGCTACAACTCGGGCCATGACATTTAAGGCATGCCCGATACAGTGGATCACAATTATTACGTATTTATGTATATGTATTGTTTCTCGTATATCTGTATATGTATTGTTTCTCATATATCTGTATATGTATTGTTTCTCGTATATCTGTATATGTATTGTTTCTAGTATATCTGTATATGTACTGTTTCTGGTATATCTGTATATGTATTGTTTCTAGTATATCTGTATATGTATTGTTTCTAGTATATCTGTATATGTATTGTTTCTAGTATATCTGTATATGTATTGTTTCTAGTATATCTGTATATGTATTGTTTCTAGTATATCTGTATATGTATGATCCTGCGTTACCCCGATGGTAACCAGCTAATGACGTACTGATGAGTATGAATATGGAAGTACTTTTATGTCTATACATGTATATATGATATATAAGTAATATGGAAACGACCTTCGGATGGTCACCCGAAATCCCACCAGACCACATCTCAAGGCGCGAAAAGGAAATAGGGTAGATGGCCTTCCTAAGCCCTTTAAAAATTATTTATATATCTATACATATATGGGCATGCAATTGTATATATAAAAGCATAAATAAGGTTTCATAAGACATTTGAAGTATAAATGTAATTTCAATAGAAGATTGACTTGATGTCGATCTATAAAACAATTTAAAGGCATAAGTTGATGAAACAGTTTAAGTATAAGAAGCATTTGTTTAAATCACAGTCTATAAATAAGTTTGGATAGTAAAAGAGTTTGTAAAACATTTCAAAGTAAAGCAGTTTGATAAACAGTTTGAACAGTGGTAAAAATCGTTGTTTTCCTAGTTATTAATCACATGTGATTAAATGCAATCACATGTGATTGAAGTAATAACTATAAGTATTTGACTTGTATTCCCCCCCCCATAAAGTGTTATAAAACATTTAAAATCATTTCAAAGGTTGATTCAAGGGGTATGAACTCACTTGTGGTGAGTCGTTTGGATTGCAGTGTCGGACACCGTGCTAGGTGGCAAACGGAGACTGGTTTACACGCACGAGCCTAGTTATCATATAATAAGCATATATATAACTAATTAGACAAATAATAACTGAAATAAATAAGTTAAGACACTTAGAAAACATTTAAACACTTTTATGAGTGTTTAAGGTTCAAATGGTTGCATCTAAGTTGCTACGGGACAAGGCAAAAGGGTTTGAAACATCAAAGGGCCTTGTATAGGAGTTTACCACCCAACAAACCCCACACCTTGGAGTTTACAGCCGTAAACTCATAGGTTTATGGCCGTGAACTCCTAAAAGGGTTGTTTTGGGTGTTTTGTGGTGCTATCTTGATCCTAGAACACTCCTAACTTTGTTGGAATAACACATGAAGTAGTTTAAGGCTTTAGAACACTCCATATGGGAGTTTACGGACTAAGGTCCACTCACCCTAGAGTTTACGGCCGTAAACTCTTGGAATTTAATTGTTTTGAGGCACTTAAACATCAAGGATGGCTTCCATGAATTTATCTAAGCCTAATGGGGACAAGAGGCACACTTTGGTCCCTTCACTTGGAGTTTACGGCCCAAGCCATGTTCCTTGGCCGTAAACTCCTTTCAAGGAGTGGTTCTTATGTGTTCTACTCTCCATTCTAGTCCCAAGGGTGCAAGGTAAATTGTCTAAAGGCCTTAGGTGTGCTTGGAATGATTTTTACCCTACAAAAAGGGGTTTACGGCCCAAGAGGAGTTCTTGGCCGTAAACTCCTACTAACTTGTGATTTTGATGAGCTTTTGATGTTCTAAATAAGCACAAGTACTAGTAGTTGAAGTCCTTAAGCATTTGGGGAAGTTTAGGGCACTAATTGCCCTTGAAAAGGGGTTTACGGCCCAAGGTAGTTCCTTGGCCGTAAACTCCAAGAACTTGTGTTTCTTGGTTGCTTTTTGATCCATAAAGGTCATACCCTAACTCCTAAACAAGTTGTCTAACAAGGAATCGGGACTAGGAAGCCATAATGTTCCATTTTGGAGTTTACTCCCCAAGAACGTTCTTGGGCGGTAAACTCCCGGATCTAGTAATCTAAACATGTTATTGATGTTAATAAGCATTAAACAAGTATTGAAACACATATAGCAAAGTAGACTCACAATCTGGGATGAAAACCCGAAGATCCGTCAGAGAGAATATGGCTTTTCTCTATTTGGAATTGTGAATAATGAATTTATTTAATTCAGAAAACTATTTATAGTCCTGGAATATTTTGGCAAAAAATATTTTTATTCCTGACGTTGGACTGTAACAGTATGAAACTTGGAATGCCCAATTTTCACAAAACCAGGAGTATCCACTCTCCTGATATCATCTAAAACATAAACCCTAAGGTACACAAACTTGTTCGGAAAAGCTTGAAAATCACAGAAACTGAACTAGCTTCTATTGAATAGATGATGTTCGTACAATGGAAATTTCGGGTTGTCACAAAATTACATTGCTAACATGAGAAATAAAGTTTGTTGCTAAAATGATGTAATATAGTTCGTTGTTAAAATGAGTATAAAGTATGTACATTCATAATGATAAAACCATGAGTTCACAAACCAAGCCTAATGACTGAGGGGTGTTGAAGGTTTGTATCAATCAGATACACTTCAAGTATAATTAACAAAGAACAAACTAACTAAACCAAATAAATAACATAAAAAGTAAAGATCATGGACTAATCACAAAGATGTCTTTCACCAAGAAAGGGGTTGTTCTCACTAAGAGAACGTCTTCCATAAAGACGGTCAACAAGACGTACATTAGGGTTTCACCCTACTGTTGAATTTATACTAAACTATACTAGTATATGCCTTAAATCAAGAGATTGTATCTAATCAATAATAAGAACTGATTCTTGTCACTAATATATCGGATCTTCTATCTATTCTATACATATGAGTATAACTGCTAATATACAAATATTACATAAGATCACTATCTAGATATTGGCGTTGATAAGGTGTTGAGGCACTGGCATTGATGCTAGTGTTGATGCTGGCACTGGCAGTCAACATGTAAAGTGTTTGACTCATCAGATTATAAGGTGCGATCTTACAATCTCACACTATCTGGTGATTTCAAAACTAATATTCAACAAAATCAAAAAGCTTATCTTTTGAGAATTTTTCAGCTTTAATGAATGTTCCCCTTGATACATATAACTACCCAAATTTCGGTAATCAACAGTAGTAGTAACATAGCAAACAACCAGTATATTACCAATATATCATAAGTCTCAACGGATATCTGATCCCCCTTAGATTTAGCTTTGCTCCCCTTTAGATTTATCTCTTATTTGGATCAGATATATGTCTCATATCTCCCCCTTTTTTACATCAGAATCACATATGGTACTAGAGGAAGTGATCAGTGTATCAGAGTTGTACCCGGTAATTCAGTGAGTATGATGTCTCTTGATAGTATGGGTTTGAACTATCATTCAATGACATGGTATTGTGAGATTTCATCAGTGTTTGGTTTCATGTGCTGTCTCATTAATCACTTTTTAGTAGAACAAAAAGGGCAAGAGTGGAATGATGCGTGTGATAAGCTGTGGTGTTTTAGCTTAACCATAGGCATAAAGTTTAAAACTTTTATCAGTGTGTGGTATATCACAGTGAATCATAAAGTTTTAGTGAGAAGAATTAAGGAGATAATAGAGTGTTTCTATCACGCTGAGGTGAACTCAGCGTAAATCATAAATAATGTTAGCTCATCAACAAGAAGTGGTTCAACTTCCATATCATAGAGTTGAGTTACACTCTAGAACTTTGAGGTTCGCCGTCAATTCGTTCAATGGTACCATGTCATACCTCAGACTAGGAGCTCAAGGAAATGAATAACCCTGTGTCATTTAACGACAAGACAAGTGTCTCTTATGCTGATGACTATGCAATCAAGGAAGCGACTAGGTTATGCTAGAAAGTAAGACTCGTGTTATTGATGGATGCATCTTGCATCCATAGCAGTGAGTGGAGGAGAGAAAGATTACCGTCAACAAGAAAAAGACTTGATGCCAATATTCTGCTCAATAACTAGAGCATTCAGAACATTCTGGATGCATGACTCCGACTCTTTTTAACTTTGAAGAAAGAGTTTCATATAAATCATAGATAGTCTTGAAAGATAGATAATAAAGAGAAAAGAGAATACTTGTAAACATTAGAAGAAAAGGTTAATCAAACTATGTAAAGTTCTAAAAACATAATAAAAGTAGCACTTGTTTTTATGTTTTTGAGTTGTGAGAAAGCAAGTAGAAGAAAAGATATTTCAAACAATTAAGTCATTGAAAGCATACCAAGATCTGCAATAAATTTGTTTAGATTCTTCTCATCTAATTCCTTAGTGAAAATGTCAGTCAGTTGATCAGTGGATGGAATGTAGAGCAAATTCACTTTTCCATTTTGAACAATAGCTCTGATGAAGTGATGACAGATGTCCACGTGCTTGGTTTTGGAATGTTGCACTGGATTTTGTATTCTCTGAATGGTGTTGGTATTGTCATAGCAGATAGGAGTCTTTGAGAAGTGTAGACCATAATTTAAGAGCCAATTTTGAACCTAAAGAATCTGAGCACAACACCTTCCAATGGCTACATATTCTGCTTCAACGATAGAACATGCCACTGATGTCTGCTTTTTGCTGGACCAGCTCACCAATCTACCTCCAAGCATTGGAGCACCACCTAAAGTACTTTTACGATCAATACCACATCCACCATGAGGATACCATAACCCATGATTGGGTGTAAGCTTTAAGTAACGAAAGATCCTCTTTACTACGAGAAAATAAGATTTCTTAGAACTGGCTTGATAATGTGCACATAATATGGTAGCAAATAGAATGTCAAGATGACTGGAAAGAAGATAGAGTAGTGAACCCATAATTCCTTGATACAGGTTTGCATTCACATTAACACCAGTTGCATCAGTGGCAATAGACACTGATGAGGACATTTGAGTCTTTGCTGGATTGCTATCAGAAAAACCAAACTTCTTTAGCATGTATGCAATATATATAGATTGACAAAAAAAAATTCCATTAGTTTGTTTTTAACCTGAAAGCCTGAAAAGAAAGTTCTCTCACCCATCATGCTTATCTCAAACTTCTTAGCCATGATCTTAGTGAATTCAAAACTTAGTTTCTCATTAGAGGATCTGAAAATGATATCATCGACATACACTTGAGCAAGAATGATGTGAGATCCTGAATGCTTGATGAACAAACTGCTATCAATTTTTCCTTTTTTGTATCCACTTACAAGAAGAAAACTTGCTAATGTGTCATACCACACTCTAGGTGCCCGTATCAAACCATAGACAACTTTATCAAGAAAATATACATGATTCGGAAATTCTTCACTTTCAAACCCTAGAGGTTATTTTAGAAAGACTTCTTCTTGAAGAATCCCATGTAGGAAGGCAATATTAACATCCATTTGATAGACTATGAAGTTCTTGAATGAAGCAAAAGTAAGACACTTACGAATTGCTTCAAGTCTAGCAACATGGGAAAACATTTCTTCATAATCTAATCCTTCTAATTGAAAAAATCCTTGAGACACAAGTCTTGCTTTGTTTCTAATGCCGATCCCATCTTCATCCATCTTGTTTCTGAATACCTATCGAGTGCCAATGATAGTTTTTCCTTGAGGCTTGGTAACAAGAGTCCATAGAAGATGTCCTTTAAATTCATTCAGCTCATCCTGTACAAGCTTGATCCGGTCAGCTTGTTTTAGGGCATCAACTACATTCTCTGGTTCAATCATTGAAACAAAATTCACAAACATGCATAAGTTATTGCTGACCCTGCTACGAGTGAGAATCCCATAATTTACATCTCCATTGATTGAGATGCACGAGGATCTTGAAGAATTATAGGATTAGCACATTCATTCGTATTATTTGGAACAAAATCTTCCTGATTAGATGGATCAGCTTCTTCAGAAACTCTAGGTTGATCTTCAAAGTTAGACTAGGAGTTGACAATTTGATCAAATTTGGAACAACAGGCTTAGTGTCATTTGGCAAGAAATCTGGAATAGGATTTGAAGGAATAAAAGTGAGTTCATTCAGAATGGATGAAGGATGATCAATCCAATCATGAATGAATGAGTCTTCATTGAAAGTGACATGAGAAATTTCCTCAACAGTTTTCCTTGAAAGATTAAATACCCTGACGACCTTAAACGCACTAGAATAACCTAGAAAGACTCCTTCATCAGCTTTAGCTTCAAACTTGGAGCGTTGATCTATTTTGTTTCAAAAAGAAACAAACATACCCAAACATATGAAAGTAAGATATGTCAAGTTTCCTCTCCTTTAGCAGCCCATAGTTAATTTTCCCATGATGCTTAACAATGATGGAATGGTTTTGGGTATAACACATTGTGTTGATAGCTTCAGCCCAAAATGAAAGTGGAAGACCAGCTTTAATGACCATAGTTCTTCTAGCTTCAATAAGAGTTCTATTTCTTATTTCAACAATTCCATTTTGTAGGGAGTTCCAACATAGAGAAGTTCTAAGTGATTCTTTAGATTGAGCAAAAGTCTTCCAGTGAGGAATTTCTAAATTTATTTCCATGATCACTATCTAATTGCCTGACTTCATGATCATAAGGAACTTCCCATTGCTTAATGAGTGAAATGATTTCATCAACAACATGAATCGTCTTCCTTAAAAGGACTACCTATGTAACGAGAGTATACTTATTCCCACCTCTTGACTTAATGGAAACTGGTCCAAAAAGGTCCATGTGGAGAAAGATGTGAAAAATCTTGATATTTAGGTATTTCCACTTTTAACCCTTAGTATGAGAATTAATTGCATTTTGGCCCTTGGATGTGAATTAACTGCAAAATTGCTCTATAATGACATCTTCGTAATTATTGGGCAAAGCTCACGAACGCTGGGTATTCCCCTAGGAACGTTGGGCGTTAGTTCCAGAATCCCAAACCCTAATGTGTAGGGTTTGGACCCTATTTAAACTTCCTTAATTCCCAAGCCTCCCCTCTTTCATCAGCGTCCATCCCCAACTTCAACCTTTACAAACCCTAATCCATTTGAGAGCATTTGTGAGCCGTAAAGTGTGATTTGGTGATCTCAAAAGAGGGGGAAAGAAGAGAAGATCATCTTGGAGGTGTGGAATACTTTGGATCCAGAATAAAAACAACATTTAACACTATTTGAAGGTAAAAAGCTTTCAACTTGATGAAGCATTGATTAGATTTTGTTAGTGTGTTCTTTTGGTCCCATAAGCTTGGTATTATGAGTGTAGGTTACTCTAATCCACCAGAGTTGTCGTTACAATGTTTTAAAGCATCTAGAAGCATAAAAATCTAGTCTTCATTGTTAGTTTCCTTCCGTGCATGAGTTACAAGTTCTTAATGGGTTAAGTAGTTAGGGTTTTTGTGTTTGGGCACTTAATGGCCTTGCAATTCCATAAAATTGGAAACATTAATGTTAAGGATGTTAATTTAGGGTTGGGTCAGGATTATGGTTAAAAGAGCTTAAGGATTAAGCTCCTAATGAAAAGGAAAAACTCCTAGTCGTGATGGGCATTCCCTAGGAACACTGGGCGTTCGTGGTCAGCCATCATGTTTTCTAGTCAACTCGTGTACGCCAAGCATACAAGCTGAGTATGTTGGGCATACTCAGTTGTGTTGACCAGGTTTGACTTCTTGACTTTTTTACTTTAATCATGATTTGACCAAGTTTGACCTAAGGGTATTTTGGGTATATTGAGTTATAATTGAGATTGGTCACTATTTGATGAATAAGTGACTGTTATAGCTGATATTCGGAGCAGTATCCTGTTCAACGACCTCTTCAAACTGAGAGGTAAATTTTCGTCACTGTACTTGTAGGGTGAAGGCACCAATGTCAACCCACTGAGATATATATCATTGATTAGAGGATGTTGCTATGTTGTATTGAGATATTAGGACTGAATCCTGGTATATAGGATGCTGTCATGCGGTAGTGATTTGTAGATCTATCTATAAGTTTGTTAACTGGCTATATGATTATTTGTTTCTTGAATATATGTTATCTGTTATATATCGACATAGTATGGTTGGGGTGAGACTATACTGTTTCATGCGAGTAGTCAACAAACCCGGAGCAATCCAATCGGGAGGTTGTGGGCTAGGGTAATCCAACTGAGAAGTTGTGAACCCAGTACATTATCCCAGAGGTTGTGGGCCAGGATAATCCATCATGGAGGTTGTGGACCCAGTACGTTAAATGAAGGGCATTCCAACAAGGGATGGTTGTGCACCCAGTACATTATATATAGTGCAATCCAACCGGGAGGTGTTAGGCCAGGGTAATCCAACGGGGAGGTTATAGACTCAATATGTGATATTTAGGGCAATCTAACCGGGATGTTGTGGACCAAGGTAATCCAACAGGGAGGTTGTTGACCCAAGGTTATTCATTCCGATGAATGATTGGACCCAACATGCATGATTGTATATGTTATATGTTGTTTGGTGGTACTTTGGGGGAACTCACTAAGCTTCATGCTTACAGTTTCATTTTATTGTTTTTTAGGTACTTCAGATGATCGGGGCAAGGCGAAGTCTTGATCATGCACATCCTTCAGATTTTATGAAATTCAATCTTGGGATACTCTGATTTGTAATTATAACTTTTGGAAATAGTGTTTTCTAAACAATTATCATCATTGGGTGGTGTTAGGAAATAAATTTGTGGTTTATACTTTGCCTCTCAAGGCTTTTAGAGTTCTCAGTTTAGGACCGAAATCACTATGATCTTGGTGGTACTTGGACCAAAATCACCATATGATTTCGGTGGGCTTAATGATATTTTCGGTTGGGTTGGGCTTTAGTAATTAGGTATTAGTATATAATGTGTTATTTTCAGCTGTGAAGACAGTTAGTCATTTGGTATTATCATAGAGTGATTTAGAGAGCATTAACAATTAGAGAGAAATTGTTTTATCTTATGTACCCAACTATTAATCAATAATAGTGTGCATTGAGGATTCGTTTTTGTGTTCTTGATTTTATATTTATTGTTTTGTGTTTATCACTTGATTAGGATTCCGCACTAATCTTGTGTATTAGATTGATACCTAGGTTGGGGTTTTACAATTGGTATCAAAGCCTTAAAACCGACTTAAGGCCGTTTTGGTATCAATTGCTTTTGAAACAATAATTTGTTTGTGATGTTTTTGGGTTGCTTTGGGAAAAAGGGTTTTGTTGTTCATCGTGTTCTTCACTAAATTTAGAGGATATTTTGTTTGAGATCATTTTTGGTAAATTACCGAATTTAGGACTCTTTGGATAAAGAAACTCGATCAAAGACTCGGATTTCGGCTAGGTCTTAGTGCTTTTGACGGCTACTTGGTGTTTTCGGTAAAAAGACTTGGGGTTCTCGATACGGAGGAGTTTTTGGCCAAGAAATATCGTTCTCGGTCAACTGTTTTTGGTCAAACAGTTGACTTTCAGGGATCTCGGTCAAACTGATTGACTTTCAAGGATTTCGGTCAAAGGGCATTTATCTTGGTGTTCGGTCAAAATCAAATTGCACAATCAGATTTTTACTGTTGGTAAATAATGAGCTCTTACAATAGTTCAATCACCACTTTTAGTACCACGTAGGTAAGTGAAACCTCATGCTCTCAGTCCTGTGAAAATAAAATATATAAATATCGTGAACAAAATGAATTATTAGTTATAGAGGTTTTTTACCTTAAAAATGAAATATATGACATTAAGAAAGTCAATAAACCGCTTAAAGAAAAACTAGAAGCACAAACTATAGATTTAATCTGGATTAAAGAAGAATATAACACCAAATGTGTTCACTATCGTTTTGCCAAAGAGAAAATTGCAAACTTAATTGCCGAACTTGATGGATTAAAGGCTAAATTTAAGGATGCTGACTTTAATTTTGAGAAATTCGATGTGCCAAGTGAGATAGTTGAGTCTATGATTGCAAAATAGTTAGTGTGGAAGGGTAACCAAAAGAGGGTCTGGGGTATCACAGTGTACCACTTCCTTCCAATGATAACTATACTACGACTTTGAAACCATAGAGATAGAAAAATCTGTTCAACATGGTCAGCCTACTGTATCTGTTTCAGTTAAGACTGAACAATCCGACAAAACTTACAATATTGAGGTGAACAATACTGATGTTTATACTTCATGTGCAGAGAAAGTAACCGTGCAAGACAGGTGCAAGAAAAACAAAGATAATTCTAGTTTTAATGAAAACTCTTCAAAAACTAACATTTTATTTTCCGTTTCTTCAAAAGCTTTTGATAACGTTGCTAATAATTTTAAGCCACATAAAGCTGTGAAACAATTTGTTAAATGTGCTTGTACATGTGGAAATTCGGTTGGACAGGGACCAAGTTCTGAATGTATTCCTTTTAAAAGACAAACCCACTTTAACTACGGAATTACTAGTCACATTGCCAGAAATTGTCCAAATCGTGCATATATTCCCTATTATGCCCAAGGTAGGTAGAACGTATCTCGAGGAAGATGTTTCAAGAGAAACTTCTCGAGATTACGTGATGATGACTGGAATACTGCCAAGACCAAAAATTAGACTCTGAAGAAGAAAAAGGTCATGTCTGACAAGAGATCTGATTTGAGAAATAGTTCAGTCAAACCAAGATCGGTAAGGTCGAAGTCATCTCGTCGATTGACCTCAAGCTCCAAAACAAGTGCTGAAGCATCCATCCGATTAGACAAGAAAATGGTTAAACTTGACTACAGATAGGTACCAAAAGTTCCCACTCTCAAATCACCTAAAAATTCGAATATCTCTTCATTTTATGTGTTTGATAAATAGGATATGAATTGGGAACACGTATCACGTGTAGATGGCAAAGTTCTACCCAATTTCAAAATGGACTAGGTTCCCAAAACCAATTAATCCCACACTTTATGCCAAAACAACTATGGAGGAATATCATCAGACTTTGGTATGTTGATAGTGGCTGTTCCAGGCACATGATATCTCATCTGCATGACATTCAAAATTTTAATGGAGAGCAGGTGTCCTTCGTGGGAAAGGAAAAGGAAAGATCACAAATGGGGATTACATCAATTGCTGAATTACGGTTTGAATTTTCTGACTCTTCTATTGTCTGTGATAATAGTGCTGATTTTCAATCGTCCAAAAACCGATTGTTTTTTTCTAAAACCAAGCTCATGCTTGTAGGTTTTCTTAAAATGATTCCTTTTGAAGACTGAGAAAAAAAATTTACATTTTTTATTTCATTTTGGTTTTCGTTAAATTGGTTCATATATTTTTTTTTCTTTCTCCTCTATGCACAAATTTAAGGGAAGAATTAAAAACAAACAAAAATCATAAAATTGAAAAATTCCAAAAATATTTTATTTCAGTTTTTATTTCTTTTTCAAAAAAAATCAAAAATCCAAAAATATCGTATTGTTTTTTAGCGTATTTTAATTATATTTTTATTTTTATTTCTAAGATTTCTTTGTCTTGAAACATGGATGAGCAAGGAGAAGCGACTTGGAAAATAATTGACGGAAATTACACTTAACACTACTTTCACAAGGAATTGACGGCTTGCAGATCTAAACTGTTTAAGTTTGTTTATCTCGTTGTTACAAATTTCTATGGATGTCTGAGCTTAATTGACTTGGTTAATCCAACACAGCCGAAAGGCACGCATTCACTCTCAATAATCGAGAGAAGATGTGGACTTTTTATGTTCAAGTCGTTTTGGAAGTATCTTCCTAAGAACTGTTATATTTAAGGAATTGAAGGCATGAAACTATACAAATTTTCATGTCATACCCTGTTAAGACAGGTGTCGCCCTTTACAGGTTGACCATGTTCATTCAACAAGTAGTGATTTGGAGTTACATCTCCATGTTGGTCTTGTCAATTCATGTAACCTAAGAACTATCATGACACCATGGCGATTCACCCAACCAGGAAATAAATATCGCTAAACATCCTAGCTAGGGTCTGAGCATTCTTTTTGTCATGCAAAACTATGGAGACTCAAATGTATTCTTGGATACATTCTCCGTGGGTAAGGGATTAACAGTATTGGTAGCAAGACGATGCACCTCGCAAGGCACGATTATTGCTGAATGTCCCGCTAAATGCATTGACCTCGTGTCATGCTAAACTGTGGAAATATGTCTTCGAATACATTTGTCGTAGGAATGGTTTTGTGAGTTATTCCTCATTAACTCTCACTGGCACTAGAATGGTACACTCAACTGAGATTCAGAAACCATTGAACATCTCGCCAAGGGCCAAGTTAACTTGTTAACTTGAAAAACTGTATTGGTATCTTTAATCGAGGATATGTAGGGGATAACATACGAAATAGCCATGATTAGTTCTTCGATACTCAACAAATAGCAGTGCGTTCCTCCGTGTTCACACATATACTGCTAGTAGTCTCCATCTGAGCCAAGGTTGGGTCCTTGAACAACTGTTGTGAGAAGGGTCTTTATGGCACATCTGTAATCGATGAAGAATATTCATTCAAAGGAACAAGAAGTGAAAATTATTTTTCAATACAGAAACTTTCAACCCCAGAAGCAAGTTAAAGCTGTATTTGAAGTTATGTGACGAATTGCATTGAAGCCTCCTCAATCAATTTGCTTACTATCTATGAACCTGCTGAAGTGATTAAAAAGCATCGAACTCTATGTAATTATCAAGGAAAAAAATTTAAAGCTGAATGTGCTGATCTTGAAGAACCAATACAAGAAGCCTCTAGGCCTAGTGTGTATTAAAAGTCAAATTTTGAAGGAAGTCAACTACTAAAGATGAAGTTATTCATGTAGAAGATTCATATGTACATCTTGTAGTCAAGTCGTGAAGAGATTGAGGAAAGAGCTGAAAGTCAAGATCAAGGAAGAATGAAAAGAAAAGAAAGCTATAAACCAAAGGGGAGATTGTTAGGACATAAATTTGAGGTTTATACTTTGTTTCTCAAGGCTTTTAGAGTTCTCGGTTTAGGATGAAAATCACTATGATCTCGGTGGTACTTGGACCGAAATCACCATGTGATTGCGGTGGGCTTAATGATGTTTGCGGTTGGGCTGGGTTTTAGTAATTAGGTATTAGTATATAATGTGTTATTTTCAGCTGTGAAGATAGTTAGTCATTCATTTTTATCAGATAGAGATTTAAAGAACATTAATAGTTAGAGAGAAATTGTTTGATCTTATGTACCCGACTATTAATCAATAATAGTGTGCATTGAAGGTTCGTGTTTGTGTTTTTTATTCATATTTATTGTTTTTTGTTTATCACTTGATTAGGATTCCGCACTAATCTTGTCTTTTAGCTTGATACCTAAATTGGGTTTTTACAGGTGGTTTTTAAAAAACGAAAATTTACCGTGATTTTTGGGATGTTACAAGTTGGTATCAGAGCCCTGGTTTGAGTGAATTGGATGAACATTCTAGCGAATCCAAACTCAAACTACGGATTTGTGAAAGTCTTCAAATTATTTTCTTATTAAATTCAAATTATTATAAAATTAAATTCATATTATTTTCAAAAGTAACCAAGGAATGATGAGATGTGTACGATTATCCAGAGAAAAAAAAGTACACCCCATATTACAACACTGTTACTTGTTTATGATGATTATGGTAGAACTGTATCCTAGTGATAGGTTAAGGATCTTCAAGAATTGCATGAAAGAATTACCTGATGTATGATGTTTGTTAGCTTAAGAGGACTTCTTATATGCAAGTTGAAATAGACATCATTACTGTAGTCGCTTAGTGCGTACATCATACTTGTACACAAAAAAGATTCTATAGATTGAGAATGTTTTTTTAGCTTTATTTCATGTTCTTTTCTTATTAATGGTTTTATGGTAGAGTCAAGTATTCGACTGTCTATAGATCCAACATTATGTATGATTAGCATACGCAAGTGGCTCTAAGGTTGGTGGAAGTTTCATGAGTGAGTGCAGTTCATAGCAGATCAGTGTGAGGAATCATTAGCCGCTCTTGATAGGGTGAGGATAGGATGAGGGTGTATCCTAGATGCTTGGGCCTAGAAGTCGGTAATTTTGCATGACGATTTACCTGATTTTACTGTGTCTTAGTGGCAGTAGACTCCACTACTCAAATGTTGCTTGCTTCATGCTTTGTAGGACTCATATTGGTGTGAGTTAACTATAAAATGAATACTTTAAATTACATGATACGAAGGTTAAATATTCTTAGAGTGAAGGATTTGGTCCTATTGCGCAACTCTTGTCTAATTCTAACCATTGTAGGGTCGAGTCTTTTAGTTGAAAGATTATTGAAGCTTTGTTTCATGTAATTGTATTCATGAAGTGGTTAGCTTACATTAATAGGGGTTCTTCAGCAACTAATGGAAGGAGAGGATGGGAATCCTAGGAGAGTCTATGAAGTGTTTTTGTGTGGTTGCTACACTATTTAGCGGGTGTTGGAAGTACTATTATGAGTAGGTAACTTAGAGGACGTGAGATGAGTCTTGAAAAAAGAATGGATAGGTGTAGAAGGTAGTATTGAGCCTATACTATTGAAAGCACGAGATCCATACTCGAATCGAGGGAAGTCACGAAGATTCTATGAAGCTAGTTGAGGGTAGAAGGTATGGTTATCAGTCGATCTTTTGGTTATGAATGTTTAGGATGAATATGAGCCTGATGATTGTTTGGGCTTTAGTGGCCATGCCAGTTTGGGTTTGATTGGTGTAGAATAAGGTGAGTTACATGATTTTGAGGTCTCAAGAGCCTTACTCAAGTAGTTCCAGTTGAGTCGTGGGACTCAAGAAGGAAATGGTTATCGTGATCAAGTCGAGGATTGTAACAACCCGATATTTCAACTCTTTGTAATGACCTAAAAGGTAAAGTATTGTAACCACTTTTGAGTTAATAAAATTAACTTTGATAATAAAATGTCCAAAAAGTTTCTATTTAAATTCTTCTATGATTAAATGTCATTAAACCATGATCGTACGTAAAAAGAACGCCCAAATCCGAATTCGTATACTGAAGTTATGATTTATCCAAGTTCGGCTTAGCATCAGACAACTAAAAACTCGAATCGGAGATCGAGCGACTTTTGGCCGGAATGACCTAAACGAGAATCGAAGGTCTCGACAATGGTATTTCAGCGGTAAAAAGTCTGGCAAAAACCGACGTCAGATAAAGAAGTTATGAATTTTTAAAGAAATTCCTTAATCACATCATTTTAATAAATAAATAATAAAAATAATTTCGGAATTTGCGAACGGAACCTAAACGAAAGTTGTAGATCGTAGTCTCACCTACGCGTGGATATAAAGACCATCGAAAACGGAGATCATATGAAGAAGATATGATTTTTTGAAGTTTATTAAATAAATTATATATAAATTTAATTCAAAACCCGGTAATATCCGAAGGAGGAGTCAACATCCTCATCCGAGTACGCGCTGCGTAACCCCATACGCCCCGCGTACCCGAAGGCCGTGGTCTTGGTCCTTCCACGTCGCCCCTATGCGAAGCTACCGACCCGCCCCATCCGACCTGCCGTCCCATCCGACCCGCCGTCCCATCCGACCCGCCGCCCCATCCGATCCGTCCCATCCGAAGCCGAAGCAGTCGAGGACTCGCTCATGCATGACGTACGCATACGCGCTGCGTACGAGCGTACGCCCCGCGTACCGAGGCGGTTCAGCATCCCTATAAATAGAAAGCGAGGGCTTCCAAAAAACTTGCTCATTTCTCTCCTTTCTCTCATGATCTTGCCTCGTTTTCCGTGCCCGCACTACCCCGAAGCTCTGGTCTTTTTGCTCAAGTCCCAAGGGTCGATTATACTCCCGAGATTCCCGAGAATCCCGAGAAAATCCGTTTCCCGAGACGAAACTCTGCCCGGTTTTCCATCTCGCTATCTTCAAACTTTCAGGTGAGTTCATACCCCTTCAAACACACCCTAAATACATTTTAAATGCTTTTATACTCTTTTAGGGGGGGAATACAAGTAAACATATGGTTATTATCATGTATTTTATAAATTTTCACTTCACTTGCTTTTATCGAATAACTCACTTAGAATTCCTTGCTATTATGTGGAAACTCTTGTTATACTTTGCATGCAATAGATTTATACAAAGTATTTAGTAACTCCAAAGTATCTTTCGTTGCTAAACCGTTTCATATATTCTAAAAACTTATGATTCATGTTTGTCAAACAGTGTGAAAAAGGATAAACTTTGCATGCAAAACTATCACTTTAATACAGACTTAGTTGAGAATCCATGAGACGTGTACATCTTCAAACACTGCCTTTTTGATAAAAGGTATCGCTACAAGTCCTGTCTATAACCAGAGTCTCCCGTTCGGAGAACGTGTCAAATGTGTATAGATCTATAAGGGGAGTCATGATCCCGTGCCCTGACTGTTAGCTACAGTCCGTCTTTTGGGGTGCAGGTTTGTCATAACGCTACGACGCCTGAAGAACGTCGCTACAGGCATATTATGTTTAGTATGGTTATAAAACTCATCGGATACACAACTATTATAGTACTTTTGAATAATGAATGAGTAGTTACTACAGTTACTCATTATCTAACAAATTGAAATCTTCTGATAGATTTATTATTTAAATCTATGTTTAAAAGCCTTCTAAAGCATGAGGATTGCTTCAAAATGTTAGTCTTGGACATTAAGCAAACAACTATTAGGAAAATAAGGGATTTTCTTGGTTCAACTATCTATGTTTTTCAATACCAACATTCTCATGCACCTCACACTTTTGTAAGGAAATATGGGATTTTCTTGGAAAATATACACTCATTTTGGAATGGCATTCAATGGTTCAAAATCACTTATGAACTCACCAACTTAATTGTTGACACTTTTTCTTTGAAATAACTTGTATTCTCAGGGAATCGTTAAGCAGGTTTGGAAATCAACTTTCGGTGAATAACGTGCTGGAATTGTTAAGCAGGTTTGGAAATCAACTTTCGGTGAATAACATGCTGGCATTATTTACTTCTTTTGAAAGATGTTTATGCATTTATCTTTTGAGCATGTAATGAGTACAATGATGTAAACATTTTTAAAACCTTTATATATGTATGGTGGTGTGTACTTTCCTTTCTATGAACTGTTATGATACTGAATATGACGTCCTCCGCCCCTGAACGTTTCCGTCGTTCTGGTTTGGGGGTGTGACAGATTGGTATCAGAGCTTTGTTTATAGGAAATTAAGTATATCAAAACCATTTCTTTTTGGTATACAACTATAAACTCAACTGGGCAAAAACACTCTGAGGAGAGTCATACTTTTGAAATTAAATTTAATTAGTTTTTAAAGTAGGCATGCACTCATTTCATACTAATAACAGTTTCATATCGAGTAATTTTAGAAGTATTATGAATAAGTTGTGCAGTGCAAGTACGCCTTGGGACATGTAATCGGAACTGGGAAGAATATAGCCTGATCAACTATATTTGTTCGAGAGTCGACTAACATGTGCCAAGGAGTGTCTGCAGTGGACAACAATTTTAAAACTTACCAAAAAGCACATCATTACATAATACTAAAGGAGTTTTTGTGTTGTCATCGGCCATTAAACTTAAGGATAAATTTCATGTACTCTAGCTTATAGTAAATTCTTAACCCTATTCTCGTACAGACTCAATGGCTGGATTTCATCACCCCAATGACCCCTACTACCCCAACCAAGGTAATGGAGGATGGATCGAAGAAGATCCCGAAGAAGATGAAGAGCCGATAGAATTGGATGAGGGAGATGACTCTAGTACAGATTCAGAGCCAGAAGTTATCAATCCACTGATCCCACAATCTCCCATCCACGTGACGAACTTCCAAGGACCCACTCCTATGTGGGGAAGTCACCTCCACCATTGGAGCCAACAACAAAGCTTACGCCCTCCCTATGGCATGTTCCGAGACTTCTATGATGTCAGAGGCGGGGGATCAGCAGACTGAGCACTTCCAGTCATGGTTGGAAAACTAGCCAACCAGTGCTACCAATCCGGAGTTCAAGCCAACCGAATCTGCGAGGTCAATGTGGAAGTGCAAGTGCACACTTCCGACATCCGCCGTTTGGACAAGTTGCAAGGGTATGGCCTAGACCGCACTAAAGCCCTCCAAGAACAAATGAATGCAGCGATCGCAGCAATAGCGGAGATAAGGGAACAACAAGCCGCGTTTGATAGGCGCCTCATGGAGTCAAAGCAGTCCGACACGGAGTCAAGCTCCAAGCGCAAACCACGCCGCAAGTAGTACTTGCCCGACTCTCAAATTTTGTTATAAATTAGGACTTTGGATAAAAGTATTATCTCCTTTAAAATCTTCTGTAATCGGAGACCTTTTGAAAGGTCGAAAACTTTTGCCTAAGACTCAGATGTAACACAACTATATGTTTAATATATATAGGGCATATCTCTTTCTTGTTTTAATTATGTGTAGTCCGTTCAATTCATTAGTACATCTATTCAAACGTTATTTATGAATCAAGTTCAAAGCCCTGTGTTGGCCAAACCAAATTCTTAAACTATTAAAGGAATTTAACTCAATATCATTCAACTCGCAACCACTGAAACTTATAATCTCTCATTCTTTTCTTTTGGCAGCGCGATGCCTCCTCGTAGATCAGCACGTACAAACGCAACCCCACCAACACCTCCACCACTAACTTATGATCCGGCCATGGTCCAGGCTGCTATCACGGCAGCCGTAACAACAACTCTCTCTCAAATAAACTCCAATGCAAATGGAGGTACAGGAAGCAGCACGAATCGTTCCAATCATGGCGCCGGCCAGGGTTATGTAAGGGAATGTACTTACAAGGAGTTCTCCAACGCAAAGCCAAAGACTTTTAATGGCATTGGGGGAGTCATTGCACTAATGCAATGGTTCGAAAAGACCAAAACAGTCTTCGAGATCTGCTCATGCCAAGAAACAAACAAGGTTAAGTTTGCTGCTTGCACTTTTATAGATCGAGCCCTCACTTGGTGGAAAAGCCATGTGAATTCAGTGACGCTCACTGTCGCTAACACCATGAGTTGAGAAGATCTGAAGGTTCTACTACTAGAAGAATACTGCCCAAGAGGCGAAGTGCAAAAGCTTGAGCAGGAGCTCTAGAATCTGAAAATGACTGGGTCTGATCTAGTCGCCTACACGGCTAGGTTCAACGACCTCGCTGCTTTGTGCCCTACCATGGTCAACCCAGAATCAAAGAAGGTTGAAAGGTACATTTGGGGGTTGTCACCCCAGATTCAAGGGCATGTCCTAGCTTCCAAGCCTATTACCTACAACAGCGCTAAACGCCTGGCTCAGCGACTCATCGACCACGGAGTAAAATAGGGTACCATTGCAGCATCCGCAAATCCACCTAAGGAGGTTTAGGGCCAGAGTAGGCCTTGGAACAAGAGGAGAGGACAAACCCTCCAGGAGAACCCCAAGAAACAACAAGTAGTAGCGACTCACGCGATTACTGTACCTACCAACTCTGCCCCCACAAGCTCATACAATGGGAAACTTCCAAAGTGCAACCAATGCAGCTTCAACCACCACGGTCCTTGCCGTGATCTTCAATGCACCAGGTGCAATAAGAAGGGACATACAGCCCGCTACTGCAAAGAGCCAACCAAACAATCCACCCCCACTACTAATACCGGAGTAAGCCGTGCCTGCTTTGAGTGCGGAGACACGGGGCACTACCGCAGGGACTGTCCGAAGGCAAACAACAGGAATACCGGCGGGAGGGGCCGAGTTTTCGCAATGGGACAAGATGAAGCCGTTGCGGACCCTACTGTTGTTACGGGTACGTTTCTTCTCGATAACTTGTATGCATGCATTTTGTTTGATAGTGGAGCGGAGAGAAGTTTTGTGAGTCACGATTTTAAAGGCCTGCTAAATCCATTACCACAATCATTAAGTGAACCGTTTATAGTAGAAATGGCCAACGGTAAAACCGAAGACACTAAGGAGATATACTTAAACTGTACCCTAACTCTAAATGATATTCCCTTCCCAATCAACCTCATGCCAGTCTCGATTAAGAGTTTCGATGTCATCATTGGCATGGATTGGCTGAGTTCTCATCAAGCTGACATTTTGTGTTACGATAAGGCCGTTCGCCTTAATCTGCCAACCGGCGAAACTTTCCTTGTCTTGGGCGACAAACCCAGTACCACTCTTCGTATCACCTCAAGTATCCAAGCTCGAAAGTGCCTACGCAAGGAGTACCACGCGTTTTTGGCACATGTCGTGGATGTAAAACGCGAAGTCCAGGACGTCAAGAACGTGCCTGACGTATGCGATTTTCCCGACATTTTTCCCGAGGACCTTCCAGGAATACCACCCGCGAGACAAATCGAGTTTAGAATCGACCTGGTTCCCGGAGCTACCCCAGTAGCCAAAGTGCCTTATCGGTTAGCCCCGGCGGAGATGCAAGAGCTATCATCCCAACTAAATGAGCTACTCGGAAAAGGATTCATCAGGACGAGCTTCTCGCCTTGGGGAGCACCTGTGTTATTCGTGAAAAAGAAGGATGGATCATTCAGGATGTGCATCGACTACCGAGAACTCAACAAGCTTACCATCAAGAACCGATACCCTCTACCCCGAATCAACGACTTATTCGACCAACTCCAAGGAGCCAACTACTTCTCCAAGATCGATTTGAGATTGGGATATCACCAGCTGCGAGTCCTGGAGAGTGACGTTCCCAAGACGGCCTTCCGAACGAGATACGGGCATTACGAGTTCGTAGTGATGCCGTTCAGACTAACCAATGCGCCGGCCGTATTCATGGATCTAATGAATCTGGTATGTCGTCCATTCTTGGATAAATTTTTAATAGTATTCATAGACGACATACTCATTTATTCAAAGAATAAAGAAGAACATAGTCAACATCTGAGACAAGTCTTAGAGACGTTACGGACTGAGAGACTTTATGCAAAATTCTCAAAATGTGAGTTTTGGATTAGAAAGGTGGACTTCCTCGGTCACGTGGTCAGCAAGGAAGGAATCCACGTGGACCCCTCAAAAATCAAGGCTATCGAAAACTAGTCTGCACCAACTACACCAACCGAAATTCGCCAATTTCTAGGTCTTGCTGGTTATTATCGAAGGTTCATCCAGAATTTCTCCAGCATCGCAAAGCCTCTTACCGCTTTAACCCAGAAAGGTGTGACCTACAACTGGGGAGAAAAGCAAGATGCTGCATTTCAAACTTTGAAACAAGCCCTTTGCAGTGCACCTATCCTTTCTCTTCCGTAGGGGACCGAAGATTTTATGGTGTATTGCGACGCCTCGAAGCAAGGGCTAGGTTGTGTACTAATGCACAGAGGAAAGGTTATTGCATATGCCTCACGACAACTGAAAACGCATGAAGTCAACTACACCACTCATGACCTAGAACTTGGAGCGGTGGTCTTCGCTCTGAAAATTTGGAGGCACTACCTATACGGGACCAAGTGCACCATCTTTACAGACCATAAGAGCCTTCAACACATCTTTGACCAGAAGGAGTTAAACATGAGACAACGACGTTGGGTCGAATTGCTCAACGACTACGAATGTGAGATTCGCTATCATCTAGGGAAGGCAAACGTCGTTGCCGATGCCCATAGTCGGAAGGAGTACTCTGGTCGAAGAGTGAAGTCATTAACCATGTCGATCCATTCGCGCCTGTCATCACAAGTCAAGGAAGATCAGATAGAGGCCTTGAAACCCGAAAACATGACAGGTGAGACCCTTAGGGGGATGGACAAGAACCTAGAAATCAAGAGTGACGGAGTACGCTACCTCATGAACCGAACCTGGACACCCAAGTTTGGTGGATTCAGAGATGTAGTTATGAATGAAGCACACAAGACTCCATACTTCGTGCACCCAGGGTCAGATAAGATGTATCTAGATCTCAAGCAACTCTACTGGTGGCCAAACATGAAAGCAGAGATTGCTACCTATGTGAGCAAGTGCTTGACTTGCGCCAAGATAAAGATAGAACACCAAAAACCCTCAGGTCTACTCTATCAACCTGAAATACCTGAGTGGAAATGGGAACAGATTTCCATGGACTTCATAACAAAACTGCCCAAAACTCAGGGTGGCCAAGATACTATTTGGGTGATCGTCGATAGGCTAACCAAGTCCGCTCATTTCTTACCGATCAAGGAAACTGATAAGATGGAAAAACTATCGAGAATATACATACGAGAGATCGTACGACTTCATGGAGTGCCAATGTCTATCATCTCGGACAGAGACATTCCAGATTCTGGCAATCATTGCAAAAATCCATGGGAACAAGGTTGGATATGAGTACAGCCTATCACCCACAGACTGACGGACAGAGTGAGAGAACGATCCAAATCTTGGAAGACATGTTGCGAGATGTGTGATCGACTTTGGTAAAGCATGGGATGTTCACTTACCTGTAGTCGAGTTCTCTTATAACAATAGTTATCATACTAGTATCAAGACTGCTCCATTTGAGGCCCTTTACGGCCGTAAGTGCAGATCACCTCTGTGCTGGACGGAAGTAGGCGACACACAGTTGGCAAAAGGTCTAGTCACTAATAGCACCCTCACTGGTCCGGAGATCATCAGAGAAACGACTGAAAAGATCGTGCAAATATGAGAACAACTGAAACCCTCGAGGGATAGGCAAAAGAGCTATGCTGACAAAAGACGAAAACCCTTGGAATTTCAAATTGGTGATCGTGTACTGCTAAAGGTCTCACCCTGGAAGGGCATGATACGCTTTGGAAAGCGTGGGAAACTAAATCCTCGGTACATTGGACCCTTCGAAATCATTTCAAGAATTGGTCCAGTGGCTTACAAACTCCAACTTCCGATCGAGCTTAATAAAGTACATCCAGTATTCCACGTATCGAACCTGAAAAAGTGTTTGTCCGATGAAACACTTGTGATTCCACTCGATGAAATCAAGCTTAACGAAAATCTTAACTTTGTGGAAGAACCCGTCGAGATCATGGATAGGGAAGTTAAACGAACTAAAAAGAGTCGCATACCAATAGTAAAGGTCCGTTGGAATGCTAAGAGGGGACCTGAATTCACGTGGGAACGAGAAGATCAGATGCAACAGAAGTATCCGCATCTTTTCCTCAGCCCCTAAAACTTTTCTCTTATATTGAATTTCGGGACGAAATTCCCTCTAACGGGGGGATGATGTAACAACCCGATATTTCAACTCTTTGTAATGACCTAAAATGTCAAGTATTGTAACCACTTTTGAGTTAATAAAATTAACTTTGATAATAAAATGTCCAAAAAGTTTCTATTTAAATTCTTCTATGATTAAATGTCATTAAACCATGATCGTACGTAAAAAGAACGCCCAAATCCGAATTCGTATACTGAAGTTATGATTTATCCAAGTTTGGCTTAGCATCAGACAACTAAAAACTCGAATCGGAGATCGAGCGACTTTTGGCCGGAATGACCTAAACGAGAATCGAAGGTCTCGACAATGGTATTTCAGCGGTAAAAAGTCTGGCAAAAACCGACGTCAGATAAAGAAGTTATGAATTTTTAAAGAAATTCCTTAATCACGTCATTTTAATAAATAAATAATAAAAATAATTTCGGAATTTGCCAACGGAACCTAAACGAAAGTTGTAGATCGTAGTCTCACGTACGCGTTGATATAAAGACCATCGAAAACGGAGATCGTATGAAGAAGATATGATTTTTTGAAGTTTATTAAATAAATTATATATAAATTTAATTCAAAACCCGGTAATATCCGAAGGAGGAGTCAATATCCTCATCCGAGTACGCGCTGTGTAACCCCGTACGCCTCGCGTACCCGAAGGCCTTGGTCTCGGTCCATCCACGTCGCCCCTATGCGAAGCTACCGACCCGCCGTCCCATCCGACCCGCCGCCCCATCCGATCCGTCCCATCCGAAGCCGAAGCAGTCTAGGACTTGCTCATGCATGATGTACGCGTACGCGCTGCGTACAAGCGTACGCCCCGTGTACCGAGGCGGTTCAGCATCCCTATAAATAGAAAGCGAGGGCTTCCGAAAAACTTGCTCATTTCTCTCCTTTCTCTCACGATCTTGCCTCGTTTTCCGTGCCCACACTACTCCGAAGCTCTGGTCTTTTTGCTCAAGTCCCGAGGGTCGATTATACTCCCGAGATTCCCGAGAATCCCGAGAGAATCCGTTTCCCGGGACGAAACTCTGCCCGGTTTTCCATGTCGCTATCTTCAAACTTTCAGGTGAGTTCATACCCCTTCAAACACACCCTAAATACATTTTAAATGCTTTTATACTCTTTTAGGGGGGGAATACAAGTAAACATATGGTTATTATCGTGTATTTTATAAAGTTTCACTTCACTTGCTTTTATCGAATATCTCACTTAGAATTCCTTGCTACTATGTGGAAACTCTTGTTATACTTTGCATGCAATAGATTTATTCAAAGTATTTAGTAACTCCAAAGTATCTTTCGTTGCTAAACCGTTTCATATATTCTAAAAACTTATGATTAATGTTTGTCAAACATTGTGAAAAAGGATAAACTTTGCATGCAAAACTATCACTTTAATACAGACTTAGTTGAGAATCCATGAGACGTGTACATCTTCAAACACTACCTTTTTGATAAAAGGTATCGCTACAAGTCCTGTCTATAACCAGAGTCTCCCGTTCGGAGATCGTTTCAAATGTGTATAGATCTATACGGGAAGTCATGATCCCGCGCCCTGACTGTTAGCTACAGTCCGTCTTTTGGGGTGACAGTTTGTCATAACGCTACGACGCCTGAAGAACGTCGCTACAGGCATATTATGTTTAGTATGGTTATAAAACTCATCGGATACACAACTATTATAGTACTTTTGAATAATGAATGTGTAGTTACTACAGTTACTCATTATCTAACAAACTGAAATCTTCTGATAGATTTATTATTTAAATCTATGTTTAAAAGCCTTCTAAAGCATGAGGATTGCTTCAAAATGTTAGTCTTGGACATTAAACAAACAACTATTAGGAAAATAAGGGATTTTCTTGGTTCAACTATCTACGTTTTTCAATACCAACATTCTCATGCACCTCACACTTTTGTAAGGAAATATGGGATTTTCTTGGAAAATATACACTCATTTTGGAATGGCATTCAATGGTTCAAAATCACTTATGAACTCACCAACTTAATTGTTGACACTTTTTCTTTGAAATAACTTGTATTCTCAGGGAATCGTTAAGCAGGTTTGGAAATCAACTTTCGGTGAATAACGTGCTGGCATTATTTACTTCTTTTGAAAGATGTTTATGCATTTATCTTTTGAGCATGTAATGAATACAATGATGTAAACATTTTTAAAACCTTTATATATGTATGGTGGTGTGTACTTTCCTTTCTATGAACTGTTATGATACTGAATATCACGTCCTCCGCCCCCGAACGTTTCCGCCATTCTGGTTTGGGGGTGTGACAAGGATTCCAGCCAAAGGATGATAGATTAGAATGTCACTATCTATGGAAAGGTTTATATCCTTCCAAATTCCCTAGTTCGGAGGAAGGAGTGAGTCGGCGTGTGACTATCATAGTTGGGATGTAAATCCAGCAGGAGACTAGTTAGCTGTGGTTTTTGGCAGTAGTATGGTAGTTTCGGAATGCACAAAAGGATTTTGTGGTATGGATGCCTTCATATGAGACCAAGGGTCTACTTCTTGGGATATAGGTAGGTTAGGTGCTAGCTGATGATTTCAGTTGAGTTGGGAGCGACAACTTTTGTTGTCTCTGATGTATCTCGACTACGATGATAGTGCCTTTTGTATTTGCGAATTCATTCTCGCGACGACCTAACGGTTGGGGTTTGCAGCCGAGGAGTGTGATAGTCATTTTGTTCTAGATAAGGAATTGGTGTTATGAATGAACTGTCAAAAATATTGTTATGCATTTGCATGTGATTCTTGATATAAGAGGCGGTTGTGGTTGGGGAAGTTCGCGATGTCACCATCTGAGATTCGTTATCTCTTTGGGTTTTCTTGGTCTTTATCTGGAATTATCTTGCGCTATTAGGGATGCTATGTGCATGGTTGAGCCGGTTTGAGATATGGTTTGGTTCCAACACCAATGGGTGGTTGTTCGAGCCCTAACTGTGGGAGAACTAGGTATTCTGGTTAGAGGATCATCGATCTCTCCGAATCTGTGGTGTCTGAATAATGGTTCATAGGGATTTGCGTTGTGGGTAAGCGAGACTTTGATTCACGACACTACTAGAAAAATAGCCTTTTACGACGCACAATGCGTGTCATAAAACGCTCAGACGACGTGTAAATGCGTGTCAAGGACGTGCTTTTGCGATACTCTTTTACGCATAATACAAAAATATAGAAAAAAATATGTACCAAAACAATCAATTTCATCCAATAACATCATGTCAAAAATTTTTAATACATTGATATTAAAGAGATCTGATTGTACATTGTTATTAAGAGGTTTTCCCTAACTATATTACCTAATGCTACATTGCTATAAAGGGGCACCTTCTTGTTTCAGTAACTCATCATTAAGCTGTCTAAAGAATCTCTGAAACCCTTAATGTATCCAACCAATCATCATGTCTCTTAGCTTCAATATCAATCCCAACTCTTGATCAAAAACAACACGAAAATCCTACACAATAATCATGTCAGTTGTACAATATAAATATCAAGTAATTAATAATACACATGGTATGTATGAGAGTGGAATCAAAATGATCTACCAATAAATCATGTTTCCATTAAAGGTATGTTTAGCAGCTGCAAGTTTCTGGTGATCAAGAATATACAAAATGTCAAGCAAGTATGATTGATGGTAAGACACCTTTGTAGTAATTATATTTGTACTTGAAACACCAAGCAAGTAAGTTAGGAAACAACTTAGCTAAGAAGCTTTACCAGTTCAACTTGACTAGTGATGCGATTCTCAAACTCTTCCATGACCTTACTTAGCACAGATTCTACAAGTTGCACAAGTTGAATAGTATCATAGAAAACATGAGAAATCAATTGTTGTGGTGACGCAAACTTGCAAAACACCAAATTACACTTACCATGGGAACCTCATCAGGTTTCTTATCCAATAGAACTGCATGGACAAGCATGTTTAATGAGAAAAACAATTTTGTGATGATTTTTCAACACATACATTTTTGTGATGATTTTGAACAAGTTCCGCAAAACATTAAAATAACAAACTGACATACATACCCGAGACAACTATTTGAAAAAGATCCACATCAACTTGTTAATGTTCCTGAAAGAAAATACAAATATCAATCACCAATTAAGTAAGCTAAATATTAGCTCAACTTGTAAATGTACCTTACTAAAAAAAGAATAATCCTCAATGAGCATTTTGATAACTTACTTTACCATATGATGTCATACTTCTCCTGATGAGGTGGCATACACTTGTTAGATTCTTACGGGTAAAATGTGGATGGCATTCAAGAACCGTTTCGGATGTTGAATCCAATATCAGAGAGCAGATGCTTGCAACCATCATAGTACTAGACTAGTCAACATCATCCTCTGACAAAAACCAAAAATTTAAATTAACATGAAAATTCCTAAAATAAATAAATAAATAAATAAATAGATGTTACATATATTTATACTGCCCATGATGACAGCACCCCAACAGCTTGATAAAATAAGAATCATCCATGTGGACCCCAATCTCCTCTCTCTAATACCACAAAGAAAAAAAAGAATAAAAGAAATTAGAATATAAAAAATAAGGATAATAAATAGCAAAAATAGCATACCTTTAAAAGAAGATTTAAAATGGTATCACATGCCAAGAAAATTGGACCATTCTCCTCAACTGTCCCACCATCTTCTTCAACAAACCTAATTAGACACTCCACCACCTTCAAATTAAAAATATCGAAATTTATTTACTTTTATTCCCTTTCATTTTGCAAATTGAGGAACATTTATTTATTTAAAAAATATTAATACCTTATTGCTTTATATGCTCCAGAAGAGGAAATTAACCGAGATCCATCAATCTCCATTATCTGGCATAGCATCGGAAGCAAGAAGCAAACTGAAGAGAAGGAGCTATAAAAAAATTATGACATTTATTTAGTCTCCATTTAGTTTCTAAACTTAGTAATAAATGAGAAATAAAAAGAGACAAACCTTTGTTCATCTTCACCTTTAACTAAAACCATATACCCTAACTTAGTAATAAATGAGAAATAAAATGGATGTATACTGAAAATTTTTTGTTGGAATGTAAGGGTAATATGACCATTTAGTTTCATTTGGAAGGTTTATTCAGTCTAGGAAAAAAGGACTTTATATATGCAACACTTTATCCAGATATGCAACATTAAGTCACTATACATATACTTAACGTATCCAATACTCATGATAATTTTCACAAGCAATTAGACATCTTTCATATAGTTTGATTACTTTGTTAAACTCATCACATCCTTCAATGAAATCAAGGTAGTTATGCCAGTTTTCAAGCTCTGTAACATTAAGTTGCCTAAAGTGATAATAAGGTCTCCTGGTGGCTGTTTTAAAATCTATGATTTTAGAATTGAAATCCTTAGTTTTTTTTGAAAAACTCTTCTCTAAGGGAAATATAGGTCTCCAACTCTTTAGCTTCTGTTAATCCATCATTCGGATGGATCTCACCCTCACTTTCTTGATTCTTGAATTCCCCCTTTTCCTTTGTTGCAGCTTCAAGTTCTTTAGCTGTTCTCAGTTCTGATAAAGGGCGACTAGCAGCTAATTCCCTAAAGATGTAAAAAGTAAAAAAAACGTAGAATGAAAAGATGTGGCTTGACTAATTAAAGAAAGATTGTGTTGAAAAAACATATATCAATCATCACCTGTTGAAATACCGATCCAACTGCTGATTAGGATTCTCCAATATCCGTGTGTAAATCGTGGCAAGATTCGACCGTTTCTGTAGTTGATACTCATATTCAATGTATTTATCCCACAAAGAGAATGAAAGATAATCAGTTCCAACATTATCTAGACCCTATTCAAATAGACTGAAAAGAACATCATAATAAAATATTTAGTTATATTAACTATAGATTATGGACTATAGTAATAGCTATAATGTCCCTGTATGCAAAATAGCTCCATTAAATGAGCATGACACTTTCCAAATGTACACACAAAACACTAAATTTAGCTTCCCCCCAATAAAAATCATATAATGCCTGAGAAAGGTGGCGGTGACAATGACCATCTTAGCCCTTAAGTACACGAGATCTTCTCAGCAATAATTTGTTTAATGGTGCAGCAAATGTAATCAACTGTCCCATGGAAAGTTCTATGGTAGCTAAACTCAATGGTAAGCCCAAAGGAATTCAAAACTGCCCTAATCACCTGGAATAAAAAAAATAATGACCATTTTACCCTTACACACCCAACAAACAATATTCATTAACTATAACAATTAAAAAACAAAAAGATCACTGCTGGATTTTTAGACAACATTTGTTGTTTTCTTCACATAAAAAATAGCAACAATATGAGAAAGAACATACTAATATTACACATAAATATAAAATCCACTAAATCAATATCTAAAACTAAAGGATTAGTACCATTGAGGAACTGAAGATCGAGAGAAGTAGATGGAGGGTTTATGAACCGAAAACCTAGTTCCAAAAATACTCGTGGTTCCAACAACTGTACCCCTTTGATTTCAATTTCATGGCCTGGTGACCAAAAAACTTCGATTTCACTAAGAACCGGAACCCTAGTTCCAACAATAGTAGATTTTGTGGCCCTATATAGAATTTTTGGCACGAGACTCCTTGATTTCTGCCGACTGGTATGGGAGAAAGAAGAAATGCGTCGTGGTTCGTTTTTTGGATATTTGACTGAGCAAATTAGAATGGGGGAAGAGAATAGGTGGAGACATCGGTCGGAGAGCAGAGATTTGGTGATGGTGTTGTGGGAGAAAAGAGGAGTGACTATGAGAGAGACATCGTGGCTCTCCAATTAAAGGTTTTTTTTTTGGTATTTGATTGTGTGAGAGAGAGAAGAATGATTGAAAGAAGGTAGAGGAGAACATGGTGGCTTTTCAAACTTTTGGAATTTGATTTCCCCCTCGAGCTTCTAAAACACATGTTTATGAAAAAAAATATAAAGCAACGTGTGCACACGACACACATTTTATCATATGCGCCCTTGGTGTTTTTTTGGACACTAATTTTAGGGCACGCACAAATGCCCGTCCTATGTCCTTCAAATTTTATAAGAGATGACATTATTTTTAGGATGCACTCTTTTTCTTATTGTAAATCACTACGTGTAATTGTTTGCACGTCATTAAAGGTTATTTTTCTAGTAGTGAGATTTGGTCAAGTTAGGGGTATATAGCAAGTAGCCATTGAATGTATGTGTTCAGGAAATATATGAGTGTATCACAGCAGGAAGTAGTTGTCCAAGGAGCTCATTGTAGTCAGTGGCTCCTTTTTGGATGCCGATAAATAGATGAGGAGGTACGATGATTGCTTAGGTTTAGTATCAGTTGTTGAGGGATTTTCCAGCTCATTGTATTGATTGCTATTTATAATCTAGATTGGGGCAGCTGTTGATCGGTAAACCAATCTCAGAGATGGGTATGTTCAGTTCTGCATGGGTTTTGGTTCATTGGATTTGGTATTAATGCATTCTCGGTCATTGATCATTTTGTTCATCATCAGAGCATAGATTCGTCGGATGTTTTAAGCTATATTAGTTGAAGTTCAATGGATTCATCAACCTATCGTCAAGTTCGACTCTTGTTTGGAAGATGCCATTATTTATTGGGAGTCTAGAATTTGGGATAGTATTGTTCAGTTTTACAGACGGGACATTAGATCAGCATAAAATCTAATTCTTGGCATGTCATGCTGGCAAGGTTGGTAATTGGATGGATCCGACCTGAGTTTTAGCAGCATTTATGGATAACTTTAAAAGTTTTATCAAGATAGTTACATATTGATGGGGTCTATTTAGTCTCGACTAAGGTATGGGATCTTGTTTCATTCATTTATGAGGATGTTTTATGTTAACGATTAAGGTTCTTCATTTCGTTAGATCTCTTGTACTTTACCCATTGGGTAAGGTTGTAGGTTCATTTGAGGGTGTGTAGGTGATAAGTTGATTAGATACTGTCATGAGGAATATATGTAGGTTGGGTATGATAGCCAGAGGCTACTTGGCTGGAGTAATTGGCATGGATCTTAATTGGTTTGTAGCCTTTATATTGGAACAAGAATGCAACCACCTAACCTATTCATTGGCTGTGTGTAGCCATGTTTTCGTCTGATGGTGCATCGGTAGCAGTCTGTATTGTTAAAGATATTATGTATGGTGAAAGAGTATGGCCCGTGTTGTCGATTAGTGTTGAGAGGGATGTTGATTGAGTTCCTACAAGACGGTGGATTGATGGTTGAGTATTTTAGGCCCCTATGGTGATGGTCATGAGCTTACAACCTAGTAATGGAATGGCCGCAAGATCGGCGTAGTAACGTGACTTTATCCTTTTAGTGGATAGAAAGTGTCACGATGTATCGTGAACTAGTGGCCATATGTTTCATATGGGTGGGACATTGTAGTCATTGGATTAAGACTTTTAGGTGTCAAGATCATTATTCTTATAGGCGTGTTTGGGATCGATAGTCATTTGGGAGGCCAAGATACCAGGAACATTCCAGGCATGGGTTGAGGGCTGAGAGGGCCATTCTAGACTCACATTGTGGGCTTAGAGGCAATCCAGACTTTTGATGAGTACCTTGTAGTGGTATTGCAGACATACGATGCGGAACCAATGTTCATGTTTTTCTATTTTTCTGAGTTCAGTTATTAGTTATCAGATACGGGGTAAGCCCGAGTATAGTTAATGGTTATCAAATCAGGGATAAGCCGGAGCATGGTCATGGGTTAAGAGAATCGAGGGTAGACTCAAGTGTAGCCAGTGGATGACAGGGATGTTGAGCCAAATGAGCTATTGAGTTATTCCAATATGTGACCAATTAACATCCATTCAGGTCTCGTCATCACATTTATACGTTGAGTATTCTTTCCCCATGTTTTGGTGGTGTTCCTAGTCAGGGACTATGGGTAGTTACGACAAACGGATGATCACCAATCTTAGAGTATGGTTTCTAAAGTTTAGAACAAAGGGGTTCCAAGTTCCCAGAAGTATATTGATGGAGTTATTTATGAGTATAGTTCGATGATTTAGTGGTTGTTCCTTTGTATGATATTCATGTTGATGATCGCCTAAATTATGTTGAGAGATCAGTGGTGATTTTTTGATCGAAAGATGAAGGCCTTGCACAACAAGGATATGTCTTTGGTCAAGGTTTAGTGGCTGCATCGATACAGAGATGCGGGAGCTTTATCCTGGTTCGTTCATAGTAGCGGACTTCGAGGACGAAGTCTAGTTCAAGTGGGGGAGAATTGTATGAGAATTAATTACATTTTGACCTTGGATGTGAATTAATTGCAAAATTGGTCCATAATGGCATTTTCATAATTATTAGGAAAAGATCACGAACGCTGGGCATTCCCCTATGAACACTGGGCATTCGTGCCAAAATCCCAAACCCTAATATGTAGGGTTTGGACCCTATTTAAACTTCCTTATGTTCTAAGCATCCCTTCTTTCATCACCCCCAATTTCTACCTTTGCAAACCCTAATCCATTTGAGAGCATTTATGAGCCTTTGAGTGTGTTTTGGTGATCTTGAAGGATGGGGAAAGAAGATAAGATCATCTTGGAGGAGTGGAATGCTTTGGATCCAGAATAACAACATCATTTGACACCATTTGAGGGTAAAAAGATTGAACTTGATGAAGCATTGATTAGATGTTTTTTAGCCATGAAAGTGCGTTCTTTTGGTCCCATTAGTTTGCTATTATGACTGTGGGTTACTCTAATCCAGATAAGCTATCCTTTAAGACACTTTAGAGTATCTAGAAGCATAAAAATGTAATCTTCGTTGTTAGTTTCCTTCCATGCATGAGTTACGAGTTCTTAATGGGTTAAGTAGTTAGGGTTTTTGTGTTTGGGCACTTAATGGCCATGCAAGACCATAAAATTGGAAACTTTAATGATACGAATGTTATTTTATGTCACACCCCCGAACCAGACGACGGAAACGTCCGAGGGATCTTGTGACTTAAATTGAATACCGTCACAATGAATATACATGAAGCATAACAAAAATCATCACCATGCATTGAAATTATACAACTAATATTGTTTACATCTAGTACATAGTTTTAGTCATTACAACTTCATAACAAAAATTGTCTGGTGGATATCATAAGCAAACACCCAATCATTACTTGGTACTTATTCTTCGGTTTACCTGGCACCTGAGAATACAAGTCATTTTTGAAAAACGTCAACATATGAAATGTTGGTGAGTTCATAAGCAATGTTGTGATAAAATGATTTAGAGAAGTTTGTAAAACCCAGAAAATCCGATATTTTCTGAAAAGATTAGTGTAAAAAGAAGTGTGAAGATCCGTAAATATATGCTCGTTGATTGTTGAAAACATGTATAATTGTTGAACTTTTGTATAGACCGCGCAAGTGAAAATGTTGAACTTCCCAGGAAAAGCCGATGTTTTCCCAATACATAAAATACAATGACTTCTTTATTGTTATACCGATACGCCGAATGATTTTGATTACCCGGGTGGCGTTGGATTAATTAGGGTTTGTGAGTTGTTATAATCACGCATTAAAGAAAATGATTAGTTTATAACTACAGATTACGAACGATCCTTAAAGGCGTCGGCCGTTACTACTCACTTAATCCACCCACCATGATTAGTCTAGTTTAACGTCTTGAATCTGTTTACTTTGATTTCTCATATGCCCAACAACCGAGGAGAAAGGAGAGTACGAAGTCCCGTTATTTCAATGAGTTATTTAAGGCTATCAGGAATGCGAAAGACACGTTGGCCCAACTCGCATTTGACTTCTCGACCTTAGTAGCAGTACTAATGGGCTAATAGGGCCCGACAGCACATTAGAGCCAGCGAAAGTCCTTTTACATGAAATCGGGTCATGAGAGGCCCAATAACACATAAGCAGATTCCCTTTGGCCCAAAGATCATGTTAATGGGCTAGCAAGGCCCAACAAGCATGATTTGAAACTTTCAAGACCAAATTTTGTAAGTTAGCTTATCATAGTTATCGCGTGTCTAACGAATGGCTTTGGTTTGACGATTTTGTTTTTTTATTGATTCGAGACCGAATCAATTCGTTCTGTAACGATATTTGTTATTGGGAGTATAATTGTTTTCCGTTTCGTCGGTAGCCGTGGATCTTGTATTTTGTATTAATGAATTTAATTTGTTTGAAAATGGAATTTGACCTTTTCACCACCTTTCTTTCATAAAATAACGCTTTTGGTCCTCTCATATAAAAGAATTTCATTTTTAGTCCTTAAAACCCTTTTCTTGACACTTTTGTATTATTTATTAGAAGAAAACACGATTTTTAACCAAAAACTTATTTTGCTGACAGCTTCAGCCCCTTCAAAATAGTGTTTCACGGTTAGGAACTCATTTTCACAACTTTTACAGTTTTCACCCAAAATCTAAAAAGTTTACATTTTTGGTCCTTTTTGATAGTGAAAAACATTTTTGACCCTTACAAACATTTTGTTATGCTAGTTACCTCCTGTTTTACAGAAAGTTACATTTTCAGCCCCTCAAACCTATCATTTTTGCATTTTGAGGCTTATTGGGCCGAGAAGCCCATATTTAGCCCATTAGGCTAAAAATTTACATTTTAAGTCCCTTGAAATTCCTAATGTTCAGAAAAATATTTATAGAAACTGTTTTGACCCTTTTAACGTTCAAGAAACCATGACTTGTTGATTTTTAACACAAGTTTGTATTTTTGACAATTTAAGCCCAAAAATGGGTTTTATGTTACAATTTGTTCATCATGACCTTATTAGCTATTATTCTTGACTTGTTTAGTGTAAGATAGCTTAAGTTATGTTTGTTTCCTTTCTCATGTCTTAGATCTCAGGTTTACACCCTTTTTTGGTAACATGTTCATCACAATACACATAATACCACACACATACATGCATCAAATCACACATAGCATACATATACACATAGATCTACACATTTTTCTTGTATTGTCCCCTATAAAACACATAAAACCGAAAAGAATGGGGTATGAAGCTCACTTTGAGTGTGGTTTCGGTTTTTGAAGGAAAAGATGAAGAAGAATTCGATCCTAGCAACCTTTCTTGGACTATCTCGAACTTAGATGTTTCTAAGGTGCAAGATCACAAGTGTTGTATGAGATAAGGAAGATTGTTGGTAAAATGAAGAAGATATGTTATGAATCAAAGAGATAACTTACCAAAGATGTGAACTACTTGATGAAAACCTCTTGAATCACAAGCAAAACTAGAGATTTTTTGGATGAAGAAGAAGAGGTGTGTCTTAAGTGATTTAGAGAGAATTTTTGTGAGGTGTGTGTGTTTCTTTGTTTCTTCGGCCGAGAGCAAAAGAGATAGGAGAGGAGAGAGTAAGATTGCATGGAAATATGAGAAGTGCATGGATGTTTGAAGTGTAATGCTTAGTTATCCCACATACAAAAATGATGTAGCATGCAAAAAGTCAACTCTTCCTTTCTTTTGGGCTTGGGCCGAGAATGGAGGGGGAAAAGGAAAGAATTTGGGCCCTTAAATGCTTAAGCCCAAATTATAGATAATTTAGATAACTTTTGGCCCAAAGTAAATCAAGAAATGATTTTTACAACCTATTAGGGCTAAATTAGGTTAGTTATGGTCCAATAAGGTCCATTTAGGTATTTTATTTGATTCTAGGCCCAACATGGCCCAAAATATTAAAGTAAATGAAAGTGGGTCCAATTAGAGCGCTTTTAAGAGTTCTAAGCCCAAGATAGTCAAATTGGAAGCTTATTGGTCCATTGGGCCAAATAAGGAAATCCTAGTCCAAAATAGACATAATCAAGGATTTCTAGGGTTCTCCAATTCTTTATTGACTATTTGAACGTTTGTATGAAGTGTTTGATTGAAGTTTTGTTGTTATTGAATAAGCATCCTACATGCTTTCACATTGTTGGTTCACATTTGTTATCATTGTTAAATGTTTACAAGGCATCAAATTTCCTAGTTGTGACATCATTCCCCCGTTAGAGGGAATTTCGTCCCGAAATTCTTTTGAAAGCTAGATTTGAGAATGCTAGAATAGATAAGGGTACTTCTGCTTCATTTGATCTTCGCGCTCCCACGTGAATTCTGGCCCACGCTTCGTGTTCCACTGTACCTTCACAATCGGAATGCGACTTTGCTTGGTACGCTTCACCTCCCTATCCATGATTTCGACTAGTTCTTCTACGAACAGGAGATTCCCGTTGATTTCAATTTCATCAAGGGGAATGACGAGAGTTTCATCGGATAGGTACCTCTTTAGATTGGAAACATGGAACACGGGGTGTACACTGCTGAGCTCAGTGGGTAGCTGCAGTCTGTACACCACTGGACCAATACGGGCAAGAATCTCGAAAGGTCCAATGTATCATGGATTCAATTTTCCCCGTATGTTTTCCAAAACGAATAACTTCTTTCCAGGGGGAAACTTTTAACAGCACTCGATCCCCGACCTGAGACTCCAAGGGCTTTCGCCGTTTTTTTGCGTAGCTCTTCTGTCGGTCGCATGATGCTTGTAGTCGAGCTCTAATTTGAACTATCTTTTCCGTGGTTTCACGTATGATTTCCGGTCCGGTTAATGTCTTGTCTGATGCTAGTTCCCTCGCTAGTTGGGTGTCGCCCACCTTAGCCCAACACAACGGTGATCTACACTTACGTCCATATAGTGCCTCGAAAGGAGAAACTTTGATGCTCGAATGGTAACTGTTGTTGTATGAGAATTCAACTAAGGGTAAGTGGGTATTCCAGGACTTCCCAAAGTCTATCACAAATGCGCAAAGCATGTCTTCAAGCGTCTGAATGGTTCGTTCGCTTTGACCATCCGTTTGTGGGTCATAAGCAGTACTCATGTCGAGATGGGTTCCCAATGCTTTCTGAAGTGATTTCCAAAAACGTGAAGTGAACCTACTATCTCTGTCGGAGATGATCGACACTGGCACTCCGTGAAGTCTCACGATTTCTTGAATGTGTATTATTGTCAATCTCTCCATCTTGTAGGATTCTTTTATTGGCATGAAATGAGCGGATTTCGTCGGTCGGTCGACTATCACCCATATAGTGTCCAATCCATCTAACGACTTGGGTAGCTTGGTTACGAAATCCATAGTAATCCTTTCCCATTTCCACTCGGGAATTACTGGTTGCTGTAATTGTTGGATAAGGTGTCTAAGTCCATAACTTATTTGGTATATACTTGACCCGACCCGGCATGGTCCATTTGGGTTGCACTTCATCCAAACTATTTATGGATAATTTTATGAGAGTTATACACATATGTTTATTAATATATTGTTAGTTATAATATATTAATATGAATTCATGTTGTTTAATTAGTCTTAGTCTTAAATTAATTATGAATTAATTTAGAGATTAAAAGGAAGACTAATTAAATTGTGGGCTATTGTTTTATATGGTGTGGGCTAATACTCATTAGTTAATGGGCTAGGCTTATATGGAAGTCCATGGATGATCCATGGAGCTTTTAACCCATGGATCCTTGGAAAAGGAAAGGTCATGGGTTATTACGGTTTCACCCTAATCATGTACACTATATAAGCATGCTTATGTTGCATGAAATAGCCACTAGTGTGACTAGTGTAACTAGTATGTGTGTTAGTGTGTGGCCGACTTTATAAGTGTGTATACACTCTCTCAAAGTTTTCCAAGAGTTTGTGGTGATTTGTGATTCCATTTGAGGCATTCACACTATTGGTGCTTGGCCCTCAAACTCCTTAAGAATCAAACTCATCAAAAAGGTATGTAAACTCATCTAATACTTTTAGGTTTAAAAGTACCCCATGCCATGTTAGATAGGTTATGAACCTTGGAAAATTATTATTTTGCATGTACTTAGACAAACATAGATCCAAGGTTTATTAGGGTTGCATGCACACTTAGGAAGTGTTAGATTACCCTACAGTGGTATCAGAGACTAGGCTTGCTTTTTTGATACTTGATGCAAAATAGTGAAAAAAAGTCGAAATTTTTGCTGTCTGCATGATGGACTCGCCGAGTCCAAGGCAAAATTCATCCTACTCGCCGAGTAGGTTCGTGCACTCGGCGAGTAGAATGATCAGAGTGCAGAATTTCGACTTTTGTTGCTGGAAATGGACTAGAAACATTACCCTAAACTGTTTTGGTGTTTTAAAACTTGTTTTAGTTGGTGTAATGGTTGTTCTAATCCATTTACAATAGCATGTATCAAAATTCCATGTTTTTTATGTGTTCATATAATTCTTGAAATTTTGATGATCATGTTCATGTTCTTATGAATTTAGAAGATGATAGAAATTATTTGCTGAATTGTTTAGAATTAATTCTTGATCATTTATGTGTTTTAATGGAGTCCATAATTTGTCCTCAAGTTATGGATATCCAAAGGTCACTTTTCTTTAACACACACTTAAACACATAAGTTACATGAAAATGAAGAGTCTTTATTTTTATGAACCTTTAATTCATAAGTTATGAAATGAAAAGTCTTGGATAGTTACAAAACTTGTCCTCACATTTTGGAATTTGTAAAATAAACTTTAATTCCAACCCTAGAAGTTTTAAAAGTTAAAATTCTACCCTTATACTATTATAAGATCAATGGTTAATTATTATATATATGTATAAGAACAAGTCGTTTTACCGTTAGTAGGCCTCATTCACGAAGCCGGTCTATAAGGTGGGTATAAGGTTGTTGCCTATAAAATGGCAACTTAATGGGTGTCCACTCTCACCCACCGCTTGCTTGATCGGTGGAGGGTCGTTAGCCGAACGGGTAGGACAATGACTTTAAATTCTCATTAAAAGTATAATGATTATTATAAAGTAACTAAATATTTTTTTATTTAATTCCCAATCTTAGTTACTTTAGGAAAAATGTGAATTTGGTGCTAGCCCATGGAATTCACACTTTGTACCTTACCAAGTCGTTGGTGGAGCGTGTGTGGTTAACTGACACACTAACTTGGACTAGTAAGGATCACGAAGGGTGACTTAATGTTTGTCATAGATCAATTGAGCGTGTGTGGTTGACCGGCACATTGATTAGGTGATAATATTAAGGGTACCAAGTGAATTGGTATGGTTATTCACACCTTGTTTTGTGATCCTCAGCATCCCAGTCACAAAATTTGAGAGGGCACACTCGAGATTGAAACATGCCATTGAAAAGTTCTATGAATCTCAAAAGATCTAGGAATTTCAAATCCAATTAAAACCTAATAAATTATTTCGTTTTTCACAGTGGAAATTGGTGAATCGTCATTCGCCTACCTTCAAATATTTTATAGCTTGGATTACGACATCCCTTTTCAAAATTATAAAATATTGTGTTGGGTCCTAGCCTTAATATTTCATATTGGGTGTTATATTAAGGATTTTGAATCAACTAACTTGATTTTCTCCCATTATAGATGTCTGGTTCAGACAACTATTATCTTCCCAAATCTCTTGAAGATGGTGTCCCTCAACATCATGCTTCACTTCCTCCACCTCCTCCAATTATTCTCCCTCACCCACAAGTTCTTGAAAAGTTTAAAGTCACTCAATCCCTATTGGCAAGCATAGTCTATGTGTGCTCACATCTTGGAGATAAAGTCACATATTGACAAGCCGGGAGAGTTGGGTGTTAAAGTCTCATGAAAGTTGGATGTTCAATCTCTTTCTTAGTAACATAGTGAGTCTCTTTGGGACTACTATGGGACAGACTATGACATGACCCTTAATGATGTTATCTATTTGCTTGGTGTTGTGGAATCAGCAATGATTTGGAACACCAGTAAAGCAAATTTGATTAAAAGAACAACTTCCCAAGTCTTAAATGGACATTGACAATGGTAGCATTGGATATCTAGAAAAAGCATTTCTCTTCCCAATGGAAAGGGATCGGCCGTAGTCAACTCGGTTGACCAAATGGTAATGAGAAAGGCTAAGTCTGAGATAGTCTCATGTGCCATTACCAAAGGGTCCATGTGTTTTGTTGCCAAAGGAAGGGGCATTGGTTGCGAAGCTGCCCTATTCACCTGAAAGATCATAAGGTTGATCAAGTCAAGAGGTTTGACTCTACTTCGGGTAAAGTCCACTGTCTAACTCTATTAAGTTCCTATTTGGAGATTCTTATTACATAATGTGAATGGGTCACATGTTGATGTTTTTAAGAATCAAAGAAAAGATAGGAAGCTTAAATTAAGTATATGTTGATTCTGATTGCGAAGGTGGGTTTCGATCGCATGGTTCGGTAATCAGAATTTTGAGCTATTGCTTAAGAGTTATAATATATTGCTTATGAATAGATAACAACAAGGTTTTCATGTGGATTGTAAGGATAAGTTTTTCCGCAAAGTTTTAAAATAAAAGAAAAGAAAGGGTTTTAATTTTATTTATTTTAAAAATATCCTTACAATGGCATCTGTGGAAAATTGTTGCTTATATGTTTCCAGTAATAGCAATATTGGAAAGTGGATTTGATTCTTTCATTTGTGGTAGTGTCTGAATTTACCAAATGAAGAAAGTTTTTCATCACCCAAGTTTCAATTGGACAGAAACTTGGAATCATACAAATTGTATTGTATGATGAATGAGAATTTTCATCTTTGAAAATTAAGACTAATTCTTTGATCACATGTATATGTGAGTAAATTGAAGGACTAAGGAATTAGGTACACTGGGTGTGCGCTGGTCAAGGTCCACCACAAAGATTGATTTGTCATGATTTACTAAAGATTAGTAAATATGATTATACTTATGAAGTTAAGTATAATTCTGTAACATTGGAAAGGTTACAATGTATGACAAAACAAATGAGAAGAATCAAATTAGGCAGAAAGATAAAAGTATCTCAAATCTGAAAGGATGGGAGAGTACTTTACTATCATATTTCATGATCATCTTAATGATTATGAAACCATATCACAAATTCATACTCTAAGGACGTCTTAGTGCATTGTTATGACTAAGAAGAGAGGTCATGAATTATTAGATTGGTTAAAATCAAGAAGATGAGTCATACTTCGTTCCAAAACAATTCTTAGAGTCATACTCCAAGATTGTAACCTTGAGTGACATAAAGGAAGATTTATTAACACTAGTCAAATGTAAGAGTAAAATGTTTTCTACTCTTGTACAATTGAGATTGGTAAGTTATGATGTCTTGGATGAGACAAAGACCAACTAAGACCGATTGTATGAAGTGTTAGTCTTGATAAGAATCCGCACTATCCCTTGAATATTTGTTTTGTCAAGGAATGGTTCTTGACTGGGGAAACTTATATGTCAAGGGGACAGTGGGAGCCTTAAAGATCCTGAAAGAGTTTCAAGATTTAATCAAGAGTAAAACCTGTAATTTATCACTAGCACACGACTTAAGGTTTGCAACCTATCGTGTTGACGTAATTCTTATTTCTGTGCCTACTTCAAATAAGTTGAATTTGCATGTAAGTTATCAGAGTTCAACTTGGAAGCATTGGTGGGCCTTGTGCTACCAAGGTGACAAGAAACTAAGATTGAACAAGTTTAATCCATGTAAGGCTGACTTTGTCACTAACCTTATCTTGTGATTATGGTTTTGACAAATTCACAGGGATAGGAACTCATACACTATAAAATCTAAGTGTCATAAGGTTTCTCTCCGATTCATGAAAACGATGGTGAAGAAACGCTTTCACTAAGTAGATTTTCCGTAGATATCAATTGTGTTATTTGCATTTTCAAAAGTCGTTAGTGGAGCGTGTGTGGTTAACCGGCACACTAACATGGACTTGTGAGAAATGGCAAATGCCTAAGCAATTGAGACTATGATTACGGCATCCCTTTTCATAGTTCTGAAAATTGTTTAGACACACATGTGAGCTATCTAAGAAAGGGTGTATGAATCTAAATTTCAGAAGTCCAGCAGATTTCTGGAAATATGTCAGAGCTAGTGGGAGCATAAGTGTTATGTTAATAATCATCTTGTTAGTGGGAGCATGATAATTGTGATTACTATTATTGCCAGCTCGCAATGTTAATTATAGAAAAACAAAAGTTTCAATTCGTGAAGTTGCAGGGGTTGAAAAAGTCATTTTGCTATAATTAAGGGAGAGAAAATTATACTTCATTTCAATTCTAGAAGCTTAGATTGAGATTTTAATCATCTTTAGTCAAGGACATATATATGTAAGGGAGAGAAAATTATACTTCATTTCAATTCTAGAAGCTTGGATTGAGATTTTAATCATCTTTAGTCAAGGAGATATATATATGAATTTTATGTCTGAATGGTTCGACTTAAGGAAGTTCTATATATATTGTGTTCTCAAAATTCAATTATGACTACGACATCCCTCTTCATAGTTAAATCTTGAAAACATGGCAAATAAAAAAAATTGTAGCAAAAGACTGGTCTAGTATCATGTCTTTATGTGAGACATCATGAATCGTGTCCCATATGCTTCGGATATAGGATCGATTGCATGTGCTATAATATTCATCCTTTCTAAATTTTCCAAATGCTTAGGGCATTTAGAGGGGAAAAGTCTAGAACTGGATATGACTAAAGTGATTAAGCAATTGTCGAGGACAATCTGAGGTTCGCCAAAGATTGGTTGCTCAGGGAAAGTTGGAAGTATGATGTAAGTTGTCGGAAAGGACCGTATTGACATGTTTTGAAAAGAAGTAACTCTTGTTTGGAAGTGATAGTCAAAATGGGACTATGGAAATGTCTCCATAGGTGGAAGTTATTCAATCTATGTAAGATTAGAAAACCTTAATGCAAGAAGGATGTTCAAAGCAATGTACTTTGAATATGAGACTTCCGTTCCATAGAGGTTGACCTTCTTTGGAATACTCTGCAATGACTGGTGACAAGGTTTTGGTGATTTTGTGCATAATCATTACAAGAGGAACATTGCATAAAAGTTTAAAATCTAACAGTTTTTTGGTAAATGATAGGAATCGGGGATTCTCACATTTACGATAAGGATTTGGGATTGTGAAATTAGTATCATTGGAATCATGTTCAATTAATCTACATCACAATGTAAGGATCGTAGACAAACATAGTGTGCATACTTGGAGTATGGTATAACTATTGTTTAGAAAAACAAAGTGTACATGCTAGGAGCATGGGACGACTGTTGTTTTTATTCAAGTCTTAAGTTGATTGTTTGAAACATTATACAATGAATAATGTGTAGTCAATATGGTGATAAATAAAAGGTGGTTCGATTTATATTCAAAAGGGTTCTGAGACCATATTGGATTCGATTATTATTGTGTTTCACTTTGCATGTTTTGACTTCCAAAATAGCTAGGTTATTCTTTCCGAATGACTAAGTTATTTAAACACTCCACAGTCGTTCATATGTTGGAAGTAGGTATGAATCAAGACTGTCATGAATCGAGTTTGTAGATGGCTAAATGGGTTTATTCATAGCAATGGTTGCTACAACATTCATGAGTGCTCATAAGTTATGAGTATTGGAATAAACCCACGCTCACTTGTATCACTTCATGGAATTTATCTCGAGTGATCGTGAGACGGTAATATTATATAAATCTTCAAACCTAGAGATATGAGTTGTTACCTATGAGTTGGTTGTGCATTGATTGCACGTAAACGCATCAGTAACTTGATGTTATAAAACGTGCCTTTGTGTACAATTCAAAAAGTAGTAGAACAAGCATATGAGTGGAAGTTTATCTGTTCCTTCTAGAAATAGAAGCGATATCTGGGCCCCTCGATGATTTTGTTGTGACCTATGTACCGGTCGATCAGAACTAAATTGATGTGTTCGATTAAGTTCTTTGTCAAACAAATCGGAAATCGAGAAACAACTGGCAGACAATAAGTAAGACATTGTTCCATGTATTTGTCTGGTTGATATCATGAGAACAGAGGATTATATGATCACTTATCTAAAATGGCGCTTCATAGTTCAACAGAGTTTTCGAGAGCTACGATTGCTAGTTGGTTCCTGAAGTAACATATGCAAATACAGTTATTAGACTTATCCAAGTGGGAGTCTGTTGGATAAGGTGTCTAAGTCCATAACTTATTTGGTATATACTTGACCCGACCCGGCATGGTCCATTTGGGTTGCACTTCATCCAAACTATTTAAGGATAATTTTATGAGAGTTATACACATATGTTTATTAATATATTGTAAGTTATAATATATTAATATGAAGTCATGTTATTTAATTAGTCTTAGTCTTAAATTAATTATGAATTAATTTAGAGATTAAAAGGAAGACTAATTAAATGGTGGGCTATTGTTTTATATGGTGTGGGCTAATACTCATTAGTTAATGGGCTAGGCTTATATTGAAGTGCATGGATGATCCTTGGAGCTTTTAACCCATGGATCCTTGGAAAAGGAAAAGTCATGGGTTATTAGGGTTTCACCCTAATCATGTACACTATATAAGCATGCTTATGTTGCATGAAATAGCCACTAGTGTGACTAGTGTAACTAGTATGTGTGTTAGTGTGTGGCCGACTTTATAAGTGCGTATACACTCTCTTAAAGTTTTCCAAGAGTTTGTGGTGATTTGTGATTCCATTTGAGGCATTCACACTATTGGTGCTTGGCCCTTAAACTCCTTAAGAATCAAACTCATCAAAAAGGTATGTAATCTCATCTAATACTTTTAGGTTTAAAAGTACCCCATGCCATGTTAGATAGGTTATGAACCTTGGAAAATTATTATTTTACATGTAATTAGACAAACATAGATCCAAGGTTTATTAGGGTTGCATGCACACTTAGGAAGTGTTAGATTGCTCAAAACCCAACAGTAATAACCCCGAGGGCTTTTGGTATTCCACCTTTACTTTGGCACAAGTAAGGCATTTGCTAACATAGGTGGCAATCCCTGCCTTCATGTTAGGCCACCAATAATGTTGTTTAATGTCCAAGTACATTTTTTTCGAACCCGGATGGATGGAGTATCGCGTCTTGTGAGCTTCATTCATGACTACCTCCCTAAATCCTCCAAGTTTAGGGACCCAAATACGGTTCATGAAATAATATACTCCACCCTCTTTCATCTCAAAATTCTTCTCCATTCCGCATAAAGCTTCGCTTGTTTTGTTCTCCGCCTTCATGGCATCTGACTGGGTTGCCCTGATTTGAATGGTTAGGTGAGATTGGATGTTTATTGAGAGAGTTTTTAGATGACGATTAGAGTACTCTTTCCAACTCCAGGCATCAGCTACCATGTTAGCCTTGCCTGGGTGGTCCTTGATTTCACACTCGTAATCGTTTAATAGTTCAACCCATCTTCGTTGCCTCATATTCAGCTCTTTTTGATTCAAGATGTGCTGGATACTCTTATGGTCCGTGAAGATGGTGCACTTCATACCATAAAGGTAGTGCCTCCAAATCTTCAGGGCGAAGACCACTGCTCCCAATTCTAGATCGTGGGTTGTATAATTCACTTCATATTTCTTTAGTTGCTGGGACGCGTAAGCTATCACCTTTCTGTGCTACATGAGAATGCAACCCAAACCCTGATTTGACGCGTCACTGTAGACTACGAAATCTTCCGTTCCCTCTGGTAGTGATAGTATCGGGGCACTACAGAGTGCTTGCTTCAGAGTTCGGAATGCAGCTTCTTGTTTGTCCGTCCATTTGAATGGTACGCCCTTTTTTGTAAGTGAGGTAAGTGGCTTGGCGATCTTAGAGAAGTTTTGAATGAACCTCCTGTAGTAACCTGCTAGACCTAAGAATTGGCGAATTTCTGTGGGTGTTGTCGGGACTGCCCATCCTTCGATGGCTTGGACCTTAGAAGGATCCACATGTATTCCTTCCCGACTAACAACATGACCCAAAAAGTTCACGCTATGGAGCCAGAAATAACACTTGGAGAGTTTTGCGTATAGCTTCTCAGTTCGCAGGGTTTCCAAGATTTTTCGGATATGTTGGCCATGCTCTTCTTCGCTTCGAGAATAAACTAGAATGTGGTCAATGAAAACAATAACAAAGTTGTCGAGGAATGGTCGGCAGATTTGATTCATTAGGTCCATGAATGCGGCAGGGGCATTCGTTAGACCGAAGGGCATTACGAAAAATTCATAATGTCCGTATCGAGTTCGGAAAGCGGTTTTAGGAATATCCTCTTCCCGGACCTTGAGTTGATGGTACCCGGATCGTAGATCTATCTTAGAGAAGTAACTAGCTCCTTGGAGCTGGTCAAATAGATCGTCGATTCATGGGAGTGGATAGCGATTTTTGACAGTGAGCTTATTCAGTTCTCTGTAATCGATGCACATCCTAAAAGTTCTGTCCTTCTTCTTGACAAAGAGGACTGGAGCTCCCCATGGCAAGAAGCTGGTTTGGATGAATCCCTTGTCCAGGAGTTCACTGAGTTGGCTGGACAATTCCTACATCTCAGCAGGAGCCAATCGGTAAGGCGATTTAGCGATGGGAGTAGCTCCTGGCACCAGGTCAATTCGAAACTCAATTTTCCTTTCTGCGGGTACTCCAGGAAGATCTTCAGGAAAGATGTCTGGGAATTCGCAAGCTACAGGAATGTCTTGAATGTTAATCTCTTCCTTGGATTTATCCACTATGTGCGCCAGGAACGTCAAATCTTTCTTTCGCAGATGTTTTTGTGCCTGGACGCACGAGATGAGACTAAGGTTCATGCTGGGCTTGTCTCCGTAAATAACTAGGGTTTCATGATTTGGAAGGTGAAGGCGAACAGCCTTCTCGCGACACATAATTTCTGCATGGTGGGGGCATAACTAGTCCATGCCAATAATCACATCAAAACTCCTAATGGAAACAGGCATTAAGTTTATTTGAAAGACGTGTTGATTTAGGGTTAGGGTACACCCGATATAGATCTCCCCAGTAGATTCTGTTTTCCCATTGGCCATTTCCACCATAAAGGTTTCATTGAGCTTCTGGGGCTGTTGTTTAAACAAATGATTAAACTTATTTCTCACAAAACTTTGTTCTGCTCCGGTATCAAATAGGATGCATGCTTAAGTATGGTTTAGGAGAAACGTACTGGTAATGACAGTGGGATCCTGAACCGCTTCTCCTTGACCCATGGCAGGTGTATCTTGGTCCTGCATTGTTGCCGCCAATGTCGGTGTTGTTGTTGTTGGGGTTATTGTTGTTGTTGTTTCCCTGTTGTTGGTTCTGAGGAGGGTAGGTTCTGCAATACTTTGTCATGTGTCCCTTCTGATTGCAACTGGTGCACTGCATCTCCCTGCATTCTCCATTATGATGGAGACCGCACTTGTTGCACTTAGGAATATTACCGGAATAAGGCCTAGGGGCACTTGGAGCAGCTGAGGCTGGAGCATGTGGTGCGGGTGGAACTTGAGTGGTTGCAGCATTAACTGCCACTGTTTGCTGCTTCTTAGACGATTCGGAGCCTTGACGTGCCTTCCTCTTGTTGTTCTTTCCCTTTTTGTTGTAATTTTCTTTCTTAACTTCACCCTCCACTGGCTTCTCACCCTTCTTGTTGTTGTGGTCTTATAGCTTCTTGGCCAATCTCTTGGCACTGTCGAAATTTTCGGGATTTGCAACTATCACGTTTCCTTGGATCGGGGGGTTAGTCCTCAGATGAATCGCTCGATCTTCTTTCCTTCTGAGGAGATCATGCCAGGGCATAGTAGAGACAGTTCGCTAAACCTGGATATGTATGCATCTACATCCATGTTTCGGAAGGTGAGATTCCACAGCTCTTGTTCCACTTTCTGAATTTCGCCATAAGGGCAGTATTCGGCCATCAACATTTCTTTCATCTCTGCCCATGGCATGGAATTGGCTACAGGAAGTGTCATGGCTTCCACGTGTCCGTTCCACTAAGTGAGCGCTTGGTCAACAAGAGTGCATGCGGAAAATTTCACCTTCATCTCCTCAGGTCATTCACATATCTCGAACACCGATTCCACCTTCTCGATCCATCGTTTCAGAGTAATCATTCCTCCAGTGTCGTTAAAGGTTTGTGGTTTGGCGTTGGTGAAGTCCTTGTAGGAACATGTCTTGGTAGGTCATTGATTCATCCTGTTGTTCGAACTTCCAGCCCATTGTCCGTTGACTCCTCCATTGTTCCCTTGGTGTATTTGTGCCATAGCCGCGGTGACTGCAGCCGATACCGCTGCCTGAAAAGCAACAGAGTTGAACTCGGGCGGGTTTGGATCAGGGTTTCCGCGGGTTGGTCATCGAGGCATCTTTCTGCCATGGAACGGAAAGATGTTGAGTGTCTGGGCTTTTTGTGAGACTGTGATCCTATAAGCTAGGTGTGTGGCATAAACTTAAGTAATTTCACAAATTAGCACACAATCATGGATATGTAACACATAGTAGATTATAACATCACAGTAATATTGGGTTTTGAGCATTCTAACACTCCTAAGTGTACATGCAACCCTAAATACCTTGGATCTATGTTTTCTCTATTATACATGCAAATATGAACTTCCAAGGTATTATCCTAATCTAGCATACAAAACAATGAATATAACAAGATAGAATACATACCTCTTTGATGTAGAAAGTCTTCATGAAGTTTGAGTGCCTAGTGCCCCAAGTGTGACACCTCAAATGGTTCAAACAACACCAAATACATTTGGAATAACTTGAGAGAAACTTGAACACTCCATGAAATCGTCTAGCCCTCACACTCACACATAGTGCACGATTTCTTGAGCCATGGGATTCTTTTATATGGTGGCTATTAGGGTTACACCATGTAACTCATGACTTTACCCATTCCTTATGCTCCATGGATTTTAGCCTCCATTGAGCATCCATGGGTCACCCCATGGACTTAGTCCAACATAAGGAATCTTGGATCACAAGCCCACATATATAAGAATGAATCATTTACACAATCAACCCATATATTTAATTAGTCTCCTTTTGATCACTTAATTAATTCCAAATTAATTCTTGATCAATACTAATTAAATAACCTTATTAATATATTAGAACTTATAATATATTAACAAACCTTAAGTGTTATTTCTCTCATTTTAGTCTATCTAAATGCATGGTGCCATGCAACCCAAATGGACCATGCCAGGTCGGGTCAAGTCTTACCAATTATAGTTATGGACTTAGACATTAATCCAAAAGTCTCCCACTTGGATAAGTCTAAAACTATTATTGCGTATGACTTTAAGAACTGACTGGCAATCGTAGCTCTCAAAAGCTTCTGTCGAACTCTGACCTTGTAGATGAACTCTGACCTTTGTCAATGACTTGTCCATTAGATAAGGGATCATATATTCCTCCATTCTAGATATCATATGGACTGAGACATGGATTATAATCATTCTCTCTGTCCATTTGTTGTTTCCCGATTTCCGATTTATGACGACTGACTAATTGAACAAATCAAATCAGTCCTGGCCCGGCCGAGCACTTCCATTTGTCATCATCAAATCATCGAGGGGCCCACAGATATTGCTTTTCTCCCGAAGGTAAAAGGATTGGATAAACTTCGACTCATATGGCTTTTTCTACTACTAGTTGAATCATACACAAAGGCACGTTTTATAACACCGAGTTACCGAATGCGTTTCGTGCAATCATTGTACAACCAACTCATAGTAACAACTCATATCTCTAGGTTTGAAGAATATAAGATATTATCGTCTCATGATCACCCGTGATAAAATCCATGAAGTGATTCCAATGAGCGCGGGTTGAATCCAATACTCAGAACTTATGAGCACTCATGAGTGTTGTAGCCCTTTGTCCAACATCTTAGACCTCTACAAGTCAACCCATGACCATCTTGATTCATATCTACTTCCAACATATGACCGACTATGGATGGTTTGAACAACTTAGTCATTCTGGAAGAATAACCTAGTTTATTCAGGAAGTCAAAAATGCAAAATGAAACACAAGAATAATTGAATCCAATATGGTATCAAAATCTATGAACATAAATAAAACACCTTTTATTTATCACCATATGATTACACATTATTCATTGTATACTGTTTCAGCTATAAACTTTATTCTTGAATTTAAAACAATAGTTGTCCCATGCTTCAAGCATGTACACTATGTTTTCTAAACACTAGTCATGTCATACACCAAGTATGCATACTATGTTTGTCTATGATCTTTACTTTGTGAAATAGATCAATTGAACATAACTCCAATGATCCTCTTTTCACAGTCCCAAATCCTTACTGCAAATGCAAAAATTCCAAATTCATGCGATTTACTAAAATCTGTTAGATTCTAAACTTATATGCATTGATCCTCTTGTAATGATTATGCACAAAGTCACAAGGACTTGACAACAAACATTACAAAGTATTCCAAAGGAGATCAACTCCTTGGAAACATCCTTCTTGCATTAAGTTTCCTTAATCTTACATAGATTGAAAATTCTAACTTTGAAACATTTCCAGATTCATTTTGACTATCAATTCTGAACAAGAGTGGCCTCCTTACAGATTATGTCAATATGGTCCTTCCAAAATTATCACTATACTTCCAACTGTCCTTGAGCACCCAATCTTAGGTAAACCTTAGATTGTCCTCAACAATTGATTAATCCTTTTAGTCATATCCAATTCTAGACCTTTTCCCTTCTTAATGCCCCAGGCATTTGGAAAATTTTAGAAAGGATGAATATAGAACATGTAATCGATGCTATATCCGAAGCATATAGGACACGATTCATGATGTCTCACATAAAGACTAAACCAGTCTTTTGCTATAACATTTCCATTTCTATTTTCCAAGTTCTCATAATTCAGATTATGAAAAGGGATGTCGTAATCATAATTGAATTTTAGAACGCAAATAATGGACCCATATACAAAATTTTATTATGTTGAGCCATTCCAACATGAAATTCATATATATATCCTTGACTAAATACGATTAAAACCTCAATCTAAGATTTTAGATTTGAGATGAAGTATAATTTCCTCTCCCTTAATTATAGCAAAACAACTCTTTCCCAATTGAAACTTTTGTTTTCTATAATTAACATTGCTAACTTGCAATACTTATCATAATTATCATGCTCACACTAACATGATGATTATTAGCATGACACTTATGCTCCCACTAGCTTTGACATGTACTCAGAAATCAGCTAACTTTCTTACCAAAGTTCAAATTTCTGATACTAGATTGTTTTGATAAAACTTTGTCAAAATCATACACCTTCCCTTAGATAGCTCATAGGTGTGTCTAAACAATTATGAAGAGGGATGCCGTAATCATAATGGTTAGACCTTTTTGCCACTTCTCACAAGTCCAGGTTAGTGTGCCGGTTAACCACACACGCTCCACTAACGACTTTCAGAATGCAAATATCGCAATTGCTATCAAGCTAAAATCTACTTAGTGAAAGTGTTTCCTCACCATCATTTTCATGAATCGGAGAGAAACCTTATGACACTTAGATTTTTATGGTGTATGAGTTCATACCCATATGAATTTGTCAAAACCATAATCACAAGACAAGGATAATGACAAATCCAAACTCATATGGATTGAACTCAATCTTAATTTCTTGCCACCTGGCAGCTCAAGGGCCTGCCATTGCTTCCAAGTTGTTGTGCAACCAATTGAGAACTCTAAAAACTCATATGCAAAGCCAACTTTAACTGGAATGGGCACACAATATGTCAACATGATAGGTTATAAACCTCAAGTCGTGTGCTAGTGAAGAACTTCAGGTTTTATTCTTGACCTATAAGACTCCCTTGTCAAACATCCAAGAGATAGTGCGGATTCTAATCAAGACAAACACTTCACATAATTGGCCTTAGTTGGTCTTTGTTTTATCCAAAACATCACAACTTACCAATTTCAAATGTACAAGAGTAGGAAACTTTTACTCTTACATTTGACAAGTGTTTTAAACCTTCTTTAAGACATGTCACTCAAATTACAATCTTGGAGTATAACTCTAAGACTTGTATTGGAACGAAGTATGACTCGTCTTCTTGATTTAACCATTTCAACAATTAAAGATTCCTCTTCTTAGTCATAAGATTGCACTAAGATTTCCTTGGAGAACTAATTGTGCTATGGTTTCTTAATCATTAAGATGATCACAAAACTGATACTAAAGTACTCTCCCAACTTTTCAAATTTGAGAAACTTTTATCCTTCTGCCTAATTTGATTTTTCTTATTCGCTCTGCCATACATTGGAACCTTTTCCAATGTCTCAGAGTTACACTTAAGCTTGTAAGTATAATCATATTTACTGAGCTTTAGTAAACCATGACGCATAGTCTTATCAATCTTTTGTGGTGGACTTGACCAATGCACAAGAATGTGTACTCGATCCCTTAGTCCTTCATTTGACTCACAGATCCATGTGAACAAGTAGTTAGTCTTAATTTTTTTTTCAATGCTTGAAAGTTCTCATTCATCATGCTATACAACTTGCGTGATTCCAAGTTTCTATCCAACTAAAACTTGGGTGATGAGAATCTTTCCTTATTTGGTAAATTTAGACACTACCACAAATGAAAGAATCAAATTCACTTTCCAATATTGCTATTAGTGGAATCTTATAAGCAACAACTTTTCACAAATTCCATTGTAAGGATACTTAAAATAAATAAAATCAAAACCTTTTTCTTTTATTTTAAAACTTTGCAGAAAACTTATCCTTACAATCCATATGAAAACCTTGTTGTTATCTATTCCTAAGCAATATAAATATCATAACTCTTAAGTAATAGCCCAAAGTTCTGATGACCGAACCATGCGATTGAAATTCATCTTCGCGATCAGAATCAGCATGCACTTAACAGAGTTAGACAATGGACTTTACCTGAAGTAGAGCCAAACTTATTGACTTTAACATCCTTAGGTAAATTTGGCAGCTTCGCAACCAATGCCCCTTCCTTTGGCAATAGTTACCTATGGAACCTTGATAATGGGACTATCTCATACTTAGCCTCTCTCTTTACCTTTGGTCAACCAAGTTGACTATGGCCGATCCCTTTCCATTGGAAAGAGAGAGCTTTACTGGATATCCAATGTCATTATTGTCAATGTCCACAAGTTTTAGGAAGTTGATATTAGCAAATAGATAAGATCATTAAGGGTCTTGTCATAGTCTGTTTCATAGGAGTCCCAAAGGAACTCACTATGTGACTTAGAAAGTAGTTGAGGCACCAACTTTCTCAACACTTTGACACCCAACTCTCCCGACTTGTCAATATGTGACTACATCTCCAAGATGTGATCACACATAGACCATTGCTTGCCAATAGGGCTTGAGTGACCTTAAAATTATCAAGAACTTGTGGGTTAGGGAGAATAATTGGAAGAGGTGAAAGAAGTATGATTTCCATGAGACATCATCTTCATTTAGGAAAGCTTGTTTCAAGAGATTTAGGAAGATCATAAATGTCTAAACCAGATATCTTTTTGGGAGATATTCAAGATAGTTGATTTAAATTCCTTAATATGACACCCAATATCAAATATTAAGGCCATGACCCAACAAACTATTTTATAACTTAGAAGAGGGATGCCGTAATCCAAGCTATAAAATATTTGAAGGTAGGTGAATGACGATTCACGAATTTCCACCAAGATAAACGAAATGCATTATTAGGTTTTAATTGGTTTTTGAAACTCCTAGATCTTTGAGATTCATTGAACTTTTAAATGGCATGTTTCACTCTCGAGTGTGCCCTTCATGTTTTGTGACTGGGATGCCAAGGATCACAAAACAAGGTGTGAAGTAACCATGCAAATTACTTGGTACCCTTAAGTGTTTACCCCTCAATAGATGTGCCGGTTAGTGTGCCGGTTAACCACACACGCTCCACTAACCGACTTAAACAAAGTGCAAAGTGTAATTTCATGGATTAGCACCTTATTCACATTTTCCTAAGTAACAAGGTGGGTGAGAGTGGACACCCATTAAACTGCTATTTTATAGGCAGTAACCTTATACCCCCCTTATAGACCGGCTTCGTGAATGAGACCTACTAACGGTAAGACTGACTTTACTCTTATACATATATATATATATATATATATATATATATATATATATATATATATATATATATATATTATTAACTTATAATATTATAAAGTATAAGGGTTGAATTTTAACTTTTAAAATTCTAAGGGCTAACATGGAATTAAAGTATACATGGGGAAAACTTTACAAATTCCAAAACTTGAGGGCAAGGTTTGAAACTATTCAAAACTCTTGGATTTACATAACTTATGAGTTTAATTAAAGTTTTAAAAACTTTAATGAATTAACTCTTGAACATTCATAACTTAAGGACAAGTTATGGAGTCATAAAACAATTTAATGAGGAAAAAGACTCTTCATTTTGTAACCTATGACAACTTTTATGAGTTTTAAGATTCATAAATGTGACTTATAAGTTACATAAACACATTTTATGAACTTCTTTTGAGACCCGTATATTATACGGGTTGATTAAAACAAAATGTTAAGTACGAACGATTAAATAGAAATTTTATTTGAATTTGAAATTGAAATAAGTGAAAATTATGAGAAAAAAACATGCAAAAAATAAAGAAATAAAAATTATGTATTTATTTTGTAGTACACGGGTTAATTATAACAAAATGTTAAACATAAAGGTTTAAACCGTAAATCTATTTGAAATTTAAAATTTAAAATTTGAAATTTGAAATTAATGGTAGGTTTAATTTATGGAAACCAAATTAATGATATATTGAAAATGAAAATTAAAGTAATGAGTGAAAAATAAATATATCTCAAATTATGACAAAATGACATGTGGCTAATTTTATGAGAAAATGACATGTGGCAAAGTCATTTTCATTTATTAGGATAGATCTAAATTCACTCATAAAACAAGGTAACACAAAAAACTTTTGGTGATCCAAAACTTATTCTTAAGTTATGGAATCCTTTAAAACATTAACACCGAATTTTGTAACTCCATAAAAACTTTGAATCAATTTTTTTTAAACCTTTTCATATCCATAACTTATGGTGGTTTCAAAAAAATAAAACTCTTTAGATCAAACTTTTAAAACTAATAAAATAATCATATCATTTTATCTTTTATTAAATTTGACCTAATTCAACTCATAAACCAAATTATTCAAATTTTACAAATAATTAGTTTTTCACAAGAACAAGTAATTATCTTAAAATTTGACAAACTTCATGTTTTTTTTTCCTTTTTTTTCAACTTTGAAAATAAAATATTCGCATCAATATAACATAAAACAACCCGTGGCTCTGATACCACTATTGGGTTTTGAGCATTCTAACACTCCTAAGTGCACATGCAACCCTAAATACCTTGGATCTATGTTTTCTCTATTATACATGCAAATATGAACTTCCAAGGTATTATCCTAATCTAGCATACAAACCAATGAATATAACAAGTTAGAATACATACCTCTTTGATGTAGAAAGTCTTCATGAAGCTTGAGTGCCTAGTGCCCCAAGTGTGACACCTCAAATGGTTCACACAACACCAAATACATTTGGAATAACTTGAGAGAAACTTGAACACTCCATGAAATCGTCTAGCCCTCACACTCACACATAGTGCACAATTTCTTGAGCCATGGGATTCTTTTATATGGTGGCTATTAGGGTTACACCATGTAACTCATGACTTTACCCATTCCTTATGCTCCATGGATTTTAACCTCCATGGAGCATCCATGGGTCACCCCATGGACTTAGTCCAACATAAGGAATCTTGGATCAGAAGCCCACATATATAAGAATGAATGATTTACACAATCAACCCATATATTTAATTAGTATCCTTTTGATCACTTAATTAATTCCAAATTAATTCTTGATCAATACTAATTAAATAACCTTATTAATTTATTAGAACTTATAATATATTAACAAGCCTTAAGTGTTATTTCTCTCATTTTAGTCTATCCAAATGCACGATGCCATGCAACCCAAATGGACCATGTCGGGTTGGGTCAAGTCTTACCAATTATTGTTATGGACTTAAACATTAATCCAACAAGTAAAACATAGAAAATTTTTCAGTAATATTATCCGCACTTTGATACATGAAAATTTTGCTCCAAAGAGCATACATAAGCAGTACAAGTTCGACAGCATAACGGCTCTATGAGTAGTATAGTCACTTAAACATAGAGTCGGGGTACATAGCATAGATCCTAGTGACATAGTAAGATAAGTCTCTCCTTAACACTCTATGGAGCGCCCTATGACAGTAGTGAGATCATATGCCGAAATGTTGAGCCAACAACTGAGCCATCTCAGTCATTTCTCCAATGACCTCATCCCTCTCATGCTCAGCTTGCACTGCGCGTGCCTCCATGGCGAATAGCTGGTGTCGTAGGGCGGCGATCTCAGCTTTGGGGGAGCAATTCTCCCTTGCGGGATTCACTAGTGGGGGGGGGATGGTCTTGCTGCTCCTCGCTGTCAGGTGATGTGGTGGAGTCCTCACCTGAGTCTTGTCCTTCCTCCATATCATCATCGGCCTCATCGAACTCATAGTCAGTGTCCGTGTACTCGTCAGGACCAACGTCGTGTGCTCCCCCCTTAATCTTCTTCAGGGTCATCTTTGATCATCCTGTGAGCCACTAAGACCTGATGAAACTGAATGCCCGGCTGCTCCCCTTCCATAGCGACTGAGTGGAGGTATACGAATAAACTATCATTACTCCTATGACTCTACAATTATGAGGAGGCGAAGCCGCTTTACTGAATTGTTGAGGTGAAGGTACGAGAACTTCCCCCGAATCGACAAAAAGATTCCGAACCTTCTTAAACTTCTTCCCCGGATTTCTTCGAGACTTCAACTTCACTTTTCAACCACATAAAAACGACAGTGATGGATGCAATTTATAAAGTCTTGAATAAGGTCTTTGCTGGCGTATTCTTAGAGTGTTCTCACAGGTTCAGGAAAGGAAGAGGGACTCAGACATTCTTTGCGCAGAGTTCCATTACTATAGATTGAGCGGATGTTCTCTTCTTGGTGATAAAGAGGTATGTTTTTATGTTCCCTAGCCATCACGATTTCCTTGGGACATGTGATGGTTGTACCTCGAAGGAAATGTATTTGACCAGGCTACATCCACTCCTTGATACGACTATGAACAGTCTTGACTTAACCGAGATGCTAGCATTATCTTGTTTGGTTCGGTATTATGTTCTGTTTCCTAATTCACACAAGCAAGGATGTTTTATCGTTGTGTTTTACTTGTTTTGTTCAGAGTTGTGTTAGTCCCTCTTTTGGTTTATAGTTCCATATCAATGTGTGGTTAGACATGCTAGTTCACTATAAACAGAGCTCTGATACCAACCTGCCACACCCCCGAACTAGACGGCGGAAACGTCTGAGGGATCTTGTGACTTAAATTGAACACCGTCACAATGAATATACATGAAGCATGACATAAATCATCACCATGCATTGAAATAATACAAGCGATATTGTTTACATCCATTACATAGTTTTAGTCATTACAACTACGTAACAAAAATTGTCTGGTGGATATCATCAGCAAACACCCTAACATTACTTGGTACTTATTCTTCGGTTTACCTGCCACTTGAGAATACAAGTCATTTTTGAAAAACGTCAACATATGAAATGTTGGTGAGTTCATAAGCAATGTTGTGATAAAATGATTTAGAGTAGTTTGTAAAAACCAGAAAATCCGATATTTTCTGAAAAAGATTATTGTAAAAAAAGTGTGAAGATCCGTAAATATATGCTCGTTGATTGTTCAAAATATGTGTAATTGTTGAACTTTTGTATAGATCGCGCAAGTGAAAATGTTGAACTTCCCAGGAAAACCCGATGTTTTCGCAATACATAAAATACAATGACTTCTCTATTGTTATACCGATACGTTGAATGATTTTGATTACCCGGGTGGCGTTGGATTAATTAGGGTTTGTGAGTTGTTATAATCACGCATTAAAGAAAATGACTAGTTTATAACTACAGACTACGAACGATCCTTAAAGGCATCGGCCGTTACTACTCACTTAATCCACCCACCATGATTACTGTTGTTTAACGCCCTGAATCTGTTTACTTTGATTTCTCATAATCCCAACAACCGAGGAGAAAGGAGGGTACGAAGTCCCGTTATTTCCATGAGTTATTTAAGGCTATCGGGAATGCGAAAGACACGTTGGCCCAACTTGCATTTGACTTATTGACCTTACTAGCAGGACTAATGGGCCAATAGGACCCAACAACACGTTAGAGCCAACGAAAGTCCTTTTACATGAAATCGGGTCATGAGAGGCCCAATAACACATAAGCACATTCCCTTTGGGCCCAAAGATCATGTTAATGTGCTAGCAAGGCCCAACAAGCATGATTTGAAGATTTCAAGAACAAAGTTTGTAAGTTAGCTTATCATAGCTATCGCGTGTCTAACGAATGGTTTTGGTTTGACGATTTTGTTTTATTATTGATTCAAGACCGAATCAATTCGTTCTGTAATGATATTTGTTATTGGGAGCGTAATTGTTTTCCGTTTCGTCGGTAGCCATGGATCTTGTATTTTGTATTAATGAATTTAATTTGTTTGAAAATGGAATTTGGCCTTTTCACCACCTTTCTTTCATAAAATAACGCTTTTGGTCCTCTCATATAAAAGAATTTGATTTTTAGTCCATAAAACCCTTTTCTTGACACTTTCGTATTATTTATTTGAAGAAAACATGATTTTTAACCCAAAACTTATTTTGCTGGCAGCTTCAGCCCCTTCAAAATAGTGTTTCACGGGTAGGAACTCATTTTCACAACTTTTACAGTTTTGACCCAAAATCTAATAAGTTTACATTTTTGGTCCTTTTTGATAGTGAAAAACATTTTTGACCTTACAAACAGTTTGTTATGCTAGTTACCCCCTGTTTTACAGAAAGCTACATTTTCAGCCCCTTAAACTTATCATTTTTTCATTTTGAGGCTTATTGGGCCGAGAAGCCCATAATTAGGCCATTAGGCTAAAAATTTACATTTAAGTCCCCTGAAATTCCTAATGTTCAGAAAAATATTTATAGAAACTGTTTTGACCCTTTTAACCTTCAAGAAACCATGATTTGTGGATTTTTACCCCAAGTTTGTATTTTTGACAATTTAAGCCCAAAAATGGGTTTTATGTTAGAATGTGTTCATCATGACCTTATAAGCTATTATTCTTGACTTGTTTAGTGTAAGATAGCTTAAGTTATGTTTGTTTCCTTTCTCATGTCTTAGATCTCGGGTTTACACCCTTTTTTTGTAACATATTCATCACAATACACATAATACCACACATATACATGCATGAAATCACACATAGCATACATATACACATAGATCTACACATTTTTCTTGTATTCTCCCCCATAAAACTCATAAAAACCGAAAAGAAAGGGGTATGAAGCTCACCTTGAGTGTGGTTTCGGTTTTTGAAGGAAAAGATGAAGAAGAATTCGATCCTAGCAACCTTTCTTGGAGGATCTTCAACTTAGATGTTTCTAAGGTGCAAGATCCAAAGGTGTCAACTACTAGATGAAAACCTCTTGAATCACAAGCAAAACTCGAGATTTTTGGATGAAGAGGAAGAGGTATGTCTTAAGTGATTTAGAGAGAAGTTTTGTGAGGTGTGTGTGTTTCTTTGTGTCTTCGGCCGAGAGAAAAAGACAGAGGAGAGGAGAGAGTGAGATTGCATGGAAATATGAGAAGTGCATGGATGTTTGAAGTGTAATGCTTAGTTATCCCACATACAAAAATGATGTGGCATGCAAAAAGTCAACTCTTCCTTTCTTTTGGGCTTGGGCCGAGAATGGAGGGGGAAAAGGAAAGAATTTGGGCCCTTAAATTCTTAAGCCCAAATTATAGATAATTTACATAACTTTTGGCCCAAAGTAAATCAAGAAATGATTTTTACAAGCTATTAGGGCTAAATTAGGTTAGTTATGGTCCAATAAGGTCCATTTAGGTATTTTATTTCATTCTAGGCCCAACATGGCCCAAAATATTAAAATAAATGAAAGTGGGTCCAATTAGAGCCCTTTTAAGATTTCTAAGCCCAAGATAGTCAAATTGTAAGCTTATTGGTCCATTCGGCCCAATAAGGAAATCCTAGTCCAAAACGGACTTAAACAAGGATTTCTAGGGTTCTCCAATTCTTTGTTGACTATTTGAATGTTTGTCTGAAGTTTTTGATTTAAGTTTTGTTGTTATTGAATAAGCATCCTACATGCTTTCACATTGTTGGTTCACATTTGTTATCATTGTTAAATGTTTACAAGGCATCGAATTTCCTTGTTGTGACATTTTAGGGTTGTGTCTGGATTATGGTTAAAAGAGCTTAAGGATTAAGCTCTGAATGAAAAGGAAAAAGACCTAGTCACGAATGTTGGGAGTTCCCCAGGAACGTCGGGTGTTCGTAGTCATCCATCACATTTTCTGGCAACTCGTGTACGCCAAGCGTACAAGCTGAGTATGCTGGGCATACTCAGCTATGTTGAACAGGTTTGACTTCATGACTTTTTTACTTTGACCATGATTTGACCAAGTTTGCCCTAAGGGTATTTTGGGTATTTTAAGTTATATTTGAGATTAGTCACTATTTGATGAACTGGTGACTGTTAGAGCTGATATTCAGAGCAGTGTCCTGTTCAACAACCTTTTTAGGCTGAGAGGTAAGTTTTCTTCATTGTACTTGTGTATCAAAGGCACCAATATCCGCCCACTCAGTTATGTATCCTGGTTTAGAGGATGTTGCTATGTTGTATTGATCCATTAGGACTGAGTTCTGGTATATAGGATCTTGTCATGCGGTAGTGATCTATAGATCTGCATGTGAGTCTATTAACGGGCTATATGATTATCGGTTTGCTGAATATATGTTATATGTTATATGTCGACATATTATGGTTGGGTTGAGACTATATTGCTTCATGTGATCAGTCATCAAACCCGAGGCAATCCAACCGAGAGGTGGTGGACCCAGCACGTTATATCTAAGGAAATCCATCCAAGAGATTGTGGAGCAGGGTAATCCAATCGAGAGGTTATGGACCCAATATCCGATATTTAGGGCAATCCAATCGGGAGGTTGTAGACCCGAGGGTATTCCAATCTGATGACTGATTATTGTTTCAGATACTTCAGATAATCGGAGCAAGGAGAAGGCTTGATCATGCACATCCTTCATATATTATAATATTCGATCTTGGGATACTTTGATTTGTAATTATAACATTTGAAAATAGTGTTTTATAAATAATTATAGTTATTGGGTGGTTTTTTGAAAAATGAAAATTTTACCATGATTTTTGGATGTAACCAAATGAAGTGGTTTGATAATGGAAGAAAATGACTTTGGCTTGAAGGATGAAATTGGTTTCATTCCCTTTTCACACGCTGAGCATAGTTTATCTTTGAAATTTTGATCTTAGGAATTCCTCTCACAAGTTGATTCCCATAAATCTTTGATATATTCTTGAAGTTTAAGTAGATAACCTTTTGTTTAACATCCAATTTAGATGAGACTGAGCATGAGGGAAGAAGCAGCGACGAAGGTAGTTGTCATGAGAGAACATATCCAAGACATAAATGTCATACTATCGATTTGTAGTCAGAACAGTGACATTCTTTTGATCAACAACCTTTCTTTCTCTCTTGTTAAAGTCAACTTCATAACCAATGTCACACAATTGGCTTATTGAAATGAGATTGTGCTAAAGTCCTTTCATGTACGAGACATTCTTGAATACAACAAAATTGCATTTGATGGTTCCATATCCCTTTGTAGCTCCTTTGCCATTATCTCTATATGTAATACTAGGACCATCATTCTTTATGAAATCTTCTAGAAGAGACTTGAATCTGGTCATATGTCTTGAGAAACCGCTATCTAAATACCAAATATGTTCTTTACCCTAAAACTAAAATACAGTTGATATATACTGACCCATCATGCAATGGGCCACTTAAGAAAAATATTATAACAATCATCATGGAGGTGAAAGATTTTTGTTTGTTAAGTTTTAATCTAACAAACATGTGAATGAAAGTTTTTAATCTAACAAAATATCTATAACTCATTATTTATTCAAATCCGATTTTTCTTAGAATCCCAAAAACAAAATAAGATGATATGTAAATTTTAGAAAATAAATCATTCTTTTCGAATCATTGTAATTTTTTCAAAGAAATAGGGCCGTAAATCAAATAAAACACTTCTTGAAGTCAATAAATCTTAGGAAAATTCAGAGATGACCTATACACTGATTAAAGACCTTCCATGATGTTTCATGAATTTGACTCGCTATTTTCTATTTATTTCGATTTTGTTTATGTTAAACACAAATAAGTGCTAAATCTAGTTTTGAGTGTTACAAATCGTTTTTGAAAATTTTCAAACCTTCTTGATAGTAAGAAACATTCATAGAAAAATTGATATCTTTTTCCATAACGTTTTCCTATTTTTCAGGATTTAAATGATTAAACGAAGAAAATATAGTTACACATCTCAAAAATTTAATAAACTTCACCAAAATTTCTCTTACCTTAGTAAGATAAAATATAAAAAGTGTGACAATTCTTATGTACTTTTTACTAATTTTCACAAATTAAATGCCTATTTCATGGATTAAATAAAGGAAAATAGATAAACAATTTTAAAAATCATGAAACATTACGAAGATCTCAAATCATATTTATATCATAAATAAAAAGTATTATAACAATGGGCCACTTAAGGAAAAATATTATAACAATCGTCATGGAGACGATTTAAAGAGTTTCCCTTTTTGATCCAGTTATCATTTCGAGTTATGATGTTGTCAGCGCGAATGAAGCTCTTGTCAAAAGTGCACTCGTTGACTTTGTGAGAAGCATTGCCACATCGATAACCTACTCTAATTCCAGGATTCTTTCCTTTAACATTAGATTTTGGTTCATTTTTAACTGTTGAATCCAATGAACTTTAATCATTAGATTGAAAAACTCTTGCTTTAATGACTAAGGAATGTTATTGATGGTATGCTTAGATGACACTTTGTCACGAGGATCAGGAGATATGAAAGATTCAACTGAACTAGAGGACATTGGTTGATCTCTAGGTTTAGAGTTGCTAATAGAGAACTGAGGAAAAATGCTAAGAATTTTGTTTACTTAATGAACTTCACCATTAGATATAGGAAATTTCAGCAAAATCTTAGTAGAGGGAGAATATAGTCACGATAAGGAGGTTGGTGGGAAGGATCAAGAGCAAATAAACAAGATATACATTCAATGTTACCATTAGATTTAGTAGTGCAATGTTATTAATTAAAGTTTGATTTATAAAATAGGTACTTACAAATCTAATTTTAAAATATTTTTCTAAACAGTCAACATTATAAAAGGTTTTTTTAGTCTCACTCTTTTTGATTAACGAGACAACACCTTCTATATCGCCTCCAAGAATTTTCTTACACTGATCAGGAATTTGATCATTAATAATTCTCGTGACATTATAGTGAAAAGAAGCCCAATTTTTTAAAATAAGTTGAATTCTTCTAGCATGATTAATAACTTTTTCTTTTTTAGGGAGAAAAAAATTGTTGGTCAATGAGATACAAGTGTTTTCCTTTTTTAAAAGAGAAAGTGATTTTTTGAAAAATGAGAGTTTTTTTTGAGATATTTCAATTTTGAGAAAAGATATTTCTTCGTTTGAAACAGATAAACCGAAACGCAAGTGATCGATCATGTCAGCTTGTTTGATGCTTTCATTGGAAGAATAGTTAAAAATATTTTTTACCTGATATGTTGAGGTTGAGTCACAGTCAGACTTAAGGTCTATAGCAGCTTTAGAAAGATAAACGTCAAGAGTGTCAACTTTGTCATTCGGTGCATAAGAATGAGATTCAACGCTTTAAGCCATGAGACACTTACCTTTTGGAATTTCGTCATTTGAGAGATTTTCTTTATCAAAAGCAGATGATAGTTTGTTTATCATCTCTTGTGCTGTTGAGCATTTTTGAACTAAACGATAGAAAGAAAATGGGAGTGATTTTCCAATAACAACTATCGCCTTTACATCGAGATTTAACGTCCTTTTTTCTTCCTTGTTGTATCATGGAACAGATTTCTTCTTTGGCTCACTATTGGATGCACCATCATTGTATGATTGAGGCATAATAACGATGGGACCCTTGTTGATGATGCCAAGCATGTCATAGCCCATGATCTCGAGAACGTCCATGGCCTTTGATTTCAAGAAATAATGTTGAGTTCATCAAAAGGAGGGGTTTTTTTAGAGTAGACAATTTGTGATTGTATGAGGTCGACATAATTACTTGAGTGTGTCAGAAACATGCTCTGATACCAATTGAGTATAACTAACAAACAACAAACTAAGTAAACCAAATAAAGAACAGAAAAGTAAAGAACATAAACTAATCACAAAGATGTCTTTCACCAAGAAAGGGGTTGTTCTCACCAAGAGAATGTATGTAACAAAGACGGTCACCGTGACGTACATTAGGGTTTCACCTTAATGTTGAATATATACTAAACTATACTAGTATATGCCTTCAATCAAGGGATTGTATCTAATATTGTAAGACCCCAAATTGCTTGTGTATCAATCAGATCCAATTGATGGTGCGGAACCCCAATCAATTGGATGATGTCAGATCAATATAAAAGAGAAAGAGAAGAAGAATATGATGAATCTTGTATTATTTGATGATTTGAATGGAGATGCAAATACAAGATTCACACATAACACACACTCTCTTCTCTCTCTCTCTAGAACACCTTTGATTTCACACACTTAAGCTCCTTGGTTATGATGCTCCTCACCCACCTCACATCTATATACATATAGGCCACAAACACAAGGCCTAAACCTAATGGACTGAAAACACAATGCTAGACCGAAAACACATGGGTTTTCGGTCCAAGCTACAAATAATTAAATCCTATTTTCGGCCCAATTAATAAAAAAAATAAATGCTTAGAAAAGCAAAGTATAAACCAATTTTAGACCCAACAATCTCCCCCTTGGTTTATAGCTTTCTTTTCTAATTGACCCAACAAGATCCCCCTAAAAAGTAGCTGGCACTTCTTATCAATCTTCATTGGGAGCTTGGCTTCATCTATTATCTTCAAATTCTTCAAAGCATCAGGATGAATATATGAATGACTTCATCTTGAGCAGTTGGGTATTTCTTCAAGATTTGACTCTGAACGCACATTGGGTGAGGAAACTTTATGTATTGATTCTTGAAAGATAGCGCTTTCAGCTAGAGAATCTTCAGAGAGAATATCTGAGAGAACTAATCTTTTGGATCACTTCAGCAGGTTCAAGATAGCAACAGACTGATTGAGGAAGTTTCAATGCAATCCGTCACATAATCTTCAATTACAGCTTAACCTTGCTTCTGGGGTAGAAAAATTGAATGTTGAAAGAATAATCTTCATTTTTTGCTCCTTCGAATGAGAATTCTTCGATGATCACGGATGAAGCCTTGGCTCAGAAAATCTTCGATTCAGTCTTCATGAGTCTCATCTACACTTGAATTCATTTTTCAGACAAAACAAAACTAAATGAAAACTTAGCACACAAATTAAAAAAGAAACAAAAATAATTTTTGATTTTGGATTTTTCTGAACAAGAAATAAAATAGACATAAAAATATTTTTGATTTTTAAATTTTCTGAATTTTGTTTGATTTTTGATTTTTGATTTCTAATTTTTTTTTTAATTCTTGCCCTAAATTTGTGCATAGAGGAAAACTATGAACAAATTTACCAGAAACAAAAATATTTGGGATCAAAGTTGTGAGACAGGCTGAACTAGTTTATCGGTACCTTCACCTTCATGAATAGATAAAATTATATGATTTTTCTATGGTTTTTCATAACTCATGTTTTGAGAACAATTATTAAAATGTTTACATGTTTGTTTTGTTATTTCAACTTATTGTGTGGTTGGTTTTTGACAAATGTAAAATAACTTTTGAACTTTTCATAATTTATTTATCATCGTACCCCACCATCATTTATCTTATTCACCATACTTAATGTTTCCGAAAATAAATATATTTATCCATGTTTTCCCACTCCATCTTATAACTGTACATATGGGTGGGTATGAGTAAATGACGTAGGGGTGTGTGTATGGGTGTGCATGTATATAAAGGTGGGTTTGGGTAGGAGTGGTACATATATGGATTTAGGATATGGTAGGGTGTGTGTATTGGTTTGTAGGTAGGGATGTGTGGTTGTGATGGTCAAGGTGAGGGTGAAAGTGAGGATGAGGGTAGTGTTGGGTGGGGTGTGTATGGTACGGGTGGTAGTGACCAATTAGGAATGGGTGTTAGATTATTGGGTATATGGGTGTAGTGTAGGTGGACTTATGGCTTATGGATCATGGTTTATGGCTTATGATTTATAGCTTATGCTTTGGTATTACAGTTTATGGCTTATGGCTTAAGGCTTTTTGGTGCTTAACGCTTAGGGGTTATGGCTTATTAAGACACAAACCTTATGTTGTGGCTTAGGGATTAGGGATTTGGCTTTAAGCTTATGTTTTAGGGTTTGGGACTTCAGGTTTATATTTTATGACTTAAAGAGTGTGATTTAGGTCTTAGGGCTTAAGGCTTAGGGGTTATGTCTTATCGATTGGGGTTTATGAGTTATGGAACTTGACATATGATTTATGGCTTAATTTTATTGATTACGTCTTATGGATTAAGGTTGGTGGCTTTAGTTCATGTCTTAGAGTTTGGGGCTTAAGTTTTATGGTTTATGGCTTAATTAGTGAGTTAGAGCTTACGGATTAAGGCTTATGTTTTATGGCTTAATGTATCTTATAGCTCATGATGTATGACTAAGGTAGTAAGTCTTAACGCTTATGGCTTATCAAATATTGATTATTTCTAACTACTTATTGCTTATTCCTTTCCACTTAATTATACTATGCGTCTTATGGCTCATACCTATGGTGTCAGGTGTGTGGCTTGCCGCTTATGGCTTATGCATTATAACTTAAGTCTTATGGAATATAGTTTAGAGCTTGTGGGATATGGTGTATAACTTATGACTTATGGTTTATGGCTTAGTGTTGAGGGATTATGAATCATGGGTTATGGATTAGTATTTAAGACTTATGGTTTATGGCTTATGGATTATGGTTTATGTGTATGGATTATGACTTAATAAATTATGGCATATGACTTATGGCTCATGGCTCACGGCTTATGGCTTATGGCTTATGGCTTTTGGCTTCTAGCTTTTGGCTTATCTCTTATGTCTTAAGTCTTATGTATTATGATTTATGCCATACATCATATGTATTATGTCTTATGTCTTATGTCTTATGTCCTATGTCATATGTCTTATGTCTTATGGCTTACGGCTTATGGTTTTGGATAGGGCCTAATGCTTTAGGTTAAATATAAAGGCTTAAGCCTTAAGTTTTAAAGTTTAAGGCTAATGGCTTATGGCTTATAGCTTAAGGTTTAGGGAATATAGGTTTTTAAGTTTGTACTTAATATTCAAGGATTCTCGATTATGGTTTAGGGGTTGAGGCTTAGGTAGGTGACACGTAACTAGGTAGATGATACCCATTTACCACTCGTCGAATTCTCCTACAATAACAGCTATCACACTAGCATTAAATTCGCACCATTCGAAGCCCTCTACGGATGCAAGTGCAGATTCCCTCTATGCTGGGTTGAGGTAGGTGGCATGTAAATAGCAAAGAGGCAAGCGCCTGATAGCACACTCACCGGCCAAGAAATCATATGATATACTACGGAAAAGATCGTTCAGATTCATGAACGATTAAAGGCATCCCGGGATCGGAAAAAGAGCTACGCTGATAAGGGATGAAAATCCTTGGAATTCCATATTGGTGCCCGTGTTTGTTGAAGGTCGCACCCTGGAAGGGAATGATACGTTCTGGCAAGCATGGAAAGCTAAATCCAAGGTATATCGGGCCATTTGAGATCTTTGCTAGAATCATCCTGGTGGCTTACAAACATCGACTACCACAAGAACTCAGTAACATACACCCTACCTTCCACGTATCCAACCTGAAGAAGTGCTTGTCCGATGAGACTCTTGTAGTCCCACTCGATGAAATCGAGGTAAACAAGAGTCTACACTGCATAGAGGAACATGTGGAAATAATGGACATGGAGATCAAGAGAACGAAACAAAGCCGTATACCAATATTGAAGATCCGCTGGCATGCCAAGCGAGGGCCTGAGTTCATTTGGGAGCGGGAAAATCAGATGAAAAAGAAGTACCCACAACTTTTCCTCTAGTTGCAAGAACCCGTCCAAGATGCTAATTTTGGGACGAAATTTCCTCTAACTGTGGGATGATGTGACAACTGGAAAATTTTGGAACAAGCAGGGTCTAAGGCATATCTATGTATAATGTAAAACCACATCCCAACTTTGTTGCAATAAAACTTTGAAAGCCAAAAGAACATTATTTGTATAAGTAAATATATATACTTTGAAAATCATATTCGTAATAAACACTTGAAAGTCAACAAGATATAACTAGTCAAGACAAGTCAAATGGTTTGAACCAATCATAAATTAGACTTGGCTTTAAAGATTTCAGCCTAGTACCCCACCCCCTAAGTGATTTCAATTTGCACTAGGACCGAAATCACAAGTGATCTCAGTTGGAACCTAGAACCAAAATCACATGTGATCTCGGTTGGTACATATGCCGAAATCACATAATTTTAATGCTTTTCCATAGAGTTCTTGGTTAAGAGAAGAAAAGATAAGGAAGTTGATTTTATGATTAGATACTTCACCCTTTTCCCATGAAAAATATTACCCAACAGTATCCCATGTAATACCTAACATGCAACTAGGAAACCATTAAGTCATTTCATTCCTTCTTTAACTATAGCAGAAAAACATCCATAAATCTCCCCACTATTTTCATTACAACTTCCTATTACTCCATATTCTCTCAAGAACCAAGACAAAATATCTTCCAAGTTCAAATTCCCCAAGCTTGTTCTTAGTATTTTGGTAAGCTTTTCTTGTTAATATAGTGTTTTATACATTTTCATGTTAGTTTCTGTTGGATATAGTGGTAAGCTTGACCCGACCCGGCATGGTCCATTTGGGTTGCACTTCACCCGAACAAATTATGGATAATCTTATGAGAATAGTATAAGTTATGATTTATTAATATATTATAAGTTCTAATATATTAATATAAAATCATATTATTTAATTAGTGTTGATCTATAATTAATTTAGAATTAATTTAGAGATCAAAAGTATGACTAATTAAATATAGGCTCTTGTATTTATATAGTGTGGGCTATTACTTATTTGGAATGGGCTAGGCTTGCATGGAAAGTCCAAGGATACTCCATGGAGCTTTAACCCATGGATCTCATGGAAATGAAAAGAAATGGGTATTAGGTTTTACATGGATGTAACCCTAATCCACCACACTATATAAAGGAGGCTTTGGTTCTTGAAATCATACTAGTTGTGGTGTGTTTACTAAGAGGGCCGATTTCAAGAAGGTTGTGACTATTCTCGCAAGGTTCCAAAGTTTGTGGTAATTTGTGATTTCCATTTGAGGAATCCACACTATTGGTGTTAGGCTCTCAAACTGCAAGCAATCAACTACAACTAAAAGGTAAGTAATTCTACTAGCTTTATTTGATTCAAGTTCCCCATGCCATGCTAGATAGGATAAGAACCTTGGAAAAATAAATTATTTGCGTGTATCTTAGTCAAAAATAGATCCAAGGTTTCTAGGGTTGTATGTACACCATAGGAGTGTTAGAATGCTCAAAACCCATCAGTGGTATCCGAGCCTAGGCTTGTTTACTTGATACTTGATGCGAATAGCTTAAAAATCGAATTTTTTGTTCACTGCACGTATGAACTCGCCGATTCCATAGGGGGGGGGGCACGACAAGTCCATGAAGAAATGCATGCTACTCGTCGAGTCTGCTCATGCACTCGACGAGTAGAGGCTGCAGTGTCCAGTTTTTCGAGTTTTGCTGCTGGAAATGGACTAGAAACATTACCCTAAACTGTTTTGGTGTTATAAAACTTGTTTTAGATGGTGTAATGTTTATGCTAATACATTTACAATGGCTATTATCAAAATTACAAGTTTTATGAGTAATTTATGATTCTTGAAATGTTCATATTCATGTTCTTGAACTTATGATGATTAGATGATCATGGGAATTGTTTGTAACGTACTTGATAGTTTAATTCATAATCATTATCTGTTTTAATGGAGTCCATAACTTGTCCTCAAGTTATGGAAAACCAAAGGTCAGACTTTAATAAAAACCATTAAAAGAAGACAAGGGTTATAAAAATGAAGAGTCTTCATTTTTAATACTCAATTACATTCATAAGTTATAAGAAATGAAAAGTTTTGAAAGTTTAAAAAACTTGCCCTCAAGTTTTGGAACAAGTAAAGTCTTGATTAAAACTTTAGTTCCAACCCTTATAATTTTAAAAGTTAAAATTCAACCCTTATACTTTATATTATAAGTTAATAATATATATATATATATATATATATATATATATATAAGATCAAGTCGTCTTACTGCTAGTACACCACATTCACGAAGCCGGTCTATAAGGGGGGTATAAGGTTGTTGCCTATAAAATGGCAATTTAATGGGTGTCCACTCTCACCCACCGCTTCCTTGATCGGTGGAGGGTCGTTAGCCGAACGGGTAGGACAAGGACTTATAAATTCTCACTAAAAGTATAATGATAATTATAAAGTAACTAAATGCTTAAATTAAATTCCCAATCTTAGTTACTTTAGGAAAATGTGAATAAGGTGCTAATCCATGAAATCACACTTTACACTTTGTTTAAGTCGTTAGTGGAGCGTGTGTGGTTAACCGACACACTAACTTGAACTTAACAAGGTAGGTAAAGGGCGACATAATGTTTCACATAGTATCGATGGAGCGTGTGTGGTTAACCGGCACATTGATTGGTGAATCGTCATTCACCTACCTTCAAATATCTTATAGCTTAGGTTACGGCATCCCTCTTCTAAGTTATAAAATATTGTGTTGGGTCCTAGCCTCCATATTACATTTGGGTGTTTTATTAAGGACTATCTCTATATCTAATCTAATATATTTCCTCTTTTTTTCAGATGTCTTCCAATAACAATGCTTCTGGCTCAAACCCTACTAGCTCCTTCACTCTCATGAATCTTTGTGGGAGAGTCATCTTTGATGGATCCAACTTTACAGATTGGATCAGAAACATCAGGATGGTCACTCGGTATAAGAACAAAGAATATGTTCTCGACAAGGAGCTTAAGGTACCCGAGCAAACTGCTACTCCTTAAGAGCTTGCTAAATATGAGGTACATGAAAGAGATGCTACAAAAGTGGCATTCATCATGATGGCCACCATGACAGCCGAGCTCCAAAATTCCTATGAGGACTATTATCCTTTTGAGATGCACCAGGACTTGATGGACCGCTACCATCAAAGTGCTCGTCAAGAGCGATATGAAATAATCTCCTCCGTGATAACAACCCAAATGAAGGACGGTGAACCCATCACGGGCCACATGCATAAAATGCAAAGGTATGTGGACCGTTTACTGAAGCTGAATGTGAACTTTCCCGAGGAGTTAGCAATAGACATCATTTTGCACTCCTTACCATCATGTTTTGATCAATTCCGCATGACATATCACATGAACAAGGAAGAAGTCACCCTCAGCAAACTTCAAGGACTCTTGAAGACCACCGAAATTAGTCTAAAGGGTATGTCGGTTGTAACTAATCCTACTCCTACTCCAACTGCGGCCAATGTCTTGGCACTCGGGCATGGCTAAGGGAAGAAGAGAAAGAACCCATCTAAGGGTACCAAGGGTAAGACCCTTGAAGGCTCCTCTTCAAGCAAAACCAAGAAAGGTTTTGTCACTCCTTCTGCTAACTGTAATTAGGCTGAATGATTTTATTGCCATGAAAAGTCTCACTGGAAGCGAAACTGCCCAAAGTACCAACAAGATTTGAAGGATGGGAAAGTAAAACCCAAAGATGCAGGTATATACACTATATTTGCTAATAACTCAACTCATTCTAAGTCTTGGGTCCTTAATACAGGTTGTGGTATTCACATATGTTGTGATTTACAGGGACTAAGAGGAAGTGAGAATGTGGAGCAGGGAAATATAAACTTGATCATAGGAAACAGGAAAGCTTCACCTGTCACCAAGATAGGAGTTTATTCCTTAGTGCTAAATAGTGGGTTTACATTAGATTTGAATAAATGTTATAATTCTCCAGAAATGGCAAGAAATGTTATTTCCTTTCATGCATTGCCAAAACACCTCATGAGGTGTGGACTGGAAAAGTTCCCAATCTAGACCACATCAAGATTTGGGGTTGAGAGGCATTCGTGAGACGCGAGACTCACAATAAGCTCGAACCCGAAGCGAAAGGTGTATTTTCATCGGCTACCCATAGAAATCCTTTGGTTATCTCTTCTACAGACCCAGTGATAATGTGGTCTTTGTAGCAAGAAGAGGATTCTTCCAATACAGAGAATTTATAAGCCAAGGAGACAGTGGGAGGCAAATTGACCTTGAGGAAATTCAAGAGTCAAGTGGTGAAGGAACCTCAAACCCTAGCCCTCAACCTGAGGAGGAAACTCCTATCGAGCCGAATAAAGAATCAATACCTCTGAGGCATTCCACCAGAGTTAGGAATGCACCTGAGCATTAGTATGGTTTTCATATTACTACAGAATGTGAAAAACTTATCAGTGATAACACACTGGCAAATCCGGATGACCCTAACAGCTACACGGAAGCCATGGCAGGCCCTGAGGCTATTAAATAGAAAGAGGCTATGGACAGCAAGATACAGTCCATGTATGACAATCAAGTGTGGAACTTGGTTGACAACGTACCTGATTGTAAGATAGTTGGGTGCATGAAATGACCCAAAATTTTTCGTTTAAGTAATACTAAGGTTATCAACGATCTATAATATATCATAAAATCGTACGTCATAAATACCAAAAAGTTATAATAGAGGTGTCATAACAAAAGAACTGTAACAACATATCATAGTATATGAAATAAACTCCTAGGACTAAAGCTGAAGCTGTGGTGTATGCAATGCCATCATCCCAAGCCCTTCCCTATGCTTGCGGAAGTACCTGAAACCGCAACTGAAAATGTAAGCACAAAGCTTAGTGGGCTCCCCCAGACTACCACATACCATACAATCATATAAACACATATTTGGCCTTGCCCACTACATCGGACCGAAGTCTGGAACTAACCAGGGCCTTGCCCTCTTCATCGGACTGAAGTCCGGAAACTGCATTGGACCGCAGTCCGGAACTGACTGGGACCTTGTCCCCTGCATCAGACCGAAGTCCAGAACTAACTGCATCGGATCGAAATTCGGAACTAACTTGGACCTTGTCCCCTACATCGGAGCGAAGTCCGGAAACTGACTAAGCATAAAATAGCATAGCATAAACAGATCAACTAGCATAAACACATATACTGCACACTGCATCGAACCGAAGTCCAAAACACATAACACAAAGACATGCTTGAATCACAAAGACATCAAGCACACTGAACTTCTGCATTGCACCAAAGTCCGGAACTGTCTGCTAACTAGACGGGCCGACATTGTGGCCATAGACTCGTTCCTATTGGAAGGAAAACTCACCTCGTAGTGCTGAGTGTTGTGATGCTAACTCTAAAAGTTGCTGACCGCTGCTCCGGAACTGTCCAGCTACAATTTCCATAAACACTAGATCAGTTACTGGTAAATGCACTTGGGGTCAAATGACTATATTACCCCCGGTCAAAGTTAACTTCCAGTGGACCGGACTCGCCGAGTCACGGTGCAGACTCGCCGAGTCCCTCCTTTACTAACTTTTACTTTAACTCACTGACCCCCTTTCCCACTCACTGATTCACTCTGAACTCACAACTCGAAGGGAAAACGGGGACTCGTGACTCGACTCGTCGAGTCCGAAGAACAACTCACCGAGTCCTATCGTTGATTCCATGCAATCGAATTCTAATCCATTCCAGGGCCTCTAACTTTTATATCTGAGCCCTTGGGACCATCTGAACACGTAAAGTTACTGACTTTACGTGTAACTACGAAGGAATGAAGCCATTCACTCAAACACTGCTTTTCTCAGGAAAAACTCATCCGACTCGCCGAGTTGTAGAACAACTCATCGAGTCCAAGTCAATCTCCATCGGACTTGCCGAGTTGCTCATCCAACTCGTCGAGTGCAAGGCTATCTTCATATGACTCGTCGATTCAAGGTTGTGACTCGCCGAGTCCATTCCGTCCCTTTCCATACAGGCCTGATTTGAGCCATACAGCGACTCTAAGTCACAGATCCATGCTTCTAGGGCATGCTTATCACGTAAAGTTGCAAACTTTATGTGCATGCATGGCTTTAAAGGCTTCAAAGGCCAACCCTAAGCTCTCAATGGGGTTCCAAGCTCAAGAGGGACTTCAATCACGACCATAACTGAAACTTTACACTTCTAGAATGCAATGAGAGTCCAGATCTGAAGTTTTCATCCAATGAGAGTCCATATCTCAAGTTTTGAATCATAAAAGGCTCCAAAGAAGGCATAACTAGCATAAAGGAGGTTATAATAGAGGAATGCACAAGGTCATAACTTCATTTCCTGAATGAAGAACATATGTAAGCTAACTCCTGGATCTTCTTTCCCTTGTATGGACCTTCTTTCCTTCCCAAAGCTTCCAAGCTATCACAAGCACACTCAAACTCAACAATACGGCTAGGTTTTACAGGGGAAATGTTCTGAGAGTGATAGAGGGGAGGTTGGGGGAGCGTAAGTGTGTTTAAATAGGTTGAAAACCCTTAAAATTAGGGCTTCATCCAGACAGGTGGACTCGCCGAGTCCAGCGTATGGACTCGTCGAGTAGCCACCTCAATATGCGTGATCGTCCTGTCTCTACACGACGAGTCGGGCTACAGACTCATCGAGTACCCCTTCAGAAATGAAAATACTTTATTTGAATTACATACCATAAATGGGGCGTTACAACTCTCCCCAAGTTATCTTAGACTTCGTCCTCGAAGTCTGCTGTTGCTGTTGCTAAAAATAACTCTGGGTAATGCTCCCTCATCTCCCCCTCGGATTCCCACGTCCACTCTGAACCCTTTCGGTGCTGCCACTGCACCTTCACTAGCTGAACCACCATCTTCCTCAAGGTCTTCGTCTTCCTATCTAATATCGCAACTGGTCTCTCGATATAATTCAGGCTGCTATCAACCTGAATATCCTCCAAGGGTACAACTACTGACTCGTCAACCAAACACTTTCGCAACTGAGAAACATGGAAAGTGTTGTGGATATGGCTAAGCTCTGCCAGAAGATCCAACCGATAAGCAACCCGACCTGCCCAGGCCAAAACCCTGAAAGGGCCAATAAACATGGGACCTAGCTTGCCCCTCTTTCGAAATATGATAACACCCTTCCAGGGTGATACCTTCAGGAGGACCATATCACCCACGTAGAAGTCTAAGTCTGAACGCCTCCTGTCGGCGTAACTCTTTTGCCTACTCTACGCAGTCTGCAGTCTGCTACGAACCTGCAGGATCAACTTTGTGGTCTTGAGCACCACTTCAGTGCTCCCAATGACTCGCTGACCGACCTCGCCCCAACAAATCAGGGTCCTGCACTTCCTTCTGTATAGCATCTCGAAAGAAGGACGGTCAATGCTAGCATGGTAACTGTTGTTATACGAAAATTCCGCTAGTGGAAGATACGTATCCCAACTACCACCGAAGTCTAGAACACATGCCCGGAGCATGTACTTAAGAGTCTGAATCGTCCTCTCGCTCTGCCCGTCCGTCTAAGGGTGGAAAGAGGTGCTAAAATGAAGACGAGTCCTCATCTCGTCATGAAACCGCTTCCAAAATCTGGAAGCAAAACGGACGTCTCGGTCTGACACTACCGAAACAGGCACTCCGTGCCATGCTACTACCTCACGCACATAGACGTCGGCTAGCTTCTTCGCCGATATGCTCTCCTGGATCAGTATAAAGTGTGCACTCTTGGACAGCCGATCCACTATGACCCAAATGGAATTCACTCCCCGCGCGGTCCTGGGAAGCTTAGTGATAAAATCCATGGTAATGTCCTCCCATTTCCATACAGGAATGTCTAAGAGCTGCATCTTGCTGTGGGGTCTCTGGTGCTCTGCCTTGACCTTCCTGCAGGTCAGACATCTCTCCACATACCAGGCGACATCGTGCTTCATGAAGGACCACCAATAACCGAGTCGAAGATCCCTGTACATCTTCGTCGCCCCTGGGTGGATGGAAAATCGAGACTTATGGGCCTCGTCCATCAACACCTGCCATACTCCGCCCCAGTACAGTACCCAAACTCTCCCATGAAGGGTCAACAATCCCAGGCTATCATAATTAAAAGAAGCTACTTGGCCCACGATCCTCTTACACTTCTGCCTCTCCTCCTTGAGGCCTTCGACCTGTGCCTCCCTGATCCGCTCCAACAGCAGAGTAATCACTGTCATCCTAAAGCATATATCCCTGATCGAGGCCACTACCGTCTTGCGGCTCAAGGCGTCGGCCACTACGTTGGCCTTCCCTGGGTGATAAAGGATTTTACAATCCTAATCATGCACTACATCTAACCACCGACGCTGCCTTATGTTAAGATTCGGCTGGTCCATGAGGTATCTCAGACTCTTGTGATCCGTGTAGATAGTATAACAGACCCCAAAGAGGTAGAGTCTCCAAATCTTGAGGGCGAACACCACTGTCCCCAACTCCAAATCATCTGTCGGATAGTTAGCCTCGTGAGGCTTCAACTGTCTGGAGGCGTAAGCTATCACATGCCCCCACTGCATCAACACTGCTCCCATGCCTGTGATCGAGGCATCACAGTATACTACAAAATTATCCACTCCCTCTGGTAGGATAAGAATCGGTGCCTCGCGCAAACACTGCCGGAGGGTCTCGAACACCGCCTGCTACTCAGGCCCCTAACGAAACACCATCGACTTCTTAGTAAGTCGAGTGAGTGGTACTGCTATCTTGCAGTAATCCTGAATGAATCTCCTATAGTACCCTACCTAACCTAGGAAGCTCCGAATCTCTGATGAAGACTTCGGGACCTCCCACTGCATCACGGCCTCTATCTTGGCAGGATCTACCAGTATACCCTTCTAGTTGACGAGGTGCCCAAGGAACTGCACCTCGCGCAACCAGAACTCGCACTTGAAGAACTTCGCGAAAAGTTTCTCCCCCCTCAAGACCTCTAGCACCTCACTCACGTGCTCCTCGTGCTGCTCCTGAGTCTTGGAATAAACCAAGATGTCATCAATGAATCATAGACTGATCCAACATCGGCCTGCACATGCGGTTCATGAGGTCCATGAATGGGGCTGGAGCGTTGGTCTGCCCAAACGGCATCACCACAAACTCATAATGACCATAAAGGGTCCTAAAATCTATCTTCTGAACATCCTCACACCTGACCCGCATCTGATGATAACCGGAGCGCAGATCAATCTTGGAAAACCAAGATGCTCCCTGAAGCTGATCGAACAAGTCATCTATCCTCGGGAGTGGATAACGATTTTTCACCGTTACCTTGTTCAGCTCTCGGTAGTCTATGCACATACGGTGCGACCCATCCTTCTTCTTAACAAACAAGATCGGGGCTCCCAAGGGAGAACTACTCGGTCTAATGAAACCCTTGTCTAGCAGCTCCTGCAGCTGCATAGACAACTCCTGCATCTCTGGAGGAGGCAACCGATACGGTGCCTTGGCTATTGGAGCCGCACCATGAACCAGGTCAATCCTGAACTCAACCTGTCTCTCCGGAGGTATCCCAGGCAATTCCTCTGGGAACACATCCGGGTACTCTCGCACCACTGCTACATCATCTACTGCCAACGTACCCTTATCCCGGGTATCCATCACATATGCGACATAACCTGCGCAACCATGCTGGAAGTAGTGCCTCGCTCTCGCTGCTGAGCAAAGAATCGGTCCGTGTTGTGGCCTCTCGCACTGAATCACTAACTCTCCCCCACTGGGAGTGTGAACCCTCACCAGCTGCAACTCGCAATCAATCACCGCCCCATTGGGGCTCAGCCAATCCATGCCTACTATGACCTTGTTGCCTCGCAAAGGAATAGGGACCAGGTCCACCGAAAACTACTCATCAAATAACTGCAGCGAGCATGCCTTATGCACCCTCGCGACCATGACGGTCCTATCATCGGCTATCTCCACCTCGAGTGGACAATCCAGCTCCCCAGGAGCTCTGCTAAACCTCTTACTGAGTGCAAGGGAGACAAACTATCGGGTAGCCCCCGAATCAAACAACACTGTAGCTAAAATGCCGTTCACTAAGAACGACTCTATACATAAACATATAACCTTAGAAACGATCAATAATAAATGTAGAGATAAAAGGAAAATATGTACCCGTCACCACGTCAGGAGTCGCTCGCGCCTCCTCTGCTGTCTTCTGAAAAGCTCTATTCTTCACCACTCGCGCCTCGGCCTAGCCCTGACAACCGTTCGTAATCCACAATGTATCAGAGGCAGGTGCTGACACCTTCCCTGCTGTTGCTAAGCTCGGGCACAGGGACTTTTTATGTCCCCTCTGATTGTAATGGAAGCAAATCAGATCTGATGCTGTGGTGGCAGTGGTAGAAGCTGTACAATCTCTGCTCATATGCCCAGTCCGACCGCACTTGTAGCAGCTGGAACTCCCTGCCTTGCACGCCCTATCGGACCAAAGTCTGAAACTGTCTGCTAACTAGACGGGCCAGCATTGTGGCCTTAGACCCGTTCCTATTGGAAGGAAAACTCACCTCGTAGTGCTGACTGCTGTGATGCTAACTCTAAAAGTGGCTGACCGCCGCTCCGGAACTGTCCGGCTACAATTTCCGGAAACACTAGATCAGTTACTGGTAAATGATCTTGGGTTCAAATGACTATATTATCCCTAGTCAAAGTCAACTTCCAGTTGACCGGACTCGCCGAGTCACGGCGCAGACTCGCCGAGTCCCGCCTTTACTAACTCTGACTTTAACTCATCGAGCCCCTTTCCCACTCACTGATTCACTCTGAACTCACAACTCGAAGGGAGAACGGGTACTCGTGACTCGACTCGTCGAGTCCGAAGAACAACTCGCCGAGTCCTATCGCATATTCCATGCAATCGAATTCTAATCCATTCTAGAGCCTCTAACTCGTAGATTTGAGCCTTTGGGACCATCTGAACACATAAAGTTACTGAATTTATGTGTAACTACAAAGGAATGAAGCCATTTCACTCAAACACTACTTTTCTTGGGAGAAACTCATCCGAATCGCCGAGTTGTAGAACAACTTGTCGAGTCTAAGGCACTCTTCATCGGACTCGCCGAGTTGCTCATCCAGCTCGTCGATTCCAAGGCTATCTTCATATGACTCATCGAGTCAAGCTTGTGACTCGCCGAGTCCATTCAGTCCTTTTCCATATAGGCCTGATTTGAGCCATACAGCGACTCTAAGTCACAGATCCATGCTTCTGGTGCATGCTTATCACGTAAAGTTGAAAACTTTACGTGCATGCATGGCTTTAAAGGCTTCAAATGCCAACCCTAAGCTCTCAATGGGGTTCCAAGCTCAAGAGGGACTTCAATCACGACCATAACTGAAACTTTACACTTCTAGATTGCAACGAGAGTCCTGATCTGAAGTTTTCATCCAAGGAGGTTCCATATCTCAAGTTTTGAATCATAAAAGGCTCCAAAGAAGGCATAAAAAGCATAAAGGAGTAAAGGTCCAGAAGGAGAGACTTTTTGGCGTAAGAAAGGAGTTCCAGAAGGCGATTTGGAGCGGAAGAAAGGTTCTGGAAAAAGGTTTTCAACACCAAAAAGAGTAAAGGTCCATATTTTAGTTAATTAAGAACATGTTTTGTATCACTTTGATTTGTGTTAGTTTGTTAGTTGTTATGATGAGCAGCTGAATCTAGCTACTCTTGTTTAGCTAGATGAAGCTTCCAAATTATGAATAGCTCAATTTTTATGGATTTATTTAGTTGGTAAAATTGCTTGTGTTTGATTTGTATTACCTAGCATGCTTATGTTTGTTTCTCTAATTTCTTGATTGCATGTTTTGTGTAGCTTAGTGACCATTAACTGCATGAACTTGTTTACCTAATGATTTAGTGAACATTGAATTGTTAGAGCTAGGATTGACCAATCTTAGTTAGTAATTAGAGTAAAAAAACATAGATGTGCTACAGAATGTGTATTGTGACTAAATTGCATTTATATAACAAATCTTACATAGCATATTTACATTCATAATTAGTTCTGTGTTTAATTGTGTATGAACATACATGGTTTGACATGAGTTAGTTAATTATTAGTAAAGTTAGAACTAAATTATTAATACAATTAAAACGAACTTGATAATCCATAATCATTAGCTAGCCATAAGGAAGAAGTGGATTCAAACTAGACAAGAGTGTGTTTTTACTTATTGAATTTGATTTAAGTTCGTCTGATCTTGTAAAATCGGATAAAACCCCTTTTAAACTTGTTAATAATTAGGTTAATTTAATAGTAAGTAGATTAATTAGTAACACCGTTCCCTGTGATCGACACCCGACTTACCCAAGTTATACTGTAATCTGATTAGGAGAGACTTTTTGGCGTAAGAAAGGAGTTCCAGAAGGCGATTTGGAGCGGAAGAAAGGTTCTGGAAAAAGGTTTTCAACACCAAAAAGAGTAAAGGTCCATATTTTAGTTAATTAAGAACATGTTTTGTATCACTTTGATTTGTGTTAGTTTGTTAGTTGTTATGATGAGCAGCTGAATCTAGCTACTCTTGTTTAGCTAGATGAAGCTTCCAAATTATGAATAGCTCAATTTTTATGGATTTATTTAGTTGGTAAAATTGCTTGTGTTTGATTTGTATTACCTAGCATGCTTATGTTTGTTTCTCTAATTTCTTGATTGCATGTTTTGTGTAGCTTAGTGACCATTAACTGCATGAACTTGTTTACCTAATGATTTAGTGAACATTGAATTGTTAGAGCTAGGATTGACCAATCTTAGTTAGTAATTAGAGTAAAAAAACATAGATGTGCTACAGAATGTGTATTGTGACTAAATTGCATTTATATAACAAATCTTACATAGCATATTTACATTCATAATTAGTTCTGTGTTTAATTGTGTATGAACATACATGGTTTGACATGAGTTAGTTAATTATTAGTAAAGTTAGAACTAAATTATTAATACAATTAAAACGAACTTGATAATCCATAATCATTAGCTAGCCATAAGGAAGAAGTGGATTCAAACTAGACAAGAGTGTGTTTTTACTTATTGAATTTGATTTAAGTTCGTCTGATCTTGTAAAATCGGATAAAACCCCTTTTAAACTTGTTAATAATTAGGTTAATTTAATAGTAAGTAGATTAATTAGTAACACCGTTCCCTGTGATCGACACCCGACTTACCCAAGTTATACTGTAATCTGATTAGGAGAGACTTTTTGGCGTAAGAAAGGAGTTCCAGAAGGCGATTTGGAGCGGAAGAAAGGTTCTGGAAAAAGGTTTTCAACACCAAAAAGAGTAAAGGTCCATATTTTAGTTAATTAAGAACATGTTTTGTATCACTTTGATTTGTGTTAGTTTGTTAGTTGTTATGATGAGCAGCTGAATCTAGCTACTCTTGTTTAGCTAGATGAAGCTTCCAAATTATGAATAGCTCAATTTTTATGGATTTATTTAGTTGGTAAAATTGCTTGTGTTTGATTTGTATTACCTAGCATGCTTATGTTTGTTTCTCTAATTTCTTGATTGCATGTTTTGTGTAGCTTAGTGACCATTAACTGCATGAACTTGTTTACCTAATGATTTAGTGAACATTGAATTGTTAGAGCTAGGATTGACCAATCTTAGTTAGTAATTAGAGTAAAAAAACATAGATGTGCTACAGAATGTGTATTGTGACTAAATTGCATTTATATAACAAATCTTACATAGCATATTTACATTCATAATTAGTTCTGTGTTTAATTGTGTATGAACATACATGGTTTGACATGAGTTAGTTAATTATTAGTAAAGTTAGAACTAAATTATTAATACAATTAAAACGAACTTGATAATCCATAATCATTAGCTAGCCATAAGGAAGAAGTGGATTCAAACTAGACAAGAGTGTGTTTTTACTTATTGAATTTGATTTAAGTTCGTCTGATCTTGTAAAATCGGATAAAACCCCTTTTAAACTTGTTAATAATTAGGTTAATTTAATAGTAAGTAGATTAATTAGTAACACCGTTCCCTGTGATCGACACCCGACTTACCCAAGTTATACTGTAATCTGATTAGGTACACTGCCTATAAGTGCATAGTTAGTTTAAGTTTGTTAGGTTATAAATATTAAAATTAGTGGGTACTTTTGTGCACATCAAGTTTTTGGCGTCGTTGCCAGGGAGCGGCTTAGTTTATTAGCTTATTTATTTGCATTAAGTTAATCGATCCTTTTTGTGGGGTAAAACCCGCAAAAAGTTAGTTTTTCAGCAAGGTAAAAAAAAAAAAAAATTAGTCACAGAGTCCACGACGTGGCCAGAGTTCATGACCAGAAGCTCAAACACACCCTTGGTGCCACCACTTGAAGATCCCGAGTCTGCAATTCACAAGAAAAAGACGCCACTGCAAGAATTAAAGTCAGCTTTTTCAAGGAAGTCGGGAAAGAAGACAGGAGATTCAAGCTCATCCTCGAGGCACAAGAGCAATTTTGAGCACTTGGATCAAATACCCGTCAAAACCGAATCCGAATACGATACCGAGCCGGAATTTGAAGAACATACGAGCGAACCAGAGAACGAGCCAAGAAACAAGATGGCAACAATTGAAGAGATGTCCATGGGAGCTTACAAGAAGCGGATCCGAGAAGATGTGGGTCCCGGTTTAGTCCAACCCGCAATACCTGCCACTGCCACATTCGAGTTGAAGGGGCACATATTGACTGCACTGAAGGATATCCCATTTTTTGGGAAAGATCATGAGGATGCTTTTAAGCATCTAGATGAAGTCAACTACATTGCTGATTACTTCAATGTCCTAAATGTCAACAGAAACACAGTCTTGCTTAGGATGCTTCCCATCACTTTCAAAGGAGTTGCTAAGGAGTGGTTAAAATCACTCCCACCGGGTACAATTACCACTTGGGCTCAAATGCGTGAGCAATTCCTGGACCATTTTTGCCTGCCATCCAAGATAGCCAAACTCAAGAAGGCAATAGCCAACTTTGAGTAATAGCCAGGGGAGTCATTATACGAAGCATGGGAGCGGTACAAGGGCTTGCTCAGAAATTGCCCTCAGCATGATCTAAATGTGCAACAAGAGATGTCAATCTTCTATGATGGGGTCAACGTTATGACGAGACAACTCCTTGATTCTCAAGGACCTTTGACAAAGAAAAATCCAAGGGAGGTCAAGGAGTTGATTGAAGAATTCACGAAGCACTCTCGCGATACCACAACCCTAGGCAAGATGGAATCAAAGGCGGTGGAGGGGCCCAAACTGAAGAAATAGCAGCTGTGATGGCTATGCTGAATAATTTGGATCGAAGAATAACACAAATGGACCAGTCAATACATGCCATAAGAGTGGGTTGCGAGAGATGTAGTGGTCGACACTTGACCAAAGACTGCAATTTAGATGAGTTTGGGAACAGAAAATCTCAAGTGTGCTACTCGAGTGGGGACAGGTTTGATGAAGACTAGAGGAAACCAAAGAAGGAGTGTCTGCCATATGAAGACTGAAACGAGCCTTATGCATCGCACCGATACTATCCCTCCCAGAAGGGATTGAAGACTTCGTAGTATATTGCGATGTATCCAATTAGGGGCTCGACTGTGTTCTGATGCAATGAGGTAAGGTCATCGCCTATGCCTCAAGGCAACTAAAGATGCACGAGGTCAAATACACCACACATGATCTTGAGTTAGGAGCAGTTGTGTTTGCTCTAAAGATCTGGAGACACTACTTGTATCGTACGAAAAGCACTATCTTAACAGACCACAAGAGCCTACAACATATATTTGACCAGAAGGATCTCAATATGAGACAACGAAGATGGGTCGAACTACTCAGTGATTACGAATGTAAAATTTGTTATCATCCCGGCAAGGCCAACGTAGTAGCTGACGCCCTAAGTCAGAAAGAATACTCTGGTTGTAGAGTCAAATCATTGACTATGTCCATCCATTCTCACTTGTCCACACAAATTAAGGAGGCTCAGCTAGAAGCTTTGAAACCTGAAAATGTGGTGAGTGAATCCCTGAGAGCGATGGATAAGAACTTGGAAGTAAAGGGTGGCGGAGCCTTATGTTTCATTGATCAGATCTGGACACCGAAACACGGTGGTTTCAGAGACTCGGTCATGACCGAAGCACACAACACTCGACATTCCGTCCACCCAAGTTTAGATAAGATGTATCTGGATCTTAAAAAGTTATACTGGTGGCCTAACATGAAAGAAGAGATTGCTACCTGCATGAGTAAATCCCTTACTTGTGCCAAGGCTAAGGTCGAATTCCAGAAACCATCAGGTTTACTTCAACAACCGGAGGTACCTAAATAGAAGTGGGAGCGGATCACGATGGACTTCATAACCAAGTTTCCCAAGACTACGGGTGGTCTCGATACCGTTTGGGTGATCGTAGATAGGCTAACCAAGTCTGCACACTTCCTGCCTATCAAAGAAATTGACAAGATGGAGAAGCTCACTAGAATATACATTAGAGAGATAGTACAAATGCACGGTGTTCCCATATCCATTATCTCTAATAGAGATAGTAGATTTACTTCGATGTTCTGGCAGTCGCTACAAAGTTCCCTAAGAACTAGGTTGGACATGAGTACAACCTACCATCCACAGACCGACGGACAAAGTGAGCGAACTATCCAAACACTGGAAGATATGTTGCGAGCCTGTGTGATAGACTTTGGGAAGGCATGTGATACTCATTTACCCCTTGTCAAGTTCTCCTATAATAACAGTTATCACACAAGCATAAAGGTTGCTTCATTTGAAACCTCTATGGCCGAAAGGGCAGATCTCCTCTGTGCTGGGATGAGGTGGGTGACACTCAGTTCGCTAAAGGACGTGTTCCTGATAGCACTCTCATAGGTCCGAAAATATTCGGGAAATGACAGAGAAGATCGTTCAAATCCATGAACGATTGAAAGCCTCTAGAGACCGACAAAAAAGCTACGTCGACAATAGAAGGAAACCTTTGGAATTCCAGGTGGGAGATCACGTTCTTTTGAAAGTCTCACCCTTGAAGGGCTTGATACGCTTCGGAAAGCGTGGGAAGCTCAATCCAAGATACATAGGTCCTTTTAAGATTCTCGCTAGAATCGGCCCGGTAGCTTACAAACTCAATCTACCTCACGAACTCAGTAATGTACATTCTACTTTCCACATCTCGAACTTAAAAAAGTGTCTGTCCGACGAGACTCTTGTAATCCCACTCGACGAGATCGAGATCAACGAGAGCCTCAACTTCGTGGAAGAACCTGTAGAGATGATGGACCGAGAGGTCAAGCAAACAAAGCAAAGTCGTATCCCGATAGTGAAGGTTCGCTGGAATTCCAAGCGAGCACCTGAATTCACTTGCGAGCACGAGGATCAAATGAAGTTGAAATATCCTCATGTTTTCGCTTAGTTATCTGTAACTACTTAATTGCTTAAACTCTAATTTCGAGACGAAATTCTCTCTAACGGGGGGATGATGTGACAACCTGAAATTTTTATCTTGTACAACCATTCACTTCAATCAAAGTCAGACTTGCTTCTGTTTACTTTTAGCACTGTTTAGAGTCTGTTTGAGCATTCTGAGCTTAGTACACCAAAGGAATGAGTGAAAGTAAGTTCCAATTGAAGTTGTAACTTAGGAAACAAGCCATAAAACCTCAATTGAGGAGTTTACGGCCAAGAAACATGAGTTTACGGCCGTAAACTTATGGTGGCCGTAAACTCCATGCTATATATATGGTCCTTAGTCATTTTCAATCACTTTTCACATTTCCAAGACTAGAAATCGGATTCTCTCTCAAGGATCATAAGATTTTTGCTTCCAAACTTCAAAAAATGTAAGTAAATCCTTCCATCTATGAGTTAATACACCACTTATCCTTGATAACCCCTTGACTTCATCCATGAATTTCATCTTTTGAGTCTAGATCTTCAAGATCCTCAAGAACATCAAGAACACTTAAGTGTTTTCGGCCGAAAACACTCCCATTTGCTTTCAAATCGTAAGTACACTACCCTTAGCTTGTTATATACTTGAATCACAAGATAAACACCTTGATAACCTCAAGAATTAAAGAACAAAAGGGTGTTTACGGCCAAGGCAATCTCCCTTGGCCGTAAACCCTATTAAGTGGTTCAAAAGTGCCACTACTCCTTCCTAAGCCTTGGACTTGAGTCTAGAACACTTCAAGGAAGACCATAGGACCTTAACACACAAAATGGTACAAGATAACATGAGTTTACGGCCATAAACTCATTGGGCCGTAAACTCATGGGGGTTTTACCATTGGGCCGTAAACTCCTATGTGAGGCCATGCACTCCTTAGATGCAACCCTTTGTACTTCTAGCACTTGAATTGAAGTGTTTTCCATGTCCTAGGGTGTCTTTACTTGCATAATTAGTTGTTTAAACACTAATTAGATGCATATATGTGTCATTATATGTTAAATAGGATCCGTGTGTGCTCAAGTCTTCACTTGACACTTAGCGTCCTATACCACTCGTTCATCCAAACCACTTACTACAGGTGAGTTCATACCCCTTAATCTACCTTTTAAATGATTTTAAATGCTTTTATGGGGGGAATACAAGTTGAAACATTATAGTGATTATATCAATCACATGTGATTAATAACTATCAAACAAATGGATTTACTATACTTTTAACTGTAATATCAAACAAACTACTTCAAAATGTTTATCAATCTCTTTTACATACTAAAATCTATATCAAACTTGTCCTTATATACCAAACATTTTCTTTGATCTCTTTTAAACTTATATATTGTCAAAACCGTGTCGAATGCATATATAGTTATATAAGTAAGGTTGGAAGGACTTAGGGCTGATAGCTCTCTTTATTTCTTGTTCCTTGTTTGGTTGTGGACTTAGAGTACCGTGTTGTTTGTCCAAGTGGCATTTGATCCTTAGTTATATATTATGTATATATGTATAGACATAAAAGCTTTTGCCTCAGTTCAATACACTCAGTTATACGAACAACTCTACTAGTAAACTATAATAGGTATAGTTTAGGAAGTCACTACTCACTAGTTCTAGTTCAATGAAACATACAAAGAGTCAGTTCATACGATGAGTCAATACATACTATAAAGAGAAACAAATAGAGAATACTATAACGAGAAATAATACATACTATAAAGAGAAACAGATAGAGAATACTATAACGAGAAACAATATTTACTATCAAGAGAAATAGATAGAGAATACTATAACGAGAAAAAAACATACTACACACTATATAAGAGAACATACTATGATGAGAAACAAAGAGAACATACTACATACTAGACAGAGAGAACATACACTACACTAGTACATACAATACTTATACAAGAATACTATAACATAAATGTGAGTCAGCACTTCAGGGCATGGCATCACTGTTATGGCTCGTTTTCTAACCAGAATCTCCTGGAGGGAGAGCGTAAATTTGTGTATAGATGTATACGGGACTGACCTGTAACATCCGGGATTTCAGGTATATTAATTAATCTTTTATTTTTTTAGTTTTGTGAATGGACTCGGCGAGTTGGTGCGTAGACTCGCCGAGTTGAGACACGGGTTTTCACCCGGATTGATGCCCGGACTCGGCGAGTCGCCTTGGTGGACTCGGCGAGTCTGCGCTATTTAATGAAACCCTAATTTCTCGGGTTTGAGGCCTATTTAAAGGGCCTTATGGCCGTCATTTGCGCTCATTAGTCCCCATAGTGAAACCCTAAAGCATTTGAGTGATTCAAGTGAGGGAAGGAGCCATTGTTGATTCTTAGAGTTGTTGTCTAGCAAGTGAAGAGGAGATCTAGCCAAGAGGAAGCAAGAGAGGGGTGGATTCTTGAAGAACTAAGGTCCAGGACATCACATCTGAGGTACCATTCAAATCCTTCTTTCTTATTGTGATGTTCATATAGATTTAGGGTTTTTGAACCCATTTGTGGCTAGATCTAGCATCCTTATGGTCCCTTGGTGAGTTATGGCTTTGAATCTGGACCCATAGAGGTCCAGAGCACCTCCTTGCCTAATCTTTATGTGCATCCATGGAGGTTTTGGATTGGGATCAATGTATTTGAGGCTAAAACTCCATTAATGAGCTATTTGATGCTTAATGAGCACCAAGACTCGGACTTTACGTGGTCAATAAGCTTAATGAGACTGGATCTATGAGTTACTAGAGTGGTTCTGACCTTAGAAGGTCGTTTGAGGTTGTGCATGGAATGCACTCGCCGAGTCCAATCCCAGACATGGCGAGTTGGTGCGGGTTATTTAGAGATTACGAACCAGGGACTGAGTAACCGAGTTGGGGGAGTGACTCGGTGAGTCGGAAGAGATTCAGAGGGATCGGGTTCCCGTCGGGACTCAACGAGTCCACGCCAGACTCGGCGAGTCGGGTCAACCGTTGACCGTTGACTAGGGTTGACTAGTTTGACTTTATAGTGTTAGTCAGCTAGAGTCAAGGTGGTATTAAGTAGAGTTATGCTTGTGTTGTAGGAGGACGATAGCTCGGGAGATCGAGCATTAGTAGTTACGAGATTTGCAAGTTACCGAGATACGCGAGGTGAGTCTTCTCATTATACATTACCTTGAGTAGGTATTTCGAGTTGACCAGAGGGTATCATGTGCTATGTATGAGTTTATGTGTCGTCTTAAGAGATTTCGTGTTATGTGTTTATTTGTATTTTGCATGATTATATATACCGGGACGGAGGGCCCAACAATACTGACCGGGCCGGAGGGCCCAACGAGCTATGACTGGACCGGAGGGTCCAACGAGCTGCAGGACAGGAGGGTCCTGCTGAGACATCTTGACCAGAGGGTCGGGTTTAGCCTTGAGTGGTGTATTTGTGATATGTGGTATTTTGGGGAATTCACTAAGCATTTATGCTTACAGTTGTTGTGTTTGATGTCTCAGGTACCAGCGAGGACCGTGGGAAGGCGAAGGCTTGACTTGTACACACCCACACTGATGGAGTTTATGTTAGAGAGATCTTGGGATTTGTTTGAAAACACTGTTGTTATGGCTTTGAGATTATGATATGATATACATTTTGTGATTTAAAAATGAAAAAAATTAAATTGAAAATTTTACGTTGTTACATGACCGTCCTACACCTTGTTGCTAGCTACAGTGGGACCTGCGGGTCTACGGGTGATGAATGTCATTACATTTTGACGTCTTCAAGCGTCGTGTTTTACTAGTCGATCAAGTATGGTTACAATCATATCACATTATACCTTAATTACAATTGGTTTAAGGTAGTTAGTACAACAGTAGTTACTATAATACAACACTATAGTACTTCAATATTTTTCCCATTGCTTTCACATTGTGATCTTCTCATATAAACGGTAATGTATAAACTATATTTTGTTAATGATAGCCACACTCGAGAAAAATACACACTATTAGAAGAAACAAACGTACAGAACATTTGATGCCTTGGTAGAAGGCTACTTTCAGTAGAAAATATAGGATTTTCTAAGAGATACAAACATTTACTACAAACATTTACAAACTTATACATCAAACACTTACAAACATTTTCATACAAACAATGACACTAAAATGCTTATGAACTCACCAGCTTTAAATCTGATCAACTCTTTCAAAATAACATGTATTCTCAGGTCATCAGTAGACAGGTATCGATGCTATGTTTTGAGAAGATGGAGCTCGTTCAAGACTCATCTCTTATTTTGGATTCATATTTTTGGGTGTCTTATAACTATACAGAACACACTTGTATTAAATTATATTATTAATGCAATGAATGATGTTGTTGCTTGTTTACTATAATGCTTTGTTGTGATACTGTACATGACGTCCTCCGCCCCAGAACGTTTCCGCCGTTCTGATTTTGGGGTGTGACATTCACAAATCTTCAAATTCAAATATGATAATTTCTAGTTACTGCTCACATTTTCATTTCCCCCTTCCAAGTTTCAATTTCCCCTATTTGTAGACCTAATTCCATTTTGGAAGTAACCTAATACACTCAAACCGAGGATTTGAGAAATTTTCAAACAAAACTAAAATTTTCTAAAAAGAAAAAGAGGTTTTGGAACCAAGCAGAGTGGAAGGTGTGTACGGTCAGCCAGCGCCCAAACGGTGAATCCCCAAAATACCCTTACATTATATGTTATGAGTTATGAGATATTATGTTGTGCATGCTAGAGAGGCTAGGTATTCCTATTAGGACTAGAGTGGCCTGATTTGTGATGCTTTAGTCTAGGAGATTGCTGCTGCTATGAGATACTTTGAGAGTGAGTAGGTAGCAGTGAGGAGCTCGTGATAGGTCTACTGAGGGTAGCCAATGCATAACGAGAGTACAGTATTTATGACTTGGGATCCTAGGAGGAGGACTTGGGTTGTATATTGATTCGGTGTGGACGATAGTATTGGGCCCGTACTATCGAAGACACAGGATTGGTGCGCAGTCCAAGTAAGAATCCTTGGGGTACCAGAAGTTGAGAGTGATTTGTCGAGTGTGAGTATGCTCGAAAGTGTCCCTAATAGTTCTTATGTTGTATTTCAGAGATTGATCATGGTCAGGACACGCCATACCATCGAGGGCAGTGGGATGAGTGATGAGGAGATCCGTCAGATCATCCATGATCAGGTGGCTACTGCCGTCAGAGCCGAGATTCCGGAGATGTTTGGGTCTATTAAGACCACACTGATCGAGACGTTTGATGAGCGTTACGCTGCTTTGACTAATGCTGTTGTTGCTACAGCCACAGCAGCTGTTGCTGTTGCGAGACCCCAGGGTGGTGATTCGTTGCTGTACTCAGAGTTCAGCAACACGAAACCACCAGAGTTCGATGGTACACAGGATCCGATCACTGCCATGAGGTGGATCTTAGACATAGAGGGGTGTTTCTATACATGCTCGTGTCCGAAGCACTTGAGGGTGCGGTTTGCCCTCAACCAGCTTCGCTTGGGGGCGAAGGACTGGTGGAAGTTTGTGACCGCGAGCTATTCGACAGCTGAGCTGACTACAGTGACCTGGGAGAGGTTTACTGCGATCTTTCGTGACGAGTATGTTCCCCAGGTGGAGAGGGAACGTTTAGCCCAGGACTTTCTAACCCTCAAGCAAGGGACTGAGTCGGTGACAGTGACTATGAGGATGTTTCATGGGCGGGCATTGTTTTGCCCGGAGCAGGTGTCCACTGAGCAGGCTCGCATGAGCCGATATCTGAGTATACTGAGGAGGGACATTCATGAGTTCATGGCGAACTCGACTTATCGTACATTTGTCGGGCTCCAGGCAAATGCCCGGAAGAGGGAGATACAGCTTGAGACGCAAGCGAGGGAGGAAGCCGAGTCTCAAAAGGGTGATCGGCGACTGGCACAGTCGCAGCCGGCCGCCAAGCGGGCAAAGCCCGCTGATTCGAGGACGAGTAGTTCGAGGGGCCGTACTTGTGGGAAGTGCGGCAAGAGCCATGATGGGACATGCAAGTCTGGGGTATGCTACAAGTGTGGAAAGGAAGGGCATTTCGCGAGGGATTGTCCTAAGGGGTTCTCGGTTTGCTTCCATTGCAACCAAACCGGCCATCGGAAGGCCGAGTGCCCCCAGCTTCAGAGGAAAGTGCAGGGATCCGTACCTGCAGTTCGAGCTACTGAGACTCGGCTGGCAAAGGCCGAAGCACCGAAGGCTAGGGGAAGAGCCTTTTAGTTGACAGCGGAAGAGGTCCGCGCAGCACCTGACGTCGTGGCAGGTACATATTCTTTATTTATTTATGCTGAGTTTATATTGTGATGATTATATGTTATGTGTAGGTACTTTTCTTGTGAATTATGTACCTGCATTAGTGTTGTTTGACTCGGGTGCGAGTCGGTCGTTCGTATCTGTGACTTTTAGTCGACACATTAGTATTCCGAGGGACGCGTTGAGTCGACCTCTACGGGTTTCCATAGGCGATGAGCGTGAGGTATGTGCTACCGAGGTGATACGTGGATGCGTACTGGAGATCTTCGGAGTGGAGTTTCCGATTGACTTGATACCGATTGCCATGAGGGATGTTTGTGTTATAGTGGGCAAGGATTGGTTGAGCCGTTTCGGGGCTGTCATAGATTGCGAGTGTCAGTTGGTGACGATCCGAGATCCTAGTGGGGGAGTGCAGACTGTTTATGACGAGGGGACTCATGGTGGTTCGGTATTCTGTTCGGCTGCCAGAGCAAGGCGGAGCTTGCAGCAGGGCTGCAAGGGATTCGTGGCCTATGTGATGGATGTACAAGAGGCTGTTGGGAGGCCAAGTTCAGTGGATGATGTGCTGATAATGCGTGAGTTCCGGGACGTGTTCCCCGAGGAGTTGCCGGGCATCCCTCCCAAGAGGCAAGTGGAGTTTCGTATCGATCTGATTCCCGGGGCCGCGCCATATCGCCTAGCGCCACCAGAGATGCAGGAGTTATCCTCACAGCTGTAGGAGCTGTTGGGGAAAGGGTTTATCCGTCCCAGTAGCTCTCCCAGGGGAGCACCGATCCTTTTTGTCAAGAAAAAGGATGGTTCGCACCGAATGTGCATCGATTATCGGGAGCTGAACAAGTTGACGGTCAAGAACCGTTATCCACTACCGAGGATCGATGATCTATTCGATCAGTTGCAGGGGGCGTCTTGGTTCTCCAAGATAGACCTGAGGTCGGGATATCACCAGATGAGAGTTCAGGATGAGGATATCCAGAAGACGGCGTTTAGGACTTGTTACGGGCATTACGAGTTCGTGGTGATGCCATTCGGGCTCACCAATGCACCCGCGGCTTTCATGGACATCATGAACAAGGTATGTAGGCCGATGTTGGATTGATCGGTAATTGTATTCATTGATGACATCCTGGTGTATTCGAGGACCAGAGAGCAGCATGAGGAGCATTTGAGGGAGCTCCTCGGAGTTCTGAGATCGGAGAGGCTATTCGCCAAATTCTCCAAGTGCGATTTTTGGTTACGGGAGGTCCAGTTCTTAGGGCATCTCGTTAACCAGAATGGGATATTGGTTGACCCGGCCAAGATCGAGGCTATGATGAGTTAGGAAGTGTCGTGGTCACCTGCGGAGATCCGGAGCTTCTTAGGGCTGGCAGGCTACTATCGGAGATTTATCAGGGACATCTCCAAAATTGTTGTGCCACTTACCAAGTTAACCCGGAAGGGTGTTACTTTCTCATGGGGTCCGGAGCAGCAGACCTCATTTGAGACCCTTCGCCAGAGATTTTGTGAAGCTCCCGTGCTTGCATTACCGGAAGGGATGGAGGATTTCGTGGTGTATTGTGATGCATCGATATCAGGGTTGGGAGCGGTGTTGATGCAGAGAGGGCATGTGATCGCGTATGCGTCAAGGCAGTTAAAGCCTCATGAGACGAGATATCCCACCCATGATCTGGAGTTGGGGGCTATGGTTTTTGCCCTGAAGATCTGGCGTCACTATCTCTATGGGGTTCGGTGTACTATATACACGAACCACAAGAGTTTGAAGTACTTGATGGATCAGCCAAATCTGAATATGCGTCAGAGGAGATGGTTGGATGTGGTAAAGGATTATGATTGCGAGATCCTGTACCACCCGGGTAAGGCTAATGTGGTAGCTGACGCCCTGAGTCGTAGGGCAGAGGGTGCCCCGATGCGAGATATTTGTTTGAGGTTGACGGTGATGACCCCGATTTTGGACACCATCCGAGGGGCTCAGGCTGAGGTCGCGAGATCAGGAAATCAGAAAAGGGAGCGGGTGGTCGGTCAGGTATCGGAATTCGTTACGGATGGTCGGGGATTTATGACTTTTCAAGGTCAGATTTGGGTACCGTTTGTGGGCGGTGCGCGTACTATATTGATGGAGGAAGCGCATCGATCGAAATTATCGATTCATCCCGGGGCTACTAAGATGTATTTGGACCTAAGGAAGGAGTATTGGTGGCCCTGTATGAAGAGGGATGTTGCATGGTTCGTCGAGAGGTGCCTGACTTGTCGTCAGGTTAAGGCCAAGCACCAGCGCCCGCACGGTAAATTGCAGCCGCTGGAGATTCCCGAATGGAAGTGGGAACAGATTACCATGGATTTTATCACCAAATTGCCGCGGACGGCGAGGGGAGCTGATGCGATTTGGGTGATCGTGGATAGATTGACGAAGAGCGCTCATTTTCTAGCCATCAGCGAGAGCTCTTCTGCGGAGAGGTTGGCGGAATTATATGTGAGGGAGGTGGTATCGCGGCATGGGGTTCCGATGTTGATTGTTTCAGATCGGGATGTGCGTTTTACTTCCAGGTTTTGGAAGAAGTTTCATGAGGAGTTGGGTACGAGACTGCATTTCAGTACCGCATACCACCCGCAGACGGATGGACAGGGCGAGCGGACGATTCAAACGCTTGAGGATATGCTTCGAGCATGTGTTTTGGATTTTGGATGGAGCTGGGACACCTACCTAACTTTAGCAGAGTTTTTGTACAACAACAGCCATCATTCGAGCATTGGTATGCCACCCTTTGAGCTGTTGTATGGGCGGAGGTGTCGCACCCCCATCTGCTGGGGAGAGGTGGGGCAGCGGGTGATGGGTAGCACGGAGATTGTACTCCAAAAAAACGAGTAGATTCAGCAGGTCAAGCAGAGGTTGTTGACCGCGTAGAGTCGCCAGAAGAGTTATGCGGACAGGCGTCGGTCCGAGCTCGAGTTTCAGGTTGGTGACCTTGTGCTCCTAAAGGTCTCTTCTTGGAAAGCAGTGATACGACTCAGGAAGAGGGGCAAGTTGGGACCCCGGTATATTGGACCCTTCAGGGTAATTGCTAGGGTAGGCAGGGTAGCCTACCGGTTGGATCTACCTATCGAGTTGGGGCAGATCCATGATACCTCTCATGTCTCGCAGTTGAGGAAATGTATTGCCGACGAGTCGGCAGTGGTGCCATTAGAGGATATTCAGGTGGATGCGAGTCTGAACTACGCGGAGAGACCTGTTGCGATTGTGGATCGGAAGATCAAGGTTCTGAGGAACAAGGAAGTGCCTCTGGTACAGGTTCAGTGGCAGCATCGGAAGGGATCCGAGTTGACCTGGGAACCGGAGCGGGAGATGCGGGAGCAACATCCAGAGTTATTTCAGGAATAAGACTTCGAGGGCGAAGTCAGATTCTAGTGGGGGTGAATTGTAACATCCGGGATTTCAGGTATATTAATTGATCTTATATTTTTTAGTTTTGTGAATAGACTCGGCGAGTTGGTGCGTAGACTCGCTGAGTTGAGACGCGGGTTTTCGCCTGGATTGATGCCCGGACTCGGCGAGTCGCCTTGGTGGACTCAGCGAGTCTGCGCTGTTTAATAAAACCCTAATTTCTCGGGTTTGAGGCCTATTTAAAGGGCCTTATGGCCGTCATTTCCGCTCATTAGTCTCCAGAGTGAAACCCTAGAGCATTTGAGTGATACAAGTGAGGGAAGGAGCCATTGTTGATTCTTGGAGTTGTTGTCTAGCAAGGAAAGAGGAGATCTAGCCAAGAGGAAGCAAGAGAGGGGTGGATTCTTGAAGAACTAAGGTCCAGTACATCACATCTGAGGTACCATTCGAATCCTTCTTTCTTATTGTGATGTTCATATAGATTTAGGGTTTTTGAACACCTTTATGGCTAGATCTAGCATCCTTATGGTCCCTTGGCGAGTTATGGCTCTGAATCTGGACCCATAGAGGTCCAGAGCACCTCCTTGCCCAAGCTTTATTTGCATCCGTGGAGGTTTTGGATTGGGATCAATGTATTTGAGGCTAAAACTTCATTAATGAGCTATTTGATGCTTAATGAGCACCAAGACTTGGACTTTACGTGGTCAATAAGCTTAAGGGGACTGGATCTATGAGTTACTAGAGTGGATCTGACCATAGATGGTCGTTTGAGGTTGTGCATGGAATGCACTCGCCGAGTCCAATCCCAGACACGACGAGTTGGTGCGGGTTGTTCAGAGAGTACGAACCAGGGACTGAGTAACCGAGTTGGGGGAGTAACTCGGTGAGTCGGAAGAGATTCAGAGGGATCGGGTTCCCGTCGGGACTTGACGAGTCCATGCCAGACTCTGCGAGTCGGGTCAACCGTTGACCGTTGACTAGGGTTGACTAGTTTGACTTTATAGTGATATGTGGTATTTTGGGGAACTCACTAAGCATTTATGCTTACAGTTGTTGTGTTTGATGTCTCAGGTACCAGCGAGGACCGTGGGAAGGCGAAGGCTTGACTTGTACACACCCACACCGATGGAGTTTATGTTAGAGAGATCTTGGGATTTGTTTGAAAACACTGTTGTTATGGCTTTGAGATTATGATATGATATACATTTTGTGATTTAAAAATGAAAAAAATTAAATTGAAAATTTTACGTTGTTACATGACCGTTCTACACCTTGTTGCTAGCTACAGTGGGACCTGCGGGTCTACGGGTGATGAATGTCATTACATTTTGACATCTTCGAGCGTTGTGTTTTACTAGTCGATCAAGTATTGTTACAATCATATCACATTATACCTTAATTAACAATTGGTTTAAGGTAGTTAGTACAGCAGTAGTTACTATAATACAACACTATAGTACTTCATTATTTTTTTCATTGCGTTCACATTGTGACCTTCTCACATAAACGGTAATGTATAAACTATATTTTGTTAATGATAGCCACACTCGGGAAAAATACACACTTTTACAAGAAACAAACATACAGAACATTTGATGCCTTGGTAGAAGGCTACTTTTAGTAGAAAATATAGGATTTTCTAAGAGATACAAACATTTACTACAAACATTTACAAACTTATACATCAAACACTTACAAACATTTTCATACAAACAATGACACTAAAATGCTTATGAACTCACCAGCTTTAAATCTGATCAACTCTTTCAAAATAACATGTATTCTCAGGTCATCAGTAGACAGGTACCGATGCCATGTTTTGAGAAGATGGAGCTCGTTCAAGACTCATCTCTTATTTTTTATTCATATTTTTGGGTGTCTTATAACTATACAGAACACACCTGTATTAAATTATATTATTAATGCAATGGATGATGTTGTTGCTTGTTTACTATAATGCTTTGTTGTGATACTGTACATGACGTCCTCCGCCCCAGAACGTTTCCGCCGTTCTGATTTTGGGGTGTGACATTCACAAATCTTCAAATTCAAATATGATAATTTCTGGTTGCTGCTCACATTTTCATTTCCCCCTTCCAAGTTTCAATTTCCCCTATTTGTAGACCTAATTCCATTTTGGAAGTAACCTAATACACTCATCTCTCTCTTGTTTACCCCTCTATCTTATCTCTAACCTAAAATTTGTAACGTCCTGATTTTCAACTCAATTTATCTTTCATTTTTATTTATTAAAATATATCATAGTATGGTTATATTATGTGGAAACATGTTGTGAATGCACATGTGTATAGTCGAACCTTGCCCATTTTATAAAGAAATGGGTAAGCACGTAGCTTAGTGAGTTCCCCAAAATACCATATACCACAATACATATACGTACATACATATAATGACTCACGATCTACCTATGATATGTATACTTATGACCTACATGTCATTTCGTCAACACGGGCCTATGTGTACTTATAGCTTACATGTTATTTCGTCATCACGTGTCTATGTGTGTACTTACGACTTACATGTCATTTCATCAACACGCGAGTCTGTGTGTACTTACGGCCTACATACTGTTTTATTAACATGTGGGCCTATAGGCTCCCGACCTCCTTAACCATTCCGTCATCATCCCCTAACCAAGTCTTTAATCACAACAATTATAGACATAGAGATTGCACTTTAGATCTACTAGTATCAGCACATTTATACTTTCTACTCTATCAGCTTACACTTAAGCACATAGAGATTATACTATTAGCTCTACTCCACTAGCGCTCTATCCTAAAATACATGGAAATGTATTGTAATACGTAGTATTGTGAGATAACTCACCTGGACAATTATTCAAATGTGCCTAACAGTACTAACCTATAATATTATGACTTATTAATTTCTCTGACGATTTAGTAATGAAAGCTATGTCTTTCATAAGTCCCAATGAATACTGAGACATCAATCAAATAAGGATCAATCAGGCAAGACAGTTGGGAGGCAGGACCATTTCGGTATATAGCCTTTCTGAAATCCAACAACTAAGCCAACATGACCATTCTAGACACCTCTCCTATAAGTAGATCAATCAGCATTATAATTGGAATTACTGATAAATCTTGTTTAGATATACATAACAACGACTATGAATATAAATATAAGTTACACTTAAAGCGTAGCTTAACTTACAGGGGTCCTAGCGAAAACCAGGATTTGCGTTGGCAGAACTTAGACTCAAGAGCTTTTACATCACAAGCACTCTAATGCCACAGGTTCTTGCTAAGGTAGTCAGAAACTAGAAAATATATAGGATAGGGTGCGAAATGGCTTCATGGGATTTTGGGGGTGAAAGGATGAGAGAATAAGTTGCATATCCCTGCTATTTATAGGTAATTTTAGCATGTAAGTTGCACCTATAAGAATGTGAATCGCGCACTTCCATTGACGTCGCTCCTTTGAAATGCTTCCATATGTCAAGCTCTCTGTTATCCGCGTAACCAGCTTCTAGAAGCACACACCGCATGTCTATGACGTTCGTTATATGTACGCGTAGCTATCGACGATATCTACAACTTTCATTTAGACTCTGTCGGCTAATTCTGAAATTATTTTAAAAGTTATACTTTTATAGTCTTAGACTGTTAAAGTCTGTATAATTGACATAACTCTCTAATACGATATTCGTTCTCGGCTATCTTTATATCGGCGGAATCATATCAACGAGATCTTCAATTCTCGTTTAGATTGTTTTTCCTAATAATTGACTAGTCTTAGTTTTGGTTTCTGTGTCACACATTAATACACTAAAACTTGGAAAAACCATAACTTACTCACACAAAGTTAGATTTGGGGGTTTCTCTATAAGCAGACTCTCGGTTTTACAACTACTACGACTTTCATTTAGATCACTAAGGCTCATAAGTAATCTATCTCTGATTCGTATTTCACGACGTGCATAGTTGTCCCGGTTTAGTCACAAAACTTCGAAGAAGCATAACGTCTTTATACGAAATTGGAATTGGACATCCTATATATGTACGAAAATCGTATTAATGTTTCCTACATGTTTATGATGATTACTTTGGATAAAAAGTAGTATATATATATATATATATATATATATATATATATATATACACACTTCAAATTTTATAAATTATGGTTTATATTGAATTCTATTGGAATGCGAAATGAGGTGTTATAAAATCAGTCATCGACAACACATATTGTCGATCCATACACAGCGACCTCACTTCTCAGACATCTGATAGTTGACAGCCACTCACTGTCAATGACCTCCACACAACAACCCACAAGAAACCATGATGCAATACTGCACATACACACACATGTCACCAGCACATGCGACCTACACAAGAGCCACCACCACAACCAATGAATGCCTCATTACCTCATATCGGTTTCCTCCGCCTCCTCTCAAATGTATCCTTTCCGCCTCTTCGAATCGGTTGATTATGACTGAATTGGATTTTTGTAACAACGAAATTTTCAAAACAAATTTTTCATTTCTTAAAACATGTTCCGTCCAAAATAAGTCATAAAGATCCAATGTATCATATCATAATACAAATCATATAAATCCCAAGATCATAAATCCTCCATCAGTGTGTACAGGTCATGTCGGCGCCTTCCCACGGTCCTCGCTAGTACCTGAAACATATATCACAACAACTGTAAGCATAATTGCTTAGTGAGTTCCCCAAAATACAACTTATGCACATACACCTCTCCAGGCCCTGACCTTCTAGTCCATATGTCTCAGGGGACTTCTGTCCCGACTAGGTAAACCTTCCGGTCCTACCTACGTCAACCTTACGGTTCTTATCCCAACGCCTTCCGGCCCACATCAAATACGCCTTCCGGCCCATAACATATAGCCTTCCGGCCCACATTAAGCATATCCCACATGGCACATATAAACGATTAACTTATCACATACAATGTATATAACTCATAACATATCCGACCTTCCGGTCACACAATAAAACCCCTTTCAGGCAACGTACAGTGAGAAAACTCACCTCGTGGAAAGTCTAGAATCTCATGTGCTCGCTATCTCCGAATCCCCAAACGAAGACTCAACCTCGCCTAATCATAACGAATATCATTTTAATTAATATAGACCTCCACCACTAGACTTTACTCCTTATTAACAGTCCTCAGAGGGTAAAAGACCATTTTACCCTCTCTTGACTCAAAGTCCACATGTTGACCAAAAACCTAAAAGTCAACAAAAGTCAACATCTCCAGTACGCGGGGCGTACAGACTGATGTACGCGGGGCGTACATCGCCAACTCAATAATCGGGGTCTCCACCCAATACGCTGCGCGTACTGGGAGTTACGCCCAGCGTAACAGTCAGATCTAGACACACTTCATTTCTGGTCTTAAACGGTTAAGCCACTACTACAACTTCTAGATCCGGCCTTATATAAGCATCCTTACTCATAAAGTCGGAACCTTTAAGCCTTGGCATGGGTGTAAAGGTCCTTACACTCCTTAACACCTTTCCATATCAACTCAAGGATCTAGATCTCATGCATGGCTAATCATTCACGTCCAAGATTACATTTTTATGGATCTACAACTCAAAAGGACCAGAAATATGATGGATCTAAGCTAATAGAGACCACTTGCTCATAAAGTCTCCACCTTTGGGACAAAACCCTAGAAAATGGTCCATAAAGCATACCACAAGATCTACAAGTCAAGATCCGAACTTTTTACCATAGAAAGAAGCTTCAACCTTTGCTAAGCCCAGATCTACACTTGAACACCAGCTTCTAGCCTTCACAATGGACTCTTCTTCTCCTTTGCTACAATGAAATGGCACCACCAAGATTAGAAAACTCAAAAAAGGACTAGGAACGAAGAAGCACTTATTTAGGGTTTCTTTCTGACGGATGGTGGCTGAGGAGCCAAGCCATCTCATTCCTTTTATAGCCAACAACACGAATTAGGGTTTTGGGTCTGGACCGATTACGCCCTGCGTAATCCATGGGTACGCCCAACGTACCTGAGGGACAACGCGTCCAAATGACGCACGCGAGTACGCACAGTGTACTCCTTGTACGCCCAGCGTACTCGCCCAACACAAAGGCCCTAAAATGGAAATCAATTAAAGATAAAGGGTTAAATAAAAGGGTACTTAGATTCCGGGCTGTTACAATTCTCCCCCACGAGAACCAGACTTCGTCCCCAAAGTCTTAAACCGAAAACAGATCCGGATACTGCTCCCGCATCTCAGACTCGAATTCCCATGTCAGCTCAGACCCCTTCTGATGCTGCCACTGCACTTGCACCAGGGGTACTTCCTTGCTCCTCAGAACCTTAACCTTTCGATCCCTAATTGCCACTGGTCTCTCAATATAGTTCAGGCCCGCATCCACCTGAATATCTTCTAATGGAACCACAGCTGACTCGTCGGCAATACACTTTCTCAACTGCGACACATGAAAGGTATCGTGAATCTAACCCAACTCCGCAGGTAGATCCAAACGGTAGGCTACCCTTCCTACCCTCACAGTTACCCTGAAAGGTCCAATATATCGAGGTCCCAACTTGCCCCTCTTCCTGAATCGAATCACTCATTTCCAAGGAGAGACCTTTAAGAGTACAAGGTCACCAACCTGAAACTCGAGCTCAGACCGTCGCGTGTCCGCATAACTCTTCTGGCGACTCTGAGCGGTCAACAACCTCTGCCTAACCTGCTGAATCTGCTCTGTCGTCTGCAGCACAATCTCCGTACTACCCATTACCCGATGCCCCACCTCTCCGCAGAAGAGCTCTCACTGATGGCCAAAAAATGAGCGCTCTTCGTCAATCTATCCACAATCACCCAAATTGCATCGACTCCCCTCGTAGTCCTTGGCAATTTGGTGATAAAATCCATGGTAATCTGTTCCCACTTCCATTCGGGAATCTCCAGCGGCTGCAATTTACCATGCGGATGCTGGTGCTCGGCCTTAACCTGACGACAAGTCAGGCACCTCTCGATGAACCATGCAACATCCCTCTTCATACAGGGCCACCAATACTCCTTCTTTAGATCCAAATACATCTTGGTAGCCCCGGGATGAATCGAGAACTTCGACTGATGCGCTTCATCCATCAAAATAGTATGCGTACCGCCCACAAACGGTACCCAAATCCGACCCTGAAAAGTCATGAGTCCCCGCCCATCCGTAACGAATTCCGATACCTGACCGACAACCCATTCTCTCTTCTGGTTTTCTGGTCTCGCAGCCTCAGCTTGAGCTCCTCGGATGCTGTCCAAAATCGGAGTCATCATCGTCAACCTCATACAAATGTCTCGAATCGGGGCGCTTTCCACTCTACGGCTCAACGCATCGGCTACTACATTCGCCTTGCCCGGGTGGTACAGGATCTCACAGTCATAATCCTTTACCACATCCAACCATCTCCTCTGTTGCATATTCAAATTGTGCTGATCCATCAAGTACTTTAGACTCTTGTGGTCCGTGTATATGGTACACCGAACCCCTTAAAGATAGTGCCGCCAGATCTTGAGGGCGAACACTACAGCCCCCAATTCCAAGTCGTGGGTGGGATATCTCGACTCATGAGGCTTCAGCTGCCTCGAAGCATACGCTATAACGTGTCCTCTCTGCATAAGCACCGCCCCTAATCCAGATATAGATGCATCACAGAACACCACAAAATCATTCATCCCATCCGGGAGTGCAAGCACAGGGGTCTCGCACAATTTCTGACGAAGGGTCTCGAATGAGGACTGCTGCTCCGGTCCCTATGAAAATGGAACACCCTTCCGGGTCATCCTAGTAAGCGGCACGGCGATCTTGGAGAAATCCTTGATAAACCTTCGATAATAGCCGGCCAAACCCAGAAAGCTCCTGATCTCTGTGGGCGATCTCGACACTTCCCATCTCATCACCGCCTCGATCTTGGCCGGATCGACCAAAATCCCTTTCTGGCTAACAAGGTGCCCTAAGAACTAGACCTCTCGTAACCAGAAATCACACTTGGAGAATTTGGCATACAGCCTCTCCGATCTCAGAACTCCAAGAATATCCCTCAAATGCTCCTCATGCTGCTCCCTAGACCTCGAATATACCAGAATATCATCAATGAAAATGATCACCGACCGATCCAGCATCGGCCTGCACACCCTGTTCATGAGATCCATGAACGCAGTTGGGGCATTGGTGAGCCCAAAAGGCATTACCACAAACTCGTAATGTCCATAACGAGTTCTGAATGCAGTCTTCTAGATATCCTCATCCCGAACCCTCATCTGATGATAACCCAACCTCAAGTCTATCTTGGAGAACCAAGAAGCCCCCTGCAGCTGATCGAACAGATCATCTATCCTAGGTAACGGATACCGATTCTTGACTGTCAACTTGTTCAACTCCCGGTAATCAATACACATCCGGTGTGAACCATCTTTCTTCTTGACAAAAAGGATTGGTGCTCCCCAAGGCGAGCTACTCGGTCGAATAAACCCCTTCCCCAACAGCTCCTGAAGCTGTAAGGATAACTCCTGCATTTCCGGCGGCACGAGGCGATAAGGCGCCTTGGCGATAGGTGCTGCTCCCGGGATCAAATCGATACGGAACTCCACTTGTCTTTCCGGAGGCACGCCTGGCAGTTCCTCGGGAAAAACATCCGGGAATTCGCACACTACCGGAACCTCGCCCACCGAACTGAGCCTCTCAATGCCCCCCCGTGCGTCCATCACATAGGCTAAGAATCCACTGCAGCCCTGCTGCAAACTCTGCCTCGCCCTGGCAGCCGAACAGAACGCTGACCCGCATCGGGTTCCCTCGCCATACACAGTAAGCACTCCCCCACTAGGGTTTCGCGTAGTCACCAGCTATTTCCCGCAGTCAATGACCGCTCCAAACCTACTCAACCAGTCCATGCCCACGATGACACAGACATCTCCCATAGCGATAGGAACTAGGTCTATAGGGAAATTGACACCAAAAATCTCGAGCACACATCCTCGAATCATATCTGTGGCATATATTACTTTCTCATCAGCTATGGAAACCCTCAGAGGTCGACTCATCACTTCTCGATCAATACCGAGGTGCTGACTAAAAGCCAGAGATACGAAAGACCGACTCGCACCCGAGTCAAATAATACCAAGGCAGGTACAGAATTCACAAGAAAAGTACCTACGCATATTATAAAATAAGCACAACATCTCATAAAAGCAAAATAAATACACGAAAGAATACATACCAGCCACAACATCAGGCGCCGCGCGGACCTCCTCCGCAGTCAACTGAAAAGCTCTCCCACGAGCCCTTGGGGCCGCGGCCTTCACTGGTGGAGTCTCAGCAGCCCTAGCAGCAGGTGCAGATCCCTGGAGAAGCTGAGGGCACTCGGCCTTCCGATGGCCGGTCCGGATGCAATGAAAGCAAACCATAAACCCCTTGGGGAAATCCCTAGCAATATGTCCCTCCTTGCCACACTTGTAGCAAGCACCTGATCGACATGCCCTCTCGTGACCCTTGCCGCACTTTTCGCAAGTGCGGCCCTTCTGAGCTCCCGTCCTCGAATCGGCGGACTTGGTCCGCTTGGCTGCCGGCTTGGACTGAGCCGGTCGCCGATCCACCCGCTGAGACTCGGCCTCCTCCCTGGCCTGGGTCTCCAACTCGATCTCCCTCTTCCGGGCATTTTCCTGGAGCTCGGCAAATGTCCGGTATGTCGAGTTCGAAACGAACTCCCAAATGTCCCTCCTCAGTACACCCAAATATCGGCTCATCCGAGCCTGCTTACTGGACACCTGCTCAGGGCAAAACATCGCCCTCTCATGAAATGTCCGAGTGATCACCATAACCGAATCATTACCCTGCTTGAGGGTCAAGAACTCCTGAACTAACCGTTCCCTCTCCACCGGGGGAACATACTCGTCTCTGAACATAGAAGTAAATCTCTCCCAAGTCACGGCTGAAATCTCCTCAAGAGTGAAGTTCGCCGTCACGAACTTCAACCAATCCTTTACTCGCAGGCGGAGCTGGTTCAAAGCGAACCCTACCCTCAGATGCTCCAGACATGAACAAGTGTAGAAGCATCCCTCAATATCAGCAATCCATCTCATCGCAGCGATCAGATCCTGCGTCCCGTCAAACTCGGGTGGCTTCGTGCTACTGAATTCCCAGAATAGCAACGAGTCACCTCCCTGAGGTCTGGCAGCAGCCATAGCGGCCACAGCCTCGGTCACCGCGGCGTACCGCTCATCAAAAGTCTCCAACAGCATGGTCTTGATAGACCCAAACATCTCCGAAATCTCGACCCGGATTGCTGCAGCCACCTCATCATGGATCATCTGACGAATCTCCTCGTCACTCACACTGCTCGTCTCGGTTCTGTGGCGTGTCCCAACCATGAGTGTCCCAACCATGATGCCTCTGAAACATAACATAAAAATATATCAGAGACCCAATAGAGCATACTCACACTCGATAACGCAACCCTACTCAACCTCCGATACCCAAAGGATTCTTACTTGGATTGCCCACTGATCCGGTGTTTTCAGTAGTACGGGCCCTATACCACTGACCACACCGCATCAACGTTCACCCCAAGTCCTCCTCGTTGGACTCCAGATCACGAGTACTCTATTCTTGCTATGCACCGATTACCTACTCGCTCTCAAAGCATCTCATAGCAGCAGGTTTTCCCCTAGACTAAGGCATCACAAATCAGGCCACTCTAGTCCTAATATGAATACCTAGTCTAATCTAGCATGCATAACATAACATATCTCATAACACATATTGCAAGGGTATTTTGGGGATTTTTACCATTCGGGCGCTGGCTGACCGTACACACTGCTTCATCCTTGGTTATCACAAAATCCTTTATAAAATTTTATGCTTTTATTTTTGAAAACATTTCCTCAAATCCTCGGTTTGAGTTCAGTTACGCCCGAAGGTGCACCCGAATCCCTCAAACCAAGGCTTTGATACCAACTTGTAACAACGAAATTTTCAAAACAAAATTTTCATTTCTTAAAACATGTTCCGTCCAAAATAAGTCATAAAGATCCAATGTATCATATCATAATACAAATCATATAAATCCCAAGATCATAAATCCTCCATCAGTGTGTACAGGTCACGCCGGCGCCTTTCCACGGTCCTCGCTAGTACCTGAAACATATATCACAACAACTGTAAGCATAATTGCTTAGTGAGTTCCCCAAAATACAACTTATGCACATACGCCTTTCCAGGCCCTGACCTTCCGTTCCATATGTCTTAGGGGACTTCCGTCCCGACTAGGTAAACCTTCCGGTCCTACCTACGTCAACCTTACGATTCATATCCCAACGCCTTCCGGTCCATATCATATACGCCTTCCGGCCCATAACATATAGCCTTCCGGCCCACCTTAAGCATATCACACATGGCACATATAAACAATTAACTTATCACATACAATGTATATAACTCATAACATATCCGACCTTCCGGTCACACAATAAAACCCCTTTTGGGCACCGTACAATGAGAAAACTCACCTCGTGGAAAGTCTAGAATCTCACGTGCTCGCTATCTCCGAATCCCCAAACGAAGACTCAACCTCGCCTAATCATAACGAATATCATTTTAATTAATATAGACCTCCACCACTAGACTTTACCCCTTATTAACAGTCCTCAGAGGGTAAAAGACCATTTTACCCTCTCTTGACTCAAAGTCCACATGTTGACCAAAACCCTAAAAGTCAACATCTCCAGTACGCGCGGCGTACAGACTGATGTACGTGGGGCGTACATCGCCAACTCAATAATCAGGGTCTCCACCCAGTACGCTGCGCGTACTGGGAGTTACGCCCAGGGTAACAATCAGATCTAGACACACTTCATTTCTGGTTTTAATCGGTTAAGCCACTACTACAACTTCTAGATCCGGCCTTATATAAGCATCCTTACTCATAAAGTTGGAACCTTTAAGCCTTGGCATGGCTGTAAAGGTCCTTACACTCCTTAACACCTTTCCATATCAACTCAAGGATCTAGATCTCATGCATGGCTAATCATTCACGTCCAAGATTACATTTTTATGGATCTACAACTCAAAAGGACCAGAAATATGATGGATCTAAGCTAATGGAGACCACTTGCTCATAAAGTCTCCACCTTTGGGACAAAACCCTAGAAAATGGTCCATAAAGCATACCACAAGATCTACAAGTCAAGATCCGAACTTTCTACAAGTCTCCACCAGCTTCTAGCCTTCACAATGGACTCTTCTTCTCCTTTGCTACAATGAAATGGCACCACCAAGCTTAGAACACTCACAAAAGGACTAGGAACGAAGAAGCACTCTTTTAGGGTTTCTTTCTGAGGGATAGTGGTTGAGGAGCCAAGCCATCTCATTCCTTTTATAGCCAACAACACGAATTAGGGTTTTGGGTCTGGACCGATTACGCCCTGTGTAATCCATGGGTACGCCCAGCGTACCTGACGGTCAACGCGTCCAAATGAGGCGCGCGAGTACGCGCAGCGGACTCCTTGTACGCCCAGCGTACTCGCCCAACACAAAGGCCCTAAAATGGAAATCAATTAAAGATGAAGGGTTAAATAAAAGGGTAACTGGATTCTGGGCTGTTACAGTTTTAGGATAATCAATAGGCGCCCATGAGAAGACGAATGGGCAAGAAAGTTTCGTTTATTTATTAGCATCGATGAATTAATCGCTTTTCACAACAATAGATGTAGATTTAGGGATATTTCTTGTATGAAACGACAAAGCAACTATACTCACATTAAAAACTTGAAATTCAAAGTGAAAACTTCCGTAAGTGTGTGAAACTTTACCATTTCTGTGACTTTTTTGCTTTGGTGGAATTGTATTTATGACACCATAAATAAGGATTCTTTGTTGAAACTTGAAAATCAATAGTTTTATATATGAGTTTTCTAACTTCTATTAATTAAATTTTTTGATTTCATATTTTATTGTTCACATGTCAAAAAAATTTGAGATTACATTGTTGGATGTTTTGTTACAACAAGTAGGGTTTGCGGTGGAGATCTGGATACCAACTTGGATCTTGTGAACACTTTCCGAACTGATATTTCTACCTTATGTTTGGTTACAAGAAATTCAGCCTAGGATAATCCAACATGACACTTATGATTATAGGAATAGAAATCGCATGCCAAATTGCTAGAGACATTTTTGTGTCTCTTCTAAAAGGAAGAGACGTTTATATATAATAAATGACATTAGGGTTTCATTAGGGTTGGGACGTCATCAGTCGCTTTGCAAGCAAGTTAGGGTAATCCAGATTTTAATAAGGATTTAGGGTTTTCGAAACTAAGGAGTTTCGTTACTTTAACTATAATCACCCTCAAGAATCTGAATTTCCCACTAAGCTCTCATATGTAAAATTCGGAGAGGTTTTGGGGTGCTGCCCCAAACCCAGCGGGGCCCCAGCCAGAGGCTTTGCCCCTTGGACCCCGCTAGGGATGTTGCTCCTAGACCACGCCAAAGGGGTGCCGCCCCTTTAGAAATCTCAGACCCAGAAACGTTGCCCCCGGACCCCCGAATTTTAGTTGAACCAGCTTCTAATATGATCTTATACATGCATGCACTCCCGCACAAACCCATACATATATTAGAATACAAATTATGAAGCCTCTTAGCTCACATGTTAGTTCCGGTTACATAAAATAACATAATGACACTAAAATCACCAACATGTTTTATCTCACTATTTCTGTTAATTGCTTGATCTTATCGTTTAATAGTTAGGTTTGGACTTTATTTTAACATATATATATTGAAGACCTTTTCTAAGTTTATCAGGATTTCGTTTTATCGTTTCATTAGTTCTTGGGTTGGTGTTCCTTTGTTTGTCCTTCTCTTAAGCCTCAAGTATTCATTGACACATAGTAAATTACACAAAAATTAGGTAGTTTTAATCTATAGATTAAGATCCCTGGAATACCCTCCAGTACGAAAGTAGGTAGTTTTAATACATATATAAAACTATGGAAGACAGAAAGGAATCTGTGAATAAAGTTAGATAATTTAATACGTATTGTGAGTCGTATAAACATACTAATTTGACCCGAGACCTCCTTGACGTTCTTCAAGCGTCGCTCGATTCCAAAATTTGTCACCCCAGGTGTGCCCGCCTAACTGTAGCTAGCAGTATAGGTGTGGGATTGTTAGTCCCGAATAGATCTCTCCACAAATTTCACGTTCTCCCTCTAGGAGACTCTAGTTATACTTCCGGAGAGGATTTACTGGTACCCCGAAGGGTAATACGAAGACAGTCTCATAAGCTAGTATTAACTGATTCACGGGATAATAGATCGTTCTCGAGTTTCGAAATCGTTTGGTACAAGTTAGAGTATAAATAATTAAATACAAAGTAATTATCTAGCATAATACTCTAGGTTAAACATGGATAAACTAAATTAGTCATAGTTTATATATTGACATTGCATGAAATCTGAATCCGTAAAACAAATAATAAAGATCCCAAATTATTCCCATAATAATTTGAATGATTTGATAAGTTCCCACGTTGTTTTGAAAAGTATGTAATTATATTCAGAAAACGTCCCTTATGCTCCGCATATTACAAAAGGGAAAAAATATCTAAAGTTTGTCAGAAAATCGTATAATTACATCAGTTTTAAGTTTCGAAAAGCTTTTATGATTTGCTTGTATTCCCCCCCTGAAAACATGAAAAACTCGGAAAAGTGTAGGGGTATGAACTCACCAGTCGAGAAGTGTGCCGGGTAGGATTCTAGTGTCAATTTAAGGCTTGAACACGCGCAAGGATCCTATGTAACATGAAGTGATACACAATGGTATCTAATTAAACATTGAACTACTAATTAAGTGAGATAATACACTTCGAGGTGCGAAAACACATTATCTCAAGTGTTGGAAATGATACGGGTTGCATCTAAGGAGTGTAGGGCCTAGATAAGGAGTTTACTCTTCGAGTGTAAACCCATAGGGGTGTTTATGGTCTAAAGACAATACCCCCATGATTTTACGGCCGTAAGCTCATGGGTGGTGTGTTTTTGGGTGTCCAATGGTCTTATAATGCACAAGGGAAGGTTCTAGGGTTGATTCCATGGCTTAGCAAGTGATCGGGACTTGAAATGACCTTGGAAAAGGGGTTTACGGTTCTTGCAGGACAGTTGGGGAGTTTACTGCCATAAACACATGAGTTTACGGCCGTAAACTCATGTTTTTCCATTATTCTTGTGTTTTGGGGGTTGTTGGTTAAGTATGCAAAGTTCTAGACCCAAATCTAAGCCATTCAAGGTGTTAAGGGCACTTAAACACCCTTTTGAGGTGTTTACGGTTTTGGGAGAACTTCCAAAACCGTAAACTCAAGTGTGGCTCATTTCTGTATGGTTTGGTGCAGCACATGAAGGAATATAAGGTTCTAGGCACTCATGGAAGCCTTTTAGAGGTGTTTAAGGGGCAATTTAACACCTTAAAAGGTGTTTATGGTCTATGAAGGAGTGTTTACAGTCCAAGAATGTTCTTGGGCCGTAAACTCATGTTTACTACCCAAAAGACAAGATTCTGGTGTTCTAAGTTCGTACATGCAAGTCCTTAAGTCATATCTAAGCACTAGAAGGGATTTGGAAGGGTTTTGGGGCTTCAAAACCCCTTTATGGGAGTTTACGGTTTCTGGGAGGTGTTCCCAAACCGTAAACACAAGTTCTTGAGTGTTTTGGGTGATTTAAACATAGATTTGCATGCTTAACAAGTTAAACAATAAGGTAGGGTAGATTACTTACGATTTTGGGAGCTTGAAGAGGCGTTTTTGGATCAAAACTCAAGTTTTAGAGAGAGAGTAAAGAGAGAAAGTTATGAGGAGGTGGGAAAAAGCTCAAATGAAGGTCACTCATCCTTTATATAAGTTTGAGTTTGTGGCCAAGTGGGAATCCACACAATACCGATGTAAAACGGGGCTTACAAATTTTACCCGATTAAATTGTTGTAACCCGACTTAGTTGTAACTAAAAATTTTCCAAATAAATATCGAGGGTGTTTTCACGTGATTTTATTTCGTTCCGACACTTAAGAAAATAAAATAAAAACATTAATTTATTTGCTTAACCCAAAAGTTAACGGAAAATTTTAATAAAAATAAATTTTATTAACGGAAATGGGTTACAGTGACGGAATAAATTATGGGTTGTCACATTATCCCCCCGTTAGAGGAAATTTCATCCCGAAATTTAGAATTAAGATACAAATCATGGAACTGGAAAGAGATGCGGATATTTTTGTTTCATCGAGTCTTTGCTTTCCCAAATGAATTCGGGATACGGCTTTGTTTCATACGTTTGATCTCTCGATCCATGATTTCGATTGGTTCCTCCACAAAGTTTAGACTTTCATTGATCTCGATCTCATCAAGAGGGATCACGAGGGTTTCATCGTATAGGCACTTTTTAAGATTAGAGATGTGGAAGACAGGATGGATGTTGCTAAGTTCTTAAGGTAGTCGGAGTTTATAGGCTAGAGGACCGATCCTAGCGAGGATCTCGAACGGTCCTATGTACCTCGGGTTAAGTTTCCCGTGCTTTCCAAAGAATATCATGCCTTTCTAGGGCGAGACCTTCAACAGGACACGATCTCTAACCTGGAATTCCAAGGGCTTTCATCGTTTATCGGCGTAACTCTTTTGTCTGTCTCGTGAAGCTTTCAGTTGTTCTCGGATTTGGATGATCTTTTCGGTGGTTTCACGGATGATTTCAGGACCAGTGAGAGCACTGTCAGGGACTCGACCCTTAGCTAGCTGTGTGTCCCCTACCTCGGCCCAACACAGAGGAGATCTGCACTTGTGACCGTAGAGGGCTTCGAATAAGGCAGCCTTGATACTGGTGTGGTAACTATTTGATAAGTTAAAAAAAAATTAACTTGATGATCGATTAGATCTTCGTAACAGGTAATGCGATGAATAAAAACAGTAAATAACACAAGAATGGATCAAGATCTATCGAATGATTAGATTTCTCAATCCTCAGCAGAGCTCGACTAAGAACTTCCGCTGTAGAGGATTCTAGGGTTACAAGAACGATAACAATAAACTTGCAGAATAATAAATCTCTTAATCGTTCTTTTCTAAGATGCATGCAAGCACCTATATATACTAAACCCTACAAAACTCACAGATGGACAGGCCCATACCAGAGATATAAATTGGACTAGCTAACGAGCCCAATAGATTCAATACTAAATACAAAATACGACCCAACAATCTCCCCCTTTGCGTCAAATTGGAGCGAGACTACTTCTTCTTCTTGCTTGGGCCAGCAGCGGGAACCTTCTTTGTAGTATCAAACAGACGTGAGATAAGTGCAAGAATAGTTTGTCTGAACCGAATGTACCATTGAATCATATCATCAAAGTACATAACATCATCCGCCGTATTCTGCTTGCATCGATGGATGATCCCCAAAACGTGTTCCAAACAGGCAGTGGTGTAGAGATGCTTGTCTACCAAGGCGAAAAGACATTTTTGTCCTTCGTTCCTTGTAAACATGACCGAGTTTCTCTTTGGGTCAATCTTCCCCATCTGCATCAAGTTGAGATCACTGGCAGATCCAACAGGAGATATGGTTGGTTTCTTCTTGAATACGCTCGCAATCTCCTGACCCATCAAAGCAACTTCCATGATGTAGCACAAGAGCATCCTCTTGAAGTGGTCGATGATCGGACCGTATTCAGCTTCGTTAGTGAGGAGGATGTTGTGCAAGATAATCCAATCATGGGGATTAAGGTTGGGAAGATCTGCAAGAGAGATAGCATGTTCGGCTTTGGCAGATCCCCGAAGTACCTTGAACCGAACATTGGTGAAGTTACCTTCCCTGTACGGCTTTAAAACCCGAACGTTGATAATTTTCTGAGCGCTCCAAGTCTGGTATTGGGGTTAAGCAGCCTTCAGATAGAAATCGATTAAGTCCCGATCAACCTGTGGATGAGGATGAGGGAACTCTGCAACGTTGGAAAAGGCATGAAAGATAAACGCCTTTCGGGTCAGTGGCATGTCGAACTGTGAGTCGACAGTGTTGGAACGATCTAGAGAGATCACAGGTTCCAGCCACAGGATACTTGGTGTGTCGATGGCTTCTTTAATCATCCTCTCAAGAAGGTCGTGGGCTTCTTTCTGTTTACGTTCGGCTTCTTCAGCCTCTCTTGCCACACGAGCACTAATGTCAGCCTCTTTGTCTCGACCTTGACGCTTCAATAGGTCAGCAATTGTCTCTTTATCTTCTTCTTCGCTCTCCTCAGCAATGTTTTTGCCTTTGTTTTTCACACCAGAACCGGAGGCTTGGCCTACTGGAGGAGGTTCGGTTGTGTGTGTTGCTGTTGAGGTAGGAGGCGGTTGAGACATAGTTTCCTTCTCTCCCCTTGTTTCGGAATGGACACGAAATCAAGGAGCCCTTCGATTTTACTGAGTAGAGCAAAGGCGGGAGCGAGCTTCTCTGCAAGGTCACGCCTCACAGTGTAGTTGAGAATTGGATCATGTGCTTCAATGATGTTTGAGATTGCAGAGTGGACATCCGAAACACACGATTTTATTACCTCTCTTTCAGATTAAAGAGATTCAATCTCCTGTTAAAACCCCTTGAAATTAATGAAACCAGAATTTTGGAAAATCAAAAATAATTTCGTGCTGAGTGTGTAAAAGATAAGAAGAAATAAAACAACACTTTTTGAGGAATTATGTGATGTCAATAAAGACACGAAACAATAGATCCCGGGCACGAATCTCTTCCTTCAAAGTCAAGAGAGACCGTAAAGTGTTTGTGTGGTTTCTCGTTGAATAACGATCAGACACTTGTTAAGAAGTGTTGAAAGGCTTCTTTTAATTAGGCTTATGAGGGTGGCTTTCGCTTCGATTCAAAATTCCTAATCTTGAAATAAGACAGAAATCGAACGAAGTACTTGTGAGACCGGTGTAGTCTGTTGAACAAGTAGGTTTGAGATAATTTAATTTTGCTAGGAAATATATAAAATCTCAACAAAAATTAAAACTGGATCCCAAGGGAAGAAATGTTATTGGTTTTAACAATTTCATAGGAATCACACAAAATAAAATTTTGAGATTTCATAGAGTTACGTCCGTGAATTCATTAGTGAAAACTAGAGCAAATTAATTGTTCACCATCAATTCGTATTGGGTATTGAATTTTAGGTTTCACTTAGCTCGTAGTGGCACGAAACTAAGATCATAAACATAGAAATTGTGTAACCATAAACCTCAGTGGTAATGTCTGAGAGTCTCAAGGGTTACGTTGGTGAAACGAATAAGATGGAGAAATGTAATGTAGATGTTGTAAAGAAACCAAAGTACCTCTGCTGTGAAGATAAGGACCAAGCAGAAAACTCTTATCTCATGTGAGAAGAGAGTTAGGTAGCTCATGATTAGAATAAATATGAGAGCCTAATTGGGAAGACAAGGTTTGTTTATACCAAGTCATTAAGGCTATTATTCAGAATCAGGTGAGGTTTTGGACACATATAGCAGCATGCTTCTAGGGACACTTAGCTAATGAAATGATTTACCTATAAGCAGACAAAAAAAAAATAAGAGCCAAAAAGAAAATAAATGATAAAATATTTTTGGAGTTTTTGAATTTAAAAAAAATATTTTTGGAATTTTTGATAATAAGAATAAAAAAATAAGACATAAAAAAATAAATACAAAAATATTTGGAACCGAACCCGAGCGTTCGGTCTATTTCGGTTGAGAAAAACTTTGGAACCGAACCCGAGCGTTCGGTCTATTTCGGGTGAGAAAAATTTTGGAACCGAACCCGAACGGTCGGTCTATTTCGGTTGCCAAAGAAAATAGGTTTGAAAAAGAGAATAACTTTGAAAATAAGATAAATGAATCTAAAAAAAATAATACAAAAGATCTACAACCAAAGAAACTACCTTTGAGTGATAAGCGAAGATCAGATTATACAACCGAACCCGAGCGTTCGGTTCATTTTGGTACACCGGATTAAGACCCGAACATGAGCGTTCGGTTCATTTCAGCATACATGAGACCCGAACCCGAACATTCGGTCTATTTCACTTCTAACTTTTAGTCTTGAGAGGTAATCTTTGGTACTTACTCCGATTCCATCATACCTAGCCCTTGTAGAATTTTGTTGAAAGTTGCTTCAGGAAGAGCTTTGGTGAAGATGCCGGCCAATTGACCAGTGGTTCGAACAAAGTGTATTTCGACGTTCCCATCTTCCACATGATCCTTAATGAAGTGATACCTCAGTGCTATGTGCTTAGTCTTGGAGTGTTGCATTGGGTTATCACAGATCCTAATTGCACTTTTAGAGTCGCAATACAGTGGGATCTTTTTCATATTGAGTCCATAGTCCCAGAGCTGGCTTTGGATCCAAATCACTTGAGATGTACAGGAGGCAGCTGCGATGTATTCTGCTTCAGCGGTAGATAGAGATACACAGGTCTGTTTCTTTGATTGCCAGCTAACCAACTTCCCGTCAAGGAATTGGCAGCCTCTAGTGGTGCTTTTCCTGTCTAGTCCACAACCTCCAAGGTCTGCATCTGAGTAGGCTTGAACAAAGAAACCTGAGTTGGATGGATACCATAAGCCTAGAGAGGTGGTTCACTTGAGATACCGGAGTATGTTCTTCACTGCAAGCATATGAGGTTCACGAGGATTCGCCTGAAATCTAGCACAGTAACAAACAGAAAACATTATATCAGGCCTGCTAGCAGTAAGATACATTAGAGAGCCAATCATCTGGCGATATAGCGTAATATCGACTGCTGGCTTATCCAAGAATGGAGTGAGCTTGGTGCCGAACGCCATTGGAACTTTAACCTTCGAGTCTCCCATCACGCCGAATTTTGCAAGGAGAGTCTTGGTGTAGGCTTTCTGGTTAATAAAGATGCCTTCGGGTCCCTGTCTAATGTTTAAACCAAGGAAAAAGTTAATAGGACCCATTGAGCTCATTTCAAATTTAGTCTCCATCAGTTTCCTGAATTCAGTCGTTAAGCTAGGATTCGTCGAGCCAAAGATGATATCATCGACATAGATTTGAACAATCATAAGGTGGTTACCTTCCTTCTTACGAAAGAAGTTTGGGTCAACCGAACCATGTTTGAATTTGGACATCTTTAAAAACTTGGTGAGCGTTTCGTACCAGGCCCTCGGTGCTTGTTTTAGTCCATATACCGCTTTGTCCAGAATATAACAGTGATCGGGGTATTTTTCATTGACGAAACCAGGAGGTTGCTCCACGTACACAGTTTCTTCAAGTTCCCCATTTAGAAATGCGCACTTTACATCCATTTGATAGACCTCAAAGTTCTTGTGTGCAGCATAGGCAAGAAATATTCTAACGGATTCCAGCCTAGCTACAGGAGCAAAAGTTTCCTCATAGTCGATTCCTTCCTCCTGGCAATATCCTTTCACCACTAGACGAGCTTTGTTTCTTATCACATTGCCTTCCTTGTCCATTTTATTTCTGAAGTGTAACATCCCAAAATAGCAAGAGTTGAGTTGAAAGGCTAAAAGTGTAATTTGGGAAAGAGTGACTCGGCGAGTCCATGGATGGACTCGGCGAGTAGAGTCGCGACTTGGTCGCATTTTAAGTAGCCGACTCGGCGATTCAATGAGATGGACTCGGCGAGTAGGCACTGAGTGGAGAAAACCCTAATTCTCGGGTTTGAGCCTTATTTAAAGAGCATTATGTTTCCTCCCCAGCCTCTATATCCCCCCCTTGAGTCCCAGAAACCCTAAAATCGTGGAGAAGCACCATTGTTGAGTGGATTGGAGCTTGCAGAAGTAATTGTTGAAGAAAGTTTGGGAGTTTGAAGGTGTGTAGCAAGGGGCTTTGCTTGGATTCGAGTTTCCTTGCAGATTGGGGCGTTCCTTTGAGGTAATATCTCGTTCTTAGGCTGTTGTTATCTTGTTTCTTCATTTTGGGGTTTGAGGGAAGCTTACCTTGGGTGATATTGGAGTCTAGAGGTTAGATCTGAGGTTGCTACAACAGATCTGGAATGGAGAAGGGTTGGAATGCAGGAAAGTCCCTGTGTTGAGTGTTGGATGACGCTATCTTGTCCCAAACCTTAGCCCTAATGTGAATAATGCATAGATCTCTTTTGATTCACGTAAAGTTTGCCACTTTACGTGATGGATGAGTTATAGGAGGCTAGATCTATGTTTTGGATCAATTGCATGGTCTGGAATGTTTCTGTATGGATTCAGACCGGTGGTACTCGGCGAGTCACATGGGTGAACTCGACGAGCTGCTTGAAGGTGAGCTGGGACTCGACGAGTTGGAAGAACAACTCGGCGAGTCGGATGAAGATGGCCTGGGACTCGGCGAGTTGTATGAACAACTCGGCGAGTAGGTTGAAGATAGCCTTAGACTCGGCGAGTCTGTTCTGGACTCGGCGAGTCTTGTCGAAGAGTCCCGATATTCTCTGGTTGAGTCGAGAATTGGTGAGTCAAGGGATGACTCAGTGAGTTGTGTGCGAGTGGACTCAGAGTTGTTGGACTCGGCGAGTCTCGGAGTGACTCGACGAGTTAGGTCGCGGATTGAGTGAAGTTTTAAGTATGGGAACTCGGCGAGTCATAGGGTTGACTCGGCGAGTAGGGTCAGTCAGGGGTTGACTTTGACCTTGTCTTTGACCAAGGGTTAACCAGTGGTTTCCAGGGGTACTTTGGTAATTATTGTTTATGGTTTTGAGTTCAGTGCATTGGTGGCTGTCCAGTGGTGGAGATCGTATCAGTGATCGGAGCAGCTTGAGTTATCTGTTCAGTCGACAGTTTCGAGGTGAGTTATCCTCACTATATCGATAGGGTTTAAGGCACCAAGGCCAACCCTTTTATCGGATGGAAATCCGGGTAGTTGTCTGTTGTTATGATACTGCGGGATATGGGCCGGAAGGCATTATGTTATGGGTCGGAAGGCGTTATATGTTGTGGGCCAGAAGGCATTACATGTTGTGGGCCGGAAGGCATTGCGATGTGGACCGGAAGGTCATGGCCTGGAAAGGCGTATGTGTGCATTTAGTATGTTGACTGATTCGTAGGGTGATGTTATGCTAGTGACTGGCTAGGCTGGTATCTTGGTTAGGGTAATGCTATGTTATGTGATCTGTTGATCGATTGCTGACTGTGAACTGTTATATGATTATATGTTATGTGCATGGTTGCTTGGTCTGGAGTGTGACCCGGTATGCGTGGTCGTTCTATGTTCTGTTATGATATGTATGCTTTCTATGCTGTGGGCCGGAAGGTAATATGTTATGGGCCGGAAGGCATTATGTTATGGGCCGGAAGGCATTACATTAGGGCCGGAAGGTGATATGTTTTGGACCGGAAGGTCGTGGCCTGGAAGGGCGTATATGTGGTTGGTATTCTGGGGGTATCTCACTAAGCTTTCGGGCTTACAGTTGTGGTTTTATGTTTTCAGGTTCTCAGGAGTCTGTGGCAAGGCAAAGGCATGATCGTACCGTTCCTCGCATTGGTGTTTTATGAAATGAACCTGGGGAATACTCTGTTAAATAATGTATTGAAAACCTTTTTGTAACAACGTTATTAAAATGGGTTGTTTTTGAAAAGTTTTAATTGTTTCGAAATTTTAGTCGTTACATGAAGACCCATTAGAGACCAACAACCGAGGCATCTTGAGAAGTTGGAATGAGGCGCCAAACTTTATTTCTTTCGAACTCATTATGTTCGTCTTGCATAGCTTGAACCCAGTCGGAGTGATCAAGAGCAGTGTTGATTGTCTTTGGTTCAACTTTTGAGACGAAGGAGTTAAACATACAAAATTCTACCTTTGAAAATAAAGAAGTTTGCTTTGCCTTCAGTTGAGATCGGGTGAGAACCTTTTCAGAAACATTACCGACAACCTGTGAAACAGGATGATCTCTGGTCCATTTGAAAAGAGGAGGGTAATTTGGATCATAGGATGGATCCAATTCAACATTGACCATCTCTTCTAGTTTAGATTGACTATCATCGTCATAAAACATATTGGCATTCTCCCCCTCGACAGATAAGCTTTCAGGTGTATCTTGAGTTACCGGAGCTACAAGAGTTTCGGGTGGTGTCGAGCTTTCGGGTGTTGTAGCACCTTCGACGTATGCAACCTTTCTAATCGTGAAGTCTCCATTTGTTATCATTCCATAACCTTTTATCGTGCCGAATGAGTTGTTCCCGAACTTCACATTTCCACCGTTTGAAAGAGATCGAAATTCCCTCAGCTCTTCCTTCCTTCCTGTCATGTGACGTGAGCAGCCACTGTGAATATACCATTCTTCGTCAAACTGCTCGTCATTGATAACCTGCAAAAATCAAGCAGATTTAGGAACCCAAAGTTTCTTGGGTCCACGTGAGCCTTTCACAGGAACAGGAATAGTAAGAGAGATGTCAACAAGATATGTTCTTTTTATTAAAGTTGTTTCATCTTTCTTTTTAATGGTGAAAACTTTAATTTTGTTGGGATTTGTTACAGTCGGTTTAGATTCAGGTTTAGGCGTTTGGATCTTAGGATGTTTTTGACAAGTCTTGACTGAGGAAACCTTTGATTTTCCTTTCAAATTTGTTGAAGATTTTGGATTTTGAGTTCGAACAGAATTGGATTTGGAATGGGGTTGAGAAGAATTAGAGGAATTAGAATGAGAGAATTTAGACTGAGAGGTTTTCTTGACTTGAGGTTCTAAGTGACCCTTTTGTTTTTGATCATTGGTGGGACCGAACCTTGAACTTTGGTCGCTTTTGCTCTCGGAACCGAACCTATGCTTTCGGTAGCTGGTGTTCTCTGAACCGAACCTTTGCTTTCGGTAGCTGGTGTTCTCTGAACCGAACCTTTCCCTTCGGTTTTTATACTTTTCAAAACCAAACCTGTCCTTTCGGTTGTTATGACTTTCTTGTGGTCTAACGGCACTTTTCTTTGACTTTGAATTTTTGTCATGATAAGAGAAATGTGCGTTTTGAGATCACCAAAACTGTTTTCTTTCTGAGAGATTCTTCTTGTATCTCTGGTTCCTTTGCTGTTTTTGATTCTTCACTTGCTTTGGCTGTCGGTGGATGTTGGCTTTTTGCTTTTGCTTCCTGTCAGCCTGTTCACTTTTAACAGATGACTTTTCGCTTGAAGGAGTGACTTCTTCTACAGGAACTTCTTTTGTACCACTAGTAGTTGGCACGTCGAAGTTATCAGGCTTGTTTAGAGGTTCTGGCACATATCTGCCTTTGGTTTTCCAGGACGTCCGTTCTGACAGACCAACGGTTTCGTCGGCATTATCTCTAGAAGCAGACCAGATGAACTCATCACAACCATCAGCATTATCTTCATTTACAATGGCTGTGAGTTCGGCTGTCTAATGTTCGGTTACTCTTGTGACCTTATATACATGATTTGGAGTCGTCCTTACTTTTTGGTATACAACAGCCTTTTCTTCAAGGATCGGGGACTTATTTTGGGACAAGCGAGCAAACTCCACAGAATTTTCTGAGATAAGATTTTGTGGTTTTCGGGTTCGCTCTTGACAAACTCAGAACAGTCAACTTCATCCTCTACAGAAATTTCACTCATATCATCATCCTCATTAAGCTCAGATGCATTTTCAAAATCAATTTTATTTTCTGAGCTCAAGTTCGCATTCAAAGAGTCAAATTTTCGTATAGTTTCGGTCCTTAGTTTCAATTTATCATTTTCATCCAAAAGGTTTTTCAGCATGTCCTTATGGTCCTTGTACTTTATGAAACATTCGATTTTGTCTAGTCCATACATATAAGTCGGATTCACATCATCAGACGAAACTACACTTTCGCAATTATATGCTTCAGCGTCAATTTCATCCTCCTTAAACTCAAGGAAGGGCAAAATCATGTGATGAATTTTCTGCCCTATTTCACAGTTCAAATGAAGTTGAGTGGTGTTAGAATAAAGACGCTTAGCAATTAAACAAAAGACATTTCTTTGTTTTAAAAGTTTCAAATTGTCTCTTTGTAAATAAATGCTTTCGTCCTTGGATTTGATCAACTCCGACTCCTTCAGCTCTATCCACATCCTCCGTTCCTCACTCTTTCAAGACACCCTGCTTATTTGGTCAGTTAGGTTATAATTGGTGACCCGTGTTTGAGTTAAACTGTTGTCTAGATATGAGATTCTTGAATTTACGTTTTTTAATTCTTTTTCATATAAATTTTGTGGGACTTTGAATGAAACAAAAATGGATTGTACCTTCTTGATTAATTCATCAAGCTCATTAAACTGCACGCTGAGAGGTTTTGCTGTGAAGCACAAGTCCTCTCGCTCCTTCGTGTCTTCATTCCCACCGTCTGTGTTGTATACCCTCATTTGAGATACATCCGTCACCATCAAACACTTTCCACCGCTTCCTTCACCTTTCGCAACATAAGCCTTTCCATGAGATGGCTTCCTGACTTCATCATCCTCAGAGTCGGTTGACCAGACCTCCACGCCACCGAACTCATCATCCGCTACCGAACCCTGCACAATTAAAGCATTCATTGAAGGGTTAGTGGCAGCTTTCTTTCTCTTGATTTCTTCCAGCTTTTTCATCAACACAGCTTCCTCATCTTTCTCTTCATCCATTTCTGCCATTTTCTTTAGGACACAGTCTTTGGCATAGTGGTTCTTTCCTCCACAATAGTAGCAGTTCACACCCAAATCTCCTTCAGCTTTCGCCTCTTTCTTTGGTTCTTCTGCCTTCGGTTCTTCCCTAATTTTTTCAGAGCTATAACTTCCCTGCCAATTTCAGTTCTTATTGGTAGGAAACCTTTTCTTAATGAACCTCTTTGGGTTTGACACCATCATTGCATAATCTTCAGAGGTAAGGTCATAGTCTTCTAAGTTAAGGTCTTCATCTTCCACCACACTTTTGCTTTTAGACAGAAGGGCCAATGATCCTAAGCTTGAAACCACATTTTTCTCGTGCAAGACAATCTTTTCTTGGGATTTCAAAATCCATACCAGCTTTGCCAATGAATAAGATTTGAATTGCTCATGAGCTTTAACAGTGGACACAACCGCTCTCCACTCAGATCTATGACCATTCAAAAACGTAACTTTTTGTTCAATCAGCTTCCTTTCTATATCGTGCTTGATCATCTTACTAAGAAGATGATTGAAGCGATCGAACGTCTGAGTAACAGTTTCCTCGGGATTCTGCTTAAATTCGCCAAACTCAGACAAAAGTAAGGTATGAATGGAATGCTCCAAATCTTCGTCTGTGGAATAAAGCTCTCGCAGCCTATCCCATATTTCTTTAGCAGTGCTGCATGAACTCACTAGCCTGAATGTGTCGGATTGAAGAGCGAATCGAATCAGTCTCAATGCTTTAATATTGCACTGAAACTTATCCTTTTCATCTTGAGCAATATCTTTTACGTCCTTTAACAGATCATTATACTCCTTCTGAGTTTTAATGATTTTTGACGTTGCTAAATGAGTGAATGGCCCCGATACGATTGCTTCCCAAATAAGATATCCATTGTCTTCAGATCCAATGACATAATCTTCGAAGTGATGTGCCCAGAATTCATAATCCTGGGTGTAAAGAATGGGAATCTTCTTCGTTGATCCAATGTTGTTTGAGATGTTGATCGGATTTGATTGTGACTCGTCCATGCTTGATCATATAACCTGTTTGAAAGATCAGACTTGTAATATATAAAATTAGGGCAAAACAAATAAATGCTGAGTTACGTCAATTATGGGATGAATGCTCAATAAATATTAGTTAATGCGGAATAGCCCTAATCGCAACCTCTTTCACAGAAAAGATGTGTATGAATTACACAGCCTCCCGCTCTGATACCAATTGATAAGTAAAAAAAAATTAACTTGATGATCGATTAGATCTTCATAACAGGTAATGCGATGAATAAAAACAGTAAATAACACAAGAATGGATCAAGATGTGTCGAATGATTAGATTTCTCAATCCTCGACAGAGCTCGACTAAGAACTTCCGCTGTAGAGGATTCTAGGGTTACAAGAACGATAACAATAAACTTGCAGAATAATAAATCTCTTAATCGTTCTTTTCTAAGATGCATGCAAGCACCTATATATACTAAACCCTACAAAACTTACGGATGGACAGGCCCATATCGGAGATATAAATTGGACTAGCTAACGAGCCCAATAGACGCAATACTAAATACAAAATACGACCCAACACCATTGTTATACGAGAACTCGATCAAGGGTAAATGGGTGTCCCACGGCTTTCCAAAATCAATGACACATGCTCTCAACATGTCTTCCAGGGTTTGGATTGTTCTCTCACTTTGTCCATCGTTCTGAGGATGATAAGTTGTACTCATATCCAACTTAGTTCCAAGAGCTTTCTGAAGGGACTACCAAAATCTTGAGGTAAACGTGCTATCTCGATCGGAGATAATGAACACAGGCACACCGTGCAGTCGGACTATCTCTTGGATGTAGATTCGCGTAAGTCTTTCCATCTTGAATGATTCTTTAATCGGAAGGAAGTGAGCGGATTTTCTCAATCGGTCGACAATTACCCAAATGGTATCGCACCCACTTGGAGATTTGGGTAACTTGGTGATGAAATCCATGGTAATCATCTCCCATTTCCACTCAGGTATCTCGGGCTGCTGGAGCAGACCCAAGGGTTTCTGGTATTCAACCTTCACCTTGGCGCAAGTCAAACACTTGCCCACAAAGGTAGCGATTTCGGCCTTCATGTTTGGCAACCAGTATAGCTTCTTGAGATCCAGGTACATCTTGTCCGAGCCCGGGTGCACAGAATATCTGGTCTTGTGAGCTTCATTCATAACGACCTCCCTGAAACCTCCGAACTTTAGGGTCCAGATTCGATCCATGAAATAGTAGACTCCGTCACCTCTAATCTCAAGATTCTTATCCATTCCCCTCAAGGCTTCGTTCGACACGTTCTCTGGCTTTAGAACTTCCAACTGGGCATCTCGGATCTGTGCGGATAAGTGGGAATGGATGGTCATTGTCAGTGTCTTCACTTTGTGGCTTGAACTCTCCTTTCGGCTAAGGGCATCTGCCACCACATTGTCCTTGCCGGGATGGTAGCGTATTTCGCACTCATAATCGCTGAGTAACTCTACCCATCGTTGTTGTCTCATGTTTAAGTCTTTCTGATCGAAGATATGTTGCAGGCTCTTATGGTCAGTGAAGATCGTGCACTTGGTTCCGTAGAGATAATGTCTCCAAATCTTCAGTGCAAATACCACTGCTCCTAACTCCAGTTCGTGAGTTTTATAGTTGACTTCGTGTGCTTTCAGCTGTCTCGAGGCATAAGCGATAACTTTTCCTCTCTGCGTAAGCACACAACCTAAGCCCTAATTGGAAGCATCGTAGTAGACAACAAAATCCTCGGTTCCTTTGGGCAAGGACAGGTTAGGTGCGCTGCACAAGGCTTGCTTCAACGTTTGGAAGGCAGTGTCTTGTTTTTCACTACAACAAAAGGTTACACCTTTCTGTGTCAGAGTGGTTAAGGGTTTGGAGATTCTGGAAAAATTCTGACTGAATCTACGATAGTAGCCGGCGAGACCCAAGAATTGACGGATTTCTGTGGATGTCTTTGGTGCCGACCAATTCTCTATCGCCTTGATTTTGGACGGGTCCATGTGTATACCCTCCTCACTTACCACGTGACAAAGGAAAGTTACCTTCCGAATCCAAAATTCGCACTTGGAGAATTTTACGTATAGCTTCTCTGTTCTAAATGTTTCCAACACAAATATCAAGTGTTGTTTGTGATCTTCTTTGCTTCTGGAATAGACAAGTATGTCGTCAATGAATACGATAATGAACTTGTCCAGAAAAGGGCGACACACCCGGTTCATCAGATCCATGAACACTTCCGGTGCGTTGGATAGACCGAAGGGCATTACTACGAACTCGTAGTGACCATATCGAGTTCTGAATGTTGTCTTGGAAACATCATTCTCGTGGACTCGAAGCTGATGGTACCCTGATCTAAGGTCTATCTTCGAGAACTAACTGGCTCCCTGAAGTTGATCGAAAAGGTCGTCTATTCGAGGAAGAGGATAACGGTTTTTGACGGTCAATTTGTTCAGCTCACGGTAGTCTATACATATCCGAAAGGATCCATCATTCTTCTTCACAAATAATACCGGGGCTCCCCAAGGTGAGGAACTCGGTCTGATGAACCCTTTAACGAGCAGCTCATTGAGCTGACTGGATAACTCCTGCATTTCTGTCGGAGCTAAGCGATATGGGGACTCGGCTACGGGGGTAGCTCCAGGATTTAAGTCGATGCGAAACTCAACTTGCCGTTCGGGGGGGAATCCCTGGAAGCTCTTCGGGAAAGACATCAGGAAAGTTGCAGACTTCGGGGATGCTCTCGAGGTCTTTAACTTCCTATTTCTCGTTGATTACGTGAGCTAGAAATGCATAGCACTCCTTTCGCAGAGGCTTTTGAGCTTTGACGCATGAAATGATGTGAAGATTGGAGCTAATTTTATTGTCGTAGATCAGGAGAGTTTGGCCAGATGAAAGATTGATACGGATGGCTTTTTCGTAACAAAGGATATCAACATGATTGGGACTCAAACAATCCATGCCAATGATACCATCAAAGCTCTTTATAGTGTAACACCGTAAATTTCAAAACAATTTTTCGCATTTTATAAAACCATAATTCATTTAGTATTCATAAAAATATCATTGTTTGAGTTTCAAATCCATAACATAATAAAATCCCAAGATCACATAACTAAAGAATCCCGCGTGTGTACTGATCAGGCCGGCTCCTTCCCGCGATCCTCACTAGTACCTGAAACACATAACACAAAACACTGTAAGCACAAAGCTTAGTGAGTTCCCCAAAATACCACATATAACACATATTAGCCACTCGAGGCTATAACTCTGTGGGTCCGTGCACCCAAACTCTGTGAACCCTCAGGTTCTAACTCTGATACACATGCATAGCATAAATCACATAGAAGAATGAAGTGCAATACATACACATATATATCATACAAACACTGCATCACATAAATCTAATTTCCTGCTCAAGGTAAAGTATAGTGAGAAGACTCACCTCGGGTATCTCGGTAAATATCTGTCTCAGAATAAATGTGATTTAGCCTCCGCCTAATCACACAAAGTAACACACCCATGAATACACTGAACTCAACCCTAAAGGTCAACATGGTCAACGGTCAACTTTGCCCGGACTCGGCGAGTGCACTAGAGCGACTCGGCGAGTCTATACGTGTCCACTGACTCCCTTGGATCCTCTCATGACACGTCGAGTATTTCCCTAACTTGATGAGTTCCACCTGGGGTGAATCGTGGGGCCACCACGACTCAACTTGCCGAGTCTCAAGAATAACTCGACGAGTTCCGGCTTGACTCAGCCCCCCCCCCCTTGACTCTCGCTGACTCACTGAGTCATCCGCCAACCCGGCGAGTCTACTCGTTGGACAATTTACGTGAAACCCTAACCCTACTCGCCGAGTCTCAAGAACAACTTGGCGATTTCATGCCATGAAAAAACTCTATTGACCTCCTGAGGTCAGATCTGTTTCCCCAAACCATAGATCTGGCCTCCCCAAGCATGAATGTCATGTAAAGTTTGAAACTTGATGCTTGTACAACCACAACAAGGCATCAAAAGGAGATTTGGTCCCAAAAATGACAACCACAACAAGGCATCAAAAGGATCTAAGGCACAAACTCGAAGAGGGACCATTTGCTCCACATAATCACTCTCCAAAGGGGTTAGAAAACCATAACTCTAAAGATCACTAAAACTGAGGGAGGTTCAAACTATTACCTCAAAATGAAGTCTCTGGGCTCTGGATCTGCTTGAATCTCACCTCCTCCTTGCTATTGTCACCTTCTCCTTGCTAAACAAAGGATACAAAGATCCAAATGTGACTTCTTCTCTCTCAAAGCGATTTAGCTCGCTTAGGGTTCTCTCAAGGTACTGGTAGCCGCAATGGGAGGCTATAAGTGCCCTTAAATAGGCTCCAAACCCGAGGAATTAGGGTTTCATTAAACAGCGTGGACTCGCTGAGTCCACTTTTTGGACTCGCCGAGTCCAGATGCGAACCCACGTCCAAAACCGCGATCCTACTCGGCGAGTTTGGGCTCCAACTCGCCAAGTCTCCTCACAAATTACCAAAAATGCAAGAATAAATAATACCTGGGAATTCGGGGTGTTACAATTCTCCCCCACTAGAACTAGACTTCGCCCTCGAAGTCTCGCTCTGCAAATAACTCTGGATGCTGCTCACGCATCTCATGCTCCGGCTCCCAAGTCATCTCAAACCCCTTCCGATGTTGCCACTGAACCAAAACCAAGGGTACCTCCTTGTTCCTCAAAACCTTGATTTTTCGATCTCTAATTGCAACCGATCTCTCAGCATAATTCAGGCTCGCATCCACCTGAATATCCCCTAATGGTACCACTGCCGAATCGTCGGCTATACACTTCCGCAATTGCGACACATGGAAAGTGTCATGAATCTGACCCATCTCTACTGGCAACTCCAAATGATAGGCTACCCTGCCTATCCTTGCGACCACCCGGAATGGGCCAATATATCGGGGCCCAACTTGCCCCTCTTCCTGAATCGTATCACTCCTTTCCAAGGACAGACTTTCAGGAGCATAAAGTCGCCGACCTGAAACTCAAGCTCGGACCAGAGTCTGTCCGCATAACTCTTCTGACGACTCTGAGCAGTCAACAACCTCTGTCGGACCTACTGGATCTGCTCTGTTTTCTGAAGCACGATCTCAGTACTGCCCATAACACGCTGCCCAACCTCTCCCCAGCAAATGGGGGTCCGACACCTCCTCCCATACAACAGCTCAAAGGGTGGCATACCAATGCTCGAATGATGGCTGTTGTTGTAGGAAAAATCTGCCAAGGGCAAATACGTGTCCCAACTCCCCCCAAAATCCAACACACATGCCCGGAGCATGCCCTCGAGCGTCTGAATCGTCCACTCACTCTGACCGTCAGTCTGGGGGTGATATGCGGTACTAAAATGCAGCCTAGTACCCAACTCCTCGTGAAACTTCTTCCAGAATCTGGAAGTGAAATGCACATCTCGGTCTGAGACAATCGAGATCGGCACTCCATGCCGAGATACCACTTCCCTCACGTACATCTCTACTAATTTCTCCGCGGAAGAGCTCTCACTGATAGCAAGGAAGTGGGAGCTCTTTGTCAGCCTGTCCACAATCACCCAAATTGCATCGACTCCCCTAGCAGTCCTTGACAATTTGGTGATAAAATCCATGGTAATCTGTTCCCACTTCCACTCAGGAACCTCCAACGGCTGCAACTTACCATGCGGTCTCTGGTGCTCAGCCTTAACCCTACGGCAGGTTAAGCACCTCTCAACAAACCACGCAACATCCCTCTTCATACAGGGCCACCAATACTCTTTTCTCAGGTCCAAATACATCTTAGTGGCCCCAGGATGGATCGAGAATTTCGACCGATGAGCCTCTTCCATCAAAATGGTACGCGTCCCTCCCACAAACGGTACCCATATACGCCCCTGAAACGTCATCAGCCCCCGTCCATCTGTAATGAACTCCGATACCAATCCAACAACTCTCTCTCTCTCTCTCTCTCTCTCTCTCTCTCTCTTCTGGTTCTCCGATCTCACGGCCTCAGTCGTGCTCCACGAATGGTGTCCAACACCGGAGCCATCACGGTCAATCGCAAACATACACCTCGCAATGGGGCACTCTCCGCCTTGCGACTCAGGGCGTCGGCTACCACATTAGCCTTGCCCGGATGATACAGGGTCTCACAATCATAATCCTTGACCACATCCAACCAACTCCTCTGCCGCATATTTAGGTTAGGCTGACCCATCAAATACTTCAGGATCTTATGGTTCATGTATATCGTACACCGAACCCCATACAGATAGTGACGCCAAATTTTGAGGGCGAACACCATCACCCCCAACTCTAGATCATGGGTGGGATACGTCATCTCATGAGGCTTCAGCTGCCTCGATGCGTATGCTATCACATGCCCTCTCTGCATCAGCACCGCTCCCAACCCCAAGATCGACGCATCACAGTATACCACAAAGTCCTCCATCCCCTCCGGGAGGGCTAACACCGGGGCTTCGCATAACCTTTGGCGAAGCGTCTCAAAGGAGGCCTGCTGCTCGGGGCCCCATGAAAAAGCAACACCCTTCTGGGTCAACCTTGTGAGTGGCACTGCGATCTTAGAGAAATCCCTGATAAATCTCCGATAATAACCTGCCAACCCTAAGAAACTCCTGATCTCAGAGGGTGACTTCGGCACCTCCCAACTCATCATTGCCTCAACTTTGGCCGGGTCGACCTATCCCTCTCTGGTTAACGAGATGTCCTAGGAACTGGAACTCTCGCAACCAGAAATCACACTTGGAGAATTTGGCGTAAACCCTCTCCGATCTCAGAACTCCGAGGATCTCCCTCAAATGCTTCTCATGCTGCTCTCTAGATCTCGAATATACCAAAATGTCGTCGATGAATACAATCACCGACCGATCCAACATCGGTCTACATACTCGGTTCATAAGATCCATGAACACTGTCGGGGCATTTGGTGAGCCCGAAAGGCATCACCATAAACTCGTAATGCCCATAACGCGTCCTAAACGCTGTCTTCTGGATATCCTCATCTCTCACCCTCACCTGATGATATCCAGACCTCAAATCGATCTTGGAGAACCAAGATGCTCCCTGCAACTGATCGAACAAATCATCGATCCTCGGCAACGGGTAACGGTTCTTGACCGTCAGCTTGTTCAACTCCCGGTAATCAATACACATTTGGTGTGAACCATCCTTCTTCTTGACAAAAAGGATAGGCACTCCCCACGGCGAGCTGCTCGGCCAAATAAATCCCTTTCCCAGCAGCTCCTGAAGCTGCGAGGATAACTCTTGCATCTCTGGGGGTGCAAGGCAATAAGGCACCTTGGCAATAGGCACGGCCCTCGGAACCAAATCGATGCTGAACTCCACTTGCCTCACGGGAGGCACACCCGGCAATTCCTCTGGAAATACATCCGAAAACTCACGCACTATCGGAACCTCCTCAACTGATCTCGGCCTCTCTGAATCAACCCGCGTATCCATCACATACGCCACAAAACCCTTACAGCCCTGCTGTAAACACGGCCTCACCCTAGCGGCCGAACAAAACGCTGACCCAGAACGTGTACCATCGTCGTACACCGTAAGAACTCCCCCACTAGGGTCTCGTATGGTCACCAGCTGCCGTTTGCAGTCGATAACCGCACCGAAACTGCTCAACCAGTCCATGCCCACAATGACACAGACATCACCCATCGCAATAGGAACCAAATCAATTGGAAACTCAACACCGAAAATCTTGAATACGCACCCTCAGATCACCTCCGTGGCATATATCACCCTCTCGTCAGCTATGGAAACTCTTAGAGGCCGACTCAACGCCTCACGACTAGCACTGATATGCTGACTAAAAGCCAAAGATACAAAAGACCGACTCGCACCCGAGTCAAATAACACCAGGGAAGGTACAGAATTCACAAGAAAAGTACCTACGCATAACATAATATAAGCATAATATCTCAACAACAAAATAAATACACGAAAGGATACATACCAGCCACGACATCGGGCGCTGCACGGACCTCCTCCGCGGTCAACTGAAAGGCTCTCCCTCGAGCCCTCGACGTCTCGGCCTTCACTGGCCGACTCTCGGTAGCTCTGATGGCGGCAGGGACAGATCCCTGAGGTTCTCCCTGAGTTGATCCCCGCAACTGCGGACACTCTGCCTTCCGGTGTCCGGTCTGGTTGCAGTGAAAACACACTGCAAACCCCTTGGGGCAGTCCTTGGCCATATGCCCCTCCTTGCAACACTTGTAGCAAGATCCAGCTCTGAAAACTCCATCATGACCCTTGCCGCACTTTCCACAAGTGTGGCCCTTCTAGCTCCCTGATTTGGGATCAGCGGGCTTGGCCCGCTTAGCTGCCGGCTGAGACTGTGCCGGTCGCTGATCCCTCCCCTGAGACTCCGCCTCCTCCCTAGCCTGAGTCTCTAGCTCGATCTCCCTTTTTCGGGCATTTGCCTGAAGCTCGGCAAATGTCCGGTATGAGGAGTTCGCCACGAACTCCCGAATGTCTATCCTCAAGATATTCAAATATCGACTCATACGTGCCTGCTCAGCAGACATGTGCTCAGGGCAGAACATCGCCCTCTCGTGGAACATCCTGGTAATCACTGTCACAGACTCAGTACCCTGCTTGAGGGTCAGAAACTCCTGGGCCAAACTCTCCCTCTCCACCTGGGGAACATATTCATCTCGGAACATGGCAGTGAACCTCTCCCAGGTCACTGCCGCAAGCTCAGCAGGCGTAAAGTGCGCCGTCACAAACTTCCACCAGTCCTTCGCTCCCAAGCGAAGCTGGTTCAGCGCGAACCAGACTCTCAAATGCTCAGGAGATGAGCAAGTAAAGAAACACCCCTCTATGTCTGAAATCCATCTCATAGCCGCCACCGGGTCCTGGGTCCCGTCAAACTCCGGCGGTTTTGTGTCGCTGAACTCTCGGAATAGCAACGCATCACCACCCTACGGTCTTGCTGCAGCAACAGCTGCGGTGGCCGCTGCAACAGCAACCTCAGAAAGAGTAGCATAACGCTCGTCGAAAGTCTCAATCAGCATGGTCTTAATAGACCCGAACATCTCTGGTATCTCTGCCCTGATAGCTGCAGCCACCTCCTCGTGGATGATCTGGCGGATCTCCTCATCACTTGCCCTACTGCTCTTTGGCATAAGACGTGTCCTCACCATGATCTACCTCTGATATACAACATACGATAGATTAGAACCCATTCGAGCATACTCACACTCGACAACTCATCCCTCCTTGATCCTTGGCATTCTGAAGATTCTTACTTGAACTGTACACCGCCCCGGTGCTTTCAGTAGTATGGGCCCAATACTATTGTCCGCACCGTTTCAGTATACACCCCAAATCCTCCTCTTCGGATCCCAAGTTCCAAGTACTCTATTATGCATAATCCACTCTCTAACAAATCTCTCATAAGCTCCTCGCTGCTACCTACTCACTCTTAAGCATCTCATAGCAGCTCACCTCTCCCTAGGCTAAGGCATCACAAATCAGGCCACACTAGTCCTAATAGGAGTACCTAGCCCACTCTAGCATGAGAATACATCATATCAATATCATAGCATATAATATAAGGGTATCTTGGGAAATCACCGTTCGGGCGCAGACTGATCGTACACACGACTCTGCTCTGCGTTTCCAAAAAAAATCTTTTCACTTTTTTCGAAATCATTTCTCAAATCCTTAGTTTGAGTTCAAATACGCCCGAAGGTGTACTCGAATCCCTCAAACCAAGGTTCTGATACCAACTTGTAACACCGTAAATTTCAAAACAATTTTTCGCATTTTATAAAAGCATAATTCATTTAGTATTCATAAAAATATCATTGTTTGAGTTTCAAATCCATAACAGAATAAAATCCCAAGATCACATAACATAAGAATCCTGCGTGTGTATTGATCAGGCTGGTGCCTTCCCACGATCCTCACTAGTACCTGAAACACATAAAACAAAACACTGTAAGCACAAAGCTTAGTGAGTTCCCCAAAATACCACATATAACACATATTAGCCACTCAAGGCTATAACTTTGTGGGTCCGTGCACCCAAACTCTATGAACCCTCAGGTTCTAATCTGATACACATGCACAGCATAAATCACATAGAAGAATGCAGTGCAATACATACACATATATATCATGAAAACACTGCATCACATAACTCTAATTACCTACTCAAAGTAAAGTATAGTGAGAAGACTCACCTCGGGTATCTCGGTAAATATCTGTCTCGGAATAAATGTGATCTAGCCTCCGCCTAATCACACAAAGTAACACACCCATAAATACACTGAACTCAACCCTAAAGGTCAACATGGTCAACGGTCAACTTTGACCGGACCCGGCGAGTGCACTAGAGCGACTCGGCGAGTCTATACGTGTCCACTGACTCCGTTGGATCCTCTCATGACACGTCGAGTATTTCCCTAACTCGACGAGTTCCACCTGGCGTGAATCGCGGGGCCTCCACGACTCAACTCGCCGAGTCTCAAGAACAACTCGGCGAGTTCCGGCTTGACTCAGCCACCCCCCCCCCCTTAATTCTCCCTGACTCACTGAGTCATCCGCCAACCCGGCGAGTCTACTCGTTGGACAATTTACGTGAAACCCTAACCCTACTCGCCAAGTCTCAAGAACAACTTGGCGAGTTCATGTCATGCACAAACTCTATTGACCTCCTGAGGTTAGATCTGTTTCCCCAAACCATAGATCTGGCCTCCCCAATCATGAATGTCACGTAAAGTTTGAAACTTGATGCTTGTACAACCACAACAAGGCATCAAAAGTAGATTTGGTCCCAAAAATGACAACCTAAGTCCAATAGCCCCATACTAACCCATAAAGCGCCAAGGGGTAAGGTCTTTGGACCCCTTTGAGTCCGGATCTAAGGCACAAACTCGAAGAGGGACCATTTGCTCCACATAATCACTCTCCAAAGGGGTTAGAAAACCCTAACTCTAAAGATCAACACTAAAACTAAGGGGGGTTCAAACTATTACCTCAAAATGAAGTCTCTGGGCTCTGGATCTGCTTGAATCTCACCTCCTCCTTGCTATTGTCACCTTCTCCTTGCTAAACAAAGGATACAAAGATCCAAATGTGACTTCTTCTCTCTCAAAGCGATTTAGCTCTCTTAGGGTTCTCTCAAGGGACTGGTAGCCGCAATGGGAGGCTATAAGTGCCCTTAAATAGGCTCCAAACCCGGGGAATTAGGGTTTCATTAAACAACGTGGACTCGCCGAGTCCAGACGCGAACCCACGTCCAAAACAGCGATCCTACTCGGCAAGTTTGGGCTCCAACTCGCCGAGTCTCCTCACAAATTACCAAAAATACAAGAATAAATAATACCTGGGAATCCGGGGTGTTACATATAGAAACTGGCATTAGGTCAATGGGAAAAGAATGATCATTCAGGGTAAGGGTACAACCTATGAATATATCGTTAGCGTTCTCTTTCTCACGGTTAGCCATCTCGATAGTGAACGTTTTGGCTAATGGTTGGGGATTATGTTTAAGAAGGCGTTTGAATGAATGGCTAACAAAACTTCGTTCAGCACAAGAATCGAAAAGGATACTAGCATAAGAGTTGTCGAGAAGGAACGTACCCAAGACAACGGTGGGGTCGGAAACTGCCTCATCTCGTCCCATAGTTAGAACTCTCCCGGTGTTGCCAGTTGTTGCTGCCTTGGGGCAGTTTCGCTTGAAATGCCCAACTTCACCACATCCGTAGCAGGCCTGACCAACACCTGCTCCAGAAGCTTGATTGGTTGGTTGGGCTGGGTTTCTGCAGTTTCGAGCAATGTGACCCTTCTGGCCACAGTTGTTGCAGAGCTTTTCACAACAAGGCCCGGGAGCACGATGGTGGTAACTACACTTTCCGCACCAGGGGAGGGTACCAGTGTATCCACTGGTAGGAGTTTGAGTTGTAGGAGTTGTGGCAGGAGTTGTAGCAGCATGAACTGCCACCGTTTGTTGTTTCTTCGAGGATCCTTGCGAATCCTGACCCTTCCATTTGTTCCAGAATTTCTTTTTATTTTCACCGCTCCCTTTAGCCGGTTCGGGAGCGGTGGCCACCTCTTCAATATCGTCACCATGATCAATCAGAGTTTGCGCCAAGCGTTTAGCGTTGTCGAATGTGTTTGGCTTCGCAACCAAAGCGTTTCCCTTGGTTGGCTGGGTCAGCCCCCAGATGAATCTTTCAACCTTTTTACTTTCCGGGGTAACCATTCTCGGACAGAGAAGCGCTAAGTCTTCAAATTTGGAGGTGTAAGCGGCGATATCGGAAACCTTCATTTTTAGGTTCCAGAGTTCGTGCTCTAGCTTCTTCATTTCGCCCCGTGGGCGGTACTCCGCAAGCAGAAGTTACTTCATGCTCTCCCAACCCATAGCATTGGCTACAGGCAGGGTTAAGGATTTGACTCGGCCGTTCCACCAAGTCAGGGCTTTATCGGTGAAAGTGCAAGTGGCGAACTTCACCTTATCAGATTCTGAACAGGCACAGATTTCGAAAATAGATTCGATTTTCTCGAACCATCGAGTTAGGACAATGACACCTCATGTGTCATCGAAGGGTGTGGGTTTCGCGTTCATAAAGTTTTTGTAGGAACACTCCTTCCGGTGTCCCTGACTACCTTCCTGGTTTTGGGGCTGAGTACCACCTCCTAGCCCACCTGAACCACCGGGGTTCATTTGTGATATAGCAGCATCCATAGCAGCAGTAACAACTGCTTGGAACATGGCAGGATCAAATGGAGAGGGAGGTGGTGGAGGAGGATTGTTGTTCTTTGAGCTGGGTCTTTTCTTTGGAGGCATCTTGATCTAAAATGATCAGGAAAGAGAGGATGGTAAGTCCTCTGGATAGAATCAAGAGATATGAAATAAGAGATATCTCATTATGACAGATAAAGTGTTCTACTAAGCGATAAAACAAGAAACAGTTACCAAAGCAAGTAAACTATCGCTAAGGAAAGAAAGAGTAGCAACACTTGGAATGAATTTCTACAACGTATTCGGCTTTGGCTAAAATACTCCTATAGTATTTTAAGGTTTGTTGCGACGATGACTCGTTGTTTGGATATTTGGTAAGTTTTAGGCATGCTGCACACCACAGTCACTCCCAAGCATATGTTGGCCGTGTCTCGAATGAATATAGTTGACCAGGCTATATTGACCCTAGACACGACTACATAACTGCCCAGGTTTAACCGCAGCGTACAACACCCAATTACTTATGTTTTGTTCTACCCGTAGTTAATTACGGTTTCCGGCATTTAGGTATTCTTGTATACTTTTGAAAATATTTATATTTTAAAGTATACTTTCAGTTTAGAGCACTTCGGCCCCTTAGTGTTTATAGTTATATACCATGTAAGGTTCGGTATACTTAGTTCACTATAAATAAGGGCTCTGATACCAATCTGTCACACCCCGAAACCGATGGCGGAAACATTCCGGGGCGAAGGACGTCATGTAAAGTATCACAACCAATGTACATAGTAAGCATAGTAAACACAACCATTACATTACATAAGAAATTTACATTTGTTTGAAAGAAAAGTAATACATGTTTCATCTATACATTAGTATAACAAAAGTAAAGATGAGACTTCTACACCCTCCATCTTCTCCAAAAGATTTCGGGATACCTATCTAACAAGAACCTGAGAATACAAGCAGTTTTAAAAATACCAGCATAAAGCTGGTGAGTTCATAAGCATGTTTTGTAAGGAAAACTGGTTATATAATCTCGTGATAAATACTTCATTTACTTTGGTAAAGAATGTTGTAATATCGAAAACCATTGTTACTGAGTTATGAAATACATATGCATGTTTTCCCAGAAAATCCCATATTTTCTAACATGTAATTAGATTCCCATAAGATAAGAAAAACCTTAACTAATCACCAGTAAGTTAAGTAAAAGCATGAGTTATGATCCCTGGATTACCCTCTAGTACAAAAGTAGGTAGTTTTAATACATAAAACTATAGATTAAGATCCCTGGAATACCCTCCAGTACGAAAGTAGGTAGTTTTAATATATAAATAAAACTATGGAAGAAAGAAAGGAATCCGTGAATAAAGTTAAATAATTTAATACGTATTGTGAGTCGTATAAACATACTAATTTGACCCGAGACCTCCTTGACGTTCTTCAAGCGTCGCTCGATTCCAAAATTTGTCACCCCAGGCGTGCCCGCCTAACTGTAGCTAGCAGTTTAGGTGTGGGATTGTTAGTCCCGAATAGATCTATCAACAAATTTCACGTTCTCCCTCTAGGAGACTCTGGTTATACTTCTGGAGAGGATTTACTGGTACCCCGAAGGGTAATACGAAGACAGTCTCACAATCTAGTATTAACTGATTCACGGGATAATAGATCGTTCTCGAGTTTCGAAATCGTTTGGTATAAGTTAGAGTATAAATAATTAAATACAAAGTAATTATTTAGCATAATACTCTAGGTTAAACATGGATAAACTAAATCAGTCATAGTTTATATATTGACATTGCATGAAATCTGAATCCGTAAAAAAAGTAATAAAGATCCCAAATTATTCCCATAATAATTTGAATGATTTGATAAGTTCCCACGTTGTTTTGAAAACTATGTAATTATATTCTGAAAATGTCCCTTATGCTCCGCATATTACAAAAGGGATAAAGTATCTAAAGTTTGTCAGAAAATCATATAATTACATCAGTTTTAAGTTTCAAAAAACTTTTATGATTTTCTTGTATTCCCCCCCTGAAAACATGAAAAACTCGAAAAAGTGTAGGGGTAAGAACTCACCAGTCGAGAAGTGTGTCGGGTAGGATTCTAGTGTCAATTTAAGGCTTGAACACGTGCAAGGATCCTATGTAACATGAAGGGATACACAATGGTATCTAATTAGACATTGAACTACTAATTAAGTGAGATAATACACTTCGAGGCACGAAAACACTTTATCTCAAGTGTTGGAAGTGATACGGGTTGCATCTAAGGAGTGTAGGGGCTAGATAAGGAGTTTACTCTTCAAGTGTAAACCCTTAGCGGTGTTTACGGTCCAAAGACCATATCCCCATGAGTTTACGGCCATAAACTCATGGGTGGTGTGTTTTTGGGTGTCCAATGGTCTTATAATGCACAAGGGAAGGTTCTAGGGTTGATTCCCTAGCTTAGGAAGTGATCGGGACTTGAAATGACCTTGGAAAGGGGTTTACGGCTCTTGAAGGACACGTGGGGAGTTTACTTCCGTAAACACATGAATTTATGGTCGTAAACTCATGTTTGTCCATGATTCATGTGTTTTGGGGGTTATTGGTTAAGTATGCAAAGTTCTAGACCCAAATCTAAGCCATTCAAGGTGTTAAGGGCACTTAAACACCCTTTTGAGGTGTTTACGGTTTTAGGAGACCTTCCCAAACCATAAACTCAAGTGTGGCTCATTTGTGTATGGTTAGGTGCAGCACATGAAGGAATATAAGGTTCTAGGCACTCATGGAAGCCTTTTAGAGGTGTTTAAGGGGCAATTTAACACCTTAAAAGGTGTTTATGGTCTATGAAGGAGTGTTTACAGTCCAAGAATGTTCTTGAGCCGTAAACTCATGTTTACTACCCAAAAGACAAGATTTTGGTGTTCTAATCTCGTACATGCAAGTCCTTAAGTCATATCTAAGCACTAGAAGGGATTTGGAAGGATTTTGGGGCTTCAAAACCCCTTTATGGGAGTTTACGGTTTTTGGGAGGTGTTCCCAAACCGTAAACACAAGTTCTTGAGTGTTTTGGGTGATTTAAACATACATTTGCATGCTTAACAAGTTAAACAATGAGGTAGCGTAGATTACTTACGATTTTGGGAGCTTAAAGAGGCGTTTTTTAATCAAAACTCGAGTTTTAGAGAGAGAGTAGAGAGAGAAAGTTATGAGGAGGTGGGAAAAAGCTCAAATGAAGGTCACTCATCCTTTATATAAGGTTGAGTTTGTGGCCAAGTGGGAATACACCCAATACCGATGTAAAACGGGGTTTACAAATTTTATCCGATTAAATTGTTGTAACCCGACTTAGTTGTAACTAAAAATTTTCCAAATAAATATCGAGGGTGTTTTCACGTGATTTTATTTCGTTCCGACACTTAAGAAAATAAAATAAAAAAATTAATTTATTTGCCTAACCCAAAAGTTAACGGAAAATTTTAATAAAAATAAATTTTATTAACGGAAATGGGTTACAGTGACGGAGTAAATTATGGGTTGTCACAAATATCAACTAACTTTGATTTATTTATGTATTAGTTATGATATTAGTTTCTATGTTGTATATATGTTGTATAGATTTTTTCATAAAAAGTAAAGCATTATACAGCCTCTTTGCCCAAGGCATGGTAAACCTACCGACCGGCCTTGCTCGTTCATGGTAAACCTTCGGACTGGCCTTGCTCGTTCGGACGTTTGACACTTTTTCCCCGCCCGATAATTCATCAACTGCACCATGGTAGTGATATAGTAGATGTCAATGCTTCATGTATTTTAATTCAACAATTTTCATATTTATATTTGTAGTAAAGACAATTCATTCATGAATTTCATCTGCAAGATAACTACTATAAAGTGTCCATTGATGAAATGGTAAAAAAGATTTTTTTACAACCCCATGAAATTGGAGAAATAAAAACATTTGAGTGAGCATATAAAACTTTTGTCTCACGACCAAAATAACTTGTGAAACCTGATCCAAAGATGTTTTTTGTTATTCTTAATTTGTTTGTGTATTAGATTTTTTTTTGTTTACGAAGTTTTTGCTTTCTTTACGACTTGCTATTACTGGAAGGGTTTTTTTTTACTATTTTAGTTAGGGATATTATAATTATTAATAATATCGGTTTTTTTTATCGTTTAATATTGTTGGTTGATGGTTAGTTTCATTTCTATTGTTTTGATGTGTCCAAAATATAACCAAAAATGACAATAAAAATTAAATTAATGTCACTGAATGTTAAATAATAATCATAATTCAAAATTTTCATGTGTCTATAATATAAATTTAGTCATGTTTTAAAGTTTTTCAACGTATCTAAAATTATACATTGATCGCTTTGCATCATTTTTGACATGTGACTAAATAGTTGACAATAGTCATGATCTAAACTAAGTATGCATCTAAAAATATTTTAAGATCATGTTTTTCTTAATTTTTTGTTATGGTAATTTAAACAATAATAACATCGAAAAAAATGATGTGTCAAATAAATACCACATTTCACTAAATTCAATAATCACATGACTAATAATTCATGTATTGCGATGTTTAGATAATATTTGTGTGTCGAAATATAAGAATATAAAGATATAACTAGTTAATATACAAATAATGTGACAATATGGAAGACAATAGTCATGTTCATCTAAATTGCTTGTGTTGATAGGATATTAATGACTACAGTTTAAATAACTCTTTGTGATTGTAGTATAAACAATAGTCACATTGAACAATGTTTGTGTGTCTAAATTGAATATTGGTCACAACTACAAACATTATTGTGTCTATAAATCAATTACAATTATTTTAAATTATTTTTTTATGTCGAAATGATATAAAATAGTCACACTTATGAGTTTTTATATGTCTGAATGATAACATCTGGCATGATAAGTAACACAAATATGGTCGTAAGCTAATATTAAATCCATAATTTTAATAAAATGTGTCTTTTATAATAATTAAGATCATGTTTCACTTAATTGTGTATCTCTATATGATAGACAATAGTCACAATAAAAAATTGTTTTTGTGACTAAATATTAGTAAATCGCCACTTATGAAATTAATTACACGTGGCCGTTTAGTGAACATGGTCATGTTTACTGTAATTGCATGTTTGCAAAAGATACCCAATAGTCTTAATAAACTTTGAATTGTGTGATAATTTATTAACAAAACGCCACATTGAAACAACATGTATGTCGTCAGTTGGTGATATACAGTCACTAAAATTACTAAAAAAATGTATCTACTGATGGTTTAATGCACAATATTGGATAAAATGATTGATTATATCAACAAAATTCCCTAAGCAATAGCCACACATTTATGATATGTCCACATTTTCATATTATATAAACACTAAATTTTAAAGTGACCATAAGACTCATACAATGACATTACCTTCGGTCACACTTTCAATGGAAAAGAAATAGGGCACTATAAGCATATGGTCACAATTTTATGGTGTGTCCATTGATCATTTTTGTACTAGTATGGGTTATATGCCTTTGTATGGGATGGTGGAGGAACATAACTAGAACGTGAGCCTACAGGTTTGATAGGATGATGAAAAAAGCCTACAAATATGATGGGATGATGAAGATAGCCTATAGGTACGAGAGGATGACGACAAAAACCTACAAGTCTGGTGGGATAAGGCGAGAGCCTAAATACTCAATAGGATGATAGCGAACGGTGTTAGACTACAAGCCAACATGTCCAAGATAATGGGGAAGTTTATAACGGGATCGTAAGTCTATAGTATATGAAGTATATGTGATAAAATACATTGTGTATTACAAAACTCATTAATCTTTATGCTTACTTGTTATTTATAAAATGTTATTTATAAAATGTTTTGTAGGTTGTTTAGATCATAATGAAAATGACTGAACATTATTATACTTGCATCTATAGTATGATTTTGTCACTTCCATTTGATTCTATGATTTGTTTTATGATTTTTGAACTTAATTGATGAGTACGTTTTTTTTTTTACAAACATGTTGAAATAGCAAGTGGGATTCACATTTCGAATACTAAAACTAAATTATATACGGTTCACATTTACAGTATGAATTTGAACGAGGTCAAGGTAAAAATAAAATTAAGAAACCTTATAACAAATGGATATTTATTTATAGATGATATAAAATAATGAATTTTGGTATAGTTTCCATAAACAAAAAAAGTTAGTGCCTAAAAATAATTTTTTTTTGAAAAAATATGAAAAATTTTCTTATAATCTGGTGCATGCACATTCATCTAGTACATATGTATCCCCGTCTTTGGTCGTTTATAGTTTAAATTTCGACGCTAATGATTTGTTCTATGCTTCCTTATTTAAGAGTAAATTACAGTTTTGGTTCATGTGGTTTGGTTAAATTCGCACTTTCAGTCCAACCTTTGAAATTTGGCAAGATGCATCCCTGTTGTTTAAAAAAATTTCACTACACATCCTTAGTCAATTTAAAAAGACCATTTTACCCTTACTTTTATAATTTTGTTTTTCTTTTTATATATATATATATATATATATATATATATATATATATATATATATATATATTATTGTTTATTATTTTATTTATATTTTTTATTATTTAGGTTTTACTTGACATCTTTTCGAATATTTTGTTTTAATGTTTTTTATATTTTGTTCGTTTATATTTTTTTTGATGTTCTTTGAACAATTTTTTCTAGTTTTTTGACGTGTTGTTTGAATACATTTTAGTTTTTTTGACGTTTTGTTTGTTTATATTTTTTAAAATATTTTTTATAAAAAATGTAAAAAAGTTCATTAAATGTGAATATTATTAACATAGATTAGGTATAAAATTATTTTTTTAATATGATGAATATATAGGTTAACCAAAATCCGTAAACAAGTTTCAAGTTATATAATGGCTAATTGGAAACAATATCCTCGAAAACGAATAATATTTCTAAAAATAAATAATGAACTCGAAAACATTGACACATATGTGTGAGTTATATGAATGTTGATTAACATTTTCCAATCGGAACAAAATGTAAAAAAATTTCTAAAACCAAAAAAATTGAATTCGAAGAAATTGACACTTGTTTTGAATTCCAGTTAGCTTGTACAATAAAGCTATTAAATTGAATAATCATATACTTAATATTTGTTAATCATATCCACATTTAACAAAATTTTTTATATTTTTTATACAAAATTATTAAAAAAAGCTTTAACAAAACATAACTAAACAAAGCTCAAAAAGTAATTAAAAATATATTCGAACAAAGCATTAAAAAAATTGAAAAACTATTTAAAAAAAACAGCAAATACATGCAAACGAACAAACTATTAAAAGAGTTAAAAAATATATCCGAATAAAATTTCAAAAAAAATATAAATCACAAAAAGTATAAATAAATAAATAAAATGTAAACGGCAAAATATAAAAAAATTAAACAATTACATATATAATAAAAAAAGTCTAAAAGTAAGGGTAACTGAAAGACACCAACTTTCGTATTTATGAAAGACCCAAACTTTCATACTATTCCAACATTATTCTTTAAGTTGCTTCCTCAAAACATGCTACATGCATATTTATAAAACAATATTTTATATTGATAAACTGATTACAAATGATTGGATACAAACCGACTAAGTTTTATTACATTTCATAACTACCCAGGAATCTACTATTCATATACATACATGAACGTTAAAATACATAGAAATAGTATTAACTATTCAAAATCTTTCAGCAGTATAAAACTATATTGGATACTCATCACCTGCAATTGTTAAATATTGAGAGGGATAAGCGATAACACTTAGTGAATTCAATAAATAGATACAATATAATCTTATGCCTTATATTTATCAATATGACAGAAGCAAAAGGGAACAAGAACAACAATAACATATGCATATCATATGTCAGGCTTTCAATATCAACTCAAGATTTGATTCAATGATTTACGATCAATGAGACATAACGATTTCAATACTTGATATGCATCAATAAAGCTTTGGCCTGAATGGAACAGAAGACATATAATTTCTGATTAACATTTTGGTAGATTTCAGGCTTATAGTCCTGTCTAACCATTTGCCAATACCATAGAATAGAGTTCATTCTCTTACGGAGTCATGCTCTACATGGTCAGAGGCTACATACCATTCCTATCTAACCTTCTGCCAATGCCATAGAATAGAAGTCATTCTCTTACGAGACATGTTCTACATGGCCAGAGGCTACATACCAGTACCACCGTGAATCTAAGTCCTTTCACTGATCACATGGTCAAAGGTATAACTTTGCTATTAAAAATAGCGAATAAAAATAACATGGGAAAATAACTCAGAATAATAACACTGAAAACCACATAGCACATATAACCCATAACATACAATTGTTCCTATATATTGAACTCACCTTAAAATAATTGGGGGTTAAAATAGTAATTTGAGCAGCATATCGGCTCCAAATATGGCTTTATTTGTTGAAAACCGGGAGAATTAGCTAAAAACCGAACTCTAAAAAGGTAGAGCTTCAAAACCGAAAAGATAAATTTTTCGGGCTTCACGGCACTTCGGGGCGTGTTTCGGGTGTTAAAATTGACACCGGGGCTTCAGGGGATGTCAAAATAGTCAAAATATGGAAAAGGGGGCCTAAAATGGCAATTTTCTAAAATTCCTCGGCAAGGCTCGCAGGCCTTGTATTTATAGGGAGGAGATGCGAGGGTTCGTTGATCAGAAGGAGGAGTCAGCGAGACAGATGGCAGCTCGCGAGAGGACCAGATGGCGCGCATGTGAGGGCTCCAGGTGGCTCGCTTCGGACGAAACAGGCGTCTTCGGATGCGAGGGGTCACCAGGTGACACGCGTCGGATTCGGGCGAGGGTGAGTTACAACGTCGGAAACGAGGCGGACACGGCATCGGACCAATCAGAAGGTGCCAGCGAGGCTGCGGTCCAATCAGAAATTGCCACGTGGATCAACACTATTCATGCAAAAATTAAATAAAAAAATGTGCCAAATCTTGTAAAATCCATAACTTTTGCATACGAGTTCTGTGTTTGATGTTCTTTATATGCACGCGTAGCTAAAATTATGCTCTACAACTTTTGTTTAGACTTCGTCGGCAAATTTTGAATTTAATTTTTATATTATTATTTTTAACAGACCGGGACAGGATAATCCGTTAAAAATTCATAACTTCTTCATCCGACACCCGTTTTCGTCAGACTTTTTACCGTTGTACTACAAATGACGAGACCTTCAATTCTCGTTTAGGTTGTGTCGGTTAAAAATCACTCGATCTAAAATTCGATTTTTTAGCTGTCTACTGCTAAGCTGAAACTTCGAAAAATCATAACTTCCTCATACGAAGTCAGATTTTGGCGTTCTTTTTATCGAACTTCTCGGTTTAACGAATACTAAAACTTTCATGTACATTACTAGGGCTAAAAAGTAGTTTATAAAAAACTCACTTTTTACGTCATTCGGCGTCATGCCGGTTTTATCGCGGATCATCGATTGGTCATAACTTCTTCATTATAACTCAGATTTCGACGAGGTTTTCGCCTAAATGTTTCTAACGAGATTATCTACAACTTTCAATAATAAAATTTTACTTATTTCAAATTTTATATTTTCACTAAATTTTCATTATTTGGCTATTAATTGGAATCTCATAAGACTTCCAATATTTTATGAGTGATTCTAAACATAGTTTTACTTCATTTCTAGTAAAAACTATCTGTTAGAACTCAACACTCAATTTTATTTACTTTTAATAATAACAATACACAATTTCAGAATGTGTATGTTACAAATACCTCCTCCTTTTGAGGATTTCATCCCCGAAACCATAACGATTAAAACAATTAGGGATACTTCACTCTTATTTCATTCTTACTTTTCCCAAGTATAATTTGAGCCTCGATGGTGTTTCTACATGAAAATCACCAACTCTACATCTTTATTATGTAGATTAGTCGTTCTTTCATTTACGATCTCTTCTACTTAACTTATTATCCAGTTTCACCTCTGATAATAGAACCATTTCATCATATATGCTTAAACTTTTACACAGATAGCTCACATGAAACACTTCATGAATATCTGTCAAATCTTCAGGCATTTCTAAGCAGTATGCTTGCTTACCAACCGTTCTTTCTTCCAAAGTAGTATAACACCTTCTCATGAAATACCTTCAGTATTACTAAATCATCCACCCGGAATTCTATGGGTCATCTCCTCTTTTCTGCATAGGACATTTGTCGATCCTGGGCTGCTTTCATTCTTTTTCGGCAAAATTTGTATCTTGTTAGTGATGTATTGAATCATTTCAGATTCTCCAAAGATCTTCTATCCTAGGTCACGCCAACATATTTGAGTATGACATTTATGCTCATATAGTACTTTATATACCTTCAATATATTTTCTACTATTTTGATTGCTCTCTTCTTCTGATCATTTGTCTGAGGATGATAAGTTGTGTTGGGAGTAATTCGAGATCCCAATTCACTCTTCATACTCGCCCAAAAGTGAGAAGTGAAGCAAGTATCACAATCGGAAATAATCTTTAGTGGCACACCATGTCTCGCCACAATTTCGTCTAAGTAAACTTGTGCTTATTTCTCCATTAGAACCGTTGTACGTATGGCAAGAAAATATGCACTCGTAGTCAGCTTGTCGACAATTATCCAAAGGTTATCATTCACAGTTTTCTTCTCCTCTTTCAAGGTATTAACTGTATAAGCCGGATAAGTAGAATATCCCTTCGACATAATTTACGAGTTTTAAGAAAGAAATTTATTATTTTCACCGTAGACATAAATAGAATCTTCCCTTTCAATAGGGATGCATATCATCTCTTTGTAACACAAGAGCTCTGCGTGGTTCTTTAACAACCAATCCATGTCGAGAATAATATCAATGATAGGAATTAGGTTAACAGGAAGATTATAACTTTCAATTCCTATAACACTAACTCTATAGGATTTATCAGCAAGTAATGATATATTTCCTATGTTATCTATATGAAATGAATTGTCAATTGCGTAACAAGCAATTTGAAAAGAATATGCAAATTTATAAGGCACGAAAGAATCTGAGGCATTGAAATCAAATAAGATGTGAGTAGATCTAGAGTTTACGAGAAAATTACTAGTCACAACATTCGAGTTTTAACTTACTTCATTTGTGGTAATCTAAAATGTACGATATTTAACTTTTAGTTTGCCAAACTATTGTCAAACTCTTCAAACTTATTAATTACTAGCGGTGCTCAAACCTGCACCCGCTCATCAGTCTATATTGGGCTTTTGATCCTAATATTTGAGTTAAAACTCAATTCTCATTGTAGACTCCTGCTCCTTCTTGGTTTATAGACTAAACCCACGATAAGCTCTTTACTTTTGCTATAGCAACAACTCGAATGGTCATATTCTAATGACCTTTGATTTTATCTTGCACAAGACACATAACGATCCAAACTCTTGTATTAGAATCAGATCAAATAAATCGAGCTAATAAAATAGCGAAAACAAAAAGAGTTTGATCAACACGTAGATGCTTTGGAACAGAAAGAATAGCACCACGTATCTCTAATTCGTGCTTTCGGACCTACATATCTTTTAGCTTTTGGAACCTCCTCCTTTTTAGGTGGAGTACTCTTTGATTGTTGAACGGAAACTTGACTCCCTGCCATTTGACTAGTAAGAGTAGGGCAGAAACATTTCTTGTGGCCAGTAATACCACATAGCAAGTCACATCTCTGGCTAATGATTGCTAAATTCTTTAATGAAGATCGTTATATTTCTATCGACTACCTCGACCATTTACTTCTTCAGTATTCCTACTGAAGTTTTATCACTATATAAGACATGGTTCTTTGAACCAATCAACTCCTTTCACGGATTTATACTAATCGGACTCGATTCTTTATGACATTAAGATTTGAACGATAATTATCTTCTTAGTCATTACCGAAACGAAGGTAACGACACACATGAATAAAACGAATCATTTACTAGCTTCTTGGTAACCTTGTGACTTTTTCCTGATCGAAGTGCAAGTCCTGTGCTTCTAGTAGTATAGGCCTCTACTACTATTCACACCTACTCATACTCGTCCCAAGTGTTGTCTCGTAGTTCCCAAGTCACCATTCAAAATTTTTCACAAAGAAACTTATCACACATGAATGTGTTCAAACAAATACATACAACAGTTTCTCCTAGACTCAACTAGGGTTTTCACGTTTCTATCAAACATATATTGGATTACCTATACTTGCCTTCTAGGATTCTTCTCATACATATGCTCGCTTTAATATATCCTAATACTTTTCCATAGGTCGATAGAAATTTTACTTCCATTTCTTCATATAAATTCTTTCTCGAGTAGTGTCTACTCTACAAGACACACTATTCCAAAATTTACTCTAGCAGCATGGAGACAAACGGTCTTCTACTACCTGCATCATCTTCTAACTCATGCAAACCATCATGCACATTTTTTCATTTCATTATTCTTCCTTGAAATCGTTATTCTTGTATCTGAGTAAGTCTAAGTCTACTTCTTAGGAGTCTATCCTAAAAAGTCTACATCATAGCTGCATCTCAGCAAGCTCTACTAGCTTCAACTTGGTTCTCTGTCATTCCTGACTACAACATCTCTTCTCATACGATACTATGGGTGTATTTCTTCTTTAATTAAGCATTCTACCTTACTTAAACAAGTAAGTTGCTTAACCACATATCACTAAATGATTCAATTCACCATCCCAATCTTGTATGTTAAAGTCGGCTTAACACACAATGGAACTTATATAAGGATGGGATAGAAGTCAATCATCACTTAGTATTATTAAATACTAAGTCTGAACATCTTGTATAGGGTTATTACTCAAACTGCATACTACATTACAATGTTTTTGACAAAGTCTTGGCCTACTGAGTCTGAAAACTTCATTAGTCCTTCCTTTAATTCGTCTAAATCTTGTACAACATTGATTGAGATACTATCGAAGTATTAACTGCCATCTTCGGTTCTTCTGACTCTCTAAACAATCACTGCTTCAATCTAAACAGCAGTGGAAACAACTTCGTGGATTTGCACCAACACATTTGTCTCGCCCAAACGTATTTCAAACGTACATCTTTCTTCCAAAGATGTTATTATATATCAAACATACTTTAAATGTATATTACCACTCTATTGGTATTAATACACTTATTACGATAACAATTCATATTTATTATTTTATGATATCTCACGATCGTTTATTTATAAACTTATCGATGTCAACTATCATAAGTCTCTTTATCACTTCGAAAAATTCTATTACAAAAATTCTTAGAATTCTGAACATAAAATTTTCTAAACCAAGGTCGGCAACAGACCTTAAACTTTCTCAAATAATAGCAATTATAGATAAGCACCTTAAGGCATGCTATATTCATTTATCATTTAGCACATATTAGAATATAAGGCATATCTCCTTTTAATATTCTAGTGCTTGACTCCATTAGGTATTCAACCTAAAATATACCAGATACATATCATATCATCTTCACTTAACAATTCTTGTTTAAGCTTAGAAATTCTCAAAACTCCTAGTTCACTTAAACTAATTTTCTTAAAATTCTGAAGTAACTTAATATCTTAGAATATTAGGGTTTATCACAACCCAATCCCCCACTTAAATATTTCCTATGGTTTGTATCCATATACTTATTATGAATCGGCTCATATATTGAGCTTCCAACAGTTTAAGTCTAAATACCAATCCGTGATATTTAATTCACTTAAACCATTGCTCTGATACCATGATTGAAAGACCCCAAATTTCGTATTTATGAAAGACCCAAACTTTCATACTATTCCAACATTATTCTTTAAGTTACTTCCTCAAAACATGCTACATGCATATTTATAAAACAATATTTTATATTGATAAAGTGATTACAAAGGATTGGATACAAACCGACTAAGTTTTATTACATTTCATATCTACCCAGGAATCTACTATTCATATACATACATGAACATTAAAATACATAGAAATAGTATTAACTATTCTAAATCTTTCAGCAGTATAAAACTATATTGGATACTCATCACCTGCAATTGTTAAATATTGAGAGGGATAAGCGATAACACTTAGTGAATTCAATAAATAGATACAATATAATCTTATGCCTTATATTTATCAATATGACAGAAGCAAAAGGGAACAAGAACAACAATAACATATGTGTATCATATGTCAGGCTTTCAATATCAACTCAATATTTGATTCAATGATTTACGATCAATGAGACATAATGATTTCAATACTTGATATGCATCAATAAAGCTTTGGCCCAAATGGCACAGAAGACATAATTTCTGATTAACATTTTGGTAGATTTCAGGCTTATAGTGTAACACCGTAAATTTCAAGATAATTTTTCACATAATATAAAAACATTTTTCATTTAATTTTCATAAAACATCAAGTTTAAAACTCCAATTCACATAATACAAAATCCCAAGATCATATATCATAAAAATCCCATGTGTGTGTACAGATCAAGTCGGCGCCTTCCCACGTTCATCACTAGTACCTAAAACAAACAACACTAACACTATAAGAACAAAGCTTAGTGAGTTCCCCAAAATACCACACATAACACATATTAGCCACTCGAGGCTATAACTCTGTGGGTCCGTAGACCCTACTCTGTGAACCCACTGGTTCTAATTCTAGGAACCTTCCGGTTCCAACTCTATAAGCATGCACAGCATAAATCACGTAGAATAATGCAATGCAACACATAACACATGTATAGCATACAAGCACTGTATCATAACTATGGTTACCTACTCAAGGTAAAGTATAGTGAGAAGACTCACCTCGTATATCTCGATAACTCGCGAATCCTGGAAATCACTCGTGCTCGATCCCCCGAGCTATAATCCTCCTATAACATCGTATATCTCTAATTAACACTTTTATCACTAAGGTTGACTACCCCTATCGAGTCAACACTGGTCAACTCTGGTCAACGGTCAACTTTGACTGGACTCGGCGAGTGCACTAAAGCGACTCGGAGAGTCTACACGTTTTCACCAACTCTCTAGGATTCTCTTTCGACACGTCGAGTACGCCCCTGACTCGACGAGTTCCACCTGGCATGAATTGCGGGGCCACCACGACTCAACTCGTCGAGTCTCAAGAACAACTCGGCGAGTTCCAGCTCGACTCAGTCCACCTGAAAACCCTCTCCAACTCTCGCTGACTCATTGAGTCAACCCATAACTCGGCAGGACCATTCACTGAGTGGTTAAGGACAATCTGCATGCTACTTGTCGAGTATGTTCTTCAGACTCGGCGAGTCCATGCCATGCACCAACTCAATCTCGCTTCTGAGGTCAGATCCGTTTCATCCACTCGTAGATCTGGCCCTCCTAAGCTCATTCATCACGTAAACTCACAGTCTTGGCTACCATGCAACACCAACAAGGCTCTTTTTGAAGAAAAGGCCTCTAAGATGGCAACCCTAGTCTCTAACCCAAAAGGGAGGACATAAAGCATGGAATTAGGGACTCTCTGGACCTGCTAATGTCCAGATCTAGGTACCATATCCCCATGGGACCTCTCACACTTCAATTACATAGCAAACAAGGCATGAAGAAACCCTAGATCTAACCAAATCAACAAAGACACGGAAATAAGCTTTGAATGATACCTCAAGAAGCTACCCCTGACGAAATGGAAGTAGATCCAAGCTCCCCAACTCTTCTAGCTTGACTTTCCCCTTCCTTTCTTGCAATTACACACAAATATGGTGAATAGTGGCCTCTTATCTCACTCACAGGAACCCTCAACTGCTTTGGGTGCTCTCAAGGTCAAGGTAGCCGCAATGAAGGGCCATAAGGTCCTTTAAATAGGGCTTAGGACCGGGAAATTAGGGTTTCATTAAACAGCACAGACTCGCCGAGTCCAGGCGCGAACCCGCTTCCAAAACCGCGATCCTACTCGGCGAGTTTGAGCTCCAACTCGCCGAGTCCCCTCACAAAACACCAAAAATATATGATTAGAAGATACCTGGAAATCCGGGCTGTTACAATTCTCCCCCACTAGAACTAGACTTCGCCCTCGAAGTCTCGCTCTGTAAATAGATCCGGATGCTGCTCATGCATCTCACGCTCCGGCTCCCAGGTCATCTCTGATCCCTTCCGGTGCTGCCACTGAACTAACACCAGAGGTACCTCCTTGTTCTTCAAAACCTTGATCTTCCGATCTATCATGGCCACTGGTCTCTCAGCATAATTCAGGCTCGCATCCACCTGAATATCCTCTAATGGAACTACTGTCGACTCGTCGGCTATACACTTCCTCACCTGCGACACATGAAAAGTGTCGTGAATCTGCCCCAACTCTGCTGGCAAATCCAAACGATAGGCTACCCGGCCTACCCTCGCGATCACACGAAAAGGTCTGATATATCGGGGCCCCAACTTGCCCCTCTTCCTGAATCGAATCACTCCTTTCCAAGGGGAGACCTTCAGGAGAACAAGGTCGCCGACCTGAAACTCAAGCTCGGACCGGCGTCTATCTGCATAACTCTTTTGTCAGCTCTGAGCGGTCAACAACCTCTGTCTGACCTGCTGGATCTGCTCTGTCGTCTGAAGCACGATCTCCGTACTGCCCATCACCCTCTGTCCAACCTCTCCCCAACAAATGGGGGTCCGACACCTCCTCCCATACAACAGCTCAAAGGGTGGCATACCAATGCTCGAATGATAGCTTTTGTTGTAGGAAAACTCTGCCAAGGGCAAATATGCATCCCAGCTGCCCCCGAAATCCAATACACATACTCGAAGCATGTCCTCGAGCGTCTGAATCGTCTGCTCACTCTGAGCGTCTGTCTGGGGATGATATGCGGTACTAAAATGCAGACTAGTACCCAACTCCTCATGAAACTTCTTCCAGAATCTAGAAGTGAAACGCACATCACGGTCTGAAACAATCGAGATCGGCACCCCATGCCAAGATACCACTTCCCTCACATATACCTCCGCCAATTTCTCTGCTGAAGAACTCTCGCTGATAGCAAGGAAATGAGCGCTCTTCGTCAATCTGTCCACAATCACCCAAATTGCATCAACTCTTCTGGCAGTCCTTGGCAATTTGGTGATGAAATCCATAGTGATCTGTTCCCACTTCCATTCGGGAACCTCCAATGGCTGCAACTTACCATGCGGCCTCTGGTGCTCGGCCTTAACCCTACGGCAGGTCAAGCACCTCTCAACAAACCACGCGACATCCCTCTTCATACAGGGCCACCAATACTCTTTTCTCAGATCCAAAAACATCTTAGTGGCCCCCAGATGTATCGAAAATTTCGACCGATGAGCCTCCTCCATCAAAATGGTACGCGTTCCTCCCACAAACGGCACCCAGATATGGCCCTGAAATGTCATAAGCCCCCGACCATCGGTAACGAACTCAGAAACCAAACCAACAACCCGCTCCCTCTTCTACATCTCAGGTTGCACAGCCTCGGCCTGTGCCCCACGAATGGAGTCCAATACTGGAGCTATCACGGTCAATCTCAAACATACCTCCCGCAGCGGGGTGCTCTCCACCCTGCGGCTCAATTAGGGGTGTAAGCGAGACAAGCCAAAACTCGAGACCGACTCGAAAAATACTCGAAATCGACTCGACCTTAATCGAGCCGAGCTCGAGCTCGAGCTACTCGAGTACCTTATCGAGCCGAGCTCGAGTACTAAAATACTCATCTTGTACGGCTAGCGAGCTTAGTCGAGCTTAATGTAATTTACATATATGCCATTTTTTTTAATTTATTAATTCTTAATCATTAATAACATAATAAAAAAAACTAAAAAAAATGCCTGATAAGTGATATCCCTATCCGTCGATCCATGATCCATCTAAAGTCCTAATTCCCAAACCCTAAAAAAACCCTTAAACCTTCATTCCCTTAGCTATCGGTATCGGCTATCGCTAATTCGTTATTCGCCTTATCCCCTGAGGCCCTGACCCTTATCGTTCGTTCAAACCTTCAATCCTTCACAATTCGAAAAACGCAGATCGCCGTTTGCAGATCGCTGACACCTCATCCGCTGCTCCACATACAGGTTGTCGCCTGCCGGTGCACTATCTGTGCTCGTCACCGCTAGTCCACCATTCATAATCGTCGGCCTTTAGTTCATCGATTGTTGCTGACTGCTGAGTAAGAACGGAGAACGACACATACATACATACGATTGAATGTAAGTCCGTATTTCTTTCTTTTTCTTACAGCAATATTCGATTTCTTTTTCTTACAGTAATATTCGATTTCCAGCTTTTAGTTCCTTTTGTGTCTTACAGTAATAGTCCATGTGTATGTAAGTGATAGTCTCTTACAGTAATCATTTGATTTTTAATCTGTAATCTATAAAACATGATAATTGTTTGATCTTATTATGTGATTTAAGAATTCAAAAGGGAAAAATTGAGTATGGGAATTCAAATTACATACCTGAATAAGATATATTGCAGATGTGATAACAGAAATCTTGTTTGGATCTTGTCATTATTAAGCCATTAGTACTTTCATATCAGTTTTATTACCATTTAGGCTTACACAAAAAAAATTAATTTATTGTTTCAGTATCATGCAAGCTTGCTGAACACTGTTTATGATTCTGATTCTGGATTTCTGTTGTTAAATTTTAAGATAGAACAGCTCAATTCTTTTCTTTTTGTTGGCTGAAATATTAATGTTTTTTTGTTGGCTGAAGTATTAATGTATTTTTTTGTGTGGTAACTTTTCTGATTTGCAGATGGAATCAAACACACCTTCTGATATTTCATCAGCTCCAAACTCGCAACAAGAGAATGATGGTTTGGTAAATGACAGAAACACCCATTCTACAAACAATGAAGAAAATGCAGATGAAGGGAGTTCCCATTTTCAAAAGAAGAAAAGACCAAAGACTTCTCTAGTATGGGCAGATTTTACTGAAGTTAAGATGCCTGATGGGACTATGAAAGCACAGTGTAGATTTTGTAAAGGTCGACTCGCCATAATATCAAGCTCGAGTACTAGTCATTTGAAACGACACTTGAAGACATGTGGCCCAAAAGCAGCTCATGACTTGAAACAACAAAAGATCACTTTGCAAGCAGCTGATTCAGGATGCAATCAAGAAAAACATGTCACTCCCGCCCTTACTGATGGAAAGTTTGATATGATGAAAATGAGAGAGTCTGTTGTGCATTGGATACTTATGCACGAGCATCCTTTCACAATTGTTGAAGAAGAAGGATTTAACATGATGCAAAAGCGTGGAAAGCTTGAATGGGAAAATGTCTCACGTGTTTCCATTAAAAAAGACTGTGAAAAAGTTTTTGAGATAGAAAAGAACAAGCTGAAGAATTTATTAAAGTCTATTTCAAAGATTAGTGTGACCACGAATATGTGGAAGTCTACCAATCAGAAAATCGAGTATATGGTTCTTACAGGCCATTTTGTTGATTCTAATTGGCAATTACAAAAACGTGTTCTTAGCTTTATTCACTTACCTCCTCCTCATCGCGGGCTTGAGATTGCTGACAATCTTTACAAGTGTTTTAAGGATTGGGGTATAGAGAATAAGGTGTTCACTATTTCCGTTGACAATGCCTCAAATAACGATTCGGCTGTTAGGATCCTAAGTGAAACTTTTTCAAGGGTTAAAAAGTTGCCTTGTGGAGGAAAGTTGTTTCATGTACGTTGTTGTGCACACATCTTGAATCTTATGGTTCAAGATGGACTTTCTAGAATTAGCTATATTATTGAGGATATTCACGAAACTGTCACGTTTATCAATCAAAATGAAGGGAGACTTAATTTGTTTTCTGAGATTGTGCAACAGTTGCAATTGCCACATAGAAAACTTATTCTTGAATGCAAGACAAGATGGAATTCAACATATCAAATGTTGTCGGCTGCAATCAAATTTAAAAAGGTGTTTCTAATGTACAAAGAAAGAGAGCCACACTATCTTTGTTGTCCTAGCAATGATGATTGGTTGAAGGTGGAAAAGGTATGTGAAATCTTAGAAGTTTTTGACTCTGCAACTAATATCATCTCTGGGAGTGAGTATCCGACTTCAAACTTATTTCTTAATGAAATTTTTAGAGTGAAAGTTTTGTTGGATAAGAAGTTTGAAGATTCTAATGAAGATGAGTTTGTTCATGACATGGTTAAGTGCATGAAACTAAAATTTGATAAATATTGGGGAGATTGCAACTTAATGATGTCTATTGGTGCTATTTTAGATCCTAGGTGCAAAATGAGGGTTATTGAGTTTTGCTTTCCTAGGATGTATCCTGAAAATGAAGCTTGTGAAAATATAGACAAAGTGAAAAAAGCTTTATATGAATTGTATAAAGAATATGCAGATGAGTATTACTCTAGTAGTGGTGAAGGAAATGGCGAAAGTGTTGGTTTAAGAGGAAACAATGTGACTATTCAAGCTTCATCTTCTGGTTGGTCTGAGTTCGCTCAATTTGTAAGAACAGTTGAAAATATACAACCACAAAAATCCGATTTAGATAATTATCTTGAAGAGAGTTGTTACATTTGTGAAGAGGATCCAATACCATTTGATGTTTTACAATGGTGGCGGTCAAATTCGTTAAAGTATCGTATATTGTCACGCATGGCTCGAGATATACTTGCAATTCCTATCACCATTGTTGCATCGGAAGCTACTTTTAGTGCGGGTAGTAGAGTTATTGACACATATAGAGCATCCTTGGCTACTGAAACGGTAGAAGTCTTACTTTGTGGTGGAGATTGGTGTCGAAGCCTCTATGGTTTGAAAAGAAAGAAAAAGGCATGATTAGTTGTTTTTCATCACCTATAATGTGTTTTTATAATTTCAATTATATTTATTATTCTTGTGTTTATACATTTCAGAAAGAGAAGCAACAAATAGAGATCAATCTTCCCATTCCATAATAAGTAAGTTTATTTAAAATGTTGAAAACAAATTTTTTTTTGCTGTTTTTTTTCTTTTTTGCAGCTTTTTGTAGTTTTTTTTTACTGTTTTTATGGTTTTTAGTAGTTTTTTATTATTTCTTTTGCAGTTTTTTTTGTTGTTTTTACTGATTTTTATGTTGTTTTTAGGTTAAATAGTTGTTAAATAATTGTTGTTTGCTGTTAAATATTTCTTTTGCTGTTTTTTTCTTTTTTTTTTTTTTGCAGCTTTTTGTGGTTTTTTTTTCTTTTTTTTTTTTCTGGTTTTAGCAGTTTTTTTGTTGTGTATTTTGCATTTATTTTGTTGTTTTTTATTGATTCTTGTGTTGTTTTTAGGTTACATAGCTGTTAAATAATTGTTGTTTGTTGTTATTTCATCAGGTAGAAGCTGAAGAAGCTGTTTTGATGCTGAGTTGGTATATTTTTGAAGTATTAAAAGCTGTTTTGCATTGAAAAATGTTTATTTTTGTATTTTGAAAGTATGCAAAAACGACAAAGATGCTTGAATGGTTGATGCTATTTTGCATTAAAGATTGTTTATTTTTGGTATTTTGAAAATATGTAAAACTTATGACATATATGGACTATGGGTGATGTTTTATTGATATTAGACGTTTAATTGTGATTTTTTTTGGTAGTTTGGACATTAGAATATGGAATGTTTTAATAGTTATTACTTAATTTAGTGATTTTAAAAAATATATACATATATTAGTCGAGCCGAGCCAAGCCGAGCTCGAGACTGTCGAGTATTTCACGAGCCCGAGCTCGAGTTTAAAATCAAGGCTCGAGTCGAGTTCGAGCCGAGCTTCGAGCTCGAGTATTTTTGTCGAGTCGAGCTTCGAGCTTTATAGTGTTCGGCTCGACTCGGCTCGTTTACACCCCTAGGCTCAATGCATCGGCTACCACATTAGCCTTGCCTGGGTGGTACAGGATCTCACAGTCATAATCCTTGACCACGTCCAACCACCATCTCTGACGCATATTTAGGTTGGGCTGATCCATCAAATACTTCAAACTCTTATGGTCCGTGTATATCGTACACCGAACCCCATATAGGTAGTGACGCCAAATCTTGAGGGCAAACACCATTGCCCCTAACTCTAGGTCATGGGTGGGATATCTCGTCTCATGAGGCTTCAGCTGCCTCGATGCATATGCTATCACATGCCCTCTCTGCATCAGCACCGCTCCCAACCCCATAATCGATGCATCACAGTATACCACAAAGTCCTCCATCCCATCCGCCAGGGCTAACACCGGGGCTTCGCACATCCTTTGGCGAAGTGTCTCAAAGGAGGCCTGCTGCTCGGGGCCCCATGAAAAAGCAACACCCTTCCAGGTCAATCTGGTGAGTGGTACTGCGATCTTGGAGAAATCCTTGATAAACCTCCGATAATACCCTACCAATCCTAGGAAACTCCTGATCTCGGAGGGTGACCTCGACACCTCCCAACTCATCACCGCCTCAACTTTGGCCGGATCGACCAATATCCCTTCCTGGTTAACGAGATGTCCTAAGAACTGGACCTCCTGCAACCAGAAATCACACTTGGAGAATTTGGCATAAAGCTTCTCCGATCTCAGAACCCCGAGAACCTCTCTCAAATGCTCCTCATGCTGCTCTCTAGATCTCGAATATACCAGAATGTCGTTGATAAACACAATCACTAACCGATCCAGCATCGGCCTACACACTCGGTTCATGAGATCCATGAACACCGCCGGGGCATTGGTGAGCCCAAAAGGCATCACCACAAACTCATAATGCCCATAACGCATCCTGAACGCTGTCTTCTAGATGTCCTCATCCCGCACCCTCACCTGATGGTATCCAGACCTCAAATCGATCTTGGAGAACCAAGATTCTCCCTGCAACTGATCGAATAAATCGTCGATCCTCGGCAATGGGTAACGGTTCTTGACCGTTAGCTTGTTCAACTCCCGATAATCAATGCACATCCGGTGTGAGCCATCCTTCTTCTTGACGAACAGGATAGGCGCTCCCCACGGCGAGTTGCTCGGCCGAATAAACCCCTTCCCCGGCAGCTCCTGAAGCTGCGAGGATAACTCTTGCATCTCTAGAGGTGCAAGATGATAAGGCACCTTGGCGATAGGCGCGGTCCCCGGAACCAAATCGATACTGAACTCCACTTGCCTCACAGGAGGCACACCCGGTAATTCCTCGGGAAACACATCCGGGAACTCACGCACCACCAGAACCTCCTCAACTGAACTCGGTCTCTCGGAACCCACCCGCGTATCCATCACATACGCCACAAAACCCTTACAGCCCTGCTGTAGACACTGCCTCGCTCTAGCGGCCGAACAAAACGCTGATCCTGAACGCGTACCCTCGCCATACACCGAAAGAACTCCCCCACTAGGGTCTCGTATGGTCACCAGCTGACGCTCGCAGTCGATAACCGCACCAAACCTGCTCAACCAGTCCATGCCCACAATGATACAGACATCTCGGGACCAAATCAATCGGGAACTCAACACCGAAAATCTCGACTACGCAACCTCGGAGAACCTCCGTGGCATATATCACCCTCTCATCAGCTATGGAAACTCTCAGAGGCCGACTCAGCGCCTCACGACTAACACTGATATGCTGGCTAAACGCCAAAGATACAAAAGACCGACTCGCACCCAAGTCAAATAACACCAAGGCAGGTACAGAATTCACAAGAAAAGTACCTACGCACAACATAACATAAGCATAATATCTCAACATCAAAATAAATACATGAAAGAATACATACCAGCCACGACATCGGGCGCTGCGCGGACCTCCTCCGCGGTCAGCTGAAAAGCTCTCCCTCGTGCCCTCGGTGCTTCGGCCTTCACTGGCCGACTCTCGGTAGCTCTGATGGCTGCAGGGTCAGATCCCTGAGGTGCTCCCTGAGATGATCCTCGCAACTGCAGACACTCTGCCTTCCGGTGTCCGGTCTGATTGCAGTGGAAACACACCGCAAACCCTTTGGGGCAGTCCTTGGCCATATGCCCCTCCTTGCCACACTTGTAGCAAGATCCCGCTCTGTAGACGTCGTCATGACCCTTGCCACACTTCCCACAAATGCAGCCCTTTTGGCTCCCTGGTTTGGGATCAGCGGGCTTGGCCCGCTTGACTGCCGGCTGAGACTATGCCGGTCGCCGATCCCTCCCCTGAGACTCCACCTCCTCCCTGGCCTGAGTCTCTAGCTCAATCTCTCTCTTCCGGGCATTTGCCTGAAGCTCGGCAAATGTCCGGTACGAGGAGTTCGCCACGAACTCCCGAATGTCTCGCCTCAAGATACTCAGATAGCGGCTCATACGTGCCTGCTCCGTAGACACGTGCTCAGGGCAGAACATCGCCCTCTCATGGAACATCCTGGTGATCACTGTAACAGACTCAGTACCCTACTTGAGGGTCAGAAACTTCTGGGCCAGACGCTCCCTCTCCACCTGGGGAACGTACTCATCTCGGAACATGGCAGTGAACCTCTCCCAGGTCACTGCCGCAATCTCAGCAGGCGTAAAATGCGCCGTCACAAACTTCCACCAGTCCTTCACTCCCAAGCGAAGCTGGTTCAGCGCGAACCGGACCTTCAAATGCTCAGGAGATGAGCAAGTGAAGAAACACCCCTCTATATCAGAAATCCACCTCATAGATGCCACCGGATCCTGGGTCCCATCAAACTCTGGTGGTTTTGTGTTGCTGAACTCCCGGAACAGCAACGCATCACCACCTTGCGGCCTCACGGCAGCAATAGCTGCGGTGGCCGCTGCAACAGCAGCCTCAGAAAGAGCGGCACAACCCTCGTCAAAGGTCTCAATCAGCGTGGTCTTAATAGACCCGAACATCTCTGGTATCTCTGCCCTGATGGCCGCAGCCACCTCCTCGTGGATGATCCGACGGATCTCCTCATCACTGGTACCACTGCTCTCAGGCATCAAACGTGTCCTCACCATGATCTACCTCTGAAACACGACATACGATAAATTAGAACCCATTCAAGTATACTCACACTCGACAACTCATTCCTCCTTGGTCCTTGGTATTCCAAAGATTCTTACTTGGGCTATACACCGCTCCGGTGCTTTCAGTAGTACGGGCCCAATACTACTGTCCGCACCGTATCAGAATACACCCCAAGTCCTCCTCTTCGGATCCCAATTTCCAAGTACTCTATCATGCATAGGCCACTCTCTAATAGATCTCTCACAAGCCCCTCGCTGCTACCTACTCACTCTCAAGCATCTCATAGCAGCTCACCTCTTCCTAGGCTAAGGCATCACAAATCAGGCCACTCTAGCCCTAATAGAAATATCTAGCCTACTCTAGCATGCGAATAGATCATATCAATATCAATATCACATAACATGAGGGTATTTTGGGAAATCACCGTTCGGGCGCGGACTGATCGTACACACAACTCTGCTCTGTGTTATTCCAAAAATCTTTTATTCCTTTTTTTTAAAAAAATACTTCTCAAATCCTCGGTTTGAGTTCAAATACGCCCGAAGGTGTACTCGAATCCCTCAAACCAAGGCTCTGATACCAACTTGTAACACCGTAAATTTCAAGATAATTTTTCGCATAATATAAAAACATTTTTCATTTAATTTTCATAAAACATCAAGTTTAAAACTCCAATTCACATAATACAAAATCCCAATATCATATATCATAAAAATCCCATGCGTGTGTACAGATCAAGCCGGCGCCTTCCCACGGTCATCACTAGTACCTGAAACAAACAACACTAACACTGTAAGCACAAAGCTTAGTGAGTTCCCCAAAATACCACACATAACACATATTAGCCACTCGAGGCTATAACTCTGTGGGTCCGTAGACCCTACTCTGTGAACCCACTGGTTCTAATTCTAGGAACCTTCCGGTTCCAACTCCATAAGCATGCACAGCATAAATCACGTAGAATAATGCAATGCAACACATAACACATGTATAGCATACAAGCACTGTATCATAACTATGGTTACCTACTCAAGGTAAAGTATAGTGAGAAGACTCACCTCGTATATCTCGATAACTCGCGAATCCTGGGAATCACTCGTGCTCGATCCCCCGAGCTATAATCCTCCTATAACATCGTATATCTCTAATTAACACTTTTATCACTAAGGTTGACTACCCCTATCGAGTCAACACTGGTCAACTCTGGTCAACGGTCAACTTTGACCGGACTCGGCGAGTGCACTAAAGCGACTCGGCGAGTCTACACATTTTCACCAACTCTCTAGGATTCTCTTTCGACACGTCGAGTACGCCCCTGACTCGACGAGTTCCACCTGGCATGAATCGCGGGGCCACCACGACTCAACTCGCCGAGTCTCAAGAACAACTCGGCGAGTTCCAGCTCGACTCAGTCCACCTGTCAACCCTCTCCAACTCTCCCTGACTCACTGAGTCAACCCATAACTCGGCAGGACCACTCACTGAGTGGTTAAGGACTATCTTCATGCTACTCGCCGAGTCTGTTCTCCAGACACGGCGAGTCCATGCCATGCACCAACTCAATCTCGCTTCTGAGGTCAGATCCGTTTCATCCACTCATAGATCTGGCCCTCTAAGCTCATTCATCACGTAAAGTCACAGTCTTGGCTACCATGCAACACCAACAAGGCTCTTTTTGAAGAAAAGGCCTCTAAGATGGCAACCCTAGTCTCTAACCCAAAAGGGAGGACATAAAGCATGGCATTAGGGACTCTTTGGACCTGCTATTGTCCAGATCTAGGTACCATATCCCCATGGGACCTCTCACACTTCAATTACAAAGCAAACAAGGCATGAAGAAACCCTAGATCTAACCAAATCAACAAAGACACGGAAATAAGCTCTGAATAATACCTCAAGAAGCTTCCCCTGACGAAATGGAAGTAGATCCAAGCTCCCCAACTCTTCTAGCTTGACTTTCCCCTTCCTTTCTTGCAATTACACACAAATATGGTGAATAATGGCCTCTTATCTCACTCACAGGAACCCTCAGCTGCTTTGGGTGCTCTCAAGGTCAAGGTAGCCGCAATGAAGGGCCATAAGGTCCTTTAAATAGGGCTTAGGACCGGGAAATTAGGGTTTCATTAAACAGCGCGGACTCGCTGAGTCCATTCCCTGGACTCGCCGAGTCCAGGCGCGAACCCGCGTCCAAAACCGCGATCCTACTCGGTGAGTTTGAGCTCCAGCTCGCCGAGTCCCCTCACAAAACACCAAAAATATATGATTAGAAGATACCTGGAAATCCGGGCTGTTACATATAGCCCTGTCTAACCATTTGCCAATACCATAGAATAGAGTTCATTCTCTTACGGAGTCATGCTCTACATGGTCAGAGGCTACATACCATTCCTATCTAACCTTCTGCCAATGCCATAGAATAAAAGTCATTCTTTTACGAGACATGTTCTATATGGCCAGAGGCTACATACCAGTACCACCGTGAATCTAAGTCCTTTCACTGATCACATGGTCAAAGGTATAACTTTGCTATTAAAAATAGCGAATAAAAATAACACGGGAAAATAACTCAGAATAATAACACTGAAAACCACATAGCACATATAACACATAACATACAGTTGTTCCTATATATTGAACTCACCTTAAAATAATCAGGGGTTAAAATAGTAATTTGAGCAGCATATCGGCTCCAAATATGGCTTTATTTGTTGAAAACCGGGAGAATTAGCTAAAAACCGGACTTTAAAAAGGTAGAGCTTCAAAACCGAAAAGATAAATTTTTTGGGCTTCACGGCACTTCAGGGCGTGTTTCGGGTGTTAAAATTGACACCGGGGCTTCGGGGGATGTCAAAATAGTCAAAATATGGGAAAGGGGCCCAAAAATGGCAATTTTCTAAAATTCCTCGGCAAGGCTCACAGGCCTTGTATTTATAGGGAGGAGATGCGAGGGTTCGCTGATCAGAAGGAGGAGTCAGCGTGACAGATGGCAGCTCGCAAGAGGACCAGATGGCGCGCATGCGAGGGCTCCAGGTGGCTCGCTTCGGACGCAACAGGCGTCTTCGGATGCGAGGAGTCACCGGGTGACTAAGCAGCTTCGGACGACTCATCGCGACACGCGTCGGATTCGGGCGAGGGTGAGTCACGACGTCGGAAACGAGGCGAACACGGCATCGGACCAATCAGAAGGTGCCAGCGAGGCTGCGGTCCAATCAGAAATTGCCACGTGGATCAACACTATTCATGCGAAAATTAAATAAAAAAATGTGCCAAATCTTTTAAAATCCATAACTTTTGCATACGAGTTCCGTTTTTGACGTTCTTTATATGCACGCGTATACAACTTTCGTTTAGACTTCGTTGGCAAATTTTGAATTTAATTTTTATATTATTATTTTTAACAGACCGGGACAGGATAATCCGTTAAAAATTCATAACTTCTTCATCCGACACCCGTTTTCGTCAGACTTTTTACCGTTGTACTACAAATGACGAAACCTGCAATTCTCGTTTAGGTTGTGTCGGCTAAAAATCACTCGATCTAAAATTCAAGATTTTAGCTGTCTACTGCTAAGCTAAAACTTCGAAAAATCATAACTTCCTCATACGAAGTCAGATTTTGGCGTTCTTTTTATCGAACTTCTCGGTTTAACGAATACTACAACTTTCATTTAGATTACTAGGGCTAAAAAGTAGTTTATCAAAAACTCACTTTTTACGTCATTCGGCGTCGTGCCGGTTTTATCGCGGATCTTCGATTGGTCATAACTTCTTCGTTATAACTAGGATTTCGACGAGGTTTTCGCCTAAATGTTTCTAACGAGATTATCTACAACTTTCAATAATAAAATTTTACTTATTTCAAATTTTATATTTTTGCTAAATTTTCATTATTTGGCTATTAATTGGAATCTCATAAGACTTCCAATATTTTATGAGTGATTCTAAACGTAGTTTTATTTCATTTCTAGTAAAAACTATCTGTTAGAACTCAATACTCAATTTTATTTACTTTTAATAATAACAATACACAATTTCAGAATATGTATGTTATAGTAACATTGTCTTTTAAATGGACTAAGGATGTGCAATGCAATTGTTTTAAACCAAATGAATTCATTTTGTCTAATTTTCAAAGGTTAGACTGAGAGTGAAAATTTAACCAAACGACAGAGACCAAAAGTTTAATTTACTCCTTATTAAATTATGTTCTCTATTGAACCTATATATATATATATATATATATATATATATATATATATATATATATATATATATATATATATATATATATATTCCCTAATAGATAAAAAAAATTTTGCCACATATCACACTGTTATTGATTTGGCCACATGTCATTTTGTGGTTATTTTTAATTAATTTTTTTCCACATGGTATTTTGTGGGTTTTTTCATTTTATTAATTTTCACATTTTATTTAAATGTAATGTAATAATTGCAATAAATGTAATAATAAATGCATATCAATTTCATTTATTGACTTCTTTTAATTTCAAATTTTTTAAATTAAAGTTTCATTAGTTTCCTTTATTTATTTATCTAAATTATTTGTTTAATTTAAAAGAAAAACAAACAATTTAATTTTAATAATTCAATATTTTTTTATTTTTTTTCTTATAAATTCAAACTTTTCAAATGTTTAGAATTTCATTTTTTTTCTTTAAAATGAACTCATGTAATACATGAGTCTTACACCTAGTATATATATATATATATATATATACCAAAACTTTAATTTACTTCTTATTTAATTATGTTCTCTATAGAACCTAATCATATATATATATATATATATATATATATATATATATATATATATATATACTAGTGAATTTTAGAGGGCCGTGCTCACGAAGGGTAATTTTGCTATTTTAAAAAGTGACATGCAACATATTGGAAGTATAATGTCTTATTATGACAATACTAAAAGTACAATGCCATTGTTGGGTAGATGTTAAAATGTCCAGTGTCTTAAGATAAAAAGATTGGAACTAGAACTCTGCAATTTACATATATGAAAATAGAATGGTATAATACACCAACAAAATGAAAACACGTTGTTATTTTCTGCAGCTATCCTTTATATATTGCATAAAGCAAGTAGTACACTAACGGAAAAAATTACCTATAGACATGGAAGGATTGAAGGCGTACATATCTGGTGTTATGTTTTGTGCAAGAGATAAAAGGATCATTTATGGTAAGCTGCACCTGATTTGAAGATTATGTCCAATAAATATGCATGAAATATATTAATATTCTGATTTGGTAACAATATAATTAAATGGTACGAATGTGCTTAGTATCGATTTTCTATTCATTTAGTCCAAAGCTCTAAAACTTGTGTTTGAAGTAGGATGCTACAATAAAAAAATCATTGAAAGTATATTGTCATTTCTTGCATTTCAGGCATTATTTTCTGTATAAAATACCCTTTGCACTTTTAAAAATAACAATCAACCATGAGCTTAATCAATCATTCAGTACTTGAAAATTAACAAGGAAATTATTTAGCATTACAACTTGAAGTCCGCCATGCCATAACCTGATCGCTACCCAAACCTAGCTTTGAGAATAAGAATAATTTGTCATGAATCCTGGTGCCTTTTCAAAGGTTGCTACCATCTACAACACACTAATGTGCGTTTACATGTTCCCAAGTTGTAGACTTCACAACCTAAAAAGAGTTAATTTTTCAATTTAAGGTCAAACATTACAAAATAAACCCATCTAGATAGATGAATACAACATAAACTTTTAATATAATAGAAATTGCTTGAATAACAAAAGAGTTTGCCATACAAAAATGTTCATATTTTATACGGCATGAATTGTGGACATCAATTTTCATTTACTAATTCATATATTTGATTTGTGATAATATAACTAATAGGTCATTAGAATCTACGACATTGTATAATAATATTTATGTTTTTTTGCTTACTTTTGATGTAACATAAACAATAGTCGGGATGTTTTTTTTTATGACGAAATTAATCTACATTATGTAAAGGTGGCTTCATTGTGAAAGAGGTATGATATAAACTAAAAAAGAATTACATCTTGTAAATATTTTTTTCTAACAATCCTCTTAATCAATACTTAAAAAATAAATAGTCACTATAACTTAGAAATCATAATAAGTATAATGGTTATTTATATTTTTTGTAAATATATTGTATTATACATGATAAAAAAATTTGTATTCGTATTTTTATGTGGATATTTTTGTCTTTAAAGAAAAAGGGAAGAACGGAAACAAATTGCTTTTGTCCTCCCCTAGGAATGTGGAAATCAATATAATAAGAAACCAAGGGAGATTTTGGTTTGTAAAAAGTTCTTGATTCTTGAAAGAAATGAAATTATCAAAGAAATTTTAATAAAAGGAAATCATAATCCGAAAGCATTTGGGCTAATAGATTTTTCATTTTCATTCATATTTGAACATTTCTGTCTATTGTATATATTTCATAATTTTTCATTTTTTTTTAGTTTTTTTACAAAAATGTTTTAGTCTTTCAATAAAAAATGATCTATCAAAATTCACGAAACATGAAATTTAATGAATTTCATCCATTTGGAAGCCAAACAACCAATAGAATGGATTCATGAATTCCTATTCCATAAAGATTCCATGAACCAAACGCTCCCAAAGAACATATCGATAATATTATTTTTGTTATTTTTTCTTAAGTTCATGTTTTTTCTGTTGCAGTTCCTGATGCTCATAGTTTTTGATTTAGAAGATGTTGGCACTCCTCTCGATCTTTTTGTTCAACTCTTGAAGGTTATTATTATTATTTATATTATTTGATTTTAAGTATATTGGAACTGAAACCAAGTGTAAGACACCTTATCTTTACATTATCACGTTGAGAGAATGCAACAACAACCTTGGAAATATAATTTTTCATCTTTGCTTCTAAACTCAATAGGGGTAAAAAAGACGATTATGACCTCACCCTGGATGTGGAATTGTAAAAATATGAACTAAGAAATTTATAATGACAGTGTTAAACTTACTTTGATACGGTAAGACCCTGAAAGCTCTTGTTGGAGATTTATATTCTCTTGTAAAGAAGCAGTTAACTTTTTTTAAGTCATCTATCTCCTGTTATGACCTGGTAGCTTTTTCTTCAAACCAAATGCAAAGTTGAATTCCTCTCTTACATTCACTTACCATATCACCTCCAATATTTTGTTTTTATTTCATGTTCCAACACTAAAATTTCAACTCAAAACTTAAGTCACATGCTGAAGCATAAATCATATATTTTTAGAATTAATATTTAAAAACATATGTTCATTCATGTATTCAACTAAATAAGAGCTCCATTGGTTATTCAAGAAAATAAGGTGAATATAAAAATCGGTAAAAAGGTATAATCAAACAAATTGAAGGATGAGCTTCCATGATTGTGTCATTTATAAGTAATGAACTGCTCTTTATTTTATTATCGATAATAGGGACATATTTAAATTTATTTATCCATAACTTGTTCAAGCTAGAATCAGTGGAGTAAGCTATAAAAACAACATGTCTGTTAAAGATCATCATACACTGTGATGTCTGTTGGCTCATCAAAGCATAGCAAATATCCAGTTGAAGCCTACTATAAAAAAAATATATTTTCAAGTTTTTCTCACAAAGTTTTATCTTACAATTTTGTCCTTATTTAATGTTCTTGTAACGGTTTTGATCCTTGTTCGAAGTAAAAGAAATCATTTTGGTCAAATATAATAGAAATTTTTTTTAGTTTTGATCCCACATTTAAGTGACAGTTTAGTGTTCTTTTACTATTTTCTATTATGTTGTTTGTTTGTGACCGCAATTGTAGTTCATAAGTCAATAGCAATGAGAATCTACAAATGATAAACTTTTTTATACCAAAGTCCTAGCCTCGTTACTTTTTTTCAACACTAATCTTATCAAGTGAACTATAAATTTTTACAGGCTTAGGTATAATGACTTGATATGAAAAAAAAAAGTGTAGTATATGCTATAATTGGCTATAATTTAAAATAATGAAAAAATTTGTACCTTGTAAACGGAAGATTGAAAGTAAACGTGTTATTGTAATGGAAAGAAATGAAAGTAAGTTGCTATTTGAATGATGTAAATGATAGTAAATTGCTATTTCTTGCGATTAGACGTTTACTATTACCTCGTCTTTACTAAACTCATCTTGCTCATTTCCAGTTGGTGTTCATTAATAGCATTGGTATGGGACGACGTGGTGGAAGGTTGGTTTGAACTCATTCCCAATGGAATTAGTTTGCTTCCTCATGAACACTACATTACATACATAAAAAATAAAGTAAAAATAAATAAATAAATAAATATGGAAAACTTAAATGGAATTTACTATTTTTTTTTATTGAAATCTAATTTGTTCCTAATCCAATTAAGTTTAGCGCTAGTTTGTTCATGATAAATTGAAATTTCAAATCAATAATCTCCAACGATGATTCTTCTTGGTAGTAATTTGGAGAAGTGTCAAAAAATTCAAAATTTAAAATTAATAAAAGGAAGAGACTGATAGATCAAAGTAACAAAATAGATGAAATTTTTTAAAGAAACCTAAACAAAAAAACTAAAAACAAGAGGAAAAAAGATATACCTTTCATGACTAGCTCTGTCGTAAATCTTAGCCTTGATGGGCTTTTCTATCAAACAGTCAAAACAAAATGAAGGTGATTTGTTAAAGGATTTTAGCTGACCATTTATCAATCAAAAATACAAAAAATCCAAAAAATAAAAACCATATTACCTAATCACAAATCGGAAACCTTTAAACAAATTCCTTGTAACATCAACATGTGAAAAAAAATGTAAGTTTTCTTCAATTAGTTTAGAAAACCCTTCAACCTCTTCTACTTTTAAAAAATAAACTCACCTTCAATTAATATATGTTGGAGAAAAAAAGCGGGATGTGGAATCAACCTCACCTTCAAACCAATCTGTTAGGGTTGCCAATCCAAAAGAAGATCGTTAAACATTACCCACCTTCTCCACGGAAAGAATGAAGGATGTGAGACTTAATTAGTGCTCTAGTAGCTTTACATGTCAAGTGCGGCCTGCTCCAATCTTTCACTATAAAGATGATGCGTAATACCCATATAATTGATTGTCATTAAGAACCCCTGAGTTGATTCTGCTGCAAAACCTATAAAATAAAAACTCAATCTTAGTAGCAGATGATACATTGAAAACTAATTTGAATGAAAACCCATAATGTGTGCTACAATCAACAAATTAGAAAAAAAAAATCAACAAAGAAGGGTAGTAAGTGCTGAGCTGGGGGGAAAGGTTTAAACCCAACACCTTTCCAGTCTCCCCCATGTTGATAGATCTCAACTCAGGAGTTGAAATTAGATTCATTGTCATCAGGTAGAGGTCTTAACATACTTGTTAGAATATCCTGTTTACTCATGATTAAGTTCTGCCTAGTGATGAATACTTTGAAAACATGATTGCTAACATGATTTGTACATCTTACAACAACAATTTCATCATGATAAGTTCTTCATGTAAAACGTATTCAAAATGGTGTAGAGAATAGATGAACTAATATCATTAGATTAAAAAAAAAACTTTCAAAAGAAAGAGCTCATAATAGGAAGAAATGAAATTAGGGTCCAAGCCCTATACCTCGATTCCAGATTAACATTCATTTAGACCAACAAGAAAGAGCTCATAATAGGAAGAAATGAAAATCAACACGTGTTCATACCATTTGCATTTGATACGTTTGGTTTCCTCGCACCAGATGTGGTAGAGCTTCTTAAAAGAGTACAACGAATCATGCATAGTAATGTTATATCCCCTAGATCTTCGGATGTAGTCTTTAAAAGAATTAGCTTTACCATTCAAAAAGGCTTAGCGGCACAGCTTGCCCGTTTGCCATCTCACTCATTGTACGATGACAATTAAAAATTATGAAATAATGAATGATATCTATGATAGATGCACTGAAGACATTTTATTACCACACCAAAAAAAAAAAAAATTGGAATTCAAATTTACCTTTTTAGCAACATACGAGGCAATATTCTCCCTTTTGATTTCAACCCATGAAGAAAGAATGAAGAAAGAACAGATCCTTGAGGAGTATGGAAACGATTAAATTGAAGCTCATCTGCAGACAAAACGAAAAACTAATCAAAATAAATGAAGATGTTTGGAGCGGTGAGCAGTCAAAGGAAGTGGCTATAATTTCAAGAAAATAGAAAAATACGCATAAACCTTATCAAAATATACCTACCAATTAATCCTTAAAAACTAACAACAAACATGTGAAATTATAACCTTAAATACAAAATAACCATGAAGTCGGTGTGAAGACGAAGTCAACAGGGTGAGTCGCCCACAATGAGGGGAAGTGACGTTTAATGGGAATCCAAGAGTGGCAAGCAAATTTAGGGGAAACGTCGCCGCCAAGAAGAATCTACTACGCAAATGAACCGCACTCCTTTAATATTGAAGACTCGGGCCTTAGCTTAACGTCAGGATTACTGGAAGCAAGCAGGTAACTATCATACCACATATGACGGAGGTGTGCAGAGGTGGAATTGATTTTCCGAAGTGGATGAGAATGGATTTTCAGAAGCTTATGTACAAAACCAAAACAATAATTGTAGTTTTTTAAAAATAAACAGAGAGAACCCTACCTGTGATTGGGAAAGAGAAATAGTAATTCAAAATTGCAATGGGATGGATAATTAAACCGATTCCCAATTGACTTTAGGTCAGTATTACCTTATTTTGGGAGAGTCATCTGCAATCAAGGAGAGGTGTCAATTAAAAAGGGTCCAACAGTGGCAATCAGCATCGGGAGAAACAACATCGCCAATAAGGAAAACCCACCACCAAGTCTTCTTTCTCATGGTGATGTCAGGCTGACTGGAAGCAAGCACCAAGGCATCATTCATCAGCAGCCAAACGACGCCGTTTCTTCAATCCCGGTGTGTCGTCATTCTATTTTGGGCGGAGAGGATTTTAAGCACACAAAGAGGCAGCTTAGCTCCAGGTGACAGATGCATGAGGGTGGTAGTGGGGACGCTTCTCATAGACGTGGACTCCTTAATCTTGCAGAAAAGGTTTCACATATAGGTATATGATAATGGTTATACATATAAAGTTTAAGATCAAATGTATCATAAGTATTATGTGAATGTGTGACTGAATTCTAGCCATTATATTAAAAGAATGAATGACTATGATATTAGGGTACATGGTATTAACATAATATATCATTACTATATAATTACAATTAATTAATTCTAAAGTTATTAAAAATAAATATGATATTTTATTAAGATAGAAAAATAAAGTAACTAAATTTTAGGAAATCATGTCAATTCTTCCAATTAAAAAAAACAAAATCATTTAATTGAAAATCATGTATTAAGAATACGTATTATTGTTTTTATAGAATAATCGCAAAATCATGAAATATATTTCATGCTTTAAGAATTTTTCGATTTCATGAAACTAATTTCATACTTTAAGAATTAGACAATTTGATTCACAATTATTTTTATACAGTACTTTCAAAACACAAAATTAAAGAATGAGATGATTTTTTCTTTAAAAATCAAGCATTTGTTGTAACTTATTTTATTCCAAAAGAATCATAATTTATTCTTTAAGTATACATTGATAAATGTTTTTGAAGTATTGTCATAAAGCAATTGAGATACAATGAAGTATGTGTAGTATTCTTTTTATATAAATTAACCAAAACTATAAATCAACTGGAAATTCTTGAAGAATAATAAATTTTACTTTTACACATAAAAAGATCTTCCATATTATAACATATTCTTCAAGATTATGTTATAAAATAATTGATTGTTGATATTAATTATGAAAGAATAAGCATTCATGTTGGCACTATCTCCATTTTCAGTTACATACGGAAAACTTAATAGTTAATATAAGCATAATTTTTTTTCTTCAGATTTTCATGATTTTCCAAGTTTAAAATATATTTTCATATTCTTGATTTTCCAATTAGACCTTCATATGAAAAAATCGATAACTTATAAAGCGTTATCAAACTCTAATGGATGTTATCCTACTAGATCATCAAGATTTAACAAATCAAAAGTTCATGCACTCTTCTTTTGACATCAAATAATAATACATAAAAAAAAAAAAATATATATATATGTGTGTTCTATTTTCATTTAACACGGGCACTTGCAACACAAATGAAAAAGAAACATTATATTTTTGTGTATTCTTCCAAAATGTGATTATCAGTTTATAACACACCATGAAGAGTTCCTTTTTTTAGAGAACCAAAAATATGAATACTTACCTTCTTCTCGGCTTAAAAAAAACTTTTGACGGAAGACTATTTCTTTTTTCAGTTCGGACCTACTTGATAATTTAAACTCATTACCAAAATTATATGATTTTATTTAAATTAGTTATCATAATTATATAATTATAATTTAGAATTAATGTTTTAATTTTTAAGTTAATTATTATAATATTTTTATCAAATGGTTGGTCCAAAATGGTTATACAATCACACATTATATAAATTTGGGAAACTACAATAAAGTCCTTACATATTAGTCTTATAATCGATTTAATCCTTATATATATATATATATATATATATATATATATATATATATATATATATATATATATATATATATATATATATATATATATATATATATATTCAATTAAGTCCCAAATACCGGTAATTGTATTCAATTTAACCCTTTGATCCGGTTAACAGGTCGTCCAACTTTCAAAAATTACATTTTTAGCCCAGATTTCAAAATTTATTATAATTTGGTCAAAATTTACACTTTTAGCCTAGATTTTAAATTTTGTTACAAATTTGGTCTAAACTTTACTCTTTTTGGCCAAATTTTAGAATTTTATTATAAATTCATCATAACATTAGTTTTTTTACAACTTTTTTTCTTAAAGAATTGTTTCTAATATCTTTTTGTAATAAAATCATATTTATACAAAAAAAATGTATTTCACTTAAAAATCTTATAGTTTCTATATAAAAACTTTTTTTAAAAAGTCTTTTTGTATATGAAATATCTAGTTATAAAAATAAGTATTTATTGAGTATATAAATATATACAAATTCGTTTTTATAAAAAAATGTATACAAAAACGTATTTTACAAAAGAAAAAAATATACAAACACCTATTTTATCTATATTTTTTATAAAATTATTTTTGTTTACATTTTTTTTAAATGTGTTTGAATAATTTTTTATATAATATGTGTTTGTATACATTTTATAAAATGTATACAAAGACGATATTATAAAATATATACAAACACGTATTATATAAAAAATTATTCAAACACGTTTTTATATAATGTATACAAACACGATTTTATAAATATATATATATATATATATATATATATATATATATATATATATATATATATATATATATATACTAGACGAATTCTCGCGCATTGCGCGACGCAGATTAAAAATGTTAGAATAGAGTTTTCAGACATCTTTTAGTTTATTCGATTATTCAATTTAGGTTCTTTTATTATTATTATATTTAATGTTTTCCTTTTAACTATGTTAAAATATATATATATATATATATATATATATATATATATATATATATTTAAACTTTATTTGATATTTTACTTTATATTTTAAATTTTACACTAAATTTTTAAGCTTATTTGATATATTAATGTATGTTATTTATTTAACTATATATTAAAGTTAACAAATTAAGTATATCATATTGATATGTCACAAATTCTTCCATTTATGATAATGTTTACAACTAAAAGCATATTTAAGTTAATAAATTAAGTATATTGTATGGAAATATGAAAAGTTGGGAGTTTCAATTAATTGTGGTGAAAAAAAAATGTTTCATTTATAATAGAGTATGATATGATGATTGTAGTTTTAATTTTTAAGTCATTATGATATATACAATTATTTGATAATTTTATAAACCGTTTAAAATTGTGTAAATTATATATCAAACGTATGATAATCTATGTATAACGGGTAACAAAATGTATGAACAAAAATGTAACGACCCAATTTTCACGACTAAAAAATTTCTTTTAAAACATTACTAAAACCATATTTATAAAAACCGTTTCATAAGTCGTAACATAATTTCATAGTAATAATTCAAATCATAACTTATTATCAAAGTAAAACATCGCAGGCTAACTGACTATGGTGTGTGCACTACAACCTCTCCGAGCTCATCCTTTGAAAACTGAGTACCTGAAACCAAAAACTGAAACCGTAAGCACGAAGCTTAGTGAGCTCCCCAAGCTACCACATACCATACAAACATATAAAGCATGTATTGGGCCTTGCCCACTGCATTAGACCGAGGTCCGGACTAACTGGGGCCTTGCCCCCTGCATCGGACCGAAGTCCGGAACCGACTGGGACCTTGTCCCCTGCATCGGACCAAAAGTCTGGACTAACTGGGGTCTTGCCCCCTGCATCGGACCGAAGTCTGGAACTGACTGGGACCTTGTCCCCTGCATCGGACCGAAGTCCGAACTAACTGGGGCTTTGCCCCCTGCATCGGACTGAAGTCCGGAAACTGACTGGGACCTTGTCCCCTACATCGAACTGAAGTCTGGAATTAATTGCATCGGACCGAAGTCCGAAACTGACTGGGACCTTGTCCCCTGCATCGGACCTAAGTCCGAAACTAACTGCATCGGACCGAAGTCCGGAACTGACTGAGCATAGCATAACATAAACATATCAACTAACACATATACTGCTTACTGCATCGGACCATAGCCTGGAACACATAACACATAATTCTGTTTGAGTCATGAAGACATCAAACATACTAACTACTACATCAGACCGAAGTCCGGAAACTACTGCTAACTAAACGGGTCGGCATTGTGGCCTTAGACCCGTTCCTACTGGAAGGAAACTCACCTGCACTGCTGGAGTTCTTGTTGATGCCCTGCTGACTGCTATCTGACAACTCCCGTACTGCTACTCCAATGACTCCCCAATCTACTAATACCAAATATAACACTTAGTCCCAAACTTCCTCAACAGTCAAACTAAGTCAACTCTGGTCAAAGTCAAAGTCCTGGTCAAAGTCAACCCTCCAGACTGACTCTACTCGTCGAGTCAGCCCGTTGACTCGTCGAGTCCTTATATTCTGAAACTCTGATAATGCGACTCAACTCGCCGAGTCACCCCAAGAGTCTTTGAGTTCAACGATCTCTGAGTCCCATCCTGCTCAACTCACCGAGTCACCTCCTGACTCACTGATTCGAGGCTTAACCAGAACTTTACAACCTTATAAAAGAAAGAAAAATAAAAAGTTATTAGTGATTACTAATTAATAAGCGTAAGTTAAAAACTCTTGAGTTGTAACTAATAAATATACATAAATTAGAAAACTCTTAAGTTGTAGTGTGAGTTTCAAATGAATAATATAAAATATGAACTACAACTTTTAGTAACATAAAAATACAATAGCATCTATTATAACATTTGTATTAATATATATATATATATATATATATATATATATATATATATATAACGAATAATAAAAAATATGAAAAATAAATATTGCAATTTTTAATAACATAAAAACACTAAAATATTTATTATAACATTTATATTAACTTTTAATATTTAAATCATAAATCTTTTCAAATATATTAATGTTCTTAATGAGCAAAACTTTACAACCTTATAAAAGAAAGGAAAATAAAAAGTTATTAGTGATTACTAATTAATAATCATAAGTTAGAAACTATTGAGTTGTAACTAATAAATATACATAAATTAGAAAACTCTTGACTTGTAGTGTGAGTTTCAAATGAATATGTTACTTGGAAATGTGTATTTATTATTATTATTATTATTATTATTATTATTATTATTATTATTATTATTATTATATTCGTCTAAATAATTGGTTTTGATGCATCATTTTAATCCTTTCAATTATTAAACATAAAAATATTTAATTATAAATTTATTACATAGGTGCATATATATGTTAAATAAATCACATATAATATATATTTTTGTAATGTCATATGTAATTCTTGTCGTAGTAATATGGATAAATTAATTTAATATGAAGAACATATCATGATAAGTCATCATAGTTACATATCAAATGTTAAAAATTATGTTATCTTTTAAATATTGTCTTGTAAATATGTTGTGTAGGATAACCTAACAAAAAATAATATAAAATAAACATAATCAAAATAGAAAAATTACAATCAAATAAATAAGAACATTGGGTGGTTGAATATGTAAATAAAAATGTTACATAAATATACATTTAAATCAAAAGAAAAAACTAACATTCATCTATTTTGCTCAAACAAAAAAAAACCTATATTCGTTTTCTAAATCTTCTTTCTTTATTGAACACCATTCAACCATAGAAACTTATGACAAGTCTTCACTAACCTGCAATAAAAAAAAATTTCTTGAAAAAGAAGAATAAGAAAGATATTCCAAGCCAAACATTGATGTTTGGAGAGTCACATTCAAGATTGAGTAATACATATAAATCACATATAAAGGTCAAATGGGAAATTGAATATAAAGAAAGAATAGAAAAGTTTCATTTATTTTGGTTGAAAGAAAAAATCATATTACAATTACCATCGATGCGACATAACTCATTTCTTCAAATCATCATATTTGGATCGTGAATGCTTCAATTATATGAAAATTTTTGAATCATAATATCTTCAACCAAATGACGACTTTTTGTAAGAAAAATGTACTAATATAACTACATATATAATGAAGGTGAAAGGGTGTGGGGGTTTGAAATGCATGAGGTGTTGAACTTATAGAGTGTGTGATTTTCTTGGAATGGGATTATGTGTGATTAATTACTTTAAAGGTGAAAGGGTGTGGGGGTTTCAAATGCATGAGGTGTTGACAAATTTTTATGGGGGTTTCAAATACATGAGATTCAAGAAAAAATGCTAGCTTTATAAGTATGTATGATAGGTGTTTGTATACATTTTTTTTTTGTAAAATACGTTTTTGTATATATTTTTTTTTTATAAAAACGGATTTGTATGTATTTATATACTTAATAAATATATATATTTTAATAACTAGATATTTCATATAAAAAGTTTTTATATAGAAAATATAATATTTTTATGTGAAAATACGTTTTTTTTTTATAAATATGATTTTATAAAGAAAAAACATAATAGAAACAAGTTTTTGAGAAAAAAAAGTTGTAAAAATAACTAAAGTTAGGATGAATTCATAAAAAATTCTAAAATTTGGGCAAAAAGGGTAGAGTTTGGACGAAATTTGTAACAAAATTTAAAATCTGGGCCAAAAGTGTAAACTTTGGACGAAATTTGTAATAAATTTTAAAATCTGGGTCTAATATGTAATTTTTGAAAGTTGGATGACCTGTTGACCGGGTCAAAGGGTTAAATTGAATTGATTACCGGTATTTGGGACTTAATTGAATAAAATATATATATATATATATAGACTAAATCGATTATGAGGCTAATATGTAGGAACTTTTATTGCAGTTTTCTCTATAAATTTATATATAAACCTAATTCTTTCTCTCTCTCTCTCTCTCTCTCTCTCTATATATATATATATATATATATATATATATATATATATATATATATATATATTAGGCAAATTCCCACGTGTTGCGCGAGAATAGAATTATATAGTTAAAATAATAACTTTTACCAAATTATTATTTAATATTTCTATTTTGAAACAAAATGTTAGTAGTAAAGCAAACATATAGTTATCATATTAGTTTTATTAAACATTATAGTTTAATTTTTAAGTCATTGTGATATATACAACTATTTGATAATTTTATAAACTATTTAAAATTGTGTAAATTATATATCAAATGAATGATAATATAACGAATAACAAAACGTATGGACAAAAATACAAACTGCAACTTTTAAAAACATAAAAATAGAAAAAACATATATTATAACATTTGTATTAAAAATGATATATATATAACGAATAATTAAAAATATGAAAAATAAACACTATAACTTTTAATAACATAAAAACATTAAAACATCTATTATAACATTTATATTAACTCTTCATATTTAAATCACAAATCTCTTCAAATACATTAATGTTTTTAGTTAGCAAAACTTTACAACCTTATAAAAGAAAGGAAAATAAAAAGTTATTAGTGATTACTAATTAATAATCATAAGTTAAAACTCTTGAGTTGTAACTAATAAATATACATAAATTAGAAACTTTTGAGTTGTAGTGTGAGTTTCAAATAAACGCGGTACTTGAAAATGTGTATTTATTATTATTATTATTATTAATATTATTATTATTATTATTATTATTATTATCATTATTATTATTATTATTATTATTATTATTATTATTATTATTATTATTATTATATTCGTCTAAATAATTGGTTTTGATGCATCATTTTAATCCCTTCAATTATTAAACATAAAGATATTTAATTATAAATTTATAACATACATAGGTACATATACATGTTAAACAAATCACATATAATATATATATTTTCGTAAATGTCATATGTAATTATTGTCCTAGTAATATGGATGAATTACTTTCATATGAAGAATATATCATGATAAGTCTATCATAATTACATATCAAATGTTAAAAATTATGTTATCTTTTAAATATGTTGTGTAGGATAACCCAACAAAAAAAATAAAAGAAAATAAACATAATCAGAATAGAAAAACTACAATCAAATAAATAAGAGCATTGGGTGGTTAAATATATAAACAAAGATGTTACATAAACATACATTTAAATCAAAAGAAAAAACTAATATTCATCAACTTTGTTCAAAAAAAAAAAACTTATATCCATTTTCTGAATCTTCTTTCTTCATTTAACACCATTCAACCATAGAAACTTGATGACAATTCTTCACTAACCTACATTCAAAATATTTTTCTTGAAAAAGAAGAATCAGAAAGATATTCCAAGCAAAACATTGATGTTTGGAGAGTCACATTCAAGATTGAGTAATACATACAAATCACATATAACGATTAAATGAGAAATTGAATATTAAAGAAAGAATAGAAAATCTTCATTTGTTTTGGTTGAAAGATATTCCAAGCAAAATATTAATATTATGACATCCTTCTTACATGTAAGATTTTATATAACACAAAAGACACAAAAGATTGATATTTTTATAGTAAACTTTTCACTAAATGCAAATTAAACATAATATAAGTTATAAAAATTTTGAGTGTTAAATCATAATTAAGAAAACTTTTGAGTTGCATTAGTTAAAAAATGGGGTTTCAAATGAATGTGGTTTGAGGAAGTTAAAAAAATGAGGGTTTCAAATGCATGAGATTCAAGAAAAAAATGCTAGCTTTATAAGTATGTATTATATATATATATATATATATATATATATATATATATATATATATATATATATATATATATATATATTGGTAAGATTTTTTTTGTAAGAATATAAGAAGCTTTTAGGTATATGTTTTTGGCGAACAAAACAAATGACTCATTACTCACTAGATGAATAAAAATTAACATGATTTACGAAAAAAATCTCGAGAAAACATTTTGATGATTTATTTTACTATGATTTTGTTGATATTCACTAAAACTATCATAAAAATTATTATTTTTATTTACTTGAAAATAAATCGCAAGAATTGAAAAGTCCTCCATTGAATTGGATGAGAAAGACAGGTTCGGAAATGGCCAGATTAGCAGGAGGAAGGGCGGCCCCACCCTTTGTGAGTTTTTATGTTTTTTTTTTGTTTTTATTATTTTTTTATAATCTTCTTTTTTAATCATTTAATGAATCATTTTGTTGGTTTGCTATGAAATATGCATATAATTTTTTTTTTACCTTCCTACCAAATTTTTTTTATTTGATCTCCCTCTCTCTCTCTCTCTCTCTATATATATATATATATATATATATATATATATATATATATATATATATATTAAAGGTAACATCATAAATTATTTTTTCTATTCTATCTAATCTTTTAATGGAGGTAATATAAGAATAAGGCAAATAATGTTGGTAAATTTAATATTAATAATAACATTGTAAAATGTTGATAGTTTAATCGACATTTTTTAATAATTAAAGTTCGTAAGAATAATTTAAATTCTTTATTTCTTAAGAGTTTAAGCTAATACTATTATAGGATAAAAGATAATGTATATGCAAGTGATGTCTAGCCTAGTTGGGTTGATGTATCAGGTTTTATATCCACGTGGGACGTGAGGTTGACAGTTCAATTCCCTTAAACTACCTCTTGTGGTGCCACATGTGGAGAATTTTTCAATGAAAATCGCTATGGGGGCTAGGTTTGCCCTTTAAATGAGCTCGAACTCGGGGTGCTCATTGAAATATTGTGAGTAGACTTCCACTTAATTCGTTTGTCGTTTCCAAAAAAAAAAAAACAATGTATATATTTTTTATGTATTTCATCATGTTAGCAGGGGTAAACATAATAACCGAAAAACCGAATTACCTGATATAGACGAACTATTTTTCAAAATCAATGGTTGGTTTCTGTTTTTTTATTAACAATAACTAACTATTCGCTTATGGTTTTATAGGTTAACCAGATCATTATTAATCGAACCATTAACTTTAAATTTAAATCTATAAAATTTATAGATTATATATAAAATAATATACTCCAACTTATCCAAAACCAACTAAAATTATATTCAAAAAATAATCCATCATTCCTCTTATCAAGAGACAATGTGCATTCAAACCATTAGAGATTAATTACATAGATCATTCCTCTTATCAAGAGACAATGTGCATTTAAACCATCAGAGATTAATTACATAGATACACACCATCATCCATTCACATATTGGGCTTAAACTATTGGTTAATTCGGTAATTTCTAATAGGTTTTTTCTATAATCCATAAACGTTATTCGCAATCAGTTCAATCATAACACTGGTAATCCTAATACAAGGTTGCTTATACCGTTACTCATAATTGAATATTGTTCTTGTCTTTATAGTCCTATTTGAAGGATGTTTGACTTTCTTATCAAGACTTCAAGGTAAGTAAGGTTTTTGGTTGTTTTTTACTTTATGATTTAAAGCTTTTATGTGTTAAGAATGTATTTCTTGATCGTTTTTTGCTTTTATTAATTAATTTATTTATCGTTTATGACTTAATCATATTAAATTTATATAAATATCTGACTTTTTTATTTTGATAAAACATAATATGAATGTTTGACTCCTTATTTTAACATTTTTTGATTTAATCCCATTTGGCATGTTTCAATGTTTGGCTTTTTATTTTAATGCTAATATCAATTATGGATATAGGAACATGATCTTATTAGTTTCTTAATGTTTTATATTTTTAATGAATGTTTTAAAATTTGAATATGAAAATGGTTATCTCACTTGAGTATCAAAGTTTCACATTTTTTTTTGTTAATTATTGTAAACTTTTCATGCAAAATGTTACAAATATTGGCCGTAAAAACCTTTTTGTATTTTTTTTTTCATTTTTATACAAATATATTTTCAGTTTTTATATCATTTTTGAATATCATGGTTAATCAATATCAACCATAAACCAAAACCATATTGAAAAAAACCATTAACCATACTCAATAGTTAATAGTTACCAAAATGCATTAATCAATAGTAATGATTATGTCTAGGTTTTGTCCAATAACCAAACAAACTCTCCGCACACACTCCTACATGTTAGACATATATCTAATAGACTAGGTTTTTATCGTAAATTTATAAAAGTAGAAAAAGTGTCGTGTGTGTATTATGAAAATTTTGTATTGATTAAAGGGGCTTAATGAAAATTTATAAGAGAAAATGACAAAAATAGCCAATTACATTAATTGCATTACAAAAATAGCCAAAAAAAAATCGAGATTACATATATAGCCACCCATTTCGCAGATGAGAAGGTCCCATCTGCGAAATGGGCTTCTCATATGCGAAAGTACAAGTGCCTAAAGCACAATTGTGCTTTAGGCACTTGTACTTTCGCAGATGAGAAGCCCATTTCGCAGATGGGACCTTCTCATCTGCGAAATGGGTGATTTTCAGGTATAAAAACGTTTTTTTTTTTTTTCATTTTTCACCATTCTCTACACAAAAACTCTCTCTAACTTTGGGCTTCTCTCGGAATTTTGGCTAGTTTTTGAAGAAAATGGAGGATTATGTCAACAATCCCGCAAATATGGTTAGATTTTAACTCTTTTAATGTTTAAAGTTATTTTTTTTTTATCAATTGTTGTATTATTTTGTGTTAAAAAAGGGTAATTTTGATGTGTTTGATAGTTTTAGTATATTTTTAGTATACTTGAAGTTTAAATGCAAGTAGAGACAAGTAGAGACTGCGTAGATAATGTTTACAATTTGTTATTTTTGTAGTTTTTTTAGTTGTTGTATAACCTAAAATCTTGTAAATTTTTATCCTATAATTGTTTATATAAACTGCAAAATAGTCGTTTGTATATATATTTGTCGTATAAGTATAACATTTGTATAAGTTGAAAATTTGTCGTATATATATTGTTAAAAATTGTTTTTATTTGTCGTATAAGTTGAAAAATTTGTATAAAGTAGTCGTATAACTTGCAAAATTGTTAGTTTGGTTGTCGTTTTATTTTTAAATTTTTTTGTTTATATGGTTATATAATGTTAGTTTTAATTAGAAAGATAAAAATTGTTTATATATTTGTTGTTTAAGTTGAAATTTTGTTTAAGTTGAAAATATGTTTAAGTTGAAAATATTTATATAATTATGTATGATATTGTTTTCTATCGTAAATATATTTGTTGTATAACTTGGAAAATTGTTTATATATGTGTATGTTATTGTTTTTTATCGGAAATATATATATTAGTAATTAAGAAAGTATTTGCAGTTCGTAATCATATATTTAAAAAAAAAATATTTTTTAGTTATCTAATTTGTTTTTGTGTTTTTTTTTTGCAGCATGATTTTAGTTTAATGAATACGAAAGCCTTTGCGAACCTAAAAGGCTCTGGCGGTAACATATGGGAAGTCTTTGAAGTTTTAGATGATGCCCGACGTGCTATTTTCAGAAATACCGTCTTTGGCTATTTTATTGATGTCCCTCGTTTACAAGGGGACGCTTTATTGTTTCATAAAATGTTCCTTCATCAGATCCGGCCGGACCCTGTTTTATCTCCAGATGGAATAAAACGTTTATATTTTCGAGTAGGCAATACCAAAATGGTTTATGGGCCGGAAGAGTTTTGTTTGATTACCGGCTTCAATTTTGGGGAGTATCCAAAAAACATTGGGAGAAAAGGGTCGGAAAAATTAATAAGCAGTAAAAAAAGATGTTTACTGCGTGAACGGCTATTTCCGGACCATACTAATAGTTCGGTGAAAATCGGCGACCTGAAAAGTTTAATTTTAAATCAAACATTCCTAGCACTTGACGACCTTGATGCAGTTAGAGTATGTTTGATATACATTTTGTGTGAAGGTTTTTTGGGCAAAGAAGTTAACGATCGGGTGCCACAAGATTGGTTTTATTTGGCTGAGAATTTGGATCTCTGGAATAGGTATATTTTCTTTACGTTAAAAGTTCTATTTTATTAAAGTTATAATTTATATAATAATCAATTTTGTTTTTTTTGTTTTGTTAGCTTCGCTTGGGGTAGCTATCTATGGGATTTTAGTTATGTTGACCTTGAGGATACATGGAATAAGATACATCATTATTTATCACTTCCTGAGCGTGGTCAAACTTTAAAGTATTCCGTCTCAGGATTTACGGCTCCAATTAGGGTATAAAAATTTTCTTATATTTAAATTGTTTTATTGTTATATTTTTTATTTTAATTTTAACTTTTATTACTGTAATTGTACAAAATTGTAGATATGGATATATGAGATGATTCCGGCTGTTCGTGCATGTGGATTTGCATTGAGAAAAAATAAAGACTTGCCTCGGATGAAAAGATGGAGCGGAACAAAAAAATTGAAATGGGTTGACGTGAACAAGATTTGGTCAAAGATGCAGGTTTAAAAATATTTCGTTTATTATTAATAAAGTGGATTATTATAGTTTTATATGCATTTTTAAATATGTTTAATTTTTTAGGAGGGGCTACCACCAAGACAAAACATGTTACCGGGTGATGGTGAGATGACATCTTTTTATTATATGTCATTTCAAGAGTATGTATATGGTGAAGGGAAAGCAGTTCCATCCCCAGTACGGGACCATTTTAGGAGACAAGACGAATCTTCGTCTAGTATGTCGTCCAGTGGTCGCTCTCATGGTAGAGGTCGGGGCAGTGGGAAACACAAGCTAGACGAGGTGTTGAAACGGCTACATGCACTGGAGCAGCATGTGTTTATGAACCGACAACCTACAGAGGTTTTTTTTGAAGAAGTGAATAATGAACAATTTTGGAACGACATTATTTTTGAGGAACCGACAGTGTCACAAAGAAATTATGATGAACAGGTTAGTTACACGCTACATTATTTATTAAATTTTATTAACATATATGAATACCTGTGTTCATATTTTATATTTGAAAATATAGGTTGTGCAAGATGAAGTGATGAATAAAAACAATACAACTCAAAATGTTTTTGGTGATACTCAAGACGACAAGGTTGTTATAGATGTTACCTTTACGATTTTAATAATTACTTTTTAATAAAGTGTATTTTGTTATTAAGTAAAAAGTTATATTTTTAATGTAGGTGTTGGAGGAGAGTACTCAGTATGCGGGGAACAAATTTGATGATGATGTGTGTGATGTAAACGATTATAGTGAAGTTAAAGAGGTTATTATATAGTTACATTAATATTAATATTTTGTTTATTTAGATATTATTGCTTATTAAATTATGTGTATTTCGTTATCAAGTATAAAGTATTATCTTTAATGTAGGAGTGGGAGGAGAGGAATGACAATGCAGGGAACAAATTTGATGATGATGTGCCGGATGAAGACGAACTTATAATAATGGGAAATGTAGATTATTTTCATGATGATGATGATGACAAAGAAGTTACACCCGATAAACCTAGGAGTCGAAAACCATCACAATTTTTATGCACTCCTTACACCGAGGTATTCGTTTTATTTATAAACTGATGATTTTATGTTTATGTGAATTATCTGAAAGAAATACATTTAAACATTTGAATATTGTTTTTAGTTGCACACGACACCGAAACAAAAAAGAAGAACAAAAAAGAAGGTTGGTATGAAATCAACAAGCCCCGTTCCTCCTCCAGTTTTTGGTGTTGCTCATGACTTCTCCAGGTTGCGCCTGCAACCTTACGTAGCAGGCGGTGAGGATGTCATCCAAAATTATGTATTGCATTCATACGATGTGCAGCATCGTTTGTTTAATTTCGTGTTAGATAGAGATTTTTGGAGCTCATTGTTTGGGCATACACACGGCAGATGGTTGGAGTCAGCGGTAAATAAATTGTTAATTAATTCTTTTAAAAGTTAATTGTTTTTTAGTCAATAACAAAAGTATCATGTGTGCAGCATATAACCATTTGGTACCGACTTTTGATGGAGAGACGGTTTGAAAGTGACCGACATACAATAATGCCTCCAAATTTTTTTGTTTCTCATGCTTTGGAAGAAGGACAAGACTGGAGGGCGTTTATGGCTGGTATTGCTACATACCCCAACTTCATGGTTGCTTGGTGGGATGTTGATACGGTAAACTTAATAGTTTATATTGAAAATAATATCGTTTTTTTGTTATGTTTTTGTATTGTGATGTTTTTGTATTGTGATGTAAATAAACAGAATTTTATTTTCTGATCCTTATACAGGTCTTATTACCGATTCATTCATCCCCTAATCATTGGCTATTTGGGGAACTACGATTAGCGTCAATGGAAGTGCATATTTATGACAGTCTTGGTAGAGGTGCTTATGAAAAATTCCAATCCGAAGGAATCTTTTCCAAATTTGAACGTCGGGTGGCAAATTATTTGGACAAGATTAAGTATTGGGCGCGGAGGAACATCCCAAGGATTCCATTGAATATGCAATTCATTTATGAAGAAAACGTTCCCCAACAAAGTAGTCATTTGGGAGATTGCGGTGTTTTTCTTTGTATGTTTATGGAGCAATTGGTTTCAGGTCAACCAATACGTGTTCTTATTGACCCAAAGAACGCAGCTTTAGAGTTCCATCTCCGGATGGCAAAAATTATTTGGGGGTCTAGTCTTGCTCCTCTGTAGTTGGATTATATAAATGTATATACAAATTAATGTTGGATTTCATTATTAGTTTATCTTTAGAGTTTACTCAACGGATGACAAAAAATATAACGTTACGACAATTACAACAATTTAATGACCTACTAATTACTTATCAATAAATTCAACATAAGAACGACCACAACATTTGTTTTAACGTTACAAATACAACAATTTATTGACCTAACAACTTCAAAACCATAAAAACAATATTGAAAAGCTTACAACTTGTAAACAAGAACTGCCAAGAACAACACCCAACTACAAACCAATGCTATCTTTAACTTCTTATTTTCTGATTGAAAGAGCTTATTAGAGTTAGCTACTTTAGCTATTACCATAGAAGATTGGTCCTTCTCTTCATCAACCCAACTGATAAACCCGCATTTTGGTCCCTGTTAAATTTAATATCCACAGTAAGAAAATAAATTTGTGTGATGTAAACACGAGGGTTTAAATTTGAATGACGGTAAGAACATGATACCAAATACGGGCAAGCGTAGAACAATCTTCCTGGGTTTTTAGTTGTACCCGAAATCCTAACGATACGTTCTCCTCCACAATTGCAGTATGCCATTAGCCTTCTTATTCTTTTAAATCGGAGTTACTTTCTCAGTTAAATTTTTTCATAATGAGTGACACCCATTTATAGAATAAATCATATTACGGACAATTCTTTTTGACTATGAAATAAACTGGTTTGACTATGAATTCAAAAAGTTCAACTATGGAATGCAGACAAGTACATTCTGTAGTATTGTCATGTCGGTCAGTGAAATTTGACTATGAAATGAACTGGTTTGACTATGAATTCAAAAAGGTCAACTATGAAATGCAGACAAGTACATTCTGTAGTATTGTCATGTCGGTCAGTGAAATTTGACTATGAAATGAACTGGTTTGACTATGAATTCAAAAAGGTCAACTATGAAATGCAGACAAGTACATTCTGTAGTATTGTCATGTCGGTCAGTGAAATTTGACTATGAAATGAACTGGTTTGACTATGAATTCAAAAAGGTCAACTATGAAATGCAGACAAGTACATTCTGTAGTATTGTCATGTCGGTCAGTGAAATTTGACTATGAAATGAACTGGTTTGACTATGAATTCAAAATGTTCAACTATGAAATGCAGACAAGTACATTCTGTAGTATTGTCATGTCGGTCAGTGAAATTTGACTATGAAATGAACTGGTTTGACTATGAATTCAAAATGTTCAACTACGAATTTAAAAGGTTAAACTATGAATTTTGATCAGTAGAGATACAATATCTTCTATTTATAATTCCATTTGTGTGATCATTGTAGAGCACAATTATCGGTATTGAAAATGAGTAGTCACAGCCAAAGAACCTTTTCTCAACTACCAATTTTCTTGCATAACCTTCAAAGAACAAATCCTAATACCTTCACAGCCATTAAGAAAACCGATAACAACCACTTTCAATTCTGTTTTGTGGCTTTAGGTTGCGTGGTATAACATACTTCTTTTATTGAGTTATACAATATTTCATGGTAATGTATGTCGATTAGTTCTTACATAACACTAATATGTGTTCGTTTTTATGTAGATTCGTACCTTCCTTAGGTGCATGATACCGCTGATATATGTGGGTTATTTACCCCTTCTTGGGAGCTTTCTGACAACAATGTACTTCGCAGTGGCTTTAGATGGAAATCATGAGCCACTACTCTTAGCACTTGGTTTGGGAACCTTACAGTGTGAAGAATCATGGAGATGGTTCATGATGAGGTTAAGAGATTGTTTAGGTGAGGACACAGAGGTTGGTTTCATAAGCAACATGTGTGATAACATAGACTTTGGTGTTGACAGTGCCTACCCGGATTCCTATCATGGATATTGTCCTAAAGATATAGCTCGAAAGATACGTGAGTCTATCGGACATAACAATACGGAAGTCGAATCGTTGTTTTGGAAGTCATGCAATGCATATAGCGTTGATGATTTTTACTTGTGTTTCGAAAGGTTGCAAAGTACTGTTGGGTTTTGAGCATTCTAACACTCCTAAGTGTACATGCAACCCTAAATACCTTGGATCTATGTTTTCTCTATTATACATACAAATATGAACATCCAAGGTATAATCCTAATCTAGCATACAAAACAATGACTATTGCAAGATAGAATACATACCTCTTTGGTGTAGAAAGTCTTCATGAAGTTTGAGTGCCTAGTGCCCCAAGTGTGACACCTCAAATGGAATCACAATCACCAAAACACTTGGAATAGCTTGAGAGAATTCTACAACTCATGAAATCGGCTAGCCCTTTCTTTTCACACACTAGTACCGATTTTGGTCAAGAATAAGATGCTTATATAGTTAGGGTTACACCATGTAAACCCTAATTGACATGGCCTTTCATTTCCATGATCCATGGGTACAAATACACCATGGAGCATCCATGGACCATCCTATGGGTTTTAGCCCAACTTGATTATCCATGGAGCATTAGCCCACTATACAAGTATGGATGATTTACACAATCAACCCATATATTTAATTAGTCTTCTTTTGATCACTTAATTAATCCTAGATTAATTCTTGATCAATACTAATTAAATAATCTTATTATTCTTATTATTAATATACTAGAACTTATAATATATTAATAACCATAAGTGTCTTATTTCTCTCATTATAGTCTATCCAAGTGCATGATGGTATGCAACCCAAATGGACCATGCCGGGTCGGGTCAAGTCTTACCAATTATAGTTATGGACTTAGACATTAATCCAACAGTCTCCCACTTGGATAAGTCTAAAACTATTATTGCGTATGACTTCAGGAACCAACCGGCAATCGTAGCTCTCAAAAGCTTCTGTCGAACTCTGACCTTGTAGATGAACTCTGACCTTTGTCAGTGACTTGTCCATTAGATAAGGGATCATATATTCCTCCATTCTAGATATCATATGGACTGAGACATGGATTATAATCATTCTCTCTGTCCATTTGTTGTTTCCCGATTTCCGATTTATGACGACTGACTAATTGAACAAATCAAATCAGTCCTGGCCCGGCCGAGCACTTCCATTTGTCATCATCAAATCATCGAGGGGCCCACAGATATCTCTTTTATCCCGAAGGTAAAAGGAACGGATAAACTTCGACTCATATGGCTTGTTCTACTACTTGTTGAATCATACACAAAGGCACGTTTTATAGCACCGAGTTACCAAATGCGGTTTCGTGCAACCAATGTACTATCAACTCATAGTAACAACTCATATCTCTAGGTTTGAAGAATATATAATATTATCGTCTCATGATCACTCATGATAAAATCCATGAAGTGATTCCAATGAGCGCGGGTTGAATCCAATACTCAGAACTTATGAGCACTCATGATTGTTGTAGCCTTGTCCAACACCTTAGACCTCTACAACCCATCATGACAGTCTTAATTCATATCTACTTCCAACATATGACCGACTGTGGATGGTTTGAATAACTTAGTCATTCCGGAAGAATAACCCAGTTTATTCGGGAAGTCAAAACATGCAAAGTGAAACACAATAATAATCGAATCCAATATGGTCTCAGAACTTATGAATATAAATAAAACACCTTTTATTTATCACCATATGATTACTCATTATTCATTGTATATTGTTTCAGCTATCAACTTTATTCTTGAATTTAACACAATAGTTGTCCCATGCTCCAAGCATGTACACTATGTTTTCTAAACACTAGTCATGTCATACACCAAGTGTGCATACTATGTTTGTCTATGATCTTTACTTTGTGAACTAGATCAATTGAACATAACTTCAATGATTCTCTTTTCACACTCCCAAATCCTTACTGCAAATGCAAGAATTCCAAACTCATGCCATTTACTAAAATCTGTTAGATTCTAAACTTATATGCATTGATCCTCTTGTAATGATTATGCACAAAGTCAGAAAGACTTGACAACAATCATTACAGAGCATTCCAAAGGAGACCAGTTCCTTGGAAACATCCTTCTTGCATTAAGTTTCCTTAATCTTACACAGATTGAAAAACCTTAACTTTGAAACATTTCCAGATTCCATTCTGACTTATCACTTCTGAACAAGAGTTGCCTCCTTACAGATTATGTCAATATGGTCCTTCCAGAATTATCACTATACTTCCAACTGTCCTTGAGCAACCAATCTTTGGTAAACCTTAGATTGTCCTCGACAATTGTTTAATCCTTTTAGTCATATCCAGATCTAAACCTTTTTCCTTCTTAATGCCCTAGGCATTTGGAAAATTTTAGAAAGGATGAATATAGCACATGTAATCGATCCTATATCCGAAGCATATGGGACACGATTCATGATGTCTCACATAAAGACTAAACCAGTCTTTTGCTATAATATGTCCATTTCAATTTGCCAAGTTCTCATAATTCAGATTATGAAAAGGGATGCCGTAATCATAATCGGATTTTTAGAACGCAAATAATGGACCCATATACAAAATTTCCTTATGTTGAGCCATTCCAACATGAAATTCATATATATATATATATATCCTTGACTAAACGATTAAAACCTCACGATCTATGCATATAGATTTGAGATGAAGTATAATTTCCTCTCCCTTAATTATAGCAAAACAACTTTTCCCAATTGAAACCTTTTGTTTTCTATAATTAACATTGCTAACTTGCTCCCACTAACATGATGATTATTAGCATAACACTTATGCTCCCACTAGCTTTGACATGTACTCAGAAATCAGCTGGACTTCTAGAAATCAATACTTCATTGACTTTCTTACCAAAGTTCAGATTTCTGATACTAGATTGTTTTGATAAGACTTTATCAAAATCATACACCTTCCCTTAGATAGCACACTTGTGAGTCTAAACAATTATGAAGAGGTATGCCGTAATCATAATGGTTAGACCTTTTTGCCACTTCTCACAAGTCCATGTTAGTGTGCCGGTAAACCACACACGCTCCACTAACGACTTTGAGAATGCAAATATCACAATTGCTATCTAGCTAAAATCTACTTAGTGAAAGTGTTTCCTCACCATCATTTTCATGAATCGGAGAGAAACCTTATGACACTTAGATTTAATGGTGTATGTGTTCTTATCCATGTGAATTGTCAAAATCATAGTCACAAGACAAGGATAATGACAAACCCAAACTCATATGGACTGAACTCAATCTTAATTTCTTGCGACCTGGCAGCTCAAGGGCCTACCATTGCTTCCAAGTTGTTATGCAACTAATTGAGAACTCTAAGAACTCATATGCAAAGCCAACTTTAACTGGAATGGGCACAGAATATGTCAACACGATAGGTTATAAACCGCAAGTCGTGTGCTAGTGAAGAACTTCAGGTTCTATTCTTGATTACTTTCAAGACTTTTAAGACTCCCACTGTCCTCTTGACCTATAAGACACCCTTGTCAAACATCCAAGAGATAGTGTGGATTCTTATCAAGACAAACACTTCACATAATTGGCCTAAGTTGGTCTTTGTTTTATCCAAAACATCACAACTTACCAATTTCAAATGTACAAGAGTAGAAAACTTTTACTCTTACATTTGACAAGTGTTTTAAACCTTCTTTAAGACATGTCACTTAAGTTACAATCTTGGAGTATGACTCTAAGTCTTGTATTGGAATGAAGTATGACTCATCTTCTTGATTTAACCACTTCAACAATTCAAGTTCCTCTTCTTAGTCATAAGAATGCACTAAGATTTTCTTAGAGAACTAATTGTGCTATGGTTACTTAATCATTAAGATGATCACAAAACTAATACTAAAGTACTCTCCCATCTTTTCAGATTTGAGAAACTTTTATCCTTCTGCCTAATTTGATTCTTCTTATTCGCTCTGCCATACATTGGAACCTTTTCCAATGTCTCAGAGTTACACTTAAGCTTGTAAGTATAATCATATTTACTGAGCTTTAGTAAACTATGATGAATAGTCTTATCAAACTTTTGTGGTGGACTTAATCAGTGCACAAGAACGTGTACTCGATCCCTTAGTCCTTTACTTGACTCACACATCCATGTGAACAAGTAATTAGTCTTAATTTTTCAAAACTTGAAAGTTCTCATTCATCATGCTATACAACTTGCATGATTCCAAGTTCCGGTCCAATTGAAACTTGGGTGATGAGAATCTTTCCTTATTTGGTAAATTTAGACATTACCACAAATGAAAGAATCAATTTCATATTTCCACTCTTGCTCTTAATGGAATCATATAAGCAACAATTTTTCCTCAAATGCCATTGTAAGGATATTTTAAAATAAATAAAATCAAAAATTTTCTTTTATTTTAAAACTTTGCGGAAAAAACTTATCCTTACAATCCATATGAAAACTTGTTGTTATCTATTCCTTAAGCAATATCTCATAACTCCTAAGAAGTAGCTCAAGAATCCGATTTTTCCAAACTATGCGATAGAACTCCATCTATGCGATCAGATTCAGCATATTCTTTCCTTAAGTTTCTTCACTTTTCTTTGATTCTTAAAACATCACCATGTGACCCAGTCACATCATGTATCAAGAATCTCATAATAGAAACTTAACAGAGTTAGATAGTGGACTTTACCTGAAGTAGAGTCAAACTCATTGACTTTAACATCCTTAGGTAAATTTGGCAGCTTCGCCCCTTTCTTTGGCAATACAAACATATGGACCCTTTGATAATGGTACACGAGACTATCACAGACTTAGCTTTTCTCTTTACCATTTGGTCAACCGAGTTGACTATGGCCGATCCCTTTCCATCGGGAAGAGAGAGCTTTACTAGATATCCAATGTCATCATTGTCAATGTCCATAAAGTTTTAGGAAGTTGATCTTAGCAAATAGATAAGATCATTAAGGGTCTTGTCATAGTCTGTTTCATAGGTGTTCCAAAAGAACTCACTATGTGACTTAGAAAGTAGTTGAACCACCTACTTTCTCAAGACTTTGACACCCAACTCTCCCGGCTTGTCAATATGTGACTACATCTCCAAGATGTGTCCACACCTAGACCTTGCCTTGCCAATAGGGCTTGAGTGACCTTAAACTTTTTTCAAGAACTTGTGGGTTAGGGAGAATAATTGGAGGAGGAGAAAGAAGTATGATATCCATGGGACATCATCTTCATTAGGAAACCTTGTTTCAAGAGATTTGGGAAGATCATAAATGTCTAAACCAGACATCTTTTGGGAGATATTCAAGATAGTTGATCTTAAGTCCTTAATATGACACCCAATATGAAATATTAAGGCTAGGACCCAACAAACTATTTTATAACTTAGAAGAGGTATGCCGTAATCCAAGCTATAAAATATTTGAAGGTAGGTGAATGACGATTCACCAATTTCCACCAAGATAAACGAAATGTATCATTAGGTTTTAATTGGTTTTGAAACTCCTAGATCTTTGAGATTCATTGAACTGTTCAAAGGTTGGTTTCAATCTCGAGTGTGCCCTTCAGGTTTTGTGACTGGGATGCCGAGGATCACAAAACAAGGTGTGAAGTAACCATGCAAATCACTTGGTACCCTTAATAAATTACCCCTCAATCGATGTGCCGGTTAACCACACACGCTCCATCGATACTATGATAAATATTAAGTCACCCTTTACCTACCTTGTTAAGTCCAAGTTAGTGTGCCGGTTAACCACACACGCTCCACTAACGACTTAGACAAAGTGTAAAGTGTAATTTCATGGGTTGGCACCTTATTCACATTTTTCCTAAGTAACTAAGATTGGGTATTATTAAGAGTTTAGTTACTTAGTATTTTTCATTAATACTTTTAATGAAGGGAGAATTATAGTCCTGTCAAACCCGTTCGGCTAACGACCCTCCACCGGTCAAGCAAGCGGGTGGGTGAGAGTGGACACCCATTAAGTTGCCATTTTATAGGCAACAACCTTATACCCACCTTATAGACCGGCTTCGTGAATGAGGCGTACTAGCGGTAAGACTGGCTTTACTCTTATACATATATATATTATTAACTTATAATATTATAAAGTATAAGGGTTGAATTTTAACTTTTAAAATTCTAAGGGCTAACTTGGAATTAAAGTATTCATACTTGAAAACTTTTCAAATTCCAAAACTTGAGGGCAAGTTTTGAAACTATTCAAAACTAATTAATTCCATAACTTATGAGTTTAAAGTAGTTTTAATCCAAAAACTCTTCAAGTTCCATAACTTGAGGACAAGTTATGGAAGACTTTAAACTAATAAAAGAACTAACTTTCTCTTTTATTTTATAACTTATGGATTTAATTATGGTTACATATTTTTCTTTAATGAAGTGACTCTTGAACTTCCATAACTTGAGGACAAGTTATGGAGTCATAAAAAATTATTCAATGACACAAGACTCTTCATTTTGTAACCATTGCCAACTATTATGAGTTTTATGAGTCTTTAATGTGACTCTTCATGTAACTTGAGGACAAGTTACACAAACACATTTTATACTCAACTCTTAGATTAAAATGGATTGAAAACAACTATTTCACTCAACATTTCTATTAATCTAAGCAACTCATAAGAACAAGATAATTCAAATCAAACTTTTTCATGTAATTAGTCTAAACCTTAAACTAATACAAAACATGAATCTATTGACAATTATCTTTGAAAATGGATTAGCATGAACATTACCACATCAAAAACAAGTTTATAAGTTCAAAAACAACTTTGGGTAATGTTCCTAGTCCAATTCCAGCCAAAAAAGTCGAATATATGCTGTCTGGGGGTCCAACTCGTCGAGTGCACGAACCAACTCGGCGAGTTGGATGCATTTTGCCTTGGACTCGGCGAGTCCATTCATGGACTCGGCGAGTCTGCTGGGCAGACAGCATCAAAACTCGATTTTTCCAGCTTCTTTTGCAAGTATAACAAGAAAACAAGCCTAGGCTCTGATACCACTGTTGGGTTTTGAGCATTCTAACACTCCTAAGTGTACATGCAACCCTAAATACCTTGGATCTATGTTTTCTCTATTATACATACAAATATGAACATCCAAGGTATAATCCTAATCTAGCATACAAAACAATGACTATTGCAAGATAGAATACATACCTCTTTGGTGTAGAAAGTCTTCATGAAGTTTGAGTGCCTAGTGCCCCAAGTGTGACACCTCAAATGGAATCACAATCACCAAAACACTTGGAATAGCTTGAGAGAATTCTACAACTCATGAAATCGGCTAGCCCTTTCTTTTCACACACTAGTACCGATTTTGGTCAAGAATAAGATGCTTATATAGTTAGGGTTACACCATGTAAACCCTAATTGACATGGCCTTTCATTTCCATGATCCATGGGTACAAATACACCATGGAGCATCCATGGACCATCCTATGGGTTTTAGCCCAACTTGATTATCTATGGAGCATTAGCCCACTATACAAGTATGGATGATTTACACAATCAACCCATATATTTAATTAGTCTTCTTTTGATCACTTAATTAATCCTAGATTAATTCTTGATCAATACTAATTAAATAATCTTATTATTCTTATTATTAATATACTAGAACTTATAATATATTAATAACCATAAGTGTCTTATTTCTCTCATTATAGTCTATCCAAGTGCATGATGGTATGCAACCCAAATGGACCATGCCGGGTCGGGTCAAGTCTTACCAATTATAGTTATGGACTTAGACATTAATCCAACAGTCTCCCACTTGGATAAGTCTAAAACTATTATTGCGTATGACTTCAGGAACCAACCGGCAATCGTAGCTCTCAAAAGCTTCTGTCGAACTCTGACCTTGTAGATGAACTCTGACCTTTGTCAGTGACTTGTCCATTAGATAAGGGATCATATATTCCTCCATTCTAGATATCATATGGACTGAGACATGGATTATAATCATTCTCTCTGTCCATTTGTTGTTTCCCGATTTCCGATTTATGACGACTGACTAATTGAACAAATCAAATCAGTCCTGGCCCGGCCGAGCACTTCCATTTGTCATCATCAAATCATCGAGGGGCCCACAGATATCTCTTTTATCCCGAAGGTAAAAGGAACGGATAAACTTCGACTCATATGGCTTGTTCTACTACTTGTTGAATCATACACAAAGGCACGTTTTATAGCACCGAGTTACCAAATGCGGTTTCGTGCAATCAATGTACTATCAACTCATAGTAACAACTCATATCTCTAGGTTTGAAGAATATATAATATTATCATCTCATGATCACTCGTGATAAAATCCATGAAGTGATTCCAATGAGCGCGGGTTGAATCCAATACTCAGAACTTATGAGCACTCATGATTGTTGTAGCCTTGTCCAACACCTTAGACCTCTACAACCCATCATGACAGTCTTAATTCATATCTACTTCCAACATATGACCGACTGTGGATGGTTTGAATAACTTAGTCATTCCGGAAGAATAACCCAGTTTATTCGGGAAGTCAAAACATGCAAAGTGAAACACAATAATAATCGAATCCAATATGGTCTCAGAACTTATGAATATAAATAAAACACCTTTTATTTATCACCATATGATTACTCATTATTCATTGTATATTGTTTCAGCTATCAACTTTATTCTTGAATTTAACACAATAGTTGTCCCATGCTCCAAGCATGTACACTATGTTTTCTAAACACTAGTCATGTCATACACCAAGTGTGCATACTATGTTTGTCTATGATCTTTACTTTGTGAACTAGATCAATTGAACATAACTTCAATGATTCTCTTTTCACACTCCCAAATCCTTACTGCAAATGCAAGAATTCCAAACTCATGCCATTTACTAAAATCTGTTAGATTCTAAACTTATATGCATTGATCCTCTTGTAATGATTATGCACAAAGTCAGAAAGACTTGACAACAATCATTACAGAGCATTCCAAAGGAGACCAGTTCCTTGGAAACATCCTTCTTGCATTAAGTTTCCTTAATCTTACACAGATTGAAAAACCTTAACTTTGAAACATTTCCAGATTCCATTCTGACTTATCACTTCTGAACAAGAGTTGCCTCCTTACAGATTATGTCAATATGGTCCTTCCAGAATTATCACTATACTTCCAACTGTCCTTGAGCAACCAATCTTTGGTAAACCTTAGATTGTCCTCGACAATTGTTTAATCCTTTTAGTCATATCCAGATCTAAACCTTTTTCCTTCTTAATGCCCTAGGCATTTGGAAAATTTTAGAAAGGATGAATATAGCACATGTAATCGATCCTATATCCGAAGCATATGGGACACGATTCATGATGTCTCACATAAAGACTAAACCAGTCTTTTGCTATAATATGTCCATTTCAATTTGCCAAGTTCTCATAATTCAGATTATGAAAAGGGATGCCGTAATCATAATCGGATTTTTAGAACGCAAATAATGGACCCATATACAAAATTTCCTTATGTTGAGCCATTCCAACATGAAATTCATATATATATATATCCTTGACTAAACGATTAAAACCTCACGATCTATGCATATAGATTTGAGATGAAGTATAATTTCCTCTCCCTTAATTATAGCAAAACAACTTTTCCCAATTGAAACCTTTTGTTTTCTATAATTAACATTGCTAACTTGCTCCCACTAACATGATGATTATTAGCATAACACTTATGCTCCCACTAGCTTTGACGTGTACTCAGAAATCAGCTGGACTTCTAGAAATCAATACTTCATTGACTTTCTTACCAAAGTTCAGATTTCTGATACTAGATTGTTTTGATAAGACTTTATCAAAATCATACACCTTCCCTTAGATAGCACACTTGTGAGTCTAAACAATTATGAAGAGGTATGCCGTAATCATAATGGTTAGACCTTTTTGCCACTTCTCACAAGTCCATGTTAGTGTGCCGGTAAACCACACACGCTCCACTAACGACTTTGAGAATGCAAATATCACAATTGCTATCTTGCTAAAATCTACTTAGTGAAAGTGTTTCCTCACCATCATTTTCATGAATCGGAGAGAAACCTTATGACACTTAGATTTAATGGTGTATGTGTTCTTATCCATGTGAATTGTCAAAATCATAGTCACAAGACAAGGATAATGACAAACCCAAACTCATATGGACTGAACTCAATCTTAATTTCTTGCGACCTGGCAGCTCAAGGGCCTACCATTGCTTCCAAGTTGTTATGCAACTAATTGAGAACTCTAAGAACTCATATGCAAAGCCAACTTTAACTGGAATGGGCACAGAATATGTCAACACGATAGGTTATAAACCGCAAGTCGTGTGCTCGTGAAGAACTTCAGGTTCTATTCTTGATTACTTTCAAGACTTTTAAGACTCCCACTGTCCTCTTGACCTATAAGACACCCTTGTCAAACATCCAAGAGATAGTGTGGATTCTTATCAAGACAAACACTTCACATAATTGGCCTAAGTTGGTCTTTGTTTTATCCAAACATCACAACTTACCAATTTCAAATGTACAAGAGTAGAAAACTTTTACTCTTACATTTGACAAGTGTTTTAAACCTTCTTTAAGACATGTCACTTAAGTTACAATCTTGGAGTATGACTCTAAGTCTTGTATTGGAATGAAGTATGACTCATCTTCTTGATTTAACCACTTCAACAATTCAAGTTCCTCTTCTTAGTCATAAGAATGCACTAAGATTTTCTTAGAGAACTAATTGTGCTATGGTTACTTAATCATTAAGATGATCACAAAACTAATACTAAAGTACTCTCCCATCTTTTCAGATTTGAGAAACTTTTATCCTTCTGCCTAATTTGATTCTTCTTATTCGCTCTGCCATACATTGGAACCTTTTCCAATGTCTCAGAGTTACACTTAAGCTTGTAAGTATAATCATATTTACTGAGCTTTAGTAAACTATGATGAATAGTCTTATCAAACTTTTGTGGTGGACTTAATCAGTGCACAAGAACGTGTACTCGATCCCTTAGTCCTTTACTTGACTCACACATCCATGTGAACAAGTAATTAGTCTTAATTTTTCAAAACTTGAAAGTTCTCATTCATCATGCTATACAACTTGCATGATTCCAAGTTCCGGTCCAATTGAAACTTGGGTGATGAGAATCTTTCCTTATTTGGTAAATTTAGACATTACCACAAATGAAAGAATCAATTTCATATTTCCACTCTTGCTCTTAATGGAATCATATAAGCAACAATTTTTCCTCAAATGCCATTGTAAGGATATTTTAAAATAAATAAAATCAAAAATTTTCTTTTATTTTAAAACTTTGCGGAAAAAACTTATCCTTACAATCCATATGAAAACTTGTTGTTATCTATTCCTTAAGCAATATCTCATAACTCCTAAGAAGTAGCTCAAGAATCCGATTTTTCCAAACTATGCGATAGAACTCCATCTATGCGATCAGATTCAGCATATTCTTTCCTTAAGTTTCTTCACTTTTCTTTGATTCTTAAAACATCACCATGTGACCCAGTCACATCATGTATCAAGAATCTCATAATAGAAACTTAACAGAGTTAGATAGTGGACTTTACCTGAAGTAGAGTCAAACTCATTGACTTTAACATCCTTAGGTAAATTTGGCAGCTTCGCCCCTTTCTTTGGCAATACAAACATATGGACCCTTTGATAATGGTACACGAGACTATCACAGACTTAGCTTTTCTCTTTACCATTTGGTCAACCGAGTTGACTATGGCCGATCCCTTTCCATCGGGAAGAGAGAGCTTTACTAGATATCCAATGTCATCATTGTCAATGTCCATAAAGTTTTAGGAAGTTGATCTTAGCAAATAGATAAGATCATTAAGGGTCTTGTCATAGTCTGTTTCATAGGTGTTCCAAAAGAACTCACTATGTGACTTAGAAAGTAGTTGAACCACCTACTTTCTCAAGACTTTGACACCCAACTCTCCCGGCTTGTCAATATGTGACTACATCTCCAAGATGTGTCCACACCTAGACCTTGCCTTGCCAATAGGGCTTGAGTGACCTTAAACTTTTTTCAAGAACTTGTGGGTTAGGGAGAATAATTGGAGGAGGAGAAAGAAGTATGATATCCATGGGACATCATCTTCATTAGGAAACCTTGTTTCAAGAGATTTGGGAAGATCATAAATGTCTAAACCAGACATCTTTTGGGAGATATTCAAGATAGTTGATCTTAAGTCCTTAATATGACACCCAATATGAAATATTAAGGCTAGGACCCAACAAACTATTTTATAACTTAGAAGAGGTATGCCGTAATCCAAGCTATAAAATATTTGAAGGTAGGTGAATGACGATTCACCAATTTCCACCAAGATAAACGAAATGTATCATTAGGTTTTAATTGGTTTTGAAACTCCTAGATCTTTGAGATTCATTGAACTGTTCAAAGGCATGTTTCAATCTCGAGTGTGCCCTTCAGGTTTTGTGACTGGGATGCCGAGGATCACAAAACAAGGTGTGAAGTAACCATGCAAATCACTTGGTACCCTTAATAAATTACCCCTCAATCGATGTGCCGGTTAACCACACACGCTCCATCGATACTATGATAAATATTAAGTCACCCTTTACCTACCTTGTTAAGTCCAAGTTAGTGTGCCGGTTAACCACACACGCTCCACTAACGACTTAGACAAAGTGTAAAGTGTAATTTCATGGGTTGGCACCTTATTCACATTTTTCCTAAGTAACTAAGATTGGGTATTATTAAGAGTTTAGTTACTTAGTATTTTTCATTAATACTTTTAATGAAGGGAGAATTATAGTCCTGTCAAACCCGTTCGGCTAACGACCCTCCACCGGTCAAGCAAGCGGGTGGGTGAGAGTGGACACCCATTAAGTTGCCATTTTATAGGCAACAACCTTATACCCACCTTATAGACCGGCTTCGTGAATGAGGCGTACTAGCGGTAAGACTGACTTTACTCTTATACATATATATATTATTAACTTATAATATTATAAAGTATAAGGGTTGAATTTTAACTTTTAAAATTCTAAGGGCTAACTTGGAATTAAAGTATTCATACTTGAAAACTTTTCAAATTCCAAAACTTGAGGGCAAGTTTTGAAACTATTCAAAACTAATTAATTCCATAACTTATGAGTTTAAAGTAGTTTTAATCGAAAAACTCTTCAAGTTCCATAACTTGAGGACAAGTTATGGAAGACTTTAAACTAATAAAAGAACTAACTTTCTCTTTTATTTTATAACTTATGGATTTAATTATGGTTACATATTTTTCTTTAATGAAGTGACTCTTGAACTTCCATAACTTGACGACAAGTTATGGAGTCATAAAAAATTATTCAATGACACAAGACTCTTCATTTTGTAACCATTGCCAACTATTATGAGTTTTATGAGTCTTTAATGTGACTCTTCATGTAACTTGAGGACAAGTTACACAAACACATTTTATACTCAACTCTTAGATTAAAATGGATTGAAAACAACTATTTCACTCAACATTTCTATTAATCTAAGCAACTCATAAGAACAAGATAATTCAAATCAAACTTTTTCATGTAATTAGTCTAAACCTTAAACTAATACAAAACATGAATCTATTGACAATTATCTTTGAAAATGGATTAGCATGAACATTACCACATCAAAAACAAGTTTATAAGTTCAAAAACAACTTTGGGTAATGTTCCTAGTCCAATTCCAGCCAAAAAAGTCGAATATATGCTGTCTGGGGGTCCAACTCGTCGAGTGCACGAACCAACTCGGCGAGTTGGATGCATTTTGCCTTGGACTCGGCGAGTCCATTCATGGACTCGGCGAGTCTGCTGGGCAGACAGCATCAAAACTCGATTTTTCCAGCTTCTTTTGCAAGTATAACAAGAAAACAAGCCTAGGCTCTGATACCACTGTTGGGTTTTGAGCATTCTAACACTCCTAAGTGTACATGCAACCCTAAATACCTTGGATCTATGTTTTCTCTATTATACATACAAATATGAACATCCAAGGTATAATCCTAATCTAGCATACAAAACAATGACTATTGCAAGATAGAATACATACCTCTTTGGTGTAGAAAGTCTTCATGAAGTTTGAGTGCCTAGTGCCCCAAGTGTGACACCTCAAATGGAATCACAATCACCAAAACACTTGGAATAGCTTGAGAGAATTCTACAACTCATGAAATCGGCTAGCCCTTTCTTTTCACACACTAGTACCGATTTTGGTCAAGAATAAGATGCTTATATAGTTAGGGTTACACCATGTAAACCCTAATTGACATGGCCTTTCATTTCCATGATCCATGGGTACAAATACACCATGGAGCATCCATGGACCATCCTATGGGTTTTAGCCCAACTTGATTATCCATGGAGCATTAGCCCACTATACAAGTATGGATGATTTACACAATCAACCCATATATTTAATTAGTCTTCTTTTGATCACTTAATTAATCCTAGATTAATTCTTGATCAATACTAATTAAATAATCTTATTATTCTTATTATTAATATACTAGAACTTATAATATATTAATAACCATAAGTGTCTTATTTCTCTCATTATAGTCTATCCAAGTGCATGATGGTATGCAACCCAAATGGACCATGCCGGGTCGGGTCAAGTCTTACCAATTATAGTTATGGACTTAGACATTAATCCAACAGTCTCCCACTTGGATAAGTCTAAAACTATTATTGCGTATGACTTCAGGAACCAACCGGCAATCGTAGCTCTCAAAAGCTTCTGTCGAACTCTGACCTTGTAGATGAACTCTGACCTTTGTCAGTGACTTGTCCATTAGATAAGGGATCATATATTCCTCCATTCTAGATATCATATGGACTGAGACATGGATTATAATCATTCTCTCTGTCCATTTGTTGTTTCCCGATTTCCGATTTATGACGACTGACTAATTGAACAAATCAAATCAGTCCTGGCCCGGCCGAGCACTTCCATTTGTCATCATCAAATCATCGAGGGGCCCACAGATATCTCTTTTATCCCGAAGGTAAAAGGAACGGATAAACTTCGACTCATATGGCTTGTTCTACTACTTGTTGAATCATACACAAAGGCACGTTTTATAGCACCGAGTTACCAAATGCGGTTTCGTGCAATCAATGTACTATCAACTCATAGTAACAACTCATATCTCTAGGTTTGAAGAATATATAATATTATCATCTCATGATCACTCGTGATAAAATCCATGAAGTGATTCCAATGAGCGCGGGTTGAATCCAATACTCAGAACTTATGAGCACTCATGATTGTTGTAGCCTTGTCCAACACCTTAGACCTCTACAACCCATCATGACAGTCTTAATTCATATCTACTTCCAACATATGACCGACTGTGGATGGTTTGAATAACTTAGTCATTCCGGAAGAATAACCCAGTTTATTCGGGAAGTCAAAACATGCAAAGTGAAACACAATAATAATCGAATCCAATATGGTCTCAGAACTTATGAATATAAATAAAACACCTTTTATTTATCACCATATGATTACTCATTATTCATTGTATATTGTTTCAGCTATCAACTTTATTCTTGAATTTAACACAATAGTTGTCCCATGCTCCAAGCATGTACACTATGTTTTCTAAACACTAGTCATGTCATACACCAAGTGTGCATACTATGTTTGTCTATGATCTTTACTTTGTGAACTAGATCAATTGAACATAACTTCAATGATTCTCTTTTCACACTCCCAAATCCTTACTGCAAATGCAAGAATTCCAAACTCATGCCATTTACTAAAATCTGTTAGATTCTAAACTTATATGCATTGATCCTCTTGTAATGATTATGCACAAAGTCAGAAAGACTTGACAACAATCATTACAGAGCATTCCAAAGGAGACCAGTTCCTTGGAAACATCCTTCTTGCATTAAGTTTCCTTAATCTTACACAGATTGAAAAACCTTAACTTTGAAACATTTCCAGATTCCATTCTGACTTATCACTTCTGAACAAGAGTTGCCTCCTTACAGATTATGTCAATATGGTCCTTCCAGAATTATCACTATACTTCCAACTGTCCTTGAGCAACCAATCTTTGGTAAACCTTAGATTGTCCTCGAAAATTGTTTAATCCTTTTAGTCATATCCAGATCTAAACCTTTTTCCTTCTTAATGCCCTAGGCATTTGGAAAATTTTAGAAAGGATGAATATAGCACATGTAATCGATCCTATATCCGAAGCATATGGGACACGATTCATGATGTCTCACATAAAGACTAAACCAGTCTTTTGCTATAATATGTCCATTTCAATTTGCCAAGTTCTCATAATTCAGATTATGAAAAGGGATGCCGTAATCATAATCGGATTTTTAGAACGCAAATAATGGACCCATATACAAAATTTCCTTATGTTGAGCCATTCCAACATGAAATTCATATATATATATATCCTTGACTAAACGATTAAAACCTCACGATCTATGCATATAGATTTGAGATGAAGTATAATTTCCTCTCCCTTAATTATAGCAAAACAACTTTTCCCAATTGAAACCTTTTGTTTTCTATAATTAACATTGCTAACTTGCTCCCACTAACATGATGATTATTAGCATAACACTTATGCTCCCACTAGCTTTGACGTGTACTCAGAAATCAGCTGGACTTGTAGAAATCAATACTTCATTGACTTTCTTACCAAAGTTCAGATTTCTGATACTAGATTGTTTTGATAAGACTTTATCAAAATCATACACCTTCCCTTAGATAGCACACTTGTGAGTCTAAACAATTATGAAGAGGTATGCCGTAATCATAATGGTTAGACCTTTTTGCCACTTCTCACAAGTCCATGTTAGTGTGCCGGTAAACCACACACGCTCCACTAACGACTTTGAGAATGCAAATATCACAATTGCTATCTTGCTAAAATCTACTTAGTGAAAGTGTTTCCTCACCATCATTTTCATGAATCGGAGAGAAACCTTATGACACTTAGATTTAATGGTGTATGTGTTCTTATCCATGTGAATTGTCAAAATCATAGTCACAAGACAAGGATAATGACAAACCCAAACTCATATGGACTGAACTCAATCTTAATTTCTTGCGACCTGGCAGCTCAAGGGCCTACCATTGCTTCCAAGTTGTTATGCAACTAATTGAGAACTCTAAGAACTCATATGCAAAGCCAACTTTAACTGGAATGGGCACAGAATATGTCAACACGATAGGTTATAAACCGCAAGTCGTGTGCTAGTGAAGAACTTCAGGTTCTATTCTTGATTACTTTCAAGACTTTTAAGACTCCCACTGTCCTCTTGACCTATAAGACACCCTTGTCAAACATCCAAGAGATAGTGTGGATTCTTATCAAGACAAACACTTCACATAATTGGCCTAAGTTGGTCTTTGTTTTATCCAAAACATCACAACTTACCAATTTCAAATGTACAAGAGTAGAAAACTTTTACTCTTACATTTGACAAGTGTTTTAAACCTTCTTTAAGACATGTCACTTAAGTTACAATCTTGGAGTATGACTCTAAGTCTTGTATTGGAATGAAGTATGACTCATCTTCTTGATTTAACCACTTCAACAATTCAAGTTCCTCTTCTTAGTCATAAGAATGCACTAAGATTTTCTTAGAGAACTAATTGTGCTATGGTTACTTAATCATTAAGATGATCACAAAACTAATACTAAAGTACTCTCCCATCTTTTCAGATTTGAGAAACTTTTATCCTTCTGCCTAATTTGATTCTTCTTATTCGCTCTGCCATACATTGGAACCTTTTCCAATGTCTCAGAGTTACACTTAAGCTTGTAAGTATAATCATATTTACTGAGCTTTAGTAAACTATGATGAATAGTCTTATCAAACTTTTGTGGTGGACTTAATCAGTGCACAAGAACGTGTACTCGATCCCTTAGTCCTTTACTTGACTCACACATCCATGTGAACAAGTAATTAGTCTTAATTTTTCAAAACTTGAAAGTTCTCATTCATCATGCTATACAACTTGCATGATTCCAAGTTCCGGTCCAATTGAAACTTGGGTGATGAGAATCTTTCCTTATTTGGTAAATTTAGACATTACCACAAATGAAAGAATCAATTTCATATTTCCACTCTTGCTCTTAATGGAATCATATAAGCAACAATTTTTCCTCAAATGCCATTGTAAGGATATTTTAAAATAAATAAAATCAAAAATTTTCTTTTATTTTAAAACTTTGCGGAAAAAACTTATCCTTACAATCCATATGAAAACTTGTTGTTATCTATTCCTTAAGCAATATCTCATAACTCCTAAGAAGTAGCTCAAGAATCCGATTTTTCCAAACTATGCGATAGAACTCCATCTATGCGATCAGATTCAGCATATTCTTTCCTTAAGTTTCTTCACTTTTCTTTGATTCTTAAAACATCACCATGTGACCCAGTCACATCATGTATCAAGAATCTCATAATAGAAACTTAACAGAGTTAGATAGTGGACTTTACCTGAAGTAGAGTCAAACTCATTGACTTTAACATCCTTAGGTAAATTTGGCAGCTTCGCCCCTTTCTTTGGCAATACAAACATATGGACCCTTTGATAATGGTACACGAGACTATCACAGACTTAGCTTTTCTCTTTACCATTTGGTCAACCGAGTTGACTATGGCCGATCCCTTTCCATCGGGAAGAGAGAGCTTTACTAGATATCCAATGTCATCATTGTCAATGTCCATAAAGTTTTAGGAAGTTGATCTTAGCAAATAGATAAGATCATTAAGGGTCTTGTCATAGTCTGTTTCATAGGTGTTCCAAAAGAACTCACTATGTGACTTAGAAAGTAGTTGAACCACCTACTTTCTCAAGACTTTGACACCCAACTCTCCCGGCTTGTCAATATGTGACTACATCTCCAAGATGTGTCCACACCTAGACCTTGCCTTGCCAATAGGGCTTGAGTGACCTTAAACTTTTTTCAAGAACTTGTGGGTTAGGGAGAATAATTGGAGGAGGAGAAAGAAGTATGATATCCATGGGACATCATCTTCATTAGGAAACCTTGTTTCAAGAGATTTGGGAAGATCATAAATGTCTAAACCAGACATCTTTTGGGAGATATTCAAGATAGTTGATCTTAAGTCCTTAATATGACACCCAATATGAAATATTAAGGCTAGGACCCAACAAACTATTTTATAACTTAGAAGAGGTATGCCGTAATCCAAGCTATAAAATATTTGAAGGTAGGTGAATGACGATTCACCAATTTCCACCAAGATAAACGAAATGTATCATTAGGTTTTAATTGGTTTTGAAACTCCTAGATCTTTGAGATTCATTGAACTGTTCAAAGGCATGTTTCAATCTCGAGTGTGCCCTTCAGGTTTTGTGACTGGGATGCCGAGGATCACAAAACAAGGTGTGAAGTAACCATGCAAATCACTTGGTACCCTTAATAAATTACCCCTCAATCGATGTGCCGGTTAACCACACACGCTCCATCGATACTATGATAAATATTAAGTCACCCTTTACCTACCTTGTTAAGTCCAAGTTAGTGTGCCGGTTAACCACACACGCTCCACTAACGACTTAGACAAAGTGTAAAGTGTAATTTCATGGGTTGGCACCTTATTCACATTTTTCCTAAGTAACTAAGATTGGGTATTATTAAGAGTTTAGTTACTTAGTATTTTTCATTAATACTTTTAATGAAGGGAGAATTATAGTCCTGTCAAACCCGTTCGGCTAACGACCCTCCACCGGTCAAGCAAGCGGTGGGTGAGAGTGGACACCCATTAAGTTGCCATTTTATAGGCAACAACCTTATACCCACCTTATAGACCGGCTTCGTGAATGAGGCGTACTAGCGGTAAGACTGACTTTACTCTTATACATATATATATTATTAACTTATAATATTATAAAGTATAAGGGTTGAATTTTAACTTTTAAAATTCTAAGGGCTAACTTGGAATTAAAGTATTCATACTTGAAAACTTTTCAAATTCCAAAACTTGAGGGCAAGTTTTGAAACTATTCAAAACTAATTAATTCCATAACTTATGAGTTTAAAGTAGTTTTAATCCAAAAACTCTTCAAGTTCCATAACTTGAGGACAAGTTATGGAAGACTTTAAACTAATAAAAGAACTAACTTTCTCTTTTATTTTATAACTTATGGATTTAATTATGGTTACATATTTTTCTTTAATGAAGTGACTCTTGAACTTCCATAACTTGAGGACAAGTTATGGAGTCATAAAAAATTATTCAATGACACAAGACTCTTCATTTTGTAACCATTGCCAACTATTATGAGTTTTATGAGTCTTTAATGTGACTCTTCATGTAACTTGAGGACAAGTTACACAAACACATTTTATACTCAACTCTTAGATTAAAATGGATTGAAAACAACTATTTCACTCAACATTTCTATTAATCTAAGCAACTCATAAGAACAAGATAATTCAAATCAAACTTTTTCATGTAATTAGTCTAAACCTTAAACTAATACAAAACATGAATCTATTGACAATTATCTTTGAAAATGGATTAGCATGAAGATTACCACATCAAAAACAAGTTTATAAGTTCAAAAACAACTTTGGGTAATGTTCCTAGTCCAATTCCAGCCAAAAAAGTCGAATATATGCTGTCTGGGGGTCCAACTCGTCGAGTGCACGAACCAACTCGGCGAGTTGGATGCATTTTGCCTTGGACTCGGCGAGTCCATTCATGGACTCGGCGAGTCTGCTGGGCAGACAGCATCAAAACTCGATTTTTCCAGCTTCTTTTGCAAGTATAACAAGAAAACAAGCCTAGGCTCTGATACCACTGTTGGGTTTTGAGCATTCTAACACTCCTAAGTGTACATGCAACCCTAAATACCTTGGATCTATGTTTTCTCTATTATACATACAAATATGAACATCCAAGGTATAATCCTAATCTAGCATACAAAACAATGACTATTGCAAGATAGAATACATACCTCTTTGGTGTAGAAAGTCTTCATGAAGTTTGAGTGCCTAGTGCCCCAAGTGTGACACCTCAAATGGAATCACAATCACCAAAACACTTGGAATAGCTTGAGAGAATTCTACAACTCATGAAATCAGCTAGCCCTTTCTTTTCACACACTAGTACCGATTTTGGTCAAGAATAAGATGCTTATATAGTTAGGGTTACACCATGTAAACCCTAATTGACATGGCCTTTCATTTCCATGATCCATGGGTACAAATACACCATGGAGCATCCATGGACCATCCTATGGGTTTTAGCCCAACTTGATTATCCATGGAGCATTAGCCCACTATACAAGTATGGATGATTTACACAATCAACCCATATATTTAATTAGTCTTCTTTTGATCACTTAATTAATCCTAGATTAATTCTTGATCAATACTAATTAAATAATCTTATTATTCTTATTATTAATATACTAGAACTTATAATATATTAATAACCATAAGTGTCTTATTTCTCTCATTATAGTCTATCCAAGTGCATGATGGTATGCAACCCAAATGGACCATGCCGGGTCGGGTCAAGTCTTACCAATTATAGTTATGGACTTAGACATTAATCCAACAAGTACATGTAGGCAACCACCTTTCTGCACCTTGCTTATGAGTCCAATTTACTGGTTTGACGATATACCGATTTCAAAATGGACAAGAGCATTTTTCCCAAAAATACGTTACAATGTTAAATCGATTGACGTCCCTGAAATTTTGCAAATTATATCCTTACGTGAGTTTCCTATAACAACGATAATTGAGTTAACACCACGTCGATAAAATCAAAGTATGCTGAACGGGCCGAACTGGCTGGTTAGGGAGATTGTTATATTTTGTTTTTTTTATTGTGCTGCTATTTTTATTAAAATATCAAATTTTACAGGGAGGTTGTCTGGTGGGTTGACCCCTTACGTTGAGAGTAAGGTTCAAAAAAGTCTCAACAAGTCTTACAATTGTAATGCAAAACGTTTGTATGGGGATACATTTGAAGTCCATGACACTTTTGCCACCAACAACGTACAACTTGAACGAAGGGTATGTAGTTGTGGTAAATGGAAAAAAAGCGGTATACCATGTGGCCACGCTATAGCATGTCTAAGAACCCGTACATCTGAGTCCATTTAGAGAATGGTTGAATACAAGTTCACTAATTATGTGTATCGAGTTGCATATGGATCTGAGTTGGTGAATGGTATACCATCATATGAGCATTGGGAAATACCAAATGAAACGGTGGTCCTGTTACCTCCCTCAATGCAGTAGTTATTCATGTAGCACATTTATGTTTTATGTAGTATTATGTATTAGTTTTTTATGTACTCCGTTTTTATTTTACTGCTGTGTTACGTATTAGTTATCCATGTACCCAGTTTATTTTTTATGTCGTATTATGTGTTAGTTATTTATGTACCCCGGTTTTATTTTATTGCTTTCTAAATATTGGCTATTGAGGGAACAACATACATTAAAAGAAATGGACATTTATTAAATAGTAACGACTAGACACATACAACAACAAGCAACTTAAATAACGAAAAACAATTAACTTAACCAACATGCATATTAAAAATAAGGGACATTCTTTAAAACATTCCATGCATCTAAGTGGGTAAACTCACTACCATCGTATTGAAAGCGGTATAGTTCCAAAGCCACCTGCCGTAGAATGTCTTCATCCATATTTGCATGTTCGTTATCCAACTCGTTATAAATACGTTGAAATTGTTTCACCTTCATTTTCATATCCAGAAACTTCGCTTTGACATCTCTTCTTCTTCGATATTGAGTGCGGTTCATTAAATGGTGAAACAAATGACAGACACGAGACCAAAATGATCCAGCACGAACTTGTGGGGGACCCGGTGGAAAATCCACCTCTACAGTTGTAATCCAAGCTTGAACCAAAGCGACCTCCTCTGCGTTCCTCCATATATGTGGTGAGTCCATAATTGCAAGGAGGGAAGTAATAGAATACAATTTCAACGGATATTGAAATCTATTTATAACGACTCCTTACTTTCTTGGTGCAATGAGTTGTCAACTCAAACAGCAATGTATTGTGTTGTCATTCAACCGGGGATGAATTGTCAACTCGAACAGTGATCTGTTGTGTTATAAGTATAGTACACTGCATTCGTCAGTTAATTTTGACTATGAATTGCAGACATATTAGAAGTTTGAACTGCGATTTTGTGTAGAAACTACTATAAATTGACCCTAAGTTACATGCAAAACGTTATTAAATTAACCAATATAGTTGTTCAAATATTGTTTTTTAGATTCTACCCTCTTTGTTTCAATCCAAATGACTTCTATATCATGGAGCAATGAAGAGTTCTTGGTTCTTACACATGCTTATATTCATGTGTACGAGACAAGCAAGTTGAATGATCCAATGTTTTGGAGCCGTCTAACAAATATTTTCAATGCTGAAAACCGAATGGCTACAAGAAACGATCGTGACGAACTAGACATCTTAGTAAGATGGTATGAAATGAAAACCGAAGTTCTATTATTCAACGATCTTTATACCAAAATTGACGACACCCGTTTAAATGCTACTGAGGATGTCATCTTGGAAGCTGCTAAGGAGGAATACAAGTCATTAAGTAACGGGTTGGAATTCCAGTTTGAAGCCCCTTGGAATATTTTGAAATATATCCCGTTTGTTTAAAATCTATTTTAGTTTATTATTTGAGTATTAGGTTATTTTCATGTACTAGGTTATTTTCATGTATTTCTTATGTATTTCGTATGTATTTCGTTTGTTTAAAATCTATTTTAGTTTATTATGTGAGTAGTAGGTTATTTTCATGTATTTCGTATGTAATTCGTATGTATTTCATATGTTTAAAATATATTTTAGTTTAGTATGTGAGAAACTCGTATGATTAAGTTGAGTTAATATATTTTAGTTTATTATGTGAGAAACTCGTATGATTAACTTGAGTTAATAAATGGCCATTGCATTAGTTATCAAAATATATTAGAATACATTAGTAACAAGATTCCATGAACCATTAAAACATCACAACAATTACATGAAAAAAACGACATAATACGAACAAAGCATTAACGTAAAACACAAGTCCATGACTTATTCTTAACACAAATTAGAGCGGTCTACTTGAAATACTGTTTATCTCTAACAACCTTCCAAACTTCCTCATATTCGAAGTCTCTGCCTTCATGCTCAAAGATGTAAAACTCTGTAACAACTTCCAAGAACTCTTCTTCGTCACGACAACGAACATTGTTACGTTTCGCATAACTACATGCTCGATTGAACCATGTCACTTCCTCCTTTACATCCGTCCACTTAGTAACAACATCTGATTTTTCTCTTTTTTCCCTTCTCCCATCTCATGGTTAAACAAAGATGTGATGCGACTCCATTCATCACCAATTAGGCAATGCGGGGGAGCAAGTAACGGTTCACCATCCTTAACACTTAGCCAGCACCGTGTTAGAACTAACACCTCGTTTGTCGTCCATGGCCTTTCAGAATTGGAACCAGGTACTTCATTCGAAGAACTTGCTGCATTCGACGACATTTCTAATAATGGGAATTCGTTTCGTTTAGGTGATTTGGGTGTTTGGTTTATAGATCTTAAACATCTATTTATATAAATAAATAGACTATGAAATAATACTTTGACTACGAAATGGTTATATTTGGACTATGAATTTCAGCTTTATGCAGTGTTTTGTCATGTCAAACTGTCATTTATCTCTTGTCACTTAAGGGACCCACTGGGATGTGCAGGTTACTACAGTGACTTGTCATTACTGTCTAGTCATTTCAAAGTTGGACTTCTCATTACTGTCTAGTATGTATAAATACCACTTATTGCTCCAGTTTAATACAACATCGATTTTATTATGAGTTCCTCACACAAATTCGAAATTTGCTCATGCAACGAAGTAGATTGTTACTATTGTGATTCGGTAGACCCTTTTTTTACACCCTCTTCAGCCGGGTCATATATGTCACATGAAAATTTTGAAGAATTAAAGAAGGCTGAAGCACAACAAGAAGAGGACAAAGAGTCATCCCGACTTCTCACTCAACTTGCTAATGATATAGGTTCGGAATGCAAACAAGCTGAAGAATGGATTGACCTCAATAAAAACAAAATCAAAGAGCATAAAGATTGGATAAAAAAGAGTAAGAAGGCAATCAAAACGACTGAAAAACGGCTTGCTGAGAAGGATGAGCAGTTGATACACATTATGGTAAAAAAGGATCGTTTCGAAGACAAAATGAGAATTAGGGATGACTATATAACAATGGAGAAAGAGAAGTACCCGTTGCAGTTCCCTGAGTTTAAAAATTAGTTATAAAGTTGTTGTAATATTATCATGAAACAGATTAGGTTGCCAAATGATCGTTTGTTGTTTTTTTTTTAAATAACATGTCGTAACTGTTAAAATAAATCTGCAAACTATATTTTATAATATAAAGGCTTCATTCATTGTTATAATCAACAAACTTAACTAAAATATGAAAGCATAGCAATGTCTTGTAAGAGTTAATAAAAATATTACAATACATAATAAGCTAACAACTCGTCATTACTCTTAATTTCAAGGTTGTTTTATATCAAAATCAGCGTTATGGGTTTGTGAGCAACCCGCTGAACCACCAATATTATATGCCATTTCTGCAGTAGAAATTATGTGACTTGCTCTGCTACCAGACGCCCTTCCAGTACAATTATTTCTCGTGTGTCCTAGTTGACCACATGTAGAACACTCTTTTATAATTGGACCCTCGCCTTGGGATGGAATGCGGTCTGTGTTTCTTGGCCTGCCTGGCTGACGTTTATCCATTATAGGTGGCTTAACAATCATCAAATCATCGGGGATCTCCCATTCGGATGGCTTCGGCAGAGGGTTTATTGATTCCTCATATGTTTTCCTCAGTGTTTCGGTAAAGTAAGCATTTAATGCAAACCTCGAGCAGTCTTGGTAATTGTTCACTGTTAAACATCTTATGACATGACCACAAGGTATCCCATCAAGTTGCCAATGCCTACATGTACATGTCATATGTTGAAAATCAACAATCACATTTTGTGCCCCCTTTTTGACCTCGCATTTCGTATTTGAGATCATGCGAACATCCCATTTGGTAAAATTTTTCTTGTTTTCTTTTACAACTTCATCCGCCCAAGGGGTAAGTGTTGTTGTTGCTTCCGCTAAAAAAACAGCCAAAATGAAGAAGTTAAAATCAATAACATCGAAACTAATAAAACATTAATATTACAAATTTACGTAATACCTGCAAAGTTACGTCTTTGAAACCACCATTGTTGCATTGTAGCACGAAAAAAATCAATCAACATAAGTATTGGCACCTTACGTGCGTGTCTAGATAATGCATTTATAGACTCCGCACTGTTGGACGACATAAGATTGTATCGGTTCCCTTTAAAATGTGCCCTTGACCAGGTTTCTGGATTTATACTTTTTAAGTACTCCCATACTGGTTCTTTTGTCTTTTTCATAACATCCATGGCAGCATCAAAAGCATCAACTGTGTACGCCCTACACGCCTCCCAAAAAATTCCTTTAACCGTCTTACTCTTGCCGAATCTAGATACTATATTGAAATACAAATGGACACCACATATTCCATGATGAGCGTGAGGAAAAATGTTGGCAACGGATGTTGCTATAGATGGAGACCTATCAGATATAATTGTAAGCTCCTGCATATTTCCTATGCAATCACGTAGTTTTTGAAAAACCATGTCCAAGAATCAGTACACTCATTTTTGCATATACCATATGCAACCGGTAATATTTGATTTTGTCCGTCCTTAGTAACTGCAAGTAGCATGGTACCTTTGAACTCGCCCTTTAGGTGAGCTCCATCTACTACTAGGGTCGACTTACAAAAATTGACAAAAGCTCGTACCTACAATACATTGTATATCTATTCAAATACACCAAAATAAATATTAAAAAAAAATTAGGACATGATAATACTAACCGAGCAACCGAGTGCGACGTACAAAAACTCAAACCGATCATCAGCATCTGTTTTAATATGTGTGACAGTACCCGGATTATGTTTGGCCAAGTTGTGACAATACGCCGGAAGTTTGGTAAAAGAATCCTCTTTCGTACCCCTTAACGACAACAATGCATATTGCTTCGCACGCCATGCCTGATGGTATGAGATATTGATATTCAATTGAGCATTAATATCATTAACAATTTCTTTTCCCCGATAAACTCTACTATAGTCTTCAGCCAAAACATCAGCAACATATTCACCCAAAACATATTTGTTTGCTTGTCGATGATTAGGTTGCAACAATGTTGAAGAACATGTGTGTACATCAACAAATTTATTCACTTGGAAAAGTCCATAAGTATTTTTAATTGCTTTTGCTCTTAGTAACCAAGAACAATTTTTCGAAACACACACAGCTTCATACCTTGATTTGGGGATCTACTTGTCCTCGTCTGGAAACCTTCTCGAAGACATTTTTTACCAATACACCGCTTTAAAAGTTCTTTGTTTTTAAATATACTCTCACATTGAATCTTTTGAAGATTAATGTCTACCATCTGTGTTGGGATATCTTCATTATTATCAACTGGCCATGCTGGTACAGGGGGCATACCGTGAAAAAGGTTATCGGGATACTTAGCTTTAACTTCATCACCCAACTCATCTCTATCGGAATTACTTTGTAGCTCGGTTATATCTAAACATACATCACCAACATCAACATAATGCCCGTAAACATGATTTTTTTCATTTTTTTGAGTTGAATTTTTTTTCTTTTTAGTTTTATCTACCACACGCCTATTCATAAGTTTAACTTCTTGTTCGGCAACATCATCACAACGACCACCAACATGATTAAGATATGTACCAACATCATCATCACCAACATACTTGTAATTCTCGGGATCCACATAGTGAATAGGTGAATAACTAACATTAACATTTTCAGCAACACTGTGAAACTGAGGTACACTAGGAGTATTGAAAGTACCTATCGGATCGTTGCTCCCTTTAAAACTGCATAAATTACCAACAACTTCGTTTCCAATTTCACCGCCCCCATTAACCTCCTCAACTTCATCAACCACCACAAACACTTTCACAGCCCTTCCTCCACTACATTTGATTACGTTTATCAACATTCTAACATCCACGTCTTCAACTATAGCTATATAATAATTTAATTCAGGATGGTGGAAACGAAGACTAATTCTATATTTGTCTAACAAACCAATTTTGCTTCTTACCAAAGATACAAAATCACTATAACTAATATACTCAGAAAATATCAAAGCAAGTTCAGAAATACCTCCCTGTGGACATATGTATTCCAGATTAGTTCCATTAACTTGCCATCTCCCACCGGTTACAAGACAAACCAAATATTCAATCATTTTTTGAGCAAATTGTAGAGATAGAGAGTATTTCACAAACCAAATAACAACCAAAATGATATTTTTTCTACAAAAGTTTTTATATAGCAAAGCCCATTTCGTAGTCAAACCAATTCATTTCGTAGTCAAACTTAAAAAAAAAAAAATAAAAAAAAAAATAAAAAAATAAAAAAAATTGCATCATTTCGCAGATAGGATCAGAGGATTTCGCAGATGGGACCTATTCCATCTGCGAAATTACCCCTATTTATACCGAAAAAATTTAAAAAAAAAAAAAATTCTCATCTGCGAAAGTACAAGTGCCTAAAGCACAACTGTGCTTTAGGCACTTGTACTTTCGCAGATGAGAAGCCCATTTCGCAGATGGGACCTTCTCATCTGCGAAATGGGTGGCTATATATGTAATCTCGATTTTTTTTAGCTATTTTTGTAATGCAATTAGTGTAATTGGCTATTTTTATCATTTTCTCAATTTATAATTGCTCCACGGTTATAGAAAACATTGAACAAAGCCCTAATTATAATTGCTCTACAGTTATGACACTATTGTGTCAGGAGAAATAATCAAGCACTATTACAAGAATTTGTAGCGTAAATAATTGGACCCCTTTGAAGGTTTATAATAGCACTTTAGTGAGGTCGACAACGTCGTGATGCTTCTGATGAACCTTACTAAAATACCCTCACTTTAATATCTAAACATTGGGTGGGACCAGAACGTGCTTTCAACGCTTCAATAAATACCCTATCTCAACACATCTACTCTCCCCTTTCTCCCTCCGATCAAGTCAAGCATACACATGATGGCTTTTGAAGTAGACCCAGTTCAGTACTATCTGATTGAAGCGGAAATTCACGATATTCTCCAACCGCAACAACCAACCCGCTCCACCTGCACCTCGGCTTCGGGGTCAGTGTCCTGTGAAGAAGAACGGAAGCGTAGACGGATGATCTCAAACCGGGAATCAGCCAAGAGGTCCAGGCAACGAAAGAAACGCCAGTTACAGGAACTAAGTGATCAGCTTAAACGGCTAAGAATGGAAAATGGGGAGCTCAAGACCCGGTTGACCTCAATTGTAAACCATCGCGACTACCTCCTCACTCAAAACTGTCACCTCCAGTCCGAGAGCCTTCTTCTCCAGTCAAAGTTGTCAGCTCTTTGCCAACTTCTAGTCTCTAGTCGGACATTCAGTTGTATGAATTAGAATGCCAAATCCTCCATGCTCGCTCTAATACGTACAGAAAGTACGTATAGCATCTCCATATGCTCCCCCACTCTCTACACACGTTAGCTTACGCTAAAAGGCACTGTCGAGAAAATTTTGAGAATTTTTTTGTTATTAATTAGCTTTTATGTTCGTGACCATCGTGTTCATGTTGCTTCTCACTACAGAAAGACGCTTAATTAGATTTCAGCTCTTTGCTAGCTCTCTTTGTTAATATTATATACTCGGTCCCAATGGTCAATGTTTGCTGCAGAAGTGCAGATCGCTTTGGTTGAAACTAAAAGTCGATAAAAACATTAAATTAAGACTAGTATTTAAACTCAATCTTTTATGTAATGAATTCCAAGCCTTACCCATTATTTTTAGAAAGAAAAAAACACAAACGCAACGATCAAATACAAATTAAACTAAGAATTGAATAGAACACACATATGCTATCATTCTTTTCCTTACGTTATTAACTTATAATAATCCTTTTAGAAAATAATTTCTCCTTAAGTGGAAGGATAAAATAGTCCTTTGCTTTCTTTTTGGGTTTTTTAAAAGAAAAAAATCTCATTTTAAGAAAATCATTTTTGTTTTATTAGTAGAGCAGAAAATAGAAATATTGTCTCACCATGTTAGTCACATTCCCGTTTTATATCACCATAATACAATATGCTAATACAATATTTATTCTTCGGAGTATAAAATGTTTTCATGTTTTCGATAAAAAAAAAACAAATCTTTTTTCTACTAAAAGCATATATATATATATATATATATATATATATATATATATATATATATATATATATATATATATATATATATATATATATATATATATATATATATATATATATATATATAGGATAAAATCCGTTGAAAACTTATAGTTTTCCGAGATTCTGAAAACTATGAGTTTTCAACGGATTTCATCCTATATATATATATATATATATATATATATATATATATATATATATAGAGAGAGAGAGAGAGAGAGAGAGACTTAAGTTCAAATGTTTTCACTATCTATTGTGTGCATCTATGATTAATTCTGGAGCAATCATTTTAGTTATTTTAAAAAAGTAATTAATGCATATTAAATGCTGAAGATATAATTAATATCCGTTATATCTTCAACATGTAATATGCATTAATTACCTTCTTAAAATAACTAAAATGATTGGTCCAGAATGAATCATACATGCACACAATAGATAGTGAAAACAAAATAACGTAACCATATATATATATATATATATATATATATATATATATATATATATATATATAATGTACAATTATTTTGTTATTGGAAATATTAATAAAAAGTGTTAAAAATTAAACTAATAAATCAAATATCGGATTTTTTTAAAAAGAAATATTTTTCGATTTAAAAAAAATAGTGATTTTTTATTTTTTTTTTCAAAAAACATGAATGAATTTTTTTAAAAAAAACTGCAATTTTTTCAGAAAAATTGCACTTTTTTTTAAACAACTGCATTTTTTTAAAAAAAAACTGTGTTTTTTTTCAAAAAAATTGCATATATTTTTTCAAAAAAAACTGTATTTTTTTAAAAAAACACAACATTTTTTTTCAATAAAACTAAAAAAGTTTCAAAAAAACTGCATCTTTTTCAAAAAAAAAATTGCAATTTTTTTTTAAAAAACTTTACTTTTTTAAAAAATTAATTTTTAAAAATTAGTAAATTAAAAAAAAAAAACTAGAATATTTAAAAAAAACTCTAATTTTTTTAACAAAAAAAAAAACAACGTTTTAGGTGTATATATGAAGATTTTCTCATATGCATAATTCTTATATTATAATATTCGCAAGTAATCATAAAAAGTTTCCTTTTTGTTAATGAATCTATAAACATAATAGTATAAGTATTTTATTCGATACAAAATAAAATATATAAAATAAAAACTACAAATATTCACAGTGTTATCATTTCTTCATATCAAGATTTCTATATTTTCTTCAATTTATCACTTTTCACATCTTCAATATATTCCAAAATTTCTTCAAAATCTACAAGAAATTTTTTTAAAAAAATGATTAATGCAAGAACACTAATAAAAATACACATGTATACATCATGAAAGATTCACATGAGATTATATCATGTAAGATTCACATGTGATTATATAATGTGATATTCACATGTGATTGTATCTTTGAAGATTCAAATATGAAATTCACAAGAAAATTTTAAAAAGTAATTAACGAAGAACACTCACACAAAATGCATGTGTGCATATAGACATAATTTATATGTGATTCACTTGTGATTTACATGTGAATCATATGTAATTCATATGTTATTCACTTGTGATTTACATGTGGATCACATGTAATTGATATTTGATTCACTTGTGATTTACATGTGAATTACATGTGATTAATATGCGAATTACATGTGAATTGCATATAATTCATATGTGATTTAATTGTGAATCACATGTAATTCATATGCGATTCACTTGTGAGTCACATGTAATTCATATGTGATTCACTTCTAGTTTATATATGAATCACAAATGAATCATATATGAATTACATGTGAATCACATGCAATTCATATGTGACTTACATGTTATTTACATATGAATTACATGTAATTCATATGATTCACTTGTGATTTATATGTAAATCACATAAATCATATGTGATTCACTTGTGATTTACATGTGAATCACAAGTGAATCATATGTGAATTACATGTGAATCACATGTCATTCATATGTGAATTATATGTTATTTACATGTAATTCACTTGTGATTTACATATGAATTACATGTGATTTACATGCGAATCACATGTAATTTGTATATGATTTACATGTAAATCACATGTATATGTGATTCACTTGTGATTTGTATATGATTCATATGTAAATTACATGTGAATCACGTGTAATTAATATGTGATTCACTTATGATTTACATGTGAATTACATGTGATTTACATGTGAATCACATGTGATTTACATGCAAATCACATGTAATTTATATGTGATTCACTTGTGATTTACAGGTGAATCACCACACACTTATAGTCTTGCATCAAATTAATTACTAAAATATTATGCTAATTCACACAAATCACATATGATTCATGTGTAAATTACACGTGATTCATATGTGAATTACATGTGATTAAATGTGAATCACATGTAATTCATATGTGTTTCACTTGAAAATATTAAAAAAATTGAATTTGTACAACAACTACAATTTTATCCATTTTTTGTTTTGATGAGTTATAAAAACTGTTAGATCGATTAGATCTTCGTAACAGGTAAGTAAAGAACGTAAAAAACAAGGAAATAAAACGCAAGTATGGAACACAACGAGTCGAATGATTAGATTACTCAATCCTCAGCAGAGCTCGACTAAGAACTTCCGCTGTAGAGGACTTCTAGGGTTACAAAATAAGAACGATGAATATGCTGAACAATACTTCTCTAATCGTTTCTAATCCTTACGTTCTAGGATGCATACAAGCATATATTTATAATAAACCCTACAAAACTCACGGATGGACAGACCCATACCGGAGATAAACATGGACTAGCTAACGAGCCCAATAGACGCAACACAATACTGGACCTAACAATCTCCCCTTTTGCGTCAATTTGGAGCGAGACTATCGTTTCTTCTTGCTTGGACCAGCAGCAGGAACCTTCTTTGTTGTATCAAACAGACGTGAGATAAGTGCAAGGATAGTCTGTCTGAAGCGAATGTACCATTGAATCATGTCATCAAAGTACTTTATATCATCCGCTGTGTTCTGCTTGCACCGATGGATGATCCTTAAGACGTGTTCCAAACAAGCAGTGGTATAGAGATGTTTGTCTGCCAAGGCGAAAAGACATTTCTGTCCTTTGTTTCTGGTAAACATGACAGAGTTTCTCTTTGGGTGAATCTTCCCCATCTGCATCATGTTGAGATCACTGGCAGAGCCAACAGGAGATATGGTAGGCTTTTTCTTGAATACGCTCGCTATCTCCTGATCCATCAGGGCAACTTCCATGACATAGCATACAAGCATCCTCTTAAAGTGGTCGATGATCGGACCATATTCATCTTCGTTTGTAAGAAGGATGTTGTGTAAGATAATCTAGTCACGGGGATTAAGGTTGGGAAGATCTGCAAGTGAGATGGCATGTTCGGTCTTGGCAGATCCCGTAGTATCTTGAACCGAACGTTGGTGAAGTTGCCTTCCCTGTACGACTTTAGGACCCGAACATTGACGATTTTCTGAGCGCTCCAAGTTTGATATTGTGGTTGAGCTGCCCTCAGATAAAATTCGACTAAGTCCCGATCAACCTTTGGATTAATGTTGACCACAACCCGTTAATAACTGGCAACCCCATTAAAATGCCTTGTAACTAATGAAACCTGAATTTTGGAAAATCAAAAAGATTTTCGTGCTAAGTGTGTAAAAGAAAAAGAAATAAAGCAACACATTTGAGGGATTATGTGATGTCAATAAAGACACGAAACAATGGATCCCAGGCACGAATCTCTTCCTTCAAAGTCAAGAGAGACCTTAAAGTGTTTGTGTGGTTTCCCGTTGAATAACAATCAGACACTTATTAAGAAGTGTTGAAAGGCTTCTTTTAATTAGGCTTAATTGGGTGGCTTTTGCTTCAATTCAGAATTCCTGATCTTGATATAAGATAGAAATCGAACAAAGTACTTGTGAGGCCAATGTAGTCTATTGAACAAGTAGGTTGGAGATAATTTAAGTGGCAAGGTAAAATAATGTATGTAAAATCTCAAAAAAAAATTAGAACTGGATTTCGAGGGAAGAAATGTTATTGGTTTTAACAATTTCATAGAAATCACTCAAAAGGAAATTAGAGATTTTACTTTGTATCCCCATGGATAAATCCATAAATTCATTAGTGAAAGCTAGAACAAGTTTATTGTTCACCGTCAATGCATAGCAGGTATTGAATTTTGGGTTTCACTTAGCACGTAGTGACACGAGGCTAAGATCATTAACACAGAAATTGTGTAACCATAAACCTCAGTGGTAATTGCTGAGAGTCTCAAGGGTTACGTTTGTGAAACGAATAAGATGGAGAAAAGTAGTGTAGATGGTGTAAAGAAACCAAAGTACCTCTGTTGTTAAAATAGAGACCAAGCAGAAAACTCTTATCTCATGTGAGAATAGAGTTAGGTAGCTCATGATTAGAATAAATATGAGAGCCTAATTGGGAAGACAAGGTTTGTGTGTACCAAGTCAGTAAGGCTATTATTCAGAATCAGGTGAGGCTTTGGACACGTACAACAACATGCTTCTAGGGACACTTAACTAGTGAAACGAATTCCCCACAAATAGACGCATAAAAAGATAAGATATAAAAAATAAAATAATGAAAAAAAATTATTTTTGGAGTTCTTTTGAATTTTTCAAAAAAAATATTTTTGGAATTTTTGAAAAAAAAAAGAAAAATGAGATAAAAACATGAATACAAAAAAATGTTGGAACCGAACGCGAGCGTTCAGTCTATTTCGGTTTTAAAAAAAATTAGGAACCGAACCCGAGCGTTCGGTCTATTTCGGGTTTTAAAAAAAGTTGGGAACCGAACCCGAGCGTTCGGTCTATTTCGGGTGAGAAAAATTTTGGAACCGAACCCGAGCGTTCGGTCTATTTCGGTTGCCAAAAAAAAAAGATGAAAAAGAAAAGAACTTTGACAATAAGATAAATAAATTTGAGAAAATAATACAAAAGAATTACAACCAAAGAAACTACCTTTGAGTGATAAGCGAAGAGTAGATGATACAACCGAACCCGAGCGTTCGGTTCATTTTGGTACACCAGAACAAGACACGAACCCGAGCGTTCGGTTCATTTCGGCATACATGAGACCCGAACCCGAACGTTCGGTCTATTTCGCTTCTAACTTTCGATCTAGAGAAGTAATCTTTGGTACTGACTCTGATTCCATCATTCCTAGCCCTTGTAGAATTTTGTTGAATGAAGCTTCAGGAAGAGCTTTAGTGAAGATGTCAGCCAGTTGATCAGTGGTTTGAACAAAGTGAATTTCGACGTTCCCGTCTTCCACATGATCCTTAATGAAGTGATACCTTAGTGCTATGTGCTTAGTCTTGGAGTGTTGCACTGGGTTATGACAGATCCTAATTGCACTTTCTGAGTCGCAATATAGTGGGATCTTTTTCATATTGAGTCCATAATCCCGGAGCTGGCTTTGGATCCAAATCACTTGAGATGTATAGGAGGCAGCTGCTATGTATTCTGCTTCAGCTGTAGACAGAGATACACAAGTCTGTTTCTTTGATTGCCAGCTAACTAACTTCCCGTCAAGGAATTAGCAGCCTCCAGTGGTGCTTTTCCTGTCTAGTCCACAACCTCCAAGGTCTGCATCTGAGTAGGCTTGAACGAAGAAACCTGAGTTTGATGGATACCATAAACCGAGAGAGGTAGTTCGTTTCAGATACCGAAGTATGTTCTTCACTGCAAGCATATGAGGTTCACGAGGATTCACCTGAAATCTAGCACAGTAACAGACAGAAAACATTATATCAGGCCTGCTAGCAGTAAGGTACATTAAAGAACCGATCATCTGGCGATATAGCGTAATATCAACTGCTGGTTTATCCAAGGATGGTGTGAGCTTGGTGCCGAATGCCATTGGAACTTTAACTTTTGATTCTCCCATCATGCCAAATTTAGCAAGAAGAGTCTTGGTATAAGCTTCCTGGTTGATAAAGATGCCTTCGGGTCCCTGTCTAATATTTAAACCAAGGAAAAAGTTAATTGGACCCATTAAGCTCATTTCAAATTTAGTCTCCATCAGCTTTCTGAATTCAGCTGTTAAGCTAGGATTCGTTGAGCCAAAGATGATATCATCGACATAGATTTGAACTATCATAAGGTGGTTACCTTCCTTCTTACGAAAGAAGGTTGGGTCAATCGAACCTTGTTTGAATTTTGACATCTTTAAAAACTTGGTTAGCGTTTCATACCATGCCTTAGGTGCTTGTTTCAGACCGTAAACCGCTTTATCTAGAATATAACAGTGATTAGGGTATTTTTCATTAACGAAACCTGGAGGTTGCTCCACGTACACGGTTTCTTCTAGTTCTCCATTCAGAAATGCGCACTTTACGTCCATTTGGTAGACCTCAAAGTTCTTGTGTGCAGCATAGGCAAGAAATATTCGGACAGATTCCAGCCTAGCTACTGGAGCAAAAGTTTCCTCATAATCAATTCCTTCCTCCTGGCAGTATCCTTTCACCACTAGACGAGCTTTGTTTCTTATCACATTGCCTTCCTTGTCCATTTTATTTCTGAATACCCATTTGAGACCAACAACTGAGGCATCTTTAGGAGTGGGAATGAGTCGCCAAACCTTATTTCTTTCAAACTTCATCTTGCATAGCTTGAACCCAGTCAGAGTGGTCAAGAGCAGTATTTACTGTCTTTGGTTCAACTTTTGAGACGAAAGAGTTAAACATGCAGAACTCTACTTTTGAGAATAGAGATGCTTGCTTTGCCTTCAGTTGAGATCGGGTCAGGACCTTTTCGGAGACATTACCCACTACCTGTGAAACGGGATGATCTCTGGTCCACTTGACAAGAGGAGGGTAATTTGGATCATAGGATGGATCCAATTCAGCATTCACCATTTCTTCTAATTCAGACTGGCTATCATCGTCGTAAAACATGTCGTCATTCTCCCCCTCGACATATGAGCTTTCAGGTGTAGCTGGACTTTCTGGTGCTATAGGACTTTCGGGTGGTGTTGGGCTTTCATGTGCGGTTGAGCTTTCGGGTGGAACTGGAATGGAATTCTCCCCCTCAGTTTGTGAGCTCGGTTGTTTTGAAGAAGGTGAATTCTCCCCCTCAACTGAAGCACCATACTTTGGAGGTTTGTTTGGAACATTTTCTCCTTCACCCATTCGTTTGGCGGCATCTTCGACAGTTTGCTTCAGATAGTCGATTTTGTTGTCTGCTGCCTTGGCTTCTGATAGATTAGCTTTCTCCGGTTCATCGAACAATTCCACAAACTGCTCAAACAAATCAGCAATTGAGGCCGTGACTTGACCTGTTTGAGAGAAAATTTCCCCAACTGTTTCTGCAGAGGCCTTCAGCTTCTTAACGTAGCTATCATCGAAAGTCACATAATACGTTTCTTCAATCTTCCTCAAATGCTTATTTAAAACTCGGTATGCTTTTGAAGTGAGTGAATATCCCAGAAAAATTCCTTCATCAGCTTTAACATCAAACTTGTTACGATGGTCTTTGGAGTTGAAGATGAAGCATCGTGAGCCGAATACATGGAATAATTTAACGTTCGGCTTCCTGTTGTTGATGATCTCATAAGGAGTAAGAGTGAATCGTTTATCGAGATAGGACCTGTTCTATGTAAAACATGCTGCAGCAATAGCATCAGCCCAAAAATATAAAGGTAGAGAAGCGAAACTTAGCATGGTTCGGGTTGCCTCACACAAAGATCGGTTTCGTCTTTCGTCAATTCCGTTTTGTTGAGGGGTGTAGGGTGCTGAGAAGTTGTGACTGGTTCCTTTTTCTGCCAAAAAGTCTTCAAATTCTTTATTCTTGAACTCCAGTCCATTGTCGCTCCTGATGTTGCAAACAACTTTCCTCAGTTGCACTTCAACCTGCTTAATAAACATCTTTAGCTTGAGAGTGGCCTCATATTTGTGCTTCAGAAAGAACACCCATGTAAAACGTGAAAAGTCATCAACGATAACAAGAATATACTTGCTACCACCAATGCTTTCGATTGATGATGGACCACACAAGTCAATGTGAAGTAACTCAAGTGGTTCAACAACTTTAGTGTTTATAACGGATGGGTGACTTTGACGACTCTGCTTCCCTATTTCACACGCAGCACACAAATGTTCTCGATCAAACTTGAGCAATGGAAGACCTCGAACATGCCCTCCGGTGACAAGCTTGTTGATATCCTTGAAGTTAAGATGGGAGAGCCTTCGGTGCCACAACCAGCTTTCATCAGAATGTGCTTTGGATAATAGACAGATAGCTGGATTTCCTTTGATAGGTTTGAGATTGAGAGGAAACATTTCTCCTTTACGCTCTGATTTGAGAATTACCCTTTTTGTTTTCTTCTGTATTATTTCCGAACCCTCATTGTCAAATGAAACTTTAAGACCGGTACCTCCAACAAGCTGAGATACACTGATGAGGTTATGCTGTAGCCCTTCAACGTACGCAAGCTTTCTAATTGTGAAATCACCATTGGTTATCATACCATAACCTTTTATTGTTCCATATGAGTTGTTCCCGAACTTGACATTCCTACCATTCTGAAGAGATCGAAACTCCCTTAGCTCCTCCTTCCTCCCTGTCATGTGACGTGAGCAGCCACTGTCAATATACCGTTCTTCGTCAAACTGCTCGTCACTAATAACCTACAAAATTTAAGCAGATTTAGGAACCCAAAGTTTCTTGGGTCCACGTGAGCCTTTAACAGGAACAGGAATAGTAAGAGAAATGTCAACAAGATATGTTCTTTTTATTAAAGTTGTTTCATCTTTCTTCTTAATAGTGAATACTTTAATTTTGTTAGGATTTGTTACATTCGGTTTGGATTCAGGTTTTGGCGTTTGGGCCTTGGACTGCTGTTGATCATTCTTGACTAAGGAAACTTTCGATTTTCCTTTCAAATCTACTGAAGATTTTGGATTTTGAGTTTGAAGAGAACTGAGTTTAGAATGAGGTTGAGAGGAATTAGAACGAGAGAATTTGGACTGAGAAGTTTTCTTGACTTGAGGTTCTAAGTGACCCTTTTGTTTTTGGTCACTAGTGGGACCAAACCTTGAACTATGGTAGCTTTTGCTTTCGGAACCGAACCTATGCTTTCGGTTGCTGGTGTTCTCTGAACCGAACCTGTCCCTTCGGCTGTTATTCCTTTCCAAACCGAATCTGTCCTTTCGGTTGTTGTTACTCTCTTGTGGCCTAACAACACTTTTCTCTGACTTTGAATTTTTTTCATGATAAGAGAAATGGGCGTTTTGAGATCGCCAAAATTGTCTTCGTTCTGAGAGATTCTTTTTGTATCTCAGATTCCTTTGCTACTTTTGATCCTTCACTTGCTTCGGCTGTTTGTGGATGTTAGCCTTTTGCTTCAGCTTCCTATCAGCAGGTTCACTTTTAACAGATGATGTTTTGCTTGTTGAAGTGACTTCTTCTACATGAACTTCTTTTGTACCACTAGTGCTTGGCACGTCGAAGTTGTCAGGCTTGTTCAGTGACTCTGGAACATATCTGCCTTTGGTTTTCCAGGACGTACGCTCTGACAGACCAACAGTTTCGTCAGCGTTATCTATAGGAGCAGACCAGAAAAACTCATCATAGCCATCTGCATTATCTTCATTCACTATGGCAGTGAGTTCGGCTGTTTGATGTTCGGTTACTCCTATGACCTTATATACTTGATTTGGTGTTGTTCTCACCTTTTGATACACTACAGCCTTTTCTTCAAGAATCAGGGACTTATTTTGGGACAAACGAGCAAACTCCACTGAATTTTCAGAAATAATATTTTTGTGGTTTTCGGGTTCGCTCTTAACAAACTCAGAACAGTCGACTTCATCCTCTAAAGAAATTATGCTCATATCATCATCCTCATTAAGTTCAAATGCGTTTTCGGGTTCGCTCTTAACAAACTCAGAACGAGTCAAATTTTTGTATGGTTTCGGTCCTTAGTTTCAGCTTATCGTTTTCATCTAAAAGGTTTTTCAACATGTCCTTATGGTCCTTGGACTTTATGAAAGATTCAATTTTGTCCAGTCCATACATATAAGTCGGATTCACATCATCAGACGAAACTACACTTTCACAATTATATGCTTCAGCATCGATTTCATCCTCCTTAAACTCAAGGAAGGGCAAAATCATGCGATGAATTTTCTGCCCTATTTCACAATTCAGATGAAGTTGAGTGATGTTAGCATAAAGACGTTTAGCAATTAAACAAAAAACATTTCTCTGTTTCAAAAGTTTTAAATTGTCTCTTTGTAAATAAATGTTTTCGTCCTTAGATTTAATCAACTCCGACTCCTTCAGCTCTATCTACATCCTCCGTTCCTCACTCTTGGATGACACCCTACTTATTTGGTCAGTTAGGTTAGAATTGGTGACCCGTGTTTGAGTTAAATAGCTATCTAGATTTGAGATTCTTGAATTTAAGCTATTTAATTCTTTTTCATATGAATTTTGTGGGACTTTGAATGAAATAAAAAGGGATTGTACCTTCTTGATCAATTCATCAAGCTCATTGATCTGCACACTGAGAGGTTTTTCTGTGAAGCATAAGTCCTCTCGCTCCTTGGTGTCCTCTTTTCCGCCATCAGTATTGTATCCCCTCATGTGAGATACATCAGTCACCATCAAACATTTCCCACTTCTCTTGTCACCTCTTGCCACATACGCCTTTCCATGCGAAGGCCTTCTCACTTCATCATCCTCAGAGTCGGTAGACCATACTTGCACGCCACCGAACTCGTCATCCGCTGCCGAACCCTGTACAATAAGAGCATTCATAGAAGGGTTAGTAGCAGTTTTCTTCCTCTTGATCTCATCCAGCTTTTTCATCAACGCAGTTTCTTCATCTTTCTCCTCATCCTTCTCTGCCATTTTCTTCAGAACACAGTCTTTGGCATAATGGTTCTTTCCTCCACAGTAGTAGCAGTTCACACCAGAATCTCCCTCAACCTTCGCCTCCTTCTTTGATTCTTCAGTCTTCGTTTCCTCTCTGACCTTTTCAGAATTATAGCTTCCCTGCCAATTTCGGTTCTTATTGGTAGGGAACTTTTTCTTGATAAACCTCTTTGGTTTAGACACCATCATTGCATAATCTTTAGAAGTAATATCATAATCTTCTAGATTCAGATCTTCATCATCAACCGTATTTTTGCCTTTAGACAGAAGGGCCAAGGACCCCAAACTTGAAACCACATTCTTCTCTTGCATGACAATCTTCTCTTGGGATTTCAAAATTCCCACCAGCTTTGCCAGCGAATAAGACTTGAACTGCTCATGAGCTTTGACTGTAGACACAACCGCTCTCCACTCGGGTCTTAGGCCATTCAAAAAGGTGACCTTCTGTTCAATCAGCTTCCTTTCTATATCATGTTTGATCATCTTTCTAAGAAGATGATTGAAGCGATCGAATGTCTGAGTAACAGTTTCATCAGAATTCTGCTTAAATTCACCAAACTCAGACAACAGCAACGTCTGAATGGAATGCTCCAAATCTTCATCTATGGAATAAAGCTCTCGCAACCTATCCCGGATTTCTTTAGCTGTACTGCAGGAACTTACTAACCTGAATGTATCAGATTGAAGAGCGAATCGGATTAGTCTCAATGCTTTGATATTGCACTGAAACTTTTCCTTTTCGTCTTGAGCGACGTCTTTTACGTCTTTTAAAAGATCAATATATTCTTTCTGAGTTTTGATGATCTTTGATGTCCCGGAGTGAGCGAATGGTCCAGACACGATTGCTTCCCAAATAAGATATCCATTATCTTTAGATCCGATGACATAATCTTCAGAATGATGCGCCCAGACTTCATAATCCTGGGTGTGGAGAATAGGAATCTTTGTCGTTGATCCAATGCTATTTGATATGTTGATAGGATTAGATTGTGACTCGTCCATGCTTGATCGTTTAACCTGTTTGAAAGATCAGACTTGTAATACGTAATATTAGGGCAAAACAAATAAATGCTGAGTTACGTCAATTATGGAATGACGGCTCAATAAATATCAGTTAATGCGGAATAACCCTAGTCGTAAACTCTTTCATAGAAAAGATGTGTATCGATTACACAGCCTCCTGCTCTGATACCAATTGATGAGTTATAAAAACTGTTAGATCGATTAGATCTTCGTAACAGGTAAGTAAAGAACGTAAAAAGCAAGGAAATAAAACACAAGTATGGAACACAATGAGTCGAATGATTAGATTACTCAATCCTCAGTAGAGCTCGACTAAGAACTTCCGTTGTAGAGGAATTCTAGGGTTACAAAATAAGAACGATGAATATGCTGAACAATACTTCTCTAATCGTTTCTAATCCTTATGTTCTAGGATGCATGCAAGCATCTATTTATAATAAACCCTACAAAACTCACGGATGGACAGGCCCATACCGGAGATAAACATGGACTAGCTAACGAGCCCAATAGACGCAACACAATACTGGACCTAACATGTTTCTTTATGACAAAAATGTATTTCATATCTAAAAGTTAGATGCTTTAAAAGACTAGAAAGTTTAGGCAAAAAGCTCCAATCAAGAATAGTTAGCCCTTTTCCTAGAACTGAAATTTCCATATCCAAAACAATGCATAACGTTATCTATAACTAAAGAGGAAAATTTAACAATTAAAATATGCACCATATATAGAGTTTAATTAATTATATTTAGATAATGGATAATTTTGACATTTTAGTAACGTAGTTGTGGCTTACTCGAAGAAAACATCAAGAACTCTTTATATGGTTCTAGAGATGATTAATTCTTTTTCGGCAACTTTGTTTCCAGTTTTCATAAAACTGCAATGAATACCACACTTTGCAACTAGATGTTTATTACTTATTAATATAAATTTGTTCTTATGCCTATTTAAAAAAACAGATAATGGCAACATAATTTTAAAAAAATTAACCTTTAAACGATGCTTTCCTAGAGGAGGCTTCAATTGGCCATATGTAGTTGGCATGATTTTTTCATCTATTGACACGTTTAACAACTTCAACAAGTCACCTGAAACATTTGAAAACATAACATTCAAGATAAGGTTATTTAAATAGTTGTATTTTGTTCATCTATTGACATGTTTATTACTTGTTTTTTGTATTTTGTTTATTTTTCTGACTATCCCTTGATTTAAATAGTTGAATAATTAGTACAATGTTTTTGTAAAGCATGAAAAAAAGGAAAATCATATGCAAAAACTCACTGAGTTGAGGCAACATTGCTCCTACAATTTCCTGATTCACTTGTACACGTGAATCATATACATGATAAGCAAATGTTGAGAAAAGTTTATTGATCTCAATTATCCTTGAAATCTAAAGGTGTATCAAAGTACACTTCATCACAGATCTCCCCTCAATCTCATGAAACACAAAATCTCAAAATGACAATTTGTTCTTATTGTCTATATAAAGTGAAATTCAAGATCTCAAATCGAAAATATGCTCTTAATTACATTCACTTTTTGAAATAACAATAACAATGTCATCATTAGCTAATAACAATTGAATAAACTCACTGATTTCTAAATCACATCGATCTACTTTATAAACCCAAGAACAGGTTCATAGGACTTTAAAAACGAATAAGATGATCATCCATCTCCTACGCCATAAAATCAATTAAATAAAAAAGTTGATACATATTACAACTTTCTAGTACCAAAATCAAAAAGAAAACAATACACATATTTATGTAGTGTAAGGATATGATATAAATAAGAAAAAAGGTATCATATGAGGTTAAGGAGAATCAGTGGATGGAGATGAAGATGAAGATGGAGAATTGGAGAAAATATTTGTCAGCTTGTCACGAGTACCTAGTTGATCCACCACAGAACAATTTAGGTTTTCGATGACCACTTATGCAATCAAGGATGAACACAACTAACATCGAACTCTTGGATTGTGGATTAGTCATCGATGATTTGGAGATGAATATTGGTAGTAGTCTGCAGAGGTAGAGGTGGTCGATCAAGAGATGAGGGATGAAGAGGGAAGAGATATGGTGAAGAAGATAACATGAAAGAGGGAGGGAGAGAGAGAGAGAGATGTAAATTAGAGGTTTAATTAGGGAAGTAAAATAATTCCTAAAATGCCGTTGATTCATTTCAATTTCTTTACCTTGTGTCTTATTTTTCCTAACTATTTACAAAAATACCACAAATCATCTCAACCGTCTATTATTTTGATCTAACGACGAGGGTTCTCGGGTTCACATGAAACTATGAGTTCTCAAATGATCATTCCTCTCTCTCTCTCTCTCTCTCTCTATATATATATATATATATATATATATATATATATATGTGTGTGTGTGTGTGTGTGTTTGGAAATATGTGGTTGTAATGTACCGTACATAACCATAAAAAAATATATAGTTTTAACAAAATTCAGTCAAATCTTGCTACTATCTTTCTTGCATGATTTATTAGAGCTTATGCTAGGATATATATGGAGTTTTATTAGTTTAATTTTACACCACAAACCTTGTATAAAATGATTTTACTAACTACATGTAGGTACAGAAAACTGTAGTGAAAGATTCAAAGTTTTCAATAACAAAACCCAATAAACCTCATTCCATAACTCATCAAAAAAATCATGCAAGTATACATAAGGCAGGTGTCGAAGGAAGTTTTGAATCCTACTAGAAGTCTAATAAAAAACACATTCGAAATATAGAGATGTTGGGAATGAATCATGCAATCAAAATGATATGATTTCAAAAGAATACGAATAAGCTAACAGTGAAAAAAAATTGTGTTTTTCATTCAAAATTAAGTCAATCTTGAATGTTATATACTTAATATTACACACATAACAACCATATATTCATTTTTTCCATATATATATATATATATATATTAGGTTAATTTTGTAACTTTATGTATAATCATTTATATAAACCGAAAATAAAGTAGAATATAAATATTTCGCAAATCCCTTAATTAGTGGGTTAGTTACCATTAAATCTCTGCTACATCTCAAGAACTCTACGCCACCTAATCTCATCTACAACGATTCCCACTTACACCGTCGAGCCACCGTCGTCACCCAACCCAAACGCCAAATATAAGACGCCACCTAGTTATCATCGTTGTTGGATACCGCATATTATCCCCAAATTGATGTCAGATTCGAGAATTGAGCCTATAGGGCTTGTTCGATAAACATCATTAAGGTGTTTTCTTGATAATCATGAAGTGGTGTCTGGACCAGTCGATCTAATTTCTCCCAGGGTTTAGCAATTTTTCGACATAAATTCCAATTTTTTTATTGTTGGTCTATTCAGATGGATCCAATTTGATTGGGTTCGAATCATTTTTTTCATAGAAGAGAAGAACTTCAAACTAAAGATGGAGGGCGGATGTACGGTGTCATTGGAGAAGCAGAATGTTGAATCACGTACACCATCTTCATAATATAAGGTAACATCTTTTTTTTTTCTCTAAACCTAACAAGTGCCAATTTGGTAAATTTTGTGGATTAAATAGATATTATTGGTATATAAAATTAGTTCTATGGTTATGTGTATTCCATACGAGGTTAGTAAAATTTCCATTTGATCAAATTAAGTTCATAATTGTTTTTATTTACATTATATGGATTTATAAGAAACACTGCTAATCGTGTGGATATGATAGTATTTTATTGGTTTAATTTGTTATTATGTATCTATTTTTCATGTATACTTTGGCATTTTGCCTTGTAGCCTATGTGTCTTTTTCAAACTCGTTGAATTCATTTACCAAACACAACTACTTTTTTCACCATCTCTTTATGAAATGTGCTAAACTACCAATTAAAAAATTTACTTACATTATTTATTTTTGTTTTATGTTTCATGTTTATTTTGTGTTTAAATTGAAGCGTATATACATATACACAATGAAATCAATACATTCTATCAACATTACATGTTTCCAGGTGATGCATAAGAAAGAAAAAGAAAACATAAAGAAGAAGGATATTTTGACACTAAAAATGAAAAAAAAAACATAAAGAAGAAGAATATTTTGATATGCTTGATGAATAAGGAAGATAAGAAACAAAAGATTACGGTTTCTGGGGTTACTTCCACTTCCAGCTTCATGGATCTAGAGCAAAAAAAGCATTAGAATTTGATTTTACACATAATGTCATTCACACAAAATGTATTCTCATTCATTTTTAAAGAATTACCAAATAATGTTTTTAAAGATTTCCTTTTTGGTGTAATACTTTTTACATTATTTCATGATTATTCTTAGAAGAATGATATTTTTCTCATTTTTCATTGTATTATGTTAGAATATGCGTATTGCATTCTGTTATAATAGTTATTCTTATACTATGTTGATACTTATATGTTAATTCTTTAATGTTGGTTCTTGAAGTTATGTATGTTCATTCATAAGTATAGTCATGTTATTCTATATGCATTATGTTAGAATATGGATTCTTATTATATGTTCATTCTTTAAGTTATGTAAGTTCATTATTGTAACAATACATAATCAAATAAAGTTTTGTATGGTTCTTTATCAGCTCTTAACTCCATAATTTGGAGAATCAAATTCAAATCCATTTTGAGCTTATTAATTACCCTTAAAACCATTGTGAGCTTATTGATTAAATAGGATAATCACATTTTAAATTACCAAAAATGTCTAGACCATAAAGGATCCCTACATCCACACAATAGTTACAATCTACATTTTAACCTAACCATATATATATATATATATATATATATATATATATATATATATATATATATGAAAAGTGAATATACCATAGAAGGTATATAAGTTTAGGTACCCAAACCCACAATACTATATCGTTTTTGTGTGTGTGTGTGTGTATATATATATATACATATATATATATATATATATATATATATATATATATTTATATATATTGTAATGTCCCAAAGATAAGACCCAAATTTTTTTTCATTTTTAAATTAATAAAATCGCAAACCATTTCATTGTCATAAAACCAAGTTAATCAAATTGTATCAATACATAATCAATATTAGAGTAAAACATAAAATATGGAATCGGTAGGTGTGTGCTCTACAATCATCCCCGCCTCTTCACTTTGGAACCAGAAGAAACTGAAACATAAACTGAAAACCATAAGCATAAAGCTTAGTGAGTTCCCCAAAATACCACATATCACACATATCATACATATCATGTCCCCCACCCAATAAGTGTAACGGACCCCCTGCTAACTAACTCTATAACAGGCCTCAGACACTAAGTATAGCGGGCCATGCCCTAACTCACATAATGGGCCCCACCCACTGAGTATAACCGGCCCTGCCCAACATACAATCATACAAGTATATCAAGGAAATAGCCTACAAAATATCCATTGCTACCCCCTCTACAAAGCATATAACACATTCACATGCAAATGTCACACATGTATCTAGCATCGTAACATAATAATCATGGGCCAACATTAGTGCCTTCAAACCGCTAAACACAGTGAGGAAACTCACCTCACACTGCTGAATCTCACAGATAAATCTCTAGCTGTTGGCCCGCTATAATCCTCACGCTATCAATCACAAAATAGCATCCAATTAATAATTGGATCCCGACTTACACTAAGAGTCCAAACTAGGGTAAAAGACCTTTTTACGCTTTACCCAACTTGGCTCAAGGCCAAGGCCCAATCCAATTGTCTAGAAGCACAAATTCAAAAATAATCACCCGAAACTCAAATATGGCCCAAATCCCTTTCATGGGCCTTCAACCAAAAGAGTAAAAGAAAATATCAACAGCCCAACACTATAATTTTGATGGCCCAACAAGGCCCAAGACAACTAAAGTCAAATATGGCCCAATACAGAGAAGCCCATAATTCTGAAGCCTACTACTGAGTACACAGGACATACTTAGCTCATACGCTTATCGTACTCGTGTTAGGCCTTATACGTGCAACGTACCTGCTTGTACGCCCAACGTACTGCACCAACTTGGCCAACTTCTATTATTCGACTCTTAATCGATTAAGAATTCATCCAATACTTAGATTTGACTTCATTAAGGTGGTTTATCATGTAAAGTTTGCAACTTTACATGCATGCCTGGCTTAATGATGCTCTTAGGGCTCAAAAGAGGTTAACAAATGACTTAACACATGCATGAGTCCATAAATACCATAAAGTTTGCATTTTTATGCATAAGGGACCCTCAAAACGTCTAGATCTACAAGGTTTAGCTTATACAATGGACTTAGCTCATCAAGACCAACCAAAAGGAACCAAAATGACCATAAACAAGCTCAAGAGTAGATCAAAGCAAAGAGTAGATCAAAGCAAAGAGTAGACATGGGGACTTTATACCTCAAAAGTCACCAAAATATGGAGCTAAATCTCGATCTCTAAGTTGTCCTCCAATGAATTATTCTTCCATCTTCTTCTTCTACCACTTCAAGAAGCACAAAACCCACCAAAGTTCAAAACCATGGCTCAAGAGCACCACACAAGGCAAAGGGACGAATTAGGGTTTTTAAAGGTATGGAGG